>NC_090929.1:1023292057-1023917057 GCF_040938575.1 Ambystoma mexicanum | reverse complement strand
GATAGGAAGTCTCCTTCCTCCAGTTGACCCAGGACGTGCTGGAGGGTGACCATCCGGAACTTCTGCGCCTTGATGAACTTGTTCAGCCGTCGCAGGTCCAGGATGGGGCGCCATCCTCCCGTCTTCTTCTTCACGAGGAAGTATCGCGAGTAGACTCCGGAGCCCCGAAGCCTCTTTGGGACGAGTTCGATGGCGCCCTTTCTGAGCATCGCCTTTACCTCCAGGAGAAGTTGAGGGACGTGAAGTTCTTTCCTGGCCACGGGGGGGACGCGCGGGCACCTTCTTTGAAACTCGAGCGCGTGGCCCCGGGCAAGGGCGTCCAGCACCCAACGGTCGGTGGAGATGGACTCCCACACGCTGACGAAGCCCGCCAGCCGGCCTCCCACCGGGGTGCTTCGGTGGGGGCCCGACCCCACGGCCGGTTCAATCCTGCTTGGACGCGGCCTTGCCGCCTTGACCTCCTTGGCGACGACGGCGGGGTCCGCTAGACTTGCCTCGTCCTCTGTAGGCCTCTTGCGACGACGAGCGGGCCGCTTGACGGTAGGAAGCGAAACCGCCGCCGGAACCTTTGGAGGCGCCCTTGCCTCCGCCGCTCCGAAAGGGCGTCCGTCGTTGCTGCAGGACTCCAAGGGCCCGGGCCGTCTCAGTATCCGCCTTGATGGCCTGAAGGGAATCGTCCACTGTCTTCCCAAACAGGTTGTTCCCGTCGAAGGGCATGTCCAGGACTCTGGTCTGGACGTCCTGCCGAAAGTCCGTAGCTTTGAGCCATCCACGACGTCGAAGGCAAACGCCGTTGCCCAGCTGGCGGAACCCAGTGTCGGCGATGTCCGTCGCCACGGTGATGGCGTGGTCCGAAGCCACTTCACCTTCCTGGAGGATCTCAAGGGCCTCCGCCCTCTTGTCGTCCGGCAGAAAATCCAGCAGGGGAGCTATCTTGTACCAGAGCTCCCTGTCGTAGCGGGCCACGATAGCCAAGGTGTTGGCCGCTTTAATCGTCGTCGCTGCCGACGAGATGACTCTACGTCCCATAGCATCCACGATAGCCAAGGCGTTGGCCGCTTTAATCGTCGTCGCTGCCGACGAGATGACTCTACGTCCCATAGCATCCAATTTCTTTCCCTCGCCGTCCGGCGGGGAAGTCGATGTGGAGGCCGCACCCCCCCCCCGCTTTCTTCCTGGCTGCCGCGGAGACGACGGAGTCCGGGGTAGGCTGCGCCCGGAGGCATAGGGGGGCCGTGTCCGGGACCCGGTACTTTTTCTCGTACCGGTCTCTTCTAGCTGGCGTAGTGGAAGGGTTCTTGAGGAGGGAAAGGCCCTCATCCCAAATGTCGTCCAACAGAGGCACTGAGAGGACCGTCTTCCTCTTGGCCTCGCGCCGCTGATAAAGGAAGCCTTCCTTTTTCTTCTCCTCAGGGCAGAGTTGGAAAAGCTCGGAAGCCCTGGAGATCATGGAGTGGAAAGATCCGATCTCGTCGGGCGGAGAAGCCCTGGTGGGAGGAGACGACGGAAAATCCTCGTCGTATGCCTCGTCGTCCGTACCCGTCGCTGCCGTGTCAGTCCCCGTATCATCCCCTCGGGTGGACGGGGAGGAGGGCTGGACGGGGCGCGACGGTTGAAAAGGAGGTGGAGGATGGATCCTTCTTTTCTTGGTAGGGGGAACACCAGAAGGTCCCGGTTCTGGATCCCCCGACGGGAGAGGTTCCTCCGTCGGTAACGGTAGCCTCGTCCTTATCTCGGTGCATAAGGACTGTATGGCCAACAAAATGGCCGCCGAGTTGTCTCGCGGCGCTGGCAGAGGGGAATCCGACGGGCGAGCAGGGGCCCCGTCCGTATCCTCGACGATGTCGTCGTCGTCACCTGCGTCGGGGCCCATTCCGACGGGCTGGCCTTGTTCCACGCCTAGGCCGTGGCTTAAGACCTCGATCAGCTCCTCTTCTGAGGTTGAGGCCGAATCTACGACGACGCCCTGCCCCCCCTTCTTCCCCACGGAGGGTTTCACGGGGGTCCTATCGATGGGCACAAAAGAAGACTCCCTCCGAGGAGGCAGGGAGATTCTGGGCCCTGGGGTCGCCACCACTGGTGCAGCCTCCACAGGCTGGGCCAGGGCCGCCGCGACCGTTTCGATAGAGGGCTTGGTCGGATGGATCAAGGCCTTCACCACCTTAGGTGCGCTCACCGCCTTATCCTTGAGGGAGGGGGCACTGCCACGCTCCTCCTCTGCCTTAGAGCTCGACCGGGGTCTTTCCAGGAGCTTCGCCGGGTGCTCGGCCTTCCTCTTACCCGACCCAGAGCGTTGGCTCGTGGTTGATGGTGCCGGGGAGGGTGCGCCCTGCCTGGCGCCCGTAGAGCCCGACCGTTCGGCGCTCCCGGTGCCAGCGGACTCGCGGTGCTTGGCCTTATGTTGGGCCCCCGTCACCGGGGCGCCCTCAAAGGTCTTAGAAGACCGCTCGGATTTCTTCTTCTTCTCGCCAGACGGGCTCTTACCCTCCAGCCAGTTGGCGAGACGTTGATGACGGTCCTTCATGGTCCGTTCAGACATGTTGCCGCAAAACGCACAGTCCTTCTCCACGTGCGTTTTGTCCTCATGAAGGCAGTAAAGGCAGAAAGAGTGTTCGTCCTCCTTAAAGACGTTCTGCAGCTGGCATCCAGGGCAGACCCTGAACAGCTTTCCGGGCGTCGAGCTTCCCTTCTCCTGGGCCATCTCCGAGACCGGGCCTGAGAAGCTTCTGGAGTCCTCCGAAGTGTAGCTCGACAAAATCTTCACCCTTGAGGGGCACAGACGAATCCGACACGGGTCCCCGTTGATCGGATGTAGGATCGGTGGAGCTTGAGGCTCTTTTGACCGAAGAATCGAAGTTTTTGTGAAAAAGCGCGAAAAAATAGCACTAACGCTCGAGAGCAATAGCACGAGGATCCCAACACATGAACGTGCGGTAAAAATCTGAAGATGGCTGCCAGAGGCGGTGCTTAGGTAGAGGGCAGTCATTGGCTGTGGTCAGTATGACGCAGAGACCAGTGATTGGTTATTACTACGAAAGACAGATCAGAAACGAAACTGATACTGGTTTTTTCTTTACCGAGGATTCCCAGCCTGACGACGGGGAATATTCATGAGCATGTGAATCCATGCCAGACCCCATGCTGGAGAAAGCTAATTACCCGGACCCAATCAAAAAGACGCAAGCAGACTTTGCCAGATGGATCACGATGCAAATCTCCTGATTGGGGCGTATAAATACAGAAAAGATGGTGACCCTCCGTAGGTTACTATGTAAGTTCCAAACACTTCCCACAGTGGCTCCGAAGGCATTTTTTTCAAACAATGAACGCAATCATCTCTAGATTCATCTGGCAAGGTAAATGTCTGAGAGAAGCTTTAGACCTTCTGATGACTCCAAGACAGAGGTGGTCCGATTTTGCCCAACTTATATCGCTACTCCGAAACCGCTCAACTGAGAATAGTACACAAATGGTTCTCTGATAGCAAGGACAAAATATGGGCTTGGATGAACAAAGCAGTGGCGGGTTGTCCTTTGGCTGGTCTGCTGTGGCTACAGGGGAAACATAGGCCCCCTAGCGTGTGGCAGAGTAGGGTACTCCGGGCTACCTGCGATATCTGGGACAGGTGGATCAAAAGGGGACACTTGTCAACTATTCCTTCCCCATTTACTCCTATGTTCGACAATCCTAATTTCCCGCCTGGTATGGGAAAAGGTACATTTGGCCAGTGGAAGGAAAGTGGTTGTGTGAAAATTAGAGACATGGTGTGAGAAGGGGAAAATAGCGTCTTTTGAAGATTGTAAGACACACGCAAAGCTATCGGAGGGAGATGGCTATGAAAACATACAGCTGAGGCATTGGCTGCAAAAGAGGGAGATCCGTCAGGCAGTTAACAACATTTAAGACATGTTACTACACATACGGGGGACAAACATTTGGTATCTGATATATACACAATTCATGACTGCTCAGACAAAAAGAAATGGCCATACCAAACAGACTGGGAGGGTAAACTGGGAGAAGCGGTCCGAGACGGTTACTGTGAGGGGCTCTGGAGAAACATCCCAAAAATGACTAGGTCCCTGCAGACCCGAGAGGCATGGTATAAAATGCTACAATGGTATTACACCCCTAGCAGACTTCACAAAATGTTTGACTCTGCACCTCAGGAATGCTGGAGGGGATGCAGGAGGATTGGAGACATATTTGGTGGGGATGCCCCAAGATCAAGGGTTTTTGGAAGGAAGTCACAGGCACTTGCAGAAAATGGTCCCAGAAATCCAACCTATCCCACTAGGCGAGAATATTTGCGGACTGTTAGAACCGGAGCAACATATAATCTCAAAGCCATAGAAGAGAGCTATATTGACTATTGATATCGGCCTAGCAGGTTTTTGCAAAAAACTGGAAGCAAAAATGCCCACCGACGGTGATTTGTTGGCTCTGCAAAATATGGGCCATAATAGCAATGGATTGGATCACTTCCACGATACAAGAGATTCAGGAAAAGTGTGGGGAGAATACATTCCATTTTGAAAAGCGACTTTGTGCAGCAATGGTGCCCACAGAATATACACTTACTGGACATACAGTGATTAATGGCCCAGAAGGGTCCCTTTCATCGTTAATGCATCATATGAACCTATTCCCCGCAGCACACTCCGTGGTCCCCGGGGGAGAGGGGGTGGGGGGGTGATACTGGTTTTGAAAATAATTCCAGTAAAGACTTATTTTTAAATAGTTGGCGCTGCAAGATACCCCTTAATTGTGCCAACCTAGAATCCCAGATTAACCAGGTAAAACCATATGTGTGCTACATGTAAAAGGGTCCACATTCCTATCCATGCACCAGCTGCAGAACTTGTTCCAAAGGGCTGTGGTACAAAGATGTAATTGCTGGCCTTTTGGCCAAAAGCAAAATCTCCATTACGTCATCCGGGAAGTCCCAATCCTTGTATCTCAACCTCTCAGAACCCATGCGTGAAGGTTGAGTGTCTTGACCTCTGAATGGAGAGCCCAACTCTTCTCGCGAGAGAGGTCTTCTCTTTGTGGAAAACGTATTGGAGGGCAGATGGACCTGTCCAGAAGGTGCAGGTACCACATCGTCCTGGCCCAATGCCGAGCAATTAGGATCATGATTTTCCTGACTTTTCCTCCCGACGACTTGAGGAATGGAGGAAACTCGTACAGGAGTGGAAACTCCCAGTCCACTACGACCGTGTCCCCTAGAGCTCTTGGGGGAAATTCCCTGGAGCAGTTCAGCTCCAACTTCCAGTTGACACCGGTCGTGAACAGATCCACTTCAAGGGTCCCCCAAAGGGTGAATATCTCTTGAAGGACTCCCTGAGATAGTCCCCACTCGTGGTTGACACTGCTTTGCCTCCTCAGAGCGTCCACTGCCGTGTTCTCTCCCGCTAGGTAAACCGCTGATGGGGAGATTCCTTCTTTAATTGCCCAGAACCAGAGCTGCACTGCCTCTCTGCACTGTGGTAGTGACCCCTACAGCACCTCTCTTGTTGAGGTAGTACATGGCCACTGCGTTGTCCATCATCAGGACATTCTTTCTCCGTACAGAGGGCAGAAAGGTCTTCAGCGTTAGTCTAATTGCCCTCAGCTCCAAAAGATTGATGTGTATTTTGGACTCTGATGGAGCCCAACAACAGCCGATTGTCAGATCATTGGCGTGGGCTCCCACTCTGAGTGGCGAGTGTCACTAATGTCATCTGCAGCCATGGCTCCCAAAACAATTCTCTTTAGAATGTTGTCCTCACAAGCCCACCACAGAAGATCCTGTGCTACTCTGCTTGGAACCTGAAGGTCAGACATCCCGACTAAGAATTGGGACCACTGTGTCCTCAGAGCCTATTGGAGGGATCACGTCCTCAGGCGAGTCTCTGGTATCAGGAAAATGCAGAATGCCATGAGGCCGAGCAATGTCAAAGTCAAAGGCCAGAAGACACTGGGCACTCTGAAATTTGGTGACCATATGCAGAATGTGTTCAGCACTCCCCTCGGGTGGCGAGACTATCCTCCCCCCCCCTTATGAATTGGAGCCTTTAAGATGGTATCGTGTGTGACCTCTTGTAAATCAGGGGAGAAGCCCAGTCTGTGGAGAGAGTGGTAGGTTAAGTTGAGATATTCCAGAGCCTGTTCAGAAGAACGGGCCCTGATCAGCCCATCGTCCAGGAAGAGGTAGACGTGAATCCCCTCTCCCACCACTGTCATCAACTTGGTGAAAACACTTGGGGCGGAGGCCAGCCCAAAAGGCAGAACTCAAAACTGATAATGAGAAACACCAACCGCAAACTTCAGGTACCTTCTGTGCTTGTGATGGATTGGCACATGAAGGTCCAATGATAACATCCACTCCTGAAGTTGGAGGGCCTGAAGAATCTGAGAAAGGGTAAGCATTGTTAACTTGTCCTGCCTGAGGAACTTGTTCAAGTCTCAAGTCCAAGATGGGTCTCAATCCTCTGTCCTCCTTGGGGATTATATCCACTTCATATACTGGTTCTATAGCACCTTTCTCTAGCAGGGTCAAGATTTCCTGCTCAAGGAGCAGATCTGGAATCTTGAAAGAGTTGTTCCCCGGTGGATGATCCAGAGGCCTTTTTAGACGAGGAAGGCCGCGTTATTGTTTCCAATGCCCAAGCATCTGAAGTAATACCCCGCCATTCTTGCAATTGCTGCGAGAGCCTGCCTCCCACCGGAGACTTGTGGACTAAGGCCTCCGAGGTTTTGAGGCGGCTGAAGCAGCAGCTGAGGGCAAATTAGCCGTTACCTGGGCGGTTCAAGCACATTTCCCCCCCCCCCCCCCGTCCACCACTGGGAAATCTCCAGACTTCTTTGACTCGCCCGTCCACTCCCTCTTCCAGCTGGGGAATAAAATCAAAAGGACCTGGCCCTCTAAGCTGTTCCACTGGGGCGAGTTTATGGTTGTCTGATTGCAGCACCAAGGGACTTGGCTTCCGCTTGGGGGTCTGCAGTTTCTCGAGTCTCTCGTCAGCCTTGATGCCAAATTAATGTGTGCCGTCAAAAGGCATGTTATGTTTTTGAAGATATGGGGGAGGTGGATGGGTGAGGGTTGAGAGACTAGAACAAACATTGTTTTAACCATGGACTTTTAAATCGGGTGATATGGTTGCTGGTAACCTATGCTTGGTGTGCTCCCATGCCAAAGCTCTTCTATGGAGTTAGCTGTATTATGCTCAAGTCGTACCTATGCTTATGGTGGTTTTGCTTTAATAAAGAAAACAGATTGGTTAAACAAAAAAAAAAAAAAGGCATGTTAATAATTGCACATCCGGAGCAAACCCTAATTCTTAACCAGGCATATCTGGGCATTACAGTGCAAGCCGCCATAGCTCTGCCGATACTGTCCGCAGGGTTAAGACCAGTCTGAAGAGATTCGCACATGGAGTCCTTCCCATCCTTAACAATATTTTAAAAAAACGTCTTTCCTTCCCTTCAGGGATATGGTCAGCCCCCATCAATATGGATTCCCATAGTGCATGTGGCATTTGCAGACTTAAGGGCCATGCTTCCAGCAGAGAAGACCTTCTTTGCCATGGCATCATAGCGTTGGTCACCTGTCTGGGGGAATCGTTTGGTATGCAGTTTGTTTTGATGTGGTGGCCTGTACCACCAGACTTTTGTCAATGTTTTATTTACCGCAGGAATTAATTCCGGTGTCTCCAAGTTGGCATTGACCCCACCTTAGGAAGGATACTTGGAAGGGACAAATAGGGTCCTCCTGGGGTCTGTTATCCATCTGTTAGATTATCCTGCTCAAAATGTGATGCAGGTCTACTCCATCCTAAATATTCAATAACTCTAGACATTGTCTGTACGACCCATCAGCATGGTCTGAGGGATATGGTCTTCCAAATTCAAATTCGGGAGAGGTGTTTATCCCACTTGCAGAGTCTCATAGATCTTTCATCTTTGACTCCTCTGATATCAGAACGTCTGGAACACTGTCCCATATTGCAACCCAAAGGGTCGTGAATCATCAGATGAGGGATCATGTTGCACATGAATAAAAGAGTGACTTAATAAATTATTTTCTTAGTAGTGGAAGAAAAGAATCTCTAGATTTTACAACCTCCTCCCAAGATTTAGTCACATGCGATGACTGTCAGTCTTCGTCGACAGCTTTGACAACTGTAGCTAAGATTTTTTCAACAAGGATGTCGACTTTCAGTGTCAATGACGTCAAAGATTTTCCTTTCGGATAAGTTTCTTCTCGACGGTACCGCCGAAGGTTCGAGGAGTTTTGTCCTGGTAACCTGGGCTCGAGGGCACACTGATTTTGTCCTTTGTCAGATTTCCCCTCGACATGGGCATGACTTGCTCTTCTTCAAGGGCATTAAGGCCGCATTCTCAAAGACCTGAAGCATTTTCAGTCTGAATGTCTTCCATTCATCGGGTAAGGCCGATCTGGTCCGGCAAGAAACCCGTTCAGGGGAGGAACTTGATGACGAAGATAGCAAGCTGTGAAGCCTTTTCTTCATATGTTGTGAAGACGAGTGATGAGACCCACTCCTAGATCGAGATAGTCTTAGCTTTCTTACGATGAGAAGAGATGCTCCTCGACTCGGACTAGCGCTTTTTTTGACAGTCGTCAAAAGGGATTTATGTGACCTACCTGCAGCTAACTTCCCTCCACAATCTTTCAGGGCTTTCACTGTCACCAAAAGGGAGGATTCACACGCCAATGTGTCGTGATCGGATCAGAGACACCATAGACACCTGATGGGAGTATGTAAGGGACATTTTCGCCCTGCAATCATGGCATTTCTTAAACCCTGATTTGGGAGTCGAAGATGCCATATTTTTTCAAAAATAACCGTAGAACCAAAGCACGCTGATCTTCCAAAGCGAGAGCTCTCGTGGAAAAATCGAACTGAAGCCAACGGTCACTGCGTGCACTATATACCAGTGATGACGTCGACATCGACACAGAGGCCCTCGAGGTACACAGTCGACAGGCATCGACACACCGCTCCCCCTGCTGGAAATCTTTTCCAAAGCAACTAAAGCTTGATATGGATATATCAAAAGATGAGGAATACGTGGGAGGACACAATCCATTCAAAGGTGGTGACTCTGCAGAGGCATACAGCTGAAAATCCTACATCCCCAACCTCCATAACAATTGCACTCAATATGATACCATCCGCCATAACATTAGGATTTATCTTGCAGACAGGACATGGAACTGACAGGAAAAGAAGAATTAGCTGTGTGGTTGATATTATCGTGGTCTGGCCTTGGACAATGCAGAGCAAAGAGGCGGACGATGTATGGCTTTCATCATGCAAAATCATGCAACAAACAGGCACTTTATTTTAAAGTATGATGCAGATTACTTCTTGGTCTCATTGCAAGCACATGGAGGCACTGAAGTGGTTCAGAAGGGAGTAGTTTCTCCAGCGTTGGTATCTCATGGATTCACATGCTGTAAATATTCCCCCCGTCGTAAGGCTGGGAAAACCCTGGTAACTATAGTGTAGTAGTTGTCCTATGGAAAAACTAGGACACCTAAGTGTCCCATCAACGTCATTATGGGTGCTTTAGGCACCACCAATGGGAAGCAGAGTGTATAGCCCCGCCCCTGCGGCTTCCCCCTCAGTATTTAACCTATTCAAAAATAGGTTGTCCTCAGAGGCCGTTTGCCTGAGGGGGAAGGCTGGAGGATGCAAGTGAATCCATGAAAGAGCCCAACGCTGGAGAAATGGAATTACAGGTAATAAAGTACTCCCTTCTCCAGCATTGGAGCCTTCATGGATTCACATGGTGTGAATAGATTTTGAAGCAGTAACGATGCCTGGAGGTGTACATCAGGCAAACGGGACATATACCATATGATCAAAAAAAAGACGGCCATAACGTTACGTCAATAACAGGAGTAGAGTCAAAACCTCGGAAGCTATGGGGTTTACCTTACTGGCACAGGTGTTTGGGGACTGCCCGCCCCCACCTGGACGTCCTCAGCATGCTGTTGACTCAGACATTAGTGGCTGGTGAACGTGTGAGGCAACTGCCCACGTTGCTGCCTGGCAAATGTCTCCGATTGGTATGCACGGCCATAGGGCCACTGATGTCGCTGTGGACCTTGTAGAGTGAGCTCTGGGAGCTGACTGCAATGGTTTGTTGGCTTTATTGTGGCAGAAAGATATAATCGCCGCTATCCAGTGCGAAGTGCCTGGTTTTAGATTTGGCTGCCCTTTATTGGAGGGGCTGAACACCACAAAGTTTTGTTTGGATAATCTGAACGATTTAGTGTGATCCAGATAGAACTTTAAAGCTCTTTTGATGTCAAGGGAATGCAAAGCTTTTTCCGCAGGAGTAGAAGCATTAGGGTAAAAAGTTGGTATGGTGATCATAGTGTTTTTGTGCAAATCCGATGGAATCTTCGGAATGAAATGCGGGTTTGTAGATAGAGCCCTGTCCTTCATGAAGCACAGATATGGAGGGTCAATGACCTGAGCCTGCAGTTCCGATACTTGTCTGGAGGACGTGATGGCCACTTGGAAGATCACCTTCCACGTGAGAAATTTTATGGCAGCTCTTGACATAGGCTCAAACGATGGTTTCATGAGGGCTGTGAGTACAAGGTTGAGGTTCCAAACAGGAGAAAATGTTTTCTTTGGGGGAAAAGTCCTGAAAAGACTTAAGGAACTGCTTAATTAATCTGTTGCATGAACCTTAATGTGGCCGCTAGGTGAACTTTGATAAATGATTTTGCTAGCCCATCTTTTGCTACAAGCAAAGGGTAAGGCAGGAGTTGAGGTGAAAATCGTAATGGCTGTAGGTTATGCTGTCGAGAACACCAGACACAAAACCTTTTCTACTTATGGGCGTACAATGTGTTAGACGGAGCCCTTGCCGCAGCCAAAATGCGGCGACAATACTGGGGTATCATTAGGTTGCCCAATTCTGATCGGTCAGGAGCCATGCAGTTAGGTTGAGGTAGCCTGGGTTATGATGCCATACCATTCCCTTGTTCTGAGAGAGGAGATACGGCTGGGAACACAGGTGAAGAGGATCGTCCACCGCCAGGGCAGGTCTGCCTGGGACAGAACAGGGCCACTAAAATGATTCTGCAGGGAGCCTTGCGAATCATCTGAACCTTTTTCCTTATCAGAGGAAATGCGTAGGAGAACATACCCGTCCAGGGGAAAGAATGCGTCCCGTCTGGAGCTCGGATGAGGGACTCTGCTGGCAAACTGATGGCACTGTTTTTTCTTGTGGGAGGCAAACAGGTTCAAAGGGAGAATGCCCCACTTTTCGAAGATCTGCGTCACTTGGGAGCTATTCGGTTGCCATTTGTGCGCCTGAGAAGAGGCCCTGCTGAGAGAATCTGCCGGTATGCTCTGAATTCTTGGCAGGTGGAAGACCAGGATCTGAATTCTGTGATGTATGGCCCAGTGCCAGATGGTTTGGGCTTCCTGGGAAAGGAGTTGCGATTGTGTTCCTCCCTTGCTTGCGTAGATTAAACATGGTTGTGGTTTTGTCTGTGAGAATCCTTACTACCGAGTCCTGGATGAGGTGAAAGAAAAATTTGAGCACACAATGTACCACCCTCAGCTCTACGATGTTGATATTCAGAGAGGCCTCCGTTGGAGACCACGGCCTTTGACTTGGAACTGGTCCAGATGTGCACCCCATCCTGCTAAAGAGGCATTGGTCACGATAGTGTGCAGAAAATCAAGTTCCACAAGGGGTATGCCCTGTTTGATGTTCAGTGGATGAGTCCGCCAATGCAGTGAGTCTGCCAGATACTGGGAGAGGACCACCCAGTCCAACCAGGAGCTGCGGATTTGGGCCCACCTAGAAGCGAGAAATTGCTGTGCTGGGCGCATAGAGACTACAATTTGGAATGAGTGGGATGCAGGACGATATGGTGCCGAGGAGGGACATGTACAAGCGGACCGTGACAGATGTTCTTGGTGTAAACAAGCCCGCTAGGAACAAGAGTGTGCCTATTCTCTCTTTCGATGGCTTGAACCGATTGAGAGATGTCTGGAATTACACTCCCAGAAAGACCAAAGTCTTTGAGGGCGTCAAAAAAGACTTGCTCAAGTTGATGGAAAATCATAGACATTGTAAAAGGAGCATTGTGGTGTTGAGAGATTCCAACATCTGTATTTGTATTTTATTTATTTATATAGCGCACCTGGCCCTAAGGCATCCGGGCGCATCACTTAAGTTACATGACAGATATACATAAACATAACATACAGGGTAATATACAGTGAAGGAAGAAGCATAATTTACAGTCCTACAGATTCTATCGTCTGAGGAGCAAAAAGGTAACAAGAGTGATAGGCAAGGCCAATCACCAACCAACTTTACAGGTATATACACAATCAGCTTTATACAGTGAAGCAAAGAACACGGGTAGTGACTGGCGGGCAAGTTGCTGCCGGGACACGTCTTGGGCAGACAGCCATACTTTGGCCTTGCTCTTAAAAGCAAGGAACGTTGGTTCAGCTCCAAGAGGGTTAGCAAGTGAGATCCATAGTTTTGCAGCCAGGACCGGGAAGCTGACCCCACCTGATCCTTGTATCTTAAAGCGAGGTATTGAAAGGCAGTTGGCCTGGGCAGTTGAGGGGTCTGTTGGCAGTGTGGTAAGCAAATCTGCAGGCCAGATAGCTGGGCGCTTGGTTGGCGAGGCATTTGTGCGTCAGAGCAAGTGTTTTGAGTGAGAGTCTGAGATACTGGGAGGCAGTAGAGGCTCTGTCTGGTGTCTGATATGTGATGGCTCCTGGGGAAATTGAGTGCGGCTCTAATGGCATTATTTTGGATAATCTGTGTAACTTGAGATTGCATTGGTTAGTGCCTAAATAAAGGGCATTACAGTAATCGATATTTGGACATGACCAGGGTCCTGGCTAGGGTAGTACAATTGTCAGGTGAGAGGAAGGGCTGGCAGGCTGCAATGAGGTTGCAAGTGTACGGTGCGGCCGAGGATACTGCGTTAGTTTGTCTAGAGAGGGAAAGGGTGGAGTCAAGACATACCTAAAGTTTTAGTGTTGTTAGTAACTTTAATGATCTTAGCATCAATGATGAATGATTTAAAAGAAGGGTCTAGTTTGTTAAGTCTCTGATGAGAGCCCAAGATGAGCAGCTGTGTCTTTTCGTCATTGAGACAGAGTTTGTGTTGAGCCATCCAGGCTTGGATGACTTGGTAGATAGTGTTTACGGATAGTGTGTCAGCTGTGTGGTCACCTGTGATGGGGATGGGTATCTGGGTGTCATCTGCATAATTTGCATAGGTGACAACCAGATAATCCAAGATATCGAACAGTGGTTTTGTAAACACGTTGTAGAGTGTAGGGGAAACCCACGATCCTTGTGGTACCCAGAGGGAACAGGTGAAGGTTCAGCAGCCTCATGGATCTGTATCCAGGAATGAGCTGATCCATGCAGTGGCTTTGTCAGAGAAGTGGGCAGCTAGTTTGCGGTGTCGACAGAGGATTTGGTGATTTACCAGGTTGAACACTGCTGATAGATCAAGAAGGAGTAGAGGGCCAACTTGCCCTTGTCTTTTAGGTGTTCAATCTGGGTTTTTAGATCAGTAAGGGTGGTTTTAGTCCCGTGACGGGGACGGAAGACCGATTGTCTAAGGCCCAGGAGATTGTTAGTTTCCAGATAGTCTTGGATCTGGAGGTAGGCTGTAGATTTTTAACAGGAAAGGCACAGTAGTGATAGGCCTTTAGTTTTTCGGTATGCTTGCGTCCAGTGTAGGTTTTTTAAGAGGCGAGGTGACCCACACATCCTTCAAGTTATCTGGGACAATACCAGAGTTAAATGATGAATTTAGAAAGGCGGTGATGAATGGGGCTGAGTTATGTGCAGCCTCCTTGATAATGGGGGCTGGACATAAGTCACCCTGGCAGTTGGAGGTTTTGAGATTGTTGATGATATTTTCGACTTGAGTGGTGGAGAGGGGCGAGAAGCTGAATGGTTTATGCGTGTGTATGCTAGGTTTAGTTCTATCATGTTGGGGCTTATATTGAGGCTCAATCTGAAGGCAGATTTTATCATTGATTTTGGCTTGGAGTGTTGCTATTTTACCAAGGAGTGCCTTCTGAATATTGGCACACCAAATACTATCTTTGGTACATGTATCGGGTGGGGTTAACGGGGATTCCAGTTTCTTTAAGATCTTAAACAACTCTTTAGTGTTAGATTTGGCTTGTAGGATACGCTTGTTGAAAGCGTCTTTTTTGGCCTGGAGGATGGCATCTTTGTAATTCATGGTGACTAGGGCAAGGCTAGCTTTGTTCATTTCACGATTACTTTTCCAGCGAGCTTCTAGGTTCCATTTTTCTTTGTGTAGAATAACCCCAGCTGCGGTGTGAACCAAGAGATGAGCATGTGGTTTGGGTTTCCTACATTTAATAGGTGCAATAAGGTCGAGAGCTTTCAGCATAGTCTGATTAAACATGTCTACCAAGACAGTGGGATCCGTACAAGAGGAGGGGCGTTCGTTGAGAGCTGGGAGGAGAAGTGGGAGTAGTTTTTCACATGTTATATCTCTTATTTCTTGTGTAAATTGCAGGTGCGATGTCCTGCATGGTGCAGATGTTTTTTGCTAAGATGCTAAAGGTGATTAAGTGATGGTCGGTCCAAGTGCAAGGTTGGCTAGATTCCATATTGATTTCACAATTTAAAATCAGCTAACTAGTCAAGAGGTCTACCCTTGATGTGCGCCGGTTCACGGATACGTTGTGTAAAGCCCAAGTTAGATAGCATACTGGTGATATCACGTGCTGTGGCATCATTAGGGTCTTGGAGACCCAGGTTGAAGTCCCTTAAGATCATTTGCGATTTGGTTTTAGTATTGTCCACAAGGATGCAAGATAAGTCTTCTGCGAATGTAGATATTGGACCGGGAGGCCTATAAATAAGGTGAAGTGTGATGGTTTTGGTTAGGTGATGAGGCTAATTTCACTGAGAGTAACTCCGCTGATTAGGTCTGTTGTGTGGGGGAGATTAAGGTTAATCAAGTTATTGTGTATGAAGGCAATACCGCCTCCTTTAGTTTGGCTGGTGTTGCGATCACTTCTGATGATGGTATATCCTGTGGGGATGGTCATTGACAGAAGTGGTCCTGAGGCAGCATGGAGCCAGGTTTCTGTAATGGCGATGAAGTTGAGGTCATGTGTTGTGATCAGATCGGCCATGTCAAGCACGTGAGCAGTGAGGGACCTGGCATTAGTCAGTGCCCCCTTAATCATGGTTTTATGTGGGGAGGTGGTACTGGTACTTTGTTTAGTATTCTTGGCTGTGGTGGGTATAGTGTGGGGAAGGCTGTTGCAGAATGTAGTGAAGGGTTAGAGTGCCTGATAGTGCCGATGGGAGGCATGTAGGTAAGTTGCCCCCCTGACCAACCAGAACTCCGAGTGGCCATATTGAATAGCTTCCGACACCCATCTGTCTGCTGATATTGAACGCCACTCGTTGAGGTGGAACGCCATCTTTCCTCCCAGTAGGCTGATCATGTGGAAGTCATTGTTGCTGCTTGCTTTGACGGCTGCTGTGAAGAGGACCCCCCCCCACTTTTCCTCTGGCCTTGGTACTCCTTGTTGCGTTGGGCAGTCTGGAAGGAACGCTGGTAGCCTTGGGAATAGTAGGAGGACCTACTGTATCCCATATCGCGAGAACCTGCAAATCTTGCGTTTCCCCGAGGTGCCACAAAAGGAACGAAAAGGGGCGAAAAGATCTTCTGGCCTGCAGGGCTGTAAGGGATATTGCTGTATCATAGTCCGCTTTCATGGTTTTTAAAGCTTTGATCTTTTCCCAAAAAAGATTTCCCCCCGGTCCCCCACAAGGCATGTCCACCTTGTGTTGAACCTCCTGGCGGAAATCCATGCAACGAAGCCAAGCTTGACGCCTGAGAACCACCCGGTTATTGATTTGCTTGAAACCGGTTTCCGCGAGGTCGACCGCAATGTTTATACTGTGGTTCGATGCCTCCTCCCCTACCACACCAGAAGTACCGCTTCCTTTCTGTTGCCCCAGAAGGTGGTCTAGCAATGGTGCTAGGCGGTCCCACATCTCGCGGTCTTTCGCCACGATGCCAGAGTTGGCAGCCTTCACAGTAGTACCTCCAATAGTGAGGACTTTCTTACCTAAAGCGTCCAACTTACGTTTTTCATTTTCAGGATGAGTGGCGCACTTGTGTTGGGTGCAAGCCTTTCTACTAGCCGCTGCAGAAACAGACTTTGGTGTAGGCTGCAATGTCAGGCACTTTGGAGTGGACTCTGGAGCTTTCAATTTCTTTTCCAAGCAGCCCTTGACCGCTGGCTCAATTAACAAGTGCTTCATTATACGAAGGACCTCCTGCCATACGTGATCCAATATAGGGATTGAGAAAACCGCCTTTCTAAGTTTCCCCATTTGGTCGAACAAGAAACAGTCCTTTCCATCTTCCGGGATGAGCCCAAATTCCTGACAGGCTTTAGCCATCATGGCATGGAATGGAATACTGCCATATCGCCAGGCGAAGATGGTGGGCTGGACTACTCGGAGCGTCCTGGTCCGGGTCTGTATCCAAAGTATCCACCCTCCGTGGAGAAAAGGAGACAGTGGAGAGGGAGCCTTGGTGTGATGTCAGAGTCATCCAGCTCTGCTTCCTCCCATTCCCTATGGCGAGGTCTAAGAGCTGTAAGAGATTGGGGAGGAGGTCTAGCCGGAGAACTTCATCTGGGGCGAGAGTAGATTTCGTGGGGTGTCTGAAGTATCCTTCTGACGAGGAGTAATGAACAAGCTTTGCAACAGCGGGACGGTCAATGCTTGAGGCATAGGCAGCCTGGTGTTAACTGCCCCAGGAGAGACTGCAAGGTGGAGAGAACTTGCAGAGAAAGCAATAACTGCAGATCAGCAGCTATTGAGGTGGAAAAGACCCCCATGTCCATTGAAGTGGACGAAAGGGCAGGCGATTGTGCAATCCACTGGAGGCCGAGAACCGATGGATCTTAGAGAGACATTTATGATGTCCCTTCTTCGGAATCAGACTCAAAAGCCACCTGCTCATCGTAGGGAGGTACCTCAAAATCAGAAGTAATCTCATGCTGAAGTATTTCCTCCGGCAGTATGGTTGGAGACTTTTCGAACATGGGCTGTTGTGCAGGCACAGTTGTGTGCTTTGACCTCTTGGGAGCCGGATCTTCCGCTGGTACTGCCGAGGGAGTACTGGTTGACTGAGATGTTTGTCGTCATCGACTATGTTGACGGTGTGGTTGGCGGCAAGGTCAACGGTGGTGCTGTCGTCGATGGTGCCATTGGTGTCGTAGTCAACGGAATAGTCGACGATGGAGCGGTCGTCAACGATTGAGCAGTCTCCGGCACCCTCATCGATTGAGAAGACAAAGGCCTGGAGGACGACTGGATCTGTGTTTCGTAGTGTCGTGGCTTGATGAAGACTTGTGGGAAGCTGAAGAGCGATGCTGTAAGTGGATGAAGATCCTTTCGTCGACAAGGACGGAGGCCTCGATGTGGATTTATTCGACAAAGATTTACGGGCTGAGTCCGCGGATTTCTGCAAGTGAGAGCCCTTCTCCTTAGGCTTTGAAGTGTCTTGACGGGGTGAAACCTGCCCCTCACCACTCGACAGAGGCCCGTTCTTGGATTTATCCCGACTGGATGAAGGCCTAGGCTCACCCGAGTGCTGTTTCTTAGGCAGCAGTTCTTATGACTGAGCGTTGGCGCGGTGACCTTAGCTGGGGGAGCGGAAGCCCTGCCTCTGCGTGAGGAACCAACCTCCGAAGACCGATAGGCCCCCTCGTTCAACCAACAAATAAGGTGCCTGTTTCTGTCCTTGAAGGTTTTTTGGGGAAACTGACAGATGTCGCTGTCTCCGATGGAATGATTGGGTTATAAACAATATAGGCATTCGGAATGCCGGTCCCCTTCGTAGACATTCTTGAGGCCGCAGGTCTCACACGGCCTGAACAGAGATCTCTTCAGACCAGAGGATTCCACAACAGTACCGGAAAACACATTTTTCTTTTACGAAAGAGCGGGAACAGTGAAAGCTGAAGTGATGAAAGAAATATTCTGCACACAAAAAGAAACATTCTCTGGAGAGAACGCGAGGTAATCCCAACAATTTGGAAGACGGTTGAAATCTCAGAGGAAGCCCGGGGGCAGAGCTATACAATCGATGTCCCATTGCTGCTGCCTAAAGCATCAACAACGTCGTTGATGGGACCCTTCAGGTGTCAACGTTTTCTCCATAGGAAAACTACTATACTAAATTTACCAAGGTTTTCCCAGCCTGATGGGGAATAATGAATCCCTGAAAGATCCAATGCTGGAGAATGACTGTTTCACAAACCTTCAATAAGTCTATAGCAAAAAAAAAGCGTAGTTTTTATATATAATGCTCTCAATATGAGTGTGTCCGTCTATATATCCACCCACCTCTTTCTCCATCAATATCCATCTGAATATCTCACTGTATCCATCTCTGTCCTTGTCCATTTGTGTTTATATGTCTTTATATGAACAGTTACATTGCCCTCCATTTCATCTGTGTACATCTCTATTGATCTTTACAGATGTATACGAATCGCTCCATCTACCTATATCCATTGTGCCTTTGCATTTTATGCATACTTGGGCCTCTATTAATTGGTCAATGTACATTTGTCCCATAGGCCATACGCATTCATATATATTGACGTATAGGTTGATCACTCTATCCAACTACATTTATTCTTCTCCATGTATGCATCTTTACATATGCCTCTATGGATTGAGATTGATGGATACAGACCAATGTGTATCTCTCCATCTGCAGCTTTATCCATCACTCTATGCACGCGTCTATATCTGTACAGATTTGTCCGTGATGGATCAACATTTATGTCCAAATCTGTAGCTTAATAGACCATTCTCCAACCTTAACAAGTAGCCCACATCCTGCGTCTATATGTTTGTCTTTCTGACTATGTAGGTCTGTAGTAATGTGCTTTTGAACCGTATATAATGTATTGCATGCTCTAATGATAGGATTTGGTATTCATAACGTGCCTGTACACAAGTGTTCCTAGGCGCCACAAGACAACGAAGGGGGAGACAGTGGGAAGAAAGGACAAATGGTCCTACTAGGCCTTGAGTCATTTGGATTGTGCAAGTGCGACAACAAAGGGCAAAGAGGGAGAAGGAGAGGGGGGGGGGAAGAGAGTCAAGGGGGAGAGTAGGGGGGGAATTTAGTACAGGTGAGAGGGAAGGGGAAAGTGCGGTCAGGGTGCCAAGGCTCTGCATAAGTGGAGCCATGGCAGCATGGCTCTGGGTAAGAGCAGGAAGCAGTAGGAGTTACAGTTAAAGCCCCCAAGTGTGCAGTGGGCCCGAAGGCAGTGCAGGAAGACTGGTCATGGAGGGGCCTGGTACCCTGTGAGACTCTGAGGGTACTCTGGCAACCAATCAGGGCAGGCAGACAGGAAGGTTAGGCAAGGAAGAGGGATAGAGAAGGCAGAGGAGAAAAGGAAGGTCTTGAGCAGCTTACATAACTTCAGGGGGTCCGGCTCAAGTTTGAGAGGGGCAGGGAGGCCATTCCTGAGGGAGGCACCTGCAGAGAAAAGATCTACCCCCCCCCAACATTCTGCTTAGAGAAGCGTCTGACCCTCAGAGTGCGTTTGAAGTAGCTGAGTGAAGGGCTCCAGAGGGAATGTATTTAGGCAGAGCGAGTTGGATATAGTGCATACCCAGGTCCTTTAAAGCCTTGTGGACGATGCAAAGGGGCTAGAACTTAATTCTTGCAGCTACCGGGAGCCAGTGCAGAGTTTTCAGGGCTGGAGAGATGCGGTCCCTTGGCTTGAGGCCAAGAATAAGTCTGACAGTCCTGTTCTGAATTAGTTGAAGGGGCAAGGAGTAGAGTTAGGCAGCTTGAGAAAGACTGTTACAGTAGTCCAGCCTGGAGAGAACCAGAGCTCGGGAAACTGAGCTTCTGGGGGGGGGCAAGGTGAGAAAAGGTAGAATACCTCTGAGGAGGTGCATCAGGAAGTGGGCCTTCTTGGCAAGGCCCGTGATGCGAGGTCAGAAGCAGCGAGAGCGAGAGGGAAAGCGGGAGCATGGGTCACAATGAAAAGTATCTCAATCTTACTGGCATTGAGGCAGAGATCGTTGGAAGCGCACCATGCCCGCATGGCGGATAGACATTCAGGAATGAGCGAGGACGGAAAGGAGGCTGCATGAAGCCTGAAAGCGCTGTGTGTCATCTGCATAACACTGGAAGTTAAACAAGGTGGAAATCAGGTGGGCCAAAGGGGCCATGTAGACATTGAAAAGCCAGGTTGAGAGGATAGACCCCAAGGCGGGGGGTGTGCACGTTTTCGGTGTGTGTAATCGAGTAGTGTTTATTGAGAAGTGTGAAGGTGGGTGGGCTGTGACTAGGCGTGATACGGTTAGGTTTCATTGTGATGAGGTGCTTTACTTTACCTCAAAGTATGACTGGCACCTGGTTGTAAAAGCACCTGTGACAGGAATGCCATTATATGATCGATAGATTCACAGTAAGTAGTGTAAATCCCAAAAAGTAAAACATAAGCCAGCACTGCCAGGATCTAGAGCACAAACACCCGAGCTCACATCCAGCCTCCCCAACCGACAGGTTTGAAGGACGCAAGGTAAAAGACTTGTGCTCCATCACCAAGACTGCAAAAACCATTCATGGGACCCTGGTACCCGGCACCCAACAGCAGAGTAGAAACAGTACTGGGCATCAATTAGTGCCTAGGTGTAAGAACGTAAGTGGTTTTTCCTCCATGTCGAGGCTGGCTGTCTCCATAGAGGATGCAAGTACATGAACACACCATCCACCTGGGTGTAGGTGTTGGTGGTACATTAAAACCGTTACTATCGGGGTAGTATTCAGTGTTGAAAATTTGGGGGGCATGCCGCGAAAAATGTAGTGCAACCTTTCCCACTAAATGCACCTTGGACAATTGATCTTCAACTTGGACACAATCATTCCTGCACCCCATATGGTGACTTGCCTCAGTACCCTCCCCCTGCAACAGACAGGGGTGGGACATGGAGTTGTGTGCTCATGCTCTGCCCCTTATTGGGCCTGCAGTGCTGCTGACACCCTGAAGATTATAAATTACTCCCCGTAGGGACTAACGTACTCCTAGTCCATAGTCCCTCCATGTTCCCCTTTCCTCCATTCTGTACTGGCATCCCTCGCTAGGTACGGGAAACGGAACCTTTTTCCCCTAGAAAAAAAATACTCACCTTTAAATTTAGGTGTGCGCAGTGGCGCGGCCCTGGGAGCATGCGCCCCCCCTGACTCTGCCCACCGGCGCCACTCCTCACTCCCCTTTGATGAGTCAACAACATTAAGACAGCCTAATGACGCAGGTTTCATTAAAGGGGACGACGGTGGGAGGTATGGAGGAAAGGGGACTATGGACTAGGAGTATGTTAGTCACTTCAGTGAGTAACTTTACTCCTACATCCCGTCCTCTTTCCTCCATACCGTATGGGCGATTACAACTGAATGTAGCCCCAGGGGGGAGAGTTGACCCTCTTGAAGACAACAAGGTCCTCAAAACTGCCTGGCCAAATGGGGTGTCTGAACTTGCCACTGGCATCCAAGCAGTATTGCTTGCAAAAGGCAGAGGGGTAGCCCACGTAGCCGCCTTGCTGATAGTCTGCCATGGTACGTGTCTTTGGAAAGCTACCGCTGTAGCCTTGGCTCTGATGGCGTGGGCCTGCATGTTTGCTGGCAAATGCTTGTTCTGTCCCTCATATACCTCCTTGATGGCCATAACCATCCACCTTCCTATAGCCTTGGATGCTTGACAACCTGGTTTGATCCTCCGAATTTGATTAATAGTGGGTCTGATTTACAGAAGCTTTGAGTCCTGTCCAGAAAATCTAAATGCATGCCTGACATCCCGACAGTGCAATACCTTCTGGGCCTCATCCTTCGGGTCAGCAAAGAACACTTGGGGTACTATGTCCTTGTTTAGGTGACATGGAGGAGACCTTAGAAAAGAAAGGCAGGATGTGTTCTGAGCACCACCTTGTCCCAGTGAAACGTTGTGTAGGGCTCTGAAGCCTCCAGTGCCTGAATTTCACTAATACACCATGCCGATATAAGGCCCACCAGCCGGGCCGTCTTAAGGGTAACCAGCTTGATGTCCGCGGATGCCACGGGTTTGAATGGTTTGTGTGCCAGAGCTCCGAGCACCACATTAAGGTCACAGACTGGATGTGGCCATTTGATAGGTGGATATAACCTAGTTAAACCCGCCAGGTATCTCTTAACCACCGGATTGGAGGATGAGAAGATAGTCAGAGTTCTTGTTCCCTGTAGCCGCTAGATGCGTCCGACATGCGTCCACCTGCACACCTGAATGAGCCAGATGCGTTGAGAAGGCTAGAACATTGTCCAGCAAGCATGTTAATCGCTCAATCTTCTTTGATTCTGCCCAGGGACAAAACCTCGTCCACTTGCTCTTGTATTGACTCCTGGTGGAGTCACTTCTAACCCCCTGTATGATAGCCAGGTTATCCTGTGACGGGTGCAGATGCTTCAGGGCAATCTGTTCAGGAACTAAGCTGCAAGGGCTAACCTCTGGAGCAGGGTGAACAACTGTGACCCCTGTTGGGAGAGTAAGTGGGCTGGGCCCACTGGGAGGTGTACCAGGGACTGATCTGACAGATGGCGGAAATCTGAGAACCAGGGTCTCGCGGGCCACCATGGTTCTACCGTGATGAGCCGGAGGCTCTAAGACGCCCAGATCCTGCAGATGACCTTGTGAACCAAAAGGAGTGGGGGGGGGGGGAGGCGTACGAGTTCATGTTCCACAAAATCTGCAATGCATCACCCAAAGAGCCCCTGACATGCCCCAGCCATGAGGAAACTGAGGGCCATCTCCTGCTGGAACTGGTGGCAAAGAGGTCCACCCGAGTGTGGCACCACCTGCCCAAGAGCACCTGGAGGACTTCTTCGTTCAACCGCCACTCGTAATTGTCATTCCCAATCTGCTGAGTCTATCCGTCTCCAGATTGGCTTCCCCAGGAAGGTGGACCACTTACAAGTGAATGTTGTTCGACAGTGCCCACTCCCAATCAGAAGCCTGCAGAAAGGCGGGGACCTGGTACCGCCCTGCTTGTTGATGTAGTACATGCACGTCGAACTGTCCGTCTGGATGCAGACCTATTTGCTGCTGATCATGCGGAGAAAGGCCTTGAGAACAAGCCAAATGGCGGCCATCTCGAAGCCAGTTGATGTGCTCCAGCTGCTCCTGATGAAACCAGATTCCACAGACGCTGCGGTTGTCCATGGTAGGCCCCATCCCTCTAGCGACGGGTCTGTGGTCATGGTGACCTGCGGTAAACGCTGCCGGAATGACCTGCCTACCAGTAATTTGAAGTCTGTACCCCACTAGACTAGATTCTGGTGGAGATACTGTGGTATGCTGACTGGCTCCACCTGAGAACCCTTCTCCTGAATCCAGGAAGCTGAGAAATGAAGCTGCAGCCTCGTCATCTTGAACCTCGTGTGAGGTACAGCGAGGAGACATGCCGCCATTATTCCCAGCAGGTGCTCTTACCACCAGGCTGTGGTTACTGTTCTGCTGAGGAAGTGCCTTGTAGCCCTTTTGATTGCTGCGATCTTGTCCGATGAGGGAAAGATCCTCTTGATCCTTGTATCCCATACAAGACCCAGAAATGTCAGTCTGAGTGGGCAGTAGCTGTGATTTCTTTGAGATTGATAGAAAATCGTATAGGGTATGCATGAGGGCGGTAGCCATGTGACATATTGCCTCCGAAGACTCTGCCCTGACTAGCCAGTTGTTGAGGTAAGGATAAATGTGGTGGCATTGTGCCCAGAGCAGAGCTGCCCCAACGTTCATTAGTCATGTAAAGACCCTCAGGCCCAGTTGAGTCCAAAGGGTAGACCTCTGTATTGAAAGTGAAAACCCATGATCCTGAACTGCAGGAAGGACTGATGGGTTGCCAAATCGGGATGTGTAGGTAAGCAGCCTTCAGATCCAAAGAGCACATCCAGCCTCCCCCACACAAAGTGTCTGCAATGAAGGCTGGCATAACCATCTTGAACTTTTGGAGGGGAAGGGAAAGGTTCAAGGAAGACAGGTCCAACACAGCTATAAGGCCAGCCTGGTTCTTTAAGTCCATGGCGAATATCTGGGAGTAGAAGCCCCTGCTTCGATGCGACTTCCTCCCATCGAGGAGCGAGCGGATTTTCGCCAACAGAGTTGCTGTCCAAATCTGCAAGATCAGAGTGGAGGAAGGAGGAATTGGTAGCCGGAAAGCCATGGCCACTACTTTAAAGGATCCACGGGTCAGCGAACCTCATCCGCCACGAGTGTACGTGAAGGGTAAGCCTGCCCCCAACCATAGACTCATAGATCCGGATGGACCATTCACAACTTCTTTCTGTCTGAGGCTGGTGCCGAGGATGGGGACTAGAAAAACCTCTTGTTAGCCACCTTGTACTGCTTGTGCCTGTGTTGGCTCGGGACGTGGGAGGTTGTCTAGAGTGCCTCTCCTGGAAGCCCCTGAAGCCTCCAAAGAACCGACCCTTGTCCGAGCGCTGGTGAGCCTGGCTGTAGGTATTGGGTGTGGACATAGTTAAGATAGAAAAGGATTTAGCTGTCTGTGAGCTATTCTTTTTCTTGTCCATTTCCTCATCTGTTGTAGAGTGGAACAGGTCTCCCCCCGCAAAGGGCAGGTCGAGGATGCGCTGCTGCACATCTGGGTTGAATTTCGTTGCCCTGAGCCAAGCAGTCGTCCTCACGTCGGTGGCAATGCATATGGCTCTGCCTGAGGCGTCGATGTGGGCCACAGTAGATTCCATTATATCCTCTGCCAACCCTACCTTAAACCTTGCCTGGCTGTGTGCAGGGAGCTCTGGAAGGAAGTCTGCGATCTCCTGCCACAACTTCTGATTAAACAGCCGCCAACATGGCATCAGCGTTGGCCTGACGCAGGTGGAGAGTGCCATTTGAGTAGATCTTTTTACCAAATAGCTCTAAAAGCTTTTCCTCCTCGCCCAGGAGTACCGAGGTGGATGCAGCTGAGGAAGACTGCGGTTTTGAGTACAGCGATGCGGATGCTTTAACAGGAGTGTGGCAGGGCCCTCCCCCCTCTCCACGACAATAAAGAGGGAGACCCCTTCCATCTGCCGGTTTTTAGCGTCTAGGAGTTTATGGTGGGCTGGGTGGCATGTGGGGCTTGACCCATCCCTTTTTGGCTGGGGAGTCCACATTCTTCTGGAGCGGTAGGACTATTCTCATGGCCGGACGAAGTGCAAGTACTTCGGCCAGGACCCTCCTACCTCGGGTTGCTCTGCCTGGGGCTGAGGTATGCCTAGATACTCAGCCAGACCCGCCAGCCTCTCATGGAATGCTTTAGCAGACGATGGAGGGTTCGGGTCTTCCTCCTCATCTGTGTCCTGCAGATAAGGTGCAGGCAGATTTGACAGTACCGGGAGCTACTGCGGGGGCTGAGCCGCTGTGAATGTCACAGGTTTGGGAGCCAAGGGCTGAGCTGGAGGCCAGCGGGAACTTGGGGCTGAACCGGAGGGAGCATGTCCCCGATTACATCCCTGAGGATGGTACCCATCTGTAGTGATTTCCTGAGGGTGAGGCACTTCTCAAAGAACCTATCCTCATAAGCAGGAGGTCCGCCTAATGGAGTAGGGACTCCTGAGGGCATAGGGAGCGGACCCAGAAGCTGCTGTGTCCTGGGCAGGCCCCGTCTCGCCAAACTGGGGGATGCGTACCTTCCCTGTGAGGTGGAGGGATTGGATGTGGACCAGGTAACATGCATTGTCCAGGCATCTGGATGCGCGCTCCCCTGCCTGATCTGTGTGCGACGGGTGTGGGGTGAGCTGTCATTTTGTTTTGCTTCACGCCACGTGCCTGAGGCATGGTGATTGGTGAGCTGGGTCCGGTCTCCACCTGCACGCTGAAGGGCGAAGTTTTGGACCTTCTCTGAACCGCAGGTCGAGGCCTGGGAGGCGGAGTCCCCTCAGACATGGTGCCGGTAGTGCTGCGTGCAGGCGTCCCCTCGGACATGGAACTGGTATCAGCTCAAATCCCCTCAGTACTGGGGCCAGTGAAGCCTTGTGGTCCCTCAGCAGTAGGACCGGGAGGATCTTGAGACCCCTCGGCCCGTAGACCGGTAGCTGGAGTAGCTTTGGTTTACTTGCTGGTTTTAGGACCTGGATGGTCCCTCGCACTTGGGCGCTTCCCAGGGGAAGGAGTCGCCCTTACGGGGTGCAGAGGATAACAGAGCACCTACCTGGGGCCTCGTCTTCCTCTTCACCTATGCTTAGAGATCGTCTGGAGGTGACCTTTCGAAGCGCTCCCTCCACCTGGCCAACCCATTCTTCAGAATGCGCGGGGTCAGGGCGTTGCACACGGTAGAGCCGTCCGAGCCGTGGTCTGGGCCAAGGCACCGGAGCCAGCGTGCGTGGGGCTTGGACAACAGCATTAGCAGTTTATTTATTACATTTGTGTAGCGCCTAAACCCCGAGGTATCACGGCGCTCGTTCATAGTAGGTAGGTAGGCACAGTCAATGTAGGAGAAAAGTTACAGATAACAGAAGTAGAATTGAGTCAAATTTGTCAAACAAAGTTTTTCAGGAGGGTTCATTTTTGATGTGGTCGGAGAGCGAGTTCCGCAGCGTTGGAGCTGTGTTGCAAAAGTAGGAGCTGCTGCTCAATTGCGATTGAATCTAGGAGTTTGGAGAGTCACTGGATGAGGATCGGAGGGATTGCAATGAGGTCTTTGCTCTAATGCGAGGATTGAGGTCAGAGGAGGCATCATTTTGGACACAGCGGTGTGTGCGATGCGTTCTTTGATAGGTAGCCAGTGGGCGTTGCTTTTCATGGCAAAAATGTGGTACGAATGTTTTAGACCCAAGGCTGCCCTTAAGGCATTGCTTTGTAAAAGTTGTAGCTTGGATAAGTTATTGGCCGAGGTGCCCGCGAATAGCACATTGCAGTAGCCCAGTTTACTACTAATGATTGAGCGAGAGTCCAGCCTTTAGTTGGTGAAAGGAATTTTCTGCTCAGGGCGATACTTTAGGCAGTGGAAAAGGCCCAATTATTTACGTGTTTGGCATGTTGAGTTCTGAATCAATGTAGACGCCAAGTGTGGTTAGAAACCTGGATGATTGTGCAATCAATGGAAAATGAGGAGTAAAAGGGCTGCAGATTTCTTAGACGAAGTGGGGAACCCACAATGTTAATGTTAAAGGACATTTGTACCGTGCACTATCACCACCGGAGTGGTCCCCTGGCGCTCTGGCAGCTCTGAAAGAGGAGGGGAGGTTGAGTTAGTGGGAGGAAGCAGGAAAAGAGCAAGGGAGCAGTGATGTGCTGTTGGCGGCCTCAGCCCGGTGGGTCCGTTGGCTGGGCCTGGGGCGTTTGCGGCCGGTAGTCGTCGTGTACTGTTGTGCAATACTATGTGTGTTTTTGTTTTGTTGTTGCGATGTAGTGAAGTTTGTGTGGTTTGTTGTGCTGTAGGTTTTGGTTGTGTTTGGTTTGAAGTTTGAGAGGTGTATGCAGAAAACGGAAATTGTTAGTAGGGTTGATTAGTTTGTGTCTCTGTCCTGAATTGAGGCGCTCGGCTTGTGTAATCTCCCCTGATGCGGCTCTGTCCTGATCTGGGTCCGACTGGCATATAAGGTTCCTTACTTCTCTGGCCCCCACCTCTAACATGCTCTCTCATAGCTCCCCTTATCCTCCCTTCATACTCCTGTGGTCAGTGCACCTGTCAATGTCAACCTCTCAGGTCATGTGGTGATTGTCAATATCTCGACAGTTCCACATCACTGTGGTGCCTGGCGGTAGCTAAGGGGCGGGTGAAGTGATGGTGGGATTGTCTGGGGTAGTTGATCCAGATTCCGTGCGTGCCACCTGTGTTCCAGTCTATCCGGTGTTACCCGTCCAGGTGCCGTGGGAGTTACCCTCTCGGGTCGGGGATGTCCGTGTCCTTTCCGGTTTAGTCATCCTTTTTCCGGTTTTGGTTTCCAGATTTAGTCTGCGGTGTTGAAGAGCCAGGTTTTTAGTGATTTCCTGAATTTTAGGTGCTCTTCAGTGTTTCTCATTTCTTTTGGGATGTCGTTGCAGGTTTTTGCGGCTAAGTGGTAGAAGAAGGTGCCTCCAAGTTTTTTCTTAAGGTATGGTTTGAGTTCAAGGCGGATTTCGTTGCTTGATCGGAGGGGTCTCGTTGGTTTGTAGACTGTTATTTTCTTTTGTAGGAATTCTGCTCCTTGTCCACCGATTGCTCTGTGTGTTATGCACATTGTTTTGAAGGTGCTGCGTTGTTTTACTGGGAGCCAGTGTAGTGTTTTTAGGTCTGGAGTGATATGGTCTCTTCTGGATAGTTTGAGGAGTAGTCCTGCTGCTGCATTTTGGATCTGTTGCAGTTTCTTCAGGGGGTATTCTGCTTCAGGAGGTATTCCGAGGTAGAGGCTGTTTGCATAGTCGATTTTTGACATGATTAGGGCGTCGATAGTGAGTGTTTTGTGCATGAAGGAGAGGAAAGGTAGAATTCTTCTTGCTGTGTGGAGGAGGAAAAAGCATTTCTTCACTGTTGCATTTATTTGTGGTTCCAGGGTTAGGGTGTTGTCCATTAGGACTCCCAGATTTTTTTACTACCTTCGATGGTGTTGGTGCGTTTCCCATTTCCGTAGGCCATGGGATGGTGGTTTCGTTCTCCTGGTCTTTGAATATGATAATGATTTCGGTCTTTCCTGGGTTGATTTTCAGGTTGTTGGCATCCATCCAGTTGAAGACTTCTTTTAGACATTTGGTTAGGGCTGAGTGGTCAGCATCGGTGTCTTCGATTTTGTAGATGATCTGAGTGTCATCTGCGTACTGTAACATGTAATAATGTATTTTTTGACAATTCTGATAACCAGAGTCTGATAGATGTTGAAATATAGTGGAGATAGTGACGATCCTTATGGCACTCACTAGTCGTTAACTCGTGGAGTGGATTTGAAAGGTTTTATCCATACGGTTTCTGTTCGGTCTGCTAGAAATTATTTGGTCCAGCGTAGTGCTGTGTCTGTTATGCCTATGTCTTCTAGTCGGGGTGTCGTGGCTAACTGTGTCAAAGGCTGCGGAGAGGTCGAGCAGAATAAGGGCTGAGGTAGTGTTTGAGTCTGCGTTAGTTTTGAGGTCGTCCCAGATGGATAGTAGTGCTGTTTCCGTTCATCTCGCTGGCATGAAGCCGATTTGAGCTTGGTCCAGCAGGTGGTGTTTTTCTATGTGTTCTTGGGTTAATTTATATACGTAGGTTTCTAGAAGTTTTGCTGGGTAGGGGATGTTCGAGATCGGCCTGTAGTTGGAAAGGTCATCTATGTCGCCACTTGTGTTTTTCAAGAGTGGCTTGATGTATGCTGATTTGAAGATCTTCGGTACAGTCCCTGTTGATAGTGATAGATTTAGAAGGTTTCTGTAGTGTTCTGCTGGCGATCCTTGCACGAGGATTGATTTGTAGATGTCTGGGGGGCTGGGGTCCATTGGTGATCCCGCTTTCTTGCTTCATTTAACCAGCATTGCAAATGCCTCTGCTGATATTTCAGGAAAGCTTTGGAGTTTGTGCTGTGGTTCCGTGTTAAGTTCGTTCGGTTGTGTGTTGTGGTTGGTTGGTCGCTTTTGAATGGTTTGTCGGATGTCATTGATTTTTTTTTTTTTAAGTGGTTTGCCAGGTCGTTTCATAGTTTTTCTGATGGGGTGGGGGTATTATCGCAGCCTGGTGGGTTTCTCATTTCTTTAATGATGCTAAAGATTTTTTTGTGTCTTGGTGGTATTGTTGATTCTAATCATCGTAATGTCTTCTCCTTGCCTTTTGAATTTCGTTCTTGTATGCGCGGATTTGTTTCTGGTATAGTGTTTTTCTTTCTGGGTTGTATTTTTTCCTCCATTCCAATTCCATCTTTTTGTTTTTCTTTTTCATGTTGTTTAATAGTGGGGTGAACCATTTTGCCATTGCTCTTTTTGATGGGGTGTAAGGTTTTTCTGGTGCCATCTTGTCTATTGTATCCGTGATCCATTTGTGCAGTATCTCTGCTTTCCCGTCTAGGTCCGCTAGCTCCAATTCTGTAGTTGAGGCTTTTGTTAATTCCAGCTATTCGAATAGGTTGATTTCTTTGATGTGTTTCCAATTTCTTTTGGTGGTGGGTGAGAGTTTCGGATGTTGGATGTAAGTGGTCAGAGACAACAGATGGTTGTGGGTGGCCATCCTATTTTGGAAGATGCTGCGAGTCTGGCTAATGGCCTTGACGTCCTGGGCATTGTTTCTCGAGATGGGGAGGAGGATTTGAGTGTCAGCAACGTTGGTGTAGGAAATGCCAAGGGCATTCTAGATGGTCAAAAAGGGGCATAGTGTAGTTATTGTATGGGGCTGGGGAAATGCAGGAGCCTTGAGGGACACCAATCGGGAAAGGAATGGGGTCTGCAATAGCATAACCGATGAAAACGCAGAGGGGCGATCACACAAAAAAGATTTGATACAAGATGCTGCATCTTGTGGAAGTTGGTCGAGAGATGCAGGCAAAGGATATTGTGATCAACAAGGTGAAAAGCGGTCAATAAGGAGTGGGATCGCGTGGTTGCCCGAGTTGCGGTAGTTGTCTAATTGGATTCTGAGGTCAAGGAGGGCTGTTTCTGTGCTGTGCTTGGGGCAAAAAACAGATTTTCTCGACCCCAGTATTTGATATTGTTCAAGGAAGGTTTGGATCTGGGAGTAACATAACTTCTTCCATAGTAATTGCAGAGAAGTTGAACTAGGGAGGTGAGCGAAGCTAAGTGTGGGGGCGGTGGTGTCCTCGAGAAGGGATGTTTGGCCACGAGTTGGAGTTTTTGTCGTCATTTTGTCGTAGTTTGTCAATTTTGATTGACAGGGAGTTTTGGATGGTCGTGCACCAGGCTTTGTCGATAGGTACCTGAGGAGGGGCTCCTCCAGTTCCTGGAGGATGACGATGGATTGTTGTTGGAGCTGGCTTGAGAGATCCTAATGTTGAAGGAGTTGACTTTACAAGTTAGTGTATTTTTGTAGTCTACTCTTCTGCGCCGCTGCAACAGAGTAACTGCGCACACAAATGCATCTCAAATATTGAAACACCTGGTAAACTGGCTTTTGAACCCTATGTGAAGAAAGTCAGGGTAACAACTGCTTGATACAGCGTGTTGAAAATAACCAAACACAAAAACTATTCTAAGGTTGACAATTTACAAAATCAATCTACAAAGGAAGGACAGGATCCCAATACATCAGCTGCCATAGAGAAGAGCAATGGGGCTATTGTGTTTGCCGAGATTGTCTTTTTTGCATCAGATAATGAAAATAACATACAACTACTACATATAGAAGTCCTTCCTTCGAAGCCATTTACCATTAGCCTCCCATTTAAACTAAAAAAAAGAAGTGATTGTAAAAGAAATAAAAGCCCAAAGAATCGACCAAAAAAACAAGCAAAGAAAAAATAGCCTACCACGTTTGACTCCAGTAAATTCATCTTAACTGACAATAAGGGAAACAAATAGAACCTCGAACCAGTGATGCAGACAACCAAAAGTAAATAACGCAATAAAAAAAAAAGACACGCATCTTGAGAATTGCGTTTTAAACAATGGAGAACTATAGAGTCAGAGGCTGATGCCGCCACAGATAAAGTCTCAATTCACACCAATCTCGATAATTGACTCATCATGTATTGCGACCCTTGAGATTCCAAAAGAGTACAAAGTTAAAGTTCACAGTTTGACAGTGAAACAAATGCAGCCTATACTACCTTTCGACCAAGCAGCCAATTGCACATTCATGAACTTTTTTGCTTCCGACAGAAAGGTGTCACTGAACAGGACAGCAATTTGCGATGGTACCACAAATGAGTCATTTTAATCAAGCAACATTGATTATATTGAGCTAGTGGATTAAAGCACAAGAATTTATTGTTATTTGCAACAAAGAGACATGATACTGGAGTTTTCGGCTAACTTTGTTAAGAAGGGCCACTCTATTGAGAGTCCACGATAACATCCCTTATATAGCCAGTCCTCCAAAACCCCTTAATGATAAAGTTGTGATAACCTGCAACTGGGAAGGCAGTCATGTGATGGTTGAGGTAATGGAAGAAACAGAAAACAAGGAGCATGAAAAACCACAATCCACAAGGGACTGATTTTTCCACCTGGTCATGGAACACTGGAGGTCATAGCCATTAGATTAGTAGAACTGAGGGATTTCTTATTTTGGTGAGATATGAACTAGTGTTATTACAGGAAACTTGGGCACTCTGGTGTTTCAGATAGTTTTCATGTTCTACCCCAAGCAGCAAAGAATGGGGCCACAGGTACAACCTGCGATGGCCGGTTGATGGGTGCAATGAATATTCACAAGTTGGATGAATGTTGTATAAATAGAAGAAATGACCATGTCCTCTTTGGTAAACAAATGCTACAATCAGGAAATAAGGAGTTTCCAATATAAATATCTGCGATCCACCAGGCGCGATCACACGGATGATCTGTTTTATGTTACTAGGCCTATTAATATTTGGACATGGGCTAACAAGCGGGCCCGCAATCGTTCTGGGCAGTGATTTAAATGCATATTGTCACAAGTGTGATTGTCGGTGCATGTTCAGAGAACAAAGCTGCACACTGTTCACCTTCTAAGCAACCATTGGGTGTGACCAGTAGGTGGTGCTAAGTGGTTTGATTGTGTACTTTGTACCGCCAGCACTTTACGGTCTCACTGTACACCACACCTACCTGGAGATCTGGAAAAAAGGCTAGCATCACAGATGATATTTAGTTTTGTGAAAAGAGTAATTTCTTAATTTGAATTTACTAATCTTAACAACAATGTCAAATTGTAGAATTGTCGTTGGGTAACTCTGTGGAAAGACCCCAATTACAAGGCACCTATAAATTTAACGCCAAATGGAGTCTTAGTCTGGAGCAGCAAAAATGCCAGACAATTGAATATAAGTCGAGACCATAAAAAACCTTTTTATGCTGCAAAATGTCAATCTCGGGACAGCTTTATTAAAATGGTAAAGGACTTTGTTAAGAGATATGGGTGTTTGGCCATAGCAAGAGTGGTCATGGACCAAAAAACAGAAGTCCATTCGATGCAGCGATTGCCAATGAAAAAAAGAACATTGAGAAAGGCCATCAGAAATCTAAATGAAGAAAAATAATATATCCAGCACACAGATTTAAGCAAACTCAGACCCTGAAAAAAGATACAGGATTATACAGGATTAGTAGTTGGTGTTAAAGGTTATTATACCACGCACTGTTACCACCCGCTTGGATTCTTGGCGCTCTGGCGGAGCTGTAAGGCAAGGAGGGAGGGGGTAAGTTAGTAAGACTGAGTGGGGAAAATAGAGCAAGAGCTGTGATGTGCTGTTGGCAGCTTCAGTTCTACGACACCGTTCACTGAGCGTAGGTGTGTTTTTCAATTGATAACCGCCATGTGGTGTTGGGCGAGACTGTGGTTTGCATAGTTGTGGTGGTGTTGTGAAGTACATGCGGTTTGTTGTGCTATAAAGGTATGGTTGCGTTTATATCAGAATTTGAGTGGTGTATGCAGAAGAGTGAGTTTTTATTAAAGTTTTTTAGTGGCAGTACCTTTCCTACCCTCACTGTTCCGACTAAGTGCTGCCCAAATCCCTTCCCCTTTAGTACATTCCGGTGTGCAGCAATAACCAACCCCATGGGTTCCTCTGGGGGTGGTGGGAGGGGGGGCGGAGATGTGTTCCCTGTGCCATGCGGTCCATCCGTGCGAGAGCGGGACACCTCTCTCCTCTGTTTCCATTTTAGGCCCTCTATCAGTGGGTCGGGCCCATCTCCCTTCTCCATTTACCCTTTGGCCCTCTATTGGGATGGACACACCCTGGGTCTCAAAACCACCCCTCTCATTCAGATGCCTCTCTTCTCCCATGTCCTCCACTCAGTCTCACTTGTGTGTTCACCTCATGGTGTGTGGATGTTGTTTAGTCATTTACATCCTGTTCCAAGCAGAAGTGGCAGGTTTTTAGAGGTTTTCAGAATTTTAGATGGTTCTTCATAGGTAGTATTTCTCTCTGGAGGGCGTTCCAAAGTTTTACGGCTAATCAAGAGAATGCTGATCCACCATATTTTTTCCTCATGTATGGTGTAGGTTCTAAACTGATGTCATCACTGGATGCGAGTGTTCTAGTCAGCCGGTAGATGGTGATTTTCTTTGTATGAATTCTGTTCCTAGGCCGTGGACTGCTCTGTGTTATGCACATTGTTTTGAAGAGGATTCATTTTTTTGTCTGGGAACAATGATGCATCCTTAGCGCTGGTGTGATGTGTTCCCTTCGAGAGTTTGAAGAGAGGTCTGGCCGCTGTATTCTGTTTTTGTTGCAGTTTCCTCAGTAAAAAAAGTCCGGCATTCCAAGGTATAAGCTGTTGGCATAGTCGATCCTGGACATGAGGGAGATGATAGCCAGCGTTTTGTGCATTAAGGAGAATTGTAGAATCTTTTTGTTCGTGCGTAGATGTAAACAATTTAACAGGTTACTCACCGTAGTGAGCACCTTACTCCTAGTCCATAGTCCCCTTTCCTCCATACTTGTGGGACATCTCTCCGTCCTGTGGGACAGGACCGGAGCACTTTGTAAAAAGCATCCACATTTTTCCAAAAATGTGTCCTTCCTCTTTCCTGCATCGCCCCTCAGTCCTTTTCTTTGCCAGGTCAGAGACCCATTACCAATACAGAGGAACCTTATTAGAGGGGACGGCGGCGGGCGTATGGAGGAAAGGGGACTATCGACTAGAAGTAAGGTGGTCACTACGGTGAGTAACCTGGTAATACTCCTACGTCCCGTCCCCTTTCCTCCATACTTGTGGGAGACTACGGGTGGATGGAAATACCCCTTACTGAAAAAGGTTCTTCACCACAGCCTGACCAAACTGAGCATCAGCTCTAGAACTCCTATCGAGGCAGTAATGCTTACAGAAAGCAGATGGAGAGGCCCAAGTAGCTGCCCTAGCGATGGACTCCCAGGGAACATACTTCTGAAAAGCAACCGCAGCTGCCTTGCCCCGCACCAGGTGTGCATGAATACCTTTAGGAGGTTTCAGCTTTTGGACAGTGAAAGACTCCGTGATACAGGCGGCAATCCACCTAGAAATAGTTGCCTTAGATGCCCGTTTGCCTTGAGGGTTGCCAAAAGTCACAAAAAGTTGAGAAGAACTTCTAAGCTCGGAAGTCCTATCCAGGTAGAACTTAAGAGCTCTTCGGACATCAAGACAGTGTAGAAACCTCTCCGCCTCAGAGGCGGGGTTCGGAAAAAAGACCGGTAGGGAGATCGATTGATTCAAATGGAATTCAGTCACCACCTTCGGCAGAAAAGCCGGATTAGTTCTTAGGACTACTTTGTCCTTGTGAAAGGACAAGAAAGGATGCTCCACCTACAATGCCTGGAGCTCACTCACTCTCCTTGCCGATGTGACGGCGACCAAAAGACACTTTCCAAGACAAGTACTTGAAGTCCACAGTAGCCATCGGCTCAAAGGGTTTATGGCACAGCGCCGTCAGGACAACATTCAGGTCCCATGGCGGGTGCGGATTACAAACTGGAGGGTAAAGGCGTGTTAAACCAGCGAAATGCCTCTTTACCACTGAGTTAGCCAGAGAGTACGAACACTGATCCGTAGAGAGATAAGCAGAGGCCGCTGACAGGTAGTCCTGCATGACAGAACATGAACACCTGACTCTGCTAGGGAGGACACAAAGGACAACACCGCTTCAACCGTGGCTCCCCTTGGATCCAATTTCTTCTCTAGACACCAATGACAGAACCTGAGCCATTTACTCTTGTACTGAGATCTGGTCGAAGGTTTTCTGGCTGCCTGGATAATACGCATGTTATCCGCAGACAAATTCGGATGCTCTAAAGAACTGAACTCAGGCACCAAGCCGCCAAGCTGAGCGATTGTGGGGAGGGGTGCTACAGCTGCTGCTCCCCCTGGTGGAGAAGATCGGGAATTACCGGTAACCTGATCGGCGGATAAACCGACAGGTGTTGAGTTCTGAGAACCAAAACCTGGCCGGCCACCACGGGGCTATCAGTAGAAGAAAACAGTTCACCGAGTTCTTCAATTTCCAAATTGCCCGGTGAACTAGAGGCAGAGGCGGGAAGGCGTAAGCTCTCATGTTGTGCCATGGAATCTCTAGAGCATCCCCCAGAGAGGAGGCTCCCAGCCCCCCTCTGGAGGCATACAGAGGAAGCTTCTTGTTCGCCGCCGTCGCAAAGAGGTCCACCTCCGGTGTGCCCCAACGCAAGAAAATCCATGAGAGTATCTCTGCCTTCAACTCCCACTCGTAGCTGACCACTGTCCGCCGGCTGAGGGCATCCGCTGTGACTTTCAGCTGGCCCGGGATGTGCACCGCAAGCAGCCAGACGCCATGAAGCATGGCCCACTCCTGTTTCTGGATTGCCAGATCAACCAAAGGTGCCCACCTCGCAGGCAACAAAAATTTGTGCGGAAGGGGTATCCGAGCATTTCGGTCATAAACTGACCGATAAGGATGCGCATAAGGCCGAGAAACCCGCCGTACACCCGAGGCCGATGGCGCAGCTTTAGGGGTAGCGTTCGAAATGGCCGCCGCGGTCGTGGCGAGAACGGGCACCATTTTGTCATCACCTGAGGGGAACTGCCGCACGTGAGGAAGTGAGGCAGGGGTCCCCGTAGATGTATCAGGGGTCTTAACTTTAGCCTTAACATAAGGAACCTCGGCAGAGCCGGTACCATGAGGCCTGGAATGTTTCTGCGACATACCAACCGCCAAATTAGCCTTTTCAGGAAGGACCTCTGCGCTGCCGGTAAAAAAGAAGAATTTCCCTTCTTTGCCCCCTCAACAGATCTGGTGTAGCCGCAAGAGCAGGAACGGTGAGAAACAACCTTCACCGATAAGGCCTTGCCAGACCCTCAGAAATGTTGGTAGCTTTAGCCTCTGTACGTTGGACCTCGGACCCAGGTCCGGTAACAGCCTTACTCGCACGGGCCTCGAACATCCGTTCGGTAGCACCAAGGCTTCGGGGCGCACCCCGTCATAAGAGCCAGTCGTCCAAATACAGATACCCATGGATACCCTGAAGACGAAGATAGGCCGCAATCACCGACATCATCTTCGTGAAGACACGCAGCGCCGAGCTGAGGCTAAAAGGAAGCACCCGAAACTGGAAGTGCTCCTCTCCCAAAGAGAAACGGAGGTACCTCCTGTGTGGAGCCCAAATCAGGATATGCATGTACACATCCTGAAGGTCTAGCACGCTGAGCCAATTGTGCGCCTGAGCGAATCTGGCCGGGCGTGATCATCTTGAATTTCTCTTGGGGTAAGGAAAGATTGAACTGGGAAAGGTCTAGGATGGTGAGCAGGCCAGCCTGGTTGGGTTTGGGCACCGTAAACAGCCGGGAGTAGAAGCCCTCCCCTCGCTCCCCAAGGGGAACGGGTTCCTCAGCTCTGAGGAGCAGAAGTTTCTGAACCTCGGCCTTGAGGGAGGGTGAGCCCGACAGCTGAAAAGAAGGGTTGCGGGGTGGGGTAGGGGGTAAAGGTAAGCGGAAGCCCGCCCGAGCGACTGACGAGACCCATCTGTCTTCTGTGATGGTCTGCCACGCCTCCCAATGAGACGCGATGCGTCCTCCCACCGGGGTCTCGTGCGAGCACGGAAAAACCTCATTTGGCAGGTTTATCGGTGGCGGTGCCACCTAAACCTGATGAGGAGGCTGAGGAGCGGGAGAAATACAGCGTACGCTGTTGTCTATGTCAGTTATTTCCTGCAGAAGTGGCCACTCTGCGCGATTTGCGGTCGAGGAAGCCCCTGAAACCAGAAGGTCGACTCTGCGATAACCGTCTCTGAGGTTTGAAAGGAGCTTTAACCACAACAGAATGATTTAGCCGTCTGAGTGCTATTCTTGGTTTTGGTGAGCTCTACATCAGTAGAAGAATGAAAAAGCTCCTTACCATCGAATGGAAGGTCCAAAACCTTGTCTTGCACTTCCTTTCGAAAACTGAGTGGCATGCAACCATGCTTGCCTCGAGGTATCAACCCCGAGCATCATGCCCCGAGCCATCTACGTGATGAGCTGCAGCCTCCAGGAGATCCTGGGCCAAGACCCTGGCATCGGAAAGGCCACCTCTGAAATCTTCCAGCTTCTCGACCGGAATGTGCTCCTCAAACTCCGACAGACCTTTCCACATGCGCATGTTAGCTCCTGCCAAAATCAATTCGGCATTGGCCTGCCTGAGCTGCAAGGCCGAGTTGGCAAAGATTTTCCTCCCTAGGGAGTCCAGGAGCTTGTCCTCCTTTCCCCAAGACCTGAGTAGCTGTCGTGGAAGAGGATGCTGCAGGTCTGGACTGCAACGTGGCCGCAGCCACCACTGTGGAGGAGGGAGGCGGACAAGACGACAAGGCCACTTCCTCCGAAGAGTGCAGCCTGTACCTCACGTCAATCTTTTTATTGACGAAAAGTCCCGAGTGTAGCTTCTCCCAGACTCTTCGGACCTCAGCCAAAACATCCTTTGGCAGGAAAATGCTGGTACGCTCCAAAGGAGACAGGGTGAACGCCCCAGAAAGCACGCCCTCCTGTGGAGCCGGTGCCTCAGGAACCGGGACATCTAAGAAATTCATCATGTCCAGTACCCGGTCATGAAAAGCTCTAACAGAGCGGGGAAGATCCTCGTTGTCCTGCTCGCCTTGAGGGTCATCTGACGGGTCAGGATCCTGCTGAGCCGCATCAGGCACTGCCTTGTCCACCACAGGCAAAGGAGGTGTCGGCGGAACCACCAGAGGAACGGGTGGAGCCGGAGGCGCTGGTGGACAAATTTCCTTAAAAAGCCCTTTGAAATACTCCCTCATGGGGTCGGTGCGCATAAGCGCTTGAAATTCACCGAAAAAAGCATCCTCAGAAGATTGCTTCGGAACCTGAGGAGGCCTCTCATGAGGTGGACAATTCCAGGGACGTAACGGAGAAGGGTGCCACCCCGGGCCCTCCGCCGACATATCCACATAAATCAAAGGGGCCGCCCCTGCAGGCAACGAAACATTGTGCAGAAGAGGCATCCGTGCGTTCCAATCATAAACGGGCCGGTAAGGATACGCACAAGTGACCTTATATTCACCCAAGGGACTGAACCCTACAACAGAGGCCGATGGCGTAGTTGTAGGGGGTAGTACCCAAAATAGCCGCCGTGGTCGTGGCGGGAACGGCCGCCATTTTGTCTTCATCTGAGGGGAAGTGCGGCACGTGAGGAGGTGAGGCAGGGGTCCCTGTCGATGGATCAGGGGTCTTAATTTTAGCCTTAACATAAGGAACCTCGGCAGAGCCGATACTATGAGGCCTGGAATGTTTCTGCGACATACCAACCGCCAACTGAGCCTTTGAAGGAAGGACCTCGGCAGTACCGGTAAAAGAAGAACCTTGCTTCCTTTCCCCCTCATCAGATCTGGTATCACCACAAGAGCGGGAACGGTGAGAAACCGCTTTCACCGACAGGGCCCTGCCCGGCCCCTCAGAACTGCTGGTAGCCTTAGCCTCTGTACGAGGGACCTCGGGCCTAGGCCCGGTAATAGCCTTATCGGCACGGGCCTCGAACATCCGTTCGGTAAACACAAGCCCAGCCAAGGCCTCGGGCGCACCCCGTTCTTGTATTTAAGGGAAGCCGAAAGAGAGGCCTCAGAGCAAGCTCCGGTACCCTGTGACTCAGCAGTACTGGGTCTACACACAGCCCCCACAGGAGGGGCCTCGGAAGTTACTCCGGTGTATACAGGCCCCTTACGGAGACTCTCGGAGAAAACTCCGGTAGAATTATTAGGCCCGACAGGCACCTCAGGGCGAACCCCGGTGACAAGAGTGATCAACGCCCCTCCCGGCTCGAGAGGAACCCGGGAAGGTATCCCCCGGCCGGGGTGCTCTGAAAACTAAAGAATTTACCGTGATTTTCTTCTTCTCTTCGATGAAAATGAGATGGAGGAGTGTGTCGGAACACCTCCTTCCACCGTTCCAACCGACGTTGAAGAGCCCGGACCGAAAGGGAGTCATAGTAAACACAGGAGTCCCAGCGGTGTTCCGGACCCAAACACTCTAAACAAAGAGGATGGGAAACCGCCCTCGCGAAGCGACGATGACACGAAGAGCAGTCTGGAAAGTCTAATTTAAAAGACATAGACAGACTAGAAGACGAACGCTAGCAAGAGCCAGAGAGGAAAACAGGGAAGAAAATCTTCCGAGGATGCAAGTGCGTCCGGCCCCGATCGAGCGGAGAAAAGGACTGAGGGGCGATGCGCGCGGCGGAGCCAAGGTGGGCGGGGTTATGGCCGCGCGCCTGGCCCCACGCAGGAAAAAGAGAGAGGACACATTTTTGGAAAAATGTGGATGCTTTTTACAAAGTGCTCTGGTCCCGTCCCACAGGACGGAGAGATGTCCCACAAGTATGGAGGAAAGGGGACGGGACGTAGGAGTATATTGCATTTACTTGCGGTTCTACGGCTGACTTGCTGTCTATTAGGATTCCAAGGCGGTTTTCTTAAAAATATATTTGTATTGGCATTTCCAGCGCATATAGCAAACAATGGAAACAAAAAGAAAATTTCCCTCACCCTCCTCTCCCGCCAACCTCCAATTTCCCTCCTCCTCCCCCCCACCCGATTCCAAGTACAGTAAGGCAGTACACAAGTTGTCTCCTCCTGAAGTGACCCAGCTTCTACATTATGTCCAGTATTTAAAAGTTGTGGGGACCCCATTGTTGCATATAGTCTCCCCTAGAGTAGTCGAATATCATTCTCCACTACTGACAGAATTCGCCTCTCACCCCTTGTATCCCATATGTCACACATTCCATAGTGGCAATCCCTGCACCATCTGTTGTCTCTGACCACTTACATCCACCCAGAAGTTTCAGTATCGGGCCGTCCCACCATACATGCCTCGAGTTCCCCGTCCCAGAGCAACCCCTCCAGCATTCTTGTTTTACCCCTGGGTACAACATGTGCAATCTTTCTTGTGTGTAATGCCACTGTACCATTATCTTGTACCATGCCTTTCTGATTTGGATGGATCTGGTTAATTTCTGTATTTGTTCCCAGAGATTCTCCCAGTGTTTTAAAGGAATCTCGTCCCCTAGTGTCTTTTGCCATTGCAACATATACATCCATGTACAGTCTGGGCCCTTTCCCTGTAGGATCGCATATAGCTTGGACACCAGCTGTTTGTCCCCTGCATGCGTTGTAATAAACTTCTCAAACAACGTTAGATCCCTTTGCACTGCCAGTTTCATTTCAGGTTGCTTCAACCAGTGTCTCATTGGATAATATTCCATCCGTCTGTCAGCCCCAGCTGTTCACACTCCTCGAACATCATGCTCTCTCCCTCCACCACCATATCTCCCACCTTTCTACACCCAACCTGCCACCATTGTGTGCAGGAGCCCTGGCTCATCCCGGGAGAGAACTGCAGATTTCCAAAGAGAGGTGAAAAGGGATGGGTTTGTGGTTAGGTGTCCCCGTCTAAGAAGGCAGTCCCATAGATCGCAAACCACTGATATTATCTGTCTCAAGCCTACATTTTGAGGCCGGTCTTGCCTATTTAGCCATAGTAGCCCATCCAAGGGAGCCCCTGCTACCGCACAGTCCATCCTGTCCCATGGCATGTTCATATAATTCAAGAGCCATTGGCATAGAACCAGCAATTGGGCAGCTTCATAGTATTTAGCGAAGTTCGGAAGCCCTAGACCCCCTTTCAATCTAGAAGCCATCAGGGTCTGGGGCTATTCTCAGACGTTTGTTTTGCCGGATGGCCGTGATTTCTTCGAAAATATTTCACCTAATGTAGAAGTGACCGAATGTATTTAACCTAAAAACAAAAGTCACTTTTTACTTTCTTGTTTTTCATAATGCAGGAGACCCCTGCAGCGCCCCCTTGCCCCTCCCTACCCTAACTTATACCCTTACCCCACCTATTATGAATATATTATATATATATATATATATATATATATAGTGACCGAATGTATTTGACCGAAAATGGATATATTATATATATATATACATTCGATCACTTCTCCTTGAATGAAATTGTATTCAGTGAAATATACGGCAACATGTTTGCCATATGAATTGCGATATTAAGTTGATTGCCTCAAAATATGGTTGTGGAACCTTAATGAGGAGCACCTGGAAGTGAGAGAAGTCTAGGAAGCTTGATCATTTTTATTGTGGCTATCCCCCCCCCCCAGCCATGATATGTTCATGGGGGTCCATTTGTTAAGATCTGCTTTTATCTTAGTAAGCAGCGCTGGGTTTTTTGCCACATATATGCCTGAAATAGAGTTCGTTGGATGTATTCCGAGATAGGCGATGGTGTCCATAGCCATTTTCAACAGGGAAACACTGGCAAATTTGTTATCTTGAGTCTTGATAAGCGCAAGGCTCAGCAGCTAAGATTTTGGCATATTAGCCCTCAGTACCGGGACCACCTCCATAATTGATAGCTCATTCAGTGGCGCCAGTGTTGAGGTGTCTGGCTTTGTCAGGCTCATCATATCGTCCGCAAAGGCTATCTTGTGCTCCTCCCCAAACCGTATACCCTGTATGGCTGAGTTTTGCCTGATAGATATTAAGAGCGGCTCCAAGTATACCGTGTAGAGGAGTGAGGACAATGGGAATTTTGGTCTTGTCCCACATGAAATTTGTACCCTTTCTGATGGGTGGGAATTAATCGAGAGACGCATTGTAAGATTACTGTATTTGGCCTTAACCACACTTATTAATCTAGGGCCCATGCCCATATGCTCCATCACCTCGCTTAAGAACAGCCATTAGACAAGGTGGTTGAAAGCCTTCTCGGCATCAAGCGATATCAGCACCGCCGGAACCCGACAAAGCGCCACATTCTCCATCTGGAGGGACAACTTCCTGGTATTGTCCCATGTTTGTCAACCCTTTATAAATCGGATTGGTCTGTACCAATCAGATGGAAGAGGTAACAGTCTGGCCGCCAGGTCTCCTCGGCTTCCAGGTTCAATAATGCAATGGGCCAATAGGACCCACAGACCGTCGGGTCGTTATTGGTTTTGCTAAGCACCACTACTTTCCCCTCCATCATTGACTGGGTCACTGTTCCCCTGTAGCTTGAGTTGAAGAGACGCACCAACCTCTGGCCCAGTTGCAAGCACAATTTTGATCAAAGCACGCCAGAAACCCATCTGGTCCCAGTGGTTAGGTTCGCGGCAAACTCAATTACCATGTACACTTCTTCCCCAGGGATATCTTCCTCCAGTCTCTCCCCATCAGAGTATGTAAGATTTTGCATTTGGATTTGCCTGAAATACGAACTATTGGTAGGGATCGGACTTATACAATGACCCATCGAATTTCTTCAAGGAGCCCACTATCATCTCCATATCTGTAGCTATCAACCAGTCTGGTTGTTTCCTGGCCATTATGGTGCATTTTGTCTCAGCCCTTCTCAATTGCCCGGCTAATAGCCTGTTCGCTTGGTTAGCGCTTATATAATAGCACAGCCTTCTATTCAGTATGTAACGTTTCGTCTTTCGCATGCAGAGTAGTTCTAATTGGGCTCCAAGCGCTTTCAATTTTTTTTTTATATGTGGCTTTACACTTTTTCCTTTCCAAGGCCAGCATGGTCACCCATATCCGGGATTCTAGTTCCGTTTCCATAGCTGCTCTTTGTCTCTGCTTTTGGGACTGGAGAGCTATGATCTGTCACATTACCATTTTAAATGCCTCCCAAATCCCCTCTTGTGCAACTTCCTGTTTCTCGTTGTCTGCAAAGTATTTGTCTATTCTGACTGCCAACCGCTCCACCACCGCTTCATCCGACAATATCTCCCAGGGAAATGTCCAAGCCCACATCCCTCTGCGTAGTTCCCATCTCTTTAAAGTCACCATCAGTGGCGCATGATCAAATGGCGATATTGCTCCTATATTTACACCCTCTACCTCTCGCAGGAGGGCTGCTGACAACCAGACAGTGGATTCTGGACAGGGTCTGATATAAGTGTGAAATACAGGTGAACCCACTGTCGTGCGTGTGCGAAATGGAGTTCAAATATGGTGCCGGTGCGCAGCCATTTCAGACATTCTCTTCCAAACCGCAATGAAAGTCTACATTTCTGTGAGCTCAGTTAGAAGGCAGACATGAGTTCTGAAACGGTTGTGATATTTTAGTGTGAAGCAGATGAGCTTATTATGGAGGACCGTTTACGCATTGTTCACTCAAGGACGAACCGAGAGGGGAGTCAAAGATGTGCAGGTGCATTGGTAAGGGGAGCTGGGAACGAGCGTGCGGGAGACAAGCTGGGTTTTTCCACTACTGTCTGGATTTTCTAATCTTGCCTCCCCTGCTTGCTCTGTGTCCTTCAGCAGGGGACAGTCTGCAACTAATGTGGGGTGGGGAATTGTACCCCTTAAGCAGAGGGGTATCTCGAGGGGAGACAGAATTGGAACCCCGGGTGATGAAGTCTCTCTCAGAGGGAGGACGCTCCGCTCCAGACCCCGTTAATTGAGGTGTGATCGCTCTGCCTACCTGCCGTGGGACTGGGTAGTGTTGTCTTGGCCGAGATTACGTTTTCTCTTACAAATGCACTAACGGTGATGTATATCTATCATAACTGTCCTTGCTCATGTATAACCAATTACATTTATTCTACAGGTATATGTATGCTTGGGAAGTGTGAATAAAGGGCCTGTAAAGAGCCAAATACTTTCTAACTAATGGTCTAAGTATGCATCATTGCCTTGCTGCGTGCAAGACCTTTTAGTCTGTCTAGTAGGGCGAGTAATTCTAAGTTCATTACATGTGTCTGAAAAGCAGAACACCCACTTTCCTCCCCTTTCAACTGGCCAGAAATGTTTGAGGGCTAAATTATCAAAGCTCTCCTTTAAGAGCTTGGTAGGGGAACTGCCCACGTGGCTTCTTCCTGAACTTCTATCTTTATTAGGGTCCCATGCCAGATTGAAGTCGCCAGAGAGGATAATCTCTCCTACTGTAAACCTTACTGTCCTGTATTTGGCGCATAGATCATTCTCAGGGTCACTTTCCTGTGTCCCAATTGTACTTGCAAAAATAGAAACCTGACCTTTATCCTCTACCAAGTGTAGCGCCTTTGCTTAAAGTGAGCTCCTGCTGTTCTCCCCTTCGAGTTTGCTTGGTAAAGCTGTGTGAATGGTGAAAGCAGAGAATAGACTTATCAGTTTTCTTTATAGGAGTCGCCTGGAGCATTATTATATCCACTAGACCGCGCTTTATTTGCCCCTTGACTTTTTTGCACTTGGATATTTAACCCCCTTACATTATGTGATACAATTGTGAGTGTCATTCCTTTTATGGGTCTTCACCCTCTTCCTTGCCTTTACAGGGGTTTTAGTGCATTTTGAGCTTTTCCTACAGGGACGGATCCCCCTTCTCCTTTAATCTCCCCTCAGCTCCTTCCCCCAAACCTCCCAACTCCCTCCGACCTTAACCCCTTCCCCATAAATTCCCCCTCCTCCTTCGCCAGTCAGGGCCAGTGTTCCCAAGAACTACTAGAGATGCTATCCTGGGGCATCAGTCCTGGTTCAACCCCGGGAACCTCCCCAGTGGGGGCAAACTACACCCCTTATCAGATTCCACAATGCCTCCCCGACTTCACTCCCTCCGTCTCGGCCTATTTCGCCCATCTCCTACTGGCTATCGGCGTCCTCTTAATCCAATCTTCCACTTACTTCAGTTATTAGTATAAGCTTGCATGACTACAGTACAACAACCCCGGATGCATTGTCAATTTTCTTGCATCCCCTACTTTGCTTAGGGGGCCTTTCAGTTTTATGCCTCTGTTGCCCCACCTTTTCCAACCTCTGGACCATTCCCAGGTTTTGATGCTTCCTTTAGGAGACTATCTAGAGACTTGTGGCGGATGCCCTACTTCTTCCATGTTCATTACCGACAGTCCATCATTGCACGTCGTTACTCGATGTTGCCTGCCATTCCACGAGTAAAGGAGCCCAAACGGGAAAGTCCACTTGTAAGGAATGTGTTTGGCAATTAACACTTTAGTCACCGGGTTCATAGCTTTCCTTTTTAGCAGCGTGGACAGCGCCAGGTCCTAAAAGTGTTCAATATGGGTCCCGTTGACTGTTACTCCTGGTTGAGCCCTCGATATATGATATACAGCATATATAACACGCCTGTACACAAGTGCGCGCAACGTATCTTCTTTCATTGTGTAGGATGTAATAGCCACCAAGACATCTCTAGGTCTCGTCCCTGGACCCGGTCTCTTGGAGCCCACCCTATGAACCCTGTCTATCCTCACTTCAGGTTATATCTCCGTCAAGAGGCTTTCAAAGCATTGCTGTATGGTATTTGACCCATGTTAGTTCTCAGTAGTGGGGCTCCCATTACATTTAGAACATGTCTTGCTTTCTGCAATGGTGATCTATGGCTGACCTTAAGCCATCAACACACTCAAGCTATCACAAAAGATTGAGTTTCCCCTTCTACCGAAAACGTCCCTACGTCTCTTGGCATTTCAACAGCTTACCCATCCTCTTACCTTCTCTCTACTCCTTTTCCTTCAGAGACTAAAGGTCTTGATATCCCGGGGCAGCGGGGGAGGGGTGTGAAAAAAATCGAGGGAAGGGGCACAATGAGCCAACTTCCAGAAAAACCAAAGTGGTGATTTGGCAGAGTAAGAAAGCCTTGTAACGCAATTTAACATAAGTTGTAGCCTACGTTGCAGCACCTCAATGTTTAGAGTAACATGTTGATGGCATGATTCTCTAAAATAACAATTATGCTAAAGTCAGCATCCGGACCACAGTCTAAGAGCCCTCCTGAGCCCAAAAGCAAAAACACGAGGGCCAGTGATGTATGGAATTTGCAAATCCTGTACATTTCAATGACGACACCTTCCCATCTCTGGGGCACGAGTCAGGGCCACATCAGTGCAACCGGCACAATCACATAGTATTACCTACAGGAAGAAACGATTTGTTCTCAAATCAGCAAGGAACCCCAATGCAAGAAAAACTCTTACGCCCTCGTTTAGCTCCAGGATTGGTGTACAAAAAAAAAAAATATGTAAAAGTAATACCGTTTGTTCACAGCCTAATATATCGAACATGAGGAACTAGGGCTGCAGGGTGTCCGCCACTCCCTATGTTCTGTACATTAGGCGTTGAGGCTGGGGGGACGGAACTGACGCAGCGGGCAGTGGAAGGAGTATCGCAAACGGGTAGAAGGTAAATAGAGGCGGGGGGATTAATATAGTGCTGTATCAGGGGCAGGGGATTGGGGTAGTTAAGGTCAAACTGAGTTGCGGCGGAATAGATTACGATCAATTCTGCCACAAACTGACTTCGGTCAAACAACCCATATCCTCAGGCAGCCAGCCAACGTAACTGAGCAAGAGGAAGGGAAGGATAGCAGAAGGAGGGCAGAGAGAAATGGAGGTGGGGAAAGGTTAGCAGGGGAGAGGCAGAGAGAAGAAAGAAGAGAAAAAGGAAGGTCTTGAGGAGTTTCTGGAATTTAAGGCACTCTGGCTCAAGGCAGAGTGTCAGGAAGGCCATTACATAGGAAGGCACCCGCAGAGGAAAGAGATCTACCACCCAGTCTCTGCTTGGAGAAGCGACCATCCCACAGAGAATTGTAAGAAGACGAGCAGAGGGCTCTAGAAGGAAGGTACAAAGGAAGAGCGTGTTGGAGAAAGTACAGGCCCCAGGAGGCCTTCTGGATGATGCAGAGGGTCTTGAACTTGATCCTTGCAACCATCAGGAGCCAGTGGAGGGATTTCTGAGCCGCAGCGATGCAGTTCCTGAGCTTAAGGCCAAGGTACGTTTTTGCGGCCTTGTTTTGTATGAGTTGCAGAGGGCGGAGGGTACAGTTCGGGAGATAGTGTCTCGGGAGGATAGCTCAGGGGCAACACGCTCACCTTGGAAGCCAGACGACGCAGAGCAACACAGGTTCGATCCCAGGTCCCCGCTTAGTAACCTCTGGGTATTGAGCGTGTTATAAATAACCAATTATAATTATGAAGAAAGAGGCTGTTGCAATAGTCAAGCCTAGAGAGAACCGGGGCTCTGGAGACATTGAGCTTCTGGTGGAAGGCGAGAAAAGGATGAAAACCTCTGAAAGTGGTGCAATTGGAAATGGGACTTTTTGGAGACGTCCATGATGTGGAGAGAGTGGAGTCGTAGATGACCCCAAGGTTTTTGCCTCACAACAGGGTGAGGGCACAGGGCCATGGGAGGCCGGCCAGAGTGAAGGGGCAAAAGCTGGAGCAGGGATCGCAATGAGAAGGATCTCAGTCTTACTGGCAATGAGGCAGAGATCATCAGAGGCACACCATGCCAGAATAACGCAAAGATAGTCAGGGATGAGCGAGGAGGAAGCAGCAGAGGGTAACCAGAAAGAGCTGCACGTCATCCGCACAACACTGAAAAATAGAGGAACAGGTAGAGATCAGGTTGGCCAAGGAGCCAGATAGACATTGAAAAACCAGGGTGAGGTGATAGATCCCTGGGGAACACCACATGGAGAGTGATGAGAAGAAAGACCCTAGTTCAAACTGGGAAGGTCGGTCCAAGAGGAAAGAAGATAGCCATGACAAGCTTGATCCGTGGTGCCCAGGGTATCTCGGAGACGGGTGTTCAGGATGTTGTGGTTCACTGTGTCACAAGCAGAAGAAATGTCGAGGAGGATGAGGACAGAGGGAGAGTTTGAGTCAAGGTTAATGAGCAAGTCTTCATGGATGTTCAGAGCAGCCAGAGGCACGGACACTGCTCTCCTGAAGCCAGACTGATAGTCATGGAGACAACTGACAGTCAGTGTGGAAGGTTAGCTGGGAGATGGCCAATTTCTCCAGGAGTTTGCCCAGGAAAGGAATAGAAATTAGGTGACAGTTTGCCGGGGATGGAGGGGTCAGCAGAAGGCTTTTTGAGTGGGGGTTGCGCACAAGGGAGTGTGGAGAGGGGAAAACTCCAGTGGCATAGTACAGATTGCAGAGATTGGACTAGGCTGGAGCGAGAGAGTCAATGTTGTCCTTAATGGTTCTTGAGGGGCAGGTAGACACCCGTTTGGATGAGACTTTCATAGACCGCACTTGTCTGGAAACCTCATCAGGTATGACAGGAGGGGTGGCCAAGGAAGGCCTGAGAGAGGTGGAGGGAGGGGAGCAGATGAGAGCAAGGACAGGATTTCCTGAGTTGTAGTGGTGCAATGAGAGGCCAGGGCCGAGCAGAGGGTCTGGGTGGGTGTGGTAGATTAAGATACTGCAGCAGCGAGATGCCGCAGAGATGCAGGTTTGAATGTAGACTGTTTAGCGAGGATAGAGTCTCTATATTGCCTTTAAGTAGGCGGCAGGCCAGTTTGTCAGAGGGTAAACCTGAAGCTCCCCCATTTCCGTTCAGCTGCTCTGCACTTGCGTTCCAGTGCGGCCAGGATGAAGTTGTGCCAAGATTTGCACTTTTTGGCAGGCTTCAGCCAGATCCTCATGACAGGGGCAAGGATGTCAAGAGTGTAAGAGATGGAAAAGTGAAAGTTGGAGAGGACTGTGTCCGGATGGGAGTCGGCCACAAGAGTAGGTGGAGGGGTGTATGTGGAGGCAAAGGCTGCCACGGACACCCTCTTCATGGGTCGGATGACCGTGAAGGATGGTGACAGTGCTGGGCAGGCCCTTGCCAGGGGAACAGGAAGCTTCAAGTGAGAAGAGAGAAGAAAGATCAGTCCAGGAGTAATGAGTGTTAGAGAGACAGATGTCAGAGGAGAGGAGAGCATCCAAGGGGTGACCGGCAAAGTGGGTCATACCAGATGGTAGAATGCAAAGGGAGAGAGTCTTGCAAAGGTTGTGGAAAATCCCCGAGGAGTCAGGGGTGTTCAGGTGGATGTCGAGATCCCCAAGGAAGAGAAGATGGGAGGTAAGAGAAGAGAGGTCAGCCCATTCAGAGAGGAAGGGGGTGGCCTGGCCAGGTGGCCTGTAGAAGGTGACCAGAGTCAGAGAGGAGCCAGGAGAAACGGAGCCTGCAGACCAGGCATTCAAAAGGAGGAGTAGGCTTGAGTGGGAATGATGGAGACAGGAATCCACTCAGGAAAGGTCAGGGCCACTCCCTGTTGGTCCTGTGCTCGCAGAGGATCTTGTAGCCCACAGGGAGAAGTGTGTCAACACTTGTGACAGAGCTGGCCTTAAACCATGTCTCAGTAAGAGCGAGAACATCTAGATCCAGCAATTCAAGGAGGTGGCAGATGTCAGGAGTGTTTGACAGCAGAGCAACAGTTGAGTAGCAGTGTTTAATAGGTTGCCACTTATGAAAGACTTCCGGGGAGGAGAAAAGTGGACAGGGGTCCCCACCGGAAGTGGCAGAGGAGCCTGGGAGGTAGAGAGAGAAGGAGGCAGAGGAGCCAAGGAAGACATGGATGGCAGAGGGGCTTGTGAGGTGGCGGCCAAGGGAGCCAGAGAGGTAGAGGATAAGGGAGACAAGGAAGCCTGGAGAGCCAAAGCTGGCAAGGGTAGTGGAGGGAGGGAGTGGCAAGGGTGCCAAGCAGGTAGATGGCAAGAGAGCCAGAGTAGCGCAGAGAGGGGGTGGCAAGGGAGCCATGGAGGAAGATGGCAAGGGAGCCAGAGTGGTGGATGAAGGTGGCACAGGGGCCAGCGCAGGAATAAAGTTGATGAGGCGAGGGAGGCGCCTGTCGAAAAGTAATGGATTGGGCTGAGGCCCTTGTACCAGGATGGTACCATGGAGATGGACATTAATGACGACTCTGGAGGAATGGAAGAAGGCCAAGAGGACCTCCCAACGTGTGCCACCATTAATGGGTGAGGAGGAGTAAGGAGAGCAGAGTGACATATGAAGGGTCATAGGTCGGTAGAGGGAATGACAGAGTATGTCGGTGAGAGTCTATCTGGCAGAAGCACCGACATAGGTGTCATGGATGGGAAGGCTTGGTTTGGAGACCAGTGTGTCCTTAAGTTTCTTCCTACCAGACTTGGTGAGAGGAGATAAACAGTTAGAGGAGAAGATGGGAGAAAGAGCACCACAGTGGGTGTGGGAGAGGGGAGGCATTTGGCAAGGCTGAGCAACTGTGGTGCAAGGGAGGGGGGTACAATTGGAGTGGAAGGGAGAAGAGAGAACACAGGGTTACACACGTACAGGTAACAGGCTAGGAACAGTAGGTTACAGTACGGTAACAAACTTCTACAACAGAGTACAGAGAACAACTGAACAGTCACGAGAACCAACAGTGGGAGCAGACTCAAGAGCACTGTAGGGGGAGAGCTGGAAGCCAGAGTGTTGGAACCTAGAGAAGAGGAGAAAGTTCTATTGGAAAAAGCAAAATCAAGAGAACAGAGCTGTGGCCCAATACAGACTGTAGGGGAAATTAGTTGCAGGGGTCCACAAGCATTCACCTAGAAGGAAAAAGCAGGAGATGAGTGCAAGAAAACAGTAATAGTGAAATAACAGTACGGCTACTCTGGAGAAAGGGCAGCCTAGTGGATGCGTGGGAGATAGTGCAAGGTAAAAAACTGCATTGGAAAGGAAAGTACACACGAGGTAGGACAGTTTAGTAGGATGCAGTAATGGCTGCGCTACCCTCCCGCACCCTTCCTACCTTGCGGATGCTGCTGGTCGACAGCTGGGCAGCATACTCACACTTTGATTCAGCATCCCATTCCTACCCCTTGGACGCCAAAAATCTCCATCGCTCAACACTGCGGTCTTGTCCTGTGAGGGCTTTGCCACAGAGGGTCCGATCCTTGGTTCTTAAAGGCGCAGAAGTGTGGAAGTTGCGTTGCATGCTCCGTATTGTTGGGCAGCGTCTCCTGCAGCACCTTGCAGAGTATGCTCTGGAAATCTGGTCTCTTATTGCAGCACATTTTATTCACCAGCCACCATGCCGTATAAATTCAGTGTTTACAATGAGAAGATAATGCAAATGAAATGAACTTGGCTTCTGGCTCTCTACTAAAGGTCCTTAATTAGGACACAGCCCAGCATTTAGCATTTCCTACACCGCTCCAAAATTAGCATGGGAACAATGACGTCCTATTTTATTCCCCAGGAACATGAGGCTGTGGCAGATATTGATACCACTGCAATCTCACGCTGAGGAGCCAAATGCAGTAACACTCTCTCTGGCGATGCTCCCATTGATAAGAACTCATTATTAGACTTCTGCTTGACTTCTGACAAGAGGGTGACCTGTTAACTTCTCTCTCCCCAATCTGCTCACTCCACACCAAACTCAGACATCAACTCAAATAACGATCGTAGTACTATTTGCAGTTTTGACACCCACCAATCTATGTTCCGACATTGCGGATACTCGTTTAATGAATACAATGAAGTCTCATTTTAGTTGTTGCAAATTGATACAATCACTGCAAATGGAATATAATATTCTTTTGAAACAAATTGAATCCACCATTACTCCTTCAGCTCATTATAAGGAAACAAACCGAGAAAACCGCCTTGAGTTGGTTATTGTGCCATCAAGTGTAATTGTTGATAGCACAGATTCAGTTCGTTTGCAGTGAAGGAAAAACCCTCAACTCTAGTTCAACTAGCAAACTTAGAATGGGCTCTGGCTCAGTGTTAAACAAAAGCCTTGTATACCACAACTCTTTGAATATTGCAATTACCCAACACCATAACAGTACACTTGAGCAGGAAAATAAAACCGCTAAACTGAAGAAGCGTGTACCTCCTAAACACAAGCATATCACCCTGGGCGGGGGGTGAAGGGTGGGAGGAGCAGCCCATCAGGTTTCGTGGATAGCGAGCTGAAACCACATCTCAGCCGACGTTCCATGGAACCCGCAGGCTGCCTCGGCCGCCCCAGATCTACATCTTTCCCAGTTTTTATTTTTATTTTGCATTATTTTTACTATTCCCAGGCCTACTCCCCAGCCCGACTTACCAGATTGTGGCTGCTGCTTCTCTCAGTCTCCCTTTGCTGGCCATAATGGAAATGTAAGATGGGCTCCGTAAGGAGCCCCACCTTCTATCTCTGTGGTGGCAATCTTGGAACGGTCATTTCTATGATTGAATAGGATGCTTTGATGCGTCCCGTTCATTCATAGAAAAGACCCCGCTATAAGCACCCGGGTTAGCGCTTTGGTAACCTGGGTGCTTATGGCGTTAGTAACCCGTTCTACGGGCTACACCGGGGGTGGGGGGGGAGGGTTAACGTTAGTGTCCTTGTTAAATGCCCTTGCTTTGCTCATGCCTTTAACTCGGGCTGCTGGGCCATTCCCGGTGTAGCCCGTGGAACAGGTTCTAACACCATAATATGAAATGTTTTCCTGCGCCTGCTTTCCACTTCGTTATTCCGTTACAAACTGAGCACAATTGCTATGAATTGGCTGCAGAAGAATACACTGCCTGAGGTAAGAAAGTGAAGAATCAGAGCAAAAATCGGACTTTAGAGTGACTAAACCCTCACGCCCGGGAATTGCCACAAAAGAAGAGGAGTCTTATATGGAACATTTTGAGCATGATTCTTTGAACCACACTTTCTTTCAAAAAGTGCCCACAGAAAACTCCTGTGCCATCCCTGTGATCAATGATGGCATGGAGGTCGCACAGAAGCATCAAAACACTGATGAAACATGCACAAAACCTGTGCAAAACTACATGGCTTCACACACGCTTACTGTCACAACTATGTTCTACTACCTGCAGCTGCTCTCTAAATTGATTATTTTAGACTTCTTAAAGACATTTCTGGTTTAAGGGTCATTACATACAATGACCGATATTTCATAGAGCTTGTATGTTATAGTTCTGCTAACTTTAAGCATGTCACTGCTACTCCTCATAAGGTGTCGACATGATTATGGAGCATGTTCCCAGTTTTCGAAGACTCTGCTTTTCATTTGACAGACAACATATTAACAGCTTACAGACACACAGGAAAAATCAAGATGACAAGTAATGAATCCAGTCGACATGTTTCCTTCATGATAACTGCCAACACTGAAGGAAACGTTGGTGACAGGGTAATGCATAACACTTAGGACTGGTTACGGTTGGTGCTATCCGTTAAGAGTAGGTACAGTACCAATCCCTTCTAAAAATAAATGTGCCTCAGCAGTCTGTCCTGGAATACAAGAGGACATGCCCACTTCACACGTGGTTTTGAGGGCTATTAATTTTGGCAAAATATGATTATTTATCCCTCCTATCATAATGCTGACTCCTAAATGGACAGGTACCATATCAGCAGAGAAAGGTCTTAAAGTACTCTGCAAGGGTGGTCCTATCATTGGTATACAAAATTCACATAAATTAGTAGAGTACACATCTGTGGAGCTTAACTATTACATTCTATGCAGTATAGCATCCATTTGCACTAATCAGGAAATTATTACCCTATGGTCAACTTTTATGACACCCTAGGACCTAGGTAGTCTTTATACAGACTTTCTTTTTAAAAAACCTTAGTAACAGACAGACAAGTTGTAGACAACACATGATCTTCAAATCGGGTCAAACAGTTTACAATATTCTGTATGCATTGCACAAGCCCAATACAATAACTCTCAGTGATACAATCCCAAGTAATTTCCCGGCCCAAACATCGGTTCTTCAGACACATTTGAATGCAGTTTGTCATCCCGTTCCTCACGGGAGAGATCATCACAAAATTGACCCCATATGCCTCTCGGTCTGCACGTCACTGACGGTCGCCACGTATCCCTCCTCCCTCTCATTAACATATGTCAGTTCCCAGAGCCATTCCAGACATGAATCATTTTTGGAATACCACAGCTTTAAAACATTTTTTAGCAACAATGCAGACCATGTTAAACAGTCTACAGACCAATATAGGAATATGTCGCCCAGCAGATATTTGGCAGGGGAGCATGGAGAGCACAGGGGGATATCGATCATTTCGTGCATTACTTCTGCCGTTTCATGCCAAAACTGCATGATCGGGCAGTTCCAAAACCTATGCATCAAGTCGGCCCCTGTTCTGCTGCATTTTTCACATTCACCAGCCACACTGCGGAGGAAAAAACATGAACGTTGCGCTGTCGTATAATTACTGATTCAGTATCTTTAATTGAATAAACCGAAGTCTCGCATTAAGCAAGACATCTCTTGTTAGGGGACAATATCTATGCCACTATGTATCTTCAAAGTCCATGGCCATATCTCATTCCCATTTTGCTTTCTCTGAATTTTTAAGTGGCTGGGCAATCTGCACAATTTTATATAACCAGGACACTAGTCTTCCATCAATGCACTCATGGGATTCTGGTTCCTGACGGAACAACTGCCATCTGCGACGCCCAGCCGCCCCATCCGGTAGTATTGTAATATTTTAATGGGACTATGACCTAGCTTCAAAGAGAATTCATCAGGTGTTACAAACGTCCCTCCCGGGGACAAATCTCCCAGGACCATCTCTCCATCTGCGTCCCAGGATATCTGCATATTAAAGTCATATGTAGGGCGAGTCTAGAGCCGTTCCACAGAGGGATCATGCTATTGTACAGGGCAGTAATCCTTAACTGTTTAAAAAGCTGCAACCACGCATTCACTGTCATATGGAATGGTTCAAAAGTGCACAAATCGACATAGCGATCCTCCAAGATGACTGCTTTAAGATCTGTCTGTGCCGCACCATATCGCTCCAGTGCAAGATGCATTGTGCCCGAATCTGGCAAATACCAGAGTCCAGCATATTGCACCTGTGCAACTATATAATCTAGCTCGAAATCTGGGATAGCCAGCCCCCCGCACTCGTAGTGTTCTGCCAGTCCCTCCCAAAACATCCAGGAAACATCCCTCCCCCATGTAAATTCAACCGCCAGAAATCGCAGCCTACTGAAGAACTGGCACCCCGGCCATATCGGGGTGGTGCCAGAATAACACAACAACTTGGGAACTACCATCTTCAAGATTAATATCCACCCGTACACCAAGACACCCAGGTACTTGAAACTAGTTGGAAGCCATCTGAACCCCATAAGATTAACCGGCTTCAGCGTTTCCGCGAGTGGGAACAATTCCGACTTCGCTCTTAATTCTGTAGCCCAAAGAATATGTGAATTTAGTTATTTCCTCCATTATTGGCCCCATGTTCTGTTCAGGGTCACGTTTGTGTAATAGGTTGTCGTCAGCATATAGTGACATGAGAGCCTAACTATGCGGATTTCTCCATCAGCCAAGCAAGCAGTTCTATCATTAGGTCGAACAATAGGGGAGAAAGAGGGCAACCCTGCCCCGTTTCCCGCAACCCAATGTGAAGGTCTGTGATATCACTCCATTCGTGTGCACCCTGGCAACAGGATGGGCATACAGTAAACACAGCTGATTAAATAGCTTTTTGGAAATGTCCGGGAGGATAGCTCAAGGGCAATGCGCTTGCCTTGGAAGCAAGACGACACGGAGCAAAACAGGTTCGAACCCCGGTCCGTGCTTAGAAACCTCTGGGTATTAAGCAAGTTATAAATAACCAATCATAGCAATCATATCATACCATAAACAAAAATCTCCACGAGACTGAGTCAAAATCTTTTTCTGCATCCAGGGAGGCAGCTGCCGCCCTGCGGATTAATCTGCGATAGGATGCAAATGATGCGCCACTGATTCAAAGCAGTGAATCGAGTAGGGATAAAACCTGATTGGTCCAGGTGTACTAATAGTGAAATATATGCAAGAAGTAGATTGGCCAGCGCTTTAGCATCCGCATCGTCGATAAGAGGCCATCTCATGTGGGGGCCTGCCCAGCTTCAACAGCACCAAAAGGATGGCTTCCGAAAGCGAGGGTGGGAGTCCACCCAGTTCAAGCGATTCCTCCCACACTGAGCAGTCGTGGGGCTAGGGACAAGCAAAACTATCTGTAGAGTTCCATCCACAGTCCATCGGACCCAGTGGCCTTTGCAGAAGCCAGCGTAGTAATCACTTCAACTAGCTCCTCCATCATTACAAGCACCTCAAGAGCCTCCATTGGTAGTCTAGGGAGGGCAATCGCTCCCATGTATCTGTCTATCTCCTCATCCGTGCAAGTGTCTGCATTGGCATATAATGCTATATAGTGGTACAGAAGCTCCTCATGGATTGCACCAGCCTCTCACCACCCCGACCAGGAAACTCCCAGGTCCATCAGCCTCCCCATATCTGCGAACTTGTGTAGGCTTGGCCATAGACCACACTGCCCTGTCTGCCAGTTCACAGAACAGAAGCATATTCCCTTTGATGATTCCCAAAAGCGCCCCATCATTGGAAGTGCCATATTCATTCTCAAGGCAGCATAGTCAAGCCTTAACCTTCTGCGGCTCGCGTAGTGTCTCTCAATACTCCAGTGGACACTGACATTAACTCCCTCTTATCCATACTTTAAACGTTTCAGACACTGAGGCGCACCTTGCCCTCGTTAATTTCTTAAAACCTGGGCATTTTCTCCTGTAGGGAAGACGTGAGAACAAAGTCTAATAGCATTGTGTGGGACCTTTTCCACAATGGTCAAGGCCTAGGGGAGTCACCCAACATCAAGGACATTACCCCATGAGTGTCTTGACAGGGTGCGCGGGTGGATCGCACAGCCTCGTAACCACAATTTCCAGTTCGCAGACAGCAGCCAAAAATCTATTTGCGATAATGTATTGTGGAACAATGAATAGTAGGTACACTCGACAACCACCAAGTGTTCATCTCTCTACCTACCAACCGTAGCTGGGCCGTGACCTATCTGATCATTTGGGCTGCAGGGGATAAAACCCGTTGTGTAGGTTTCAAGCGGTCCATACACACAAAATATGGTGTTAAAGTCCACCCCCCCATATAATAAGAATATCAGCGGTCTTCAGGAGATCTTAGATCAGTGACGATAAATGTCTGGGTCAACCATGTTCGGGCTATAAGTATTAACCAGCATCACCTCAGTACCAGAGATCTTTCCTTTAACTATTATGCATTTCCCATCAGGATCTACATGACTCTCGTTGGCTTGAAAACACAATGACCAATGGGCCATGGCGAGTACCCCTCTTGCCTGAGAGGAGTAGGCTGTATGATACCTTTGCCGTCCCCACCTATTCGCAAATCCATCATGCAGCGGCCCAAGTGCATGCGACTCCTGCAACTTAACTATGTTTATAGCGGTCGAGATACACCAGAATCTTTCTAGCCTTGATGGGGTTGTTAAAGACCACGTATATTCCATTACAAAAGAGCTACAGACTCACCCACTAGCTTTTCTCAACAAATGACTTGCATATGCATGTGTTTCAAGACTAATTTCTTCCTGCCCTCCGCACCCACGCCTCCCCACCAATTCGCCCACCTGCAACTAATACTCCTGACCCCAACACATCCCCATTCCTTCCCCCTCCCCCTCACCTCCAACCTGATGATGTAACCCTAAAACAACTGTGTAAACCTCCTGGGGTGCGTTGCAAACAGCCATGGCGGTCATGAGATGGCTGCGTGGCCGTTTGCCCCGGCATAATCTAATTAACAGTTGTGTGCGCCATTGTGCTGATGCATTGCATCCAAGAGCTCAGTTATAAGGATTTGTGCCGTTTAATCTGTGCGTCCTCCACTCCCGGATCAGGACTTCGATTATTTCTACGCTCCTGTGGCGGGAGTGGGATTGAAGCCTCCACATAAGCAACGGCGTTGGCCGGATTGTCAAAGTAGTAAGCTCAACCCACATGTTGTATCCGCAGCTTTGCTGGGATCATAAGTACATATGGTATACATGGGGCTCGTAGCAGTCTCTTCACCAGGTTGTAGGATCTCCTCAGGAACCTGGACTCTGGCAGCAAAGACTGGGTAAATAGGAATGTTGTTGGGCTTCATAGCAAAGTGTGCCTTGCTCTCTGGACAATCTCAGCATGCGTTCTCTGTCCCTGTAGTAATGAAATTTCACAATGATAGTACGTGGAGGAGGCCCCGTTTCAAGTTCCGTAGCAAGGACACAGTGGGCATGCTTGACTAGAAAGTGTGCTGAGAACTTGGCCATTCCAAACAATTTTCTTAATAAGTCCTCCACAAATGGTTCCATGGGCCCCTTGCATGCTGCAATGGGTACTCCGACAATATGCACATTATTACGTCTAGAACAGGACTCAAGGTTCATCGCATTTGACCAGGATCATAGGCAATTCAGACTTCAAATCTGCTATAGCGTGGTCATGTTGGCCCACCTTATCCTCCATTTCCGCGATCCTAGTTTCAGCTTAGGTGATGCAGCCACTTTCCTTTTCCAATTTAGCTTTCAATGACCCAATGTTCGCCACAATGTCAAGCATGACTTTGACAAAGCCACTGTGCACCCCACCTCAGCTTCAAACCAATTTCTGAACTGGACGAACCCCAAAGAATTTCCAAAGCTACCTGCCGCTGTCAGATGAATTTAGTGGCGAGTAGAAACGCAGAACCCCATGGCCAGAGCATCCATGGGTCGCGATTACCAATCGCCACCCGTGGTGAGGCAAATTTTGCTGGTGGCTTAGCACTGTCCAGTCGGCCTCCACTCACAACCAATAGGTCAACCCAGAGGCCCAGGCCTCATTGGGGGCATAGGTCACAAAACGCCAGGCAGCGCACAGTCTGCTGTATCAAACAAAAGAAACCACCTATGTCAGCAATGGCTGTTCGTTTCTTACACTGCTCACAGGTGCGGATAACAGCTTGATATAACTGTTCACCGTGGCTGTGTGGGGTCGCAGTTACACCTCCACCGTCCTCCAGTCGGGACACTTTAAGGAGTTTTGCACGGGATCTTGTATTGTAACCTACGTGATCCGCCACAACCTACAGTGATTCTGTGGTTCAGTTGGGCGTCTGCTCCGGGGGAGCCCATTTCGGTTTTGCTGCACTCCACCTCATGACAGTGTTTGCACGGCAGGGCCCCCTACCCACGGTAGCATATATTCCTTTGTCACAGCTCCTGAACCACTATAAAGTGTTATCTCAAGGGGTGTAGCAGTATCATAGGCCCCAATCCGATGTGCCAGCACCACATTTCTGTCACTAGTGCTTTCCAGCCTCTGCTCGTTCCAGGCTCAATATATATCTCAGCACCCTAATTTACTCATGCAGTACATGCAGCCAGTGCCCCCAGTTGTCGGGCCTCAGGATTTCCAAGGAGAGTAATGTGGACAGACGATCAGGACGAGTGCTGCCCAGGGCCTCCTGCATAGATGTAACCACAGGGGCAGTCACTGCATCATCCAAGCTCCTCAGGGACAGTTAACAGTCCTCATCGTCTGGTCACGTTCGGACGGAGGATCAGGCATGTACTCCATTAGCGGTCTGGTTTGGAATATGGTCTCTCCTTCGCGCACTCTGAGCCATAAAGTACTCGAGCAAGCCGGGGATGGCGCACTGTTAATAGCAGTTCAGCATGGGCTGCCAGGCTCTGTCACCGCTCCCCCACTCGGGCCGCTGCCGCAGATGTCCAAGAATGGAAGCGGCCCCAGGGTTTGTGCATGTGTCCGTCAAGGTCTCTACATCCGCTGCACCGCCAGCCCCAACACGAACTCGTATCACCCCCTCAGTACATCTTATCGAGGAAGCGTGCGGTCACCATGTGCAGGGCACCGATGCCTCTGTAGACCTGCTTTGGTTTCAAATCTGGCACAAAGAAGGATTTCCATGTGAAAATGATGCCAGGGTAGGAGCTCTCGTTCAGGCCATCTTTCTTGCTGCTCTGCAGTACGCTCTTTACACAGACTTATTTTAATCACCTTTCTGTTATCATTGCTGAATGGACTTGGAATGGTAATGAAACCAAAATCATTACCGGGGGCAATATGAATGTATATTGTGACTTGGCAGACTTTATTAACCAAGCATTTGGGGCTTAACGTTTGTGAACTAATCAAGGGTCGATCTCAAAGTGATCAAGGCAGCAAATAACTTAGCTTCATGCATGGTTTCAATCTCATTAATTCTGTTGCTTTGCTGAATACAGAATCAACTGGTGAGCCAACATGGCATTGTTGATTTTAAGGTCTCGTTTAATGAGTTTAGTGATAACACAACCTCACTCGTTTGCAACATTTTAGTCAGCCTCAAGGAATAGTTGTATCCGATGGAATGAAGGGAACTAAAAAAAAAATGTAAACCATTATTTAAAGAAACATTTGTATTCTACAACAGACAACGGTGAGGATTTCAGTCCTGATGACACCATTAAGACTATCGGCACTAACTTCCGTTTACGGCACCATCATCAAAGAGTGGGTCTCAGCTAGATAAACCACAGTGCGGGCCCCTTATGACACTATCATCACAGGTCGCAAAAGTCTTGCGTAGGAACCTTTCTACAGACAAAAACACTTACTGTACAGCGCTCTCCCAATGCCTCAAAATTAATATCTGAGACAGAAGAATGTTATCCCAGTATAAAGTATCTGCTCATAGAGTGGTAGCTAATGTATCAAATTCTCAGGACAAGCAACAACATGAAATAAATCCCACGTCTAAGGCCGACGGGATTTGTTTGATCATGAATACATTTATGTACCAGAATACAGTTGTCATACCCTTTTTATTTAGTACATTTTGTTTACGTTTATTCAGACGAGGACAATTTACGGTCTAATTAAGCAAAATAAAGGTTCTCTGGCACCTGGCCCTGATGGGCTTGATAATTACTGCTACTATGAGGCTTCCTGTATCCTAAAGAAGAAATACATTTTTTAAAAAAAATTTTAAAGGATGCCTGCGCAGGCCCTTCAAATGATCACGCCCTAGCTATGCTCGATGCTTCTAGTAAAATATTTGCAAACCTTTTATTGAAGTACTTAAGAATATGGGTAAACCAATTCTAACTAATCAATATGGTACTAGTCCTAATATCTTGCTGGTACAATACCGAAAACAAGAATCTCCTTTGTCCTTGGCTTTTGTCGATTTCACTACTGTGATTGATGCTGTAATTCAAAATATCGTCTGAAATAACCAATCAAAACAGGGTCCTCACAGTTGGTTTAACTTTAGTATGCAAACTTTACACTGATGCCTCATCAAAATAAGAGCAAGCAGGGGCACATGTTCCAATTCGTGACCAATAAACAGAATCCTGAAACAGGTGTACGTTTTAGCATGCCTGCCCTTTAATAATATTGCAGATCTGCACAATGCCCTTCCATCTGTTATGTCATCATTTGTAACGTGCATGGTCGCCCAAGGGCATCATGGCGCGAAGGAGACAGCAGAGAGCTTAAGGACCTAAAACCGTAAAGTTTTCAGAAGATGACGGAATTGAAGATGGTTCTCCACCTGCTAAGAGCAACAGGCAGATTATTCCAAATTCTGGCCACCACTACTAAAAACACACGCCCACCCATTCTGATCCAGCGAAACTTGGGAAGGGCCACTAGAAGTGCGGTGGCGGAGCGGAGGGCTCGAGCGGGCACATAGGGCTGGCATTTATCCTGAAGATATTCTGCACCTAGATGATAGAAAGCCCTGTGCACCATACACAGGGACTTAAACTCTATCCTTTTAGCCACCGGTAACCAGTGTAGGGAGCGAAGCACCGGGCTGATGTGTGACCCATAAGAGGTAGAAGCAGCTACCCTAGCAGCTAGATTTTGAAGGCGTTGCAGCCGGTGGATTAGCCCAAAAAGCTGGGCCAAATACAGTGCATTACAGTAGTCAAATACGTCTCACTACAATGGCAGCTACGACCCAAGGGCAAAGATGAATAGGTAGGTAAGGAAGTACTTCACGAAGTACTCCAAGTAGAAGGTTCCCTGATTTACATACCGCACTCACCTGGGCGGACATGGAGAGTGAGGATGAAGGTTTTGTCCATATAAGAGTTAAAAAGACCTACCCAAGCAAAAGTCCAAAATAAGGTACTACCACATGTTCTACCTTCTAAAAGTTCGACTTTTGGTTGGGTAGGTCGTTTCAATTCGGTTTACGGGGGCACCCCCCACATCCCCGCTTACTATACTGTGAGCCGAGGTTGTGGGGGTGTCCCCATCCCCCACAAAAAAAGATAAGGCTGCGGGGGCTGCCCCACAACTTCCCCCTCACTATACTAAACAGTACAGCGATCAGGGTTTGCGGGGGAGACCCCCGCATCTGACCCGAAGGAAAAAAAAAGAAAAAAAAGGAAAAGACCCTGCAGCGCCTCTTCCCGACCACGGAAGTGAAAGGGAACCAGCGTCGCAGGGACCAGCAAGTCGGAGGCAAGGTAAGTAGGGGGCCGGGGATGCACGTGAGGGCGTGTTGGGGGGTTTTGTTGGGGTTTGGCCAAGCTTGAAATATTCAGGGGAGAAAAGACTGAAGGTTATTTAAAAAAAAAATTATCTTTCGTCTTTTCTCCCTCAAACATTTTTACCTCAGTCATTCAACCCCAAAACAGGCTGAAAGGTACACCCCGTCATACACCCCCCCCTCCCAAAGTTCTTGACCACCGCCACTGGAGAAGGACAGACACCAAAAGCAGTGGGCCAGAAAGAGGAAGACCAAGAAACCAAGTCAGAAGAGGAGACCACCACAAGTATCGCAGTCTTGTCCCCATTTAATTTCAGCCAATCGTCATTCATCCAGCCCCTCACATAGCCGAGAGGACAGCCTGGTCAAGATCTAAATGGACCAGAATTTGGGTGTCATCGGCATATGCGTAGCACCAAAAACGTGGGAGCGAATGAGACAAATCAATGGCTGAACATAGATGTTGAATAGTATAGGGGATAGAGCCCTGGGGGAAAGAGAAAGAAGAAAAAGAGGAGCAGAATGGAGGTAAAGAGAGAAACAGGCTCATCGCAGACAGGAAGCGAATAGTTTACCTGTAACTCCATTTCTCCAGCATTGGTATCTTTCATGGTTTCACATACTTAGAATATCCCCCGTCAGGCTGGGAACCCTCGGTACCTTTATAAAGAGGTTTCCCATAGGAACATTTTCGACACTTCTGTGTCCTATCTACGTCGTTTTGGGCCACTTACACATGCCCCAATAGGACGTAGCGGTATAAATGCCCCGCCCCCGCGCTACAATCAGATTTTAACCCCCCCAAAGTAGGATGCGGTATATATTGTTTGCATGTAGGGGAGGCCGGCGGGTGCGTGTGAATCCATGAAAGATACCAATGCTGGAGAAACGGAGTTACAGGTAAGAAACTATTCCCTTCTCCAGCATTGGATCTTTCATGGATTCACATGCTTAGAATAGATTGTGTAGCAGTACTCCTGATTCTGGCGGTGTGAATACAAACCAATAACTTCCCAACCACATACTTTCTCTTTTTCCTTTTTTTTCTTCTTTTTTTTAAACTTCATTTTTCGCGACTGATGGAGTCGCGAAAAATGTAGGTAGTACAATCGACGAATGTTTATGAAAGACAGTAGGAATTTTCGGTATGAAATGAGGGTTGGTCGCCAGCACCACCTTGTCCTTAAAGAATCTCAAGTACGGAGGATCTATGACTAATGCTTGTATCTCCGAGAGTCGTTGTGCTGAGGTGATAGCCACCAGAAAAGCCAGCTTCCACGATAAGAATTTCATAGATGAGGAAGCCATAGGTTCAAAAGGAGCCTTCATTAATTAAGACTCCAGTTCGGAGGACATTTTTTAATTGGTGGAAATGTGCGAAATAAACCTTTCATGAAGTGCTTTATCAGCCTATCACTAAACAATGGTAACGAATGCCTTCTCCACGTGAACCTTGAAATGGCTGCCAGGTGAACTTTTATCGATGAGAAGGATAATCCACTCTCCGCTAAATGCCGCAAATATGGCAGAAGCTGTTCCGTAGTTGTATTCAGGGGCTCCAACCCTGGGGGATCTTCACACCATTTGCAGAATCTCCTCCACTTGCATGCATACAAAGTGTTTTTGTGGACGGCGCTTGTGCGGCTTGCAATATTCGACAGCAATCCGATGAAATAGTCAGGGTACCAATTTCCGAGAAGTCAGGAGCCATGCTGTCAGGTTGAGACTGTCCGGATCGTGATGCCACACTGTTCCCTTGTCCCGGGTCAGGAGGTTTGCAACCTTCTGAAATCTTACTGGCCACGCTATTGATAGCTGTAGCAGGTCAGAGAACCATGCTTGCCTCGGCCAATAAGGAGCCACTAAGATCACTCGACATCGGTATCTGTGAATCCATTGCAGGGTCCATCATGTGAGTGGAAACGGGGGGAGAGGGGGCGTACAGACACTTGTCCGTCCACGGGAAGGAGAACGCTTCACCCAGTGAATCGATCTGAGGCCATATGCTGGCGTACTGCAAGCACTTCTTGTTCTCTCTCGTCGCAAAGAGATCCAAAGAAGGCTGTCCCCACTTTCTGAAAACCTCCAACAATTGAAGTTCGTTCAGTTCCCATTCGTGTATCTGATCCATTTCCCTGCTGAGGGAATCCGCTGGTACGTTCTTTACTCCCGGGAGATTGAGGGCTACTATGGATATATTTTGTTGCAGCGCCCACTGCCATACTTCCTGAACTTCGGTGGAAAGTGTTCTGGAGCGAGTACCTCCTTGCTTTCTCAAGTAAAACATTGTTGTCGTGTTGTATGTCAGTATCCTCACCACTGACCCTTTAATGTGCGGCAGGAAAGCTTTCAGGGCCCAACGCGCGCCCTCAACTCCAGCACATTGATATGAAGAAGTGACTCCTCCGACGAACACCGGCCTTGCGTTTGGAGAGAGCCCAGATGCGCCCCCCATCCAGTCAGCGACGTGTCCGTCACTATGGTCATGTGAAACTCCGGCTCCTGCAGGGGAACCCTTCTGGATTGGTTTTCGAAGACTTGCCACCATCGAAGTGCTCGTAGGAGGTAGTTATTGACGGTCAGTTTGACCGATCAAAGCCCTTGGCTCTGGGCCCATCGGTCTGCCAGGAATTCTTGAATTGGCCTCATAAAGAGGCGACAGTTGTTCACTAAGGGGATGCACGAAGCCATGGCTCCCAGTATCGACATATCTCCTTAACGACACCTTGATGCTGACTCTCCACTGTCTTGACAGCTGATTGAGCCTGTGGATCCTCTCCACAGATGGTCTCACCAATCCTGCCTGAGTTTCGAACTGTGCACCCAAAAACACTAAACTCCTTGAGGGAGTCCATGAGGACTTTTCGAAGTTTACCACAAATCCTAGTCGTCGCAGAAGTTGCATGGTGGCCTCTAGACTTGCTTGCATTGTCATAGGGGATGACCCCCTCACTAACCAATCATCCAGATAAGGGTAAATATGATGCCCCCGTTTTCTTAACCATGCTGCAACCGGGGCTAGACATTTTGTGAACGTCCTGGGAGATGATTTTAGTCCGAAAGGGAGCACTGTGAACTGGTAGTGGGTTTGCCAGACTACAAACCTTAGGAACTTTGTGTCGTCGACGCATTGGTATATGAAAATACGTGTCCTAGAGATCCAATGACGCCAGAAAATCCCTCTGTTGAATCGACCGGATCACTTCCTGAAGTGTGAGCATTTTGAATTTCAGATTTTTTAATGTTTTGTTGAGGTCTCAAAGGTCGAGAATGGGACGCCATTTTCCGTTGGGCTTCTTCACGACGAAGTATCGGGAATACACTCCTTGACCTCTGTGACACAGGTACCAATTCTATAGCCCCCTTTTGTAGCATAAGTACTACCTCCTGCTTTAAAACGTTTAGGTGGGGTTGAGCCGAAAATACTGGTGGAATGTGCAACGGCTTGCTTTTGAATTTTAAGGAATGACCGAATTTCACAGTGTCCAATACCCACCCGTCCGAGGATATCTTTTCCCATTCATCGACACAGTGAGACACCCTGCCTCCCAGGCATTCTGAAACTAGTCGTTGCTTGTCTTTTGATTGTTTGTCCTTCGACGACGATGAGTAACCTCCCCTCTTCCTTGAGGTTTGATAGTCTCGACGTCTTCTTGTCATCTCAGAAGCCCACCTGTAGCCCTGAGAGGAGTACGATGGTCTATTGAAAGTACAGTCCCTCGATGACGAGAAACAGGAATTTCCTGACGCTCCTCTAAAGAGGCCAAACGAATGAAAACTTCTGCCACTCTGGAGAGCTCCCAGAGAACGTGCTGTGTCAGTGTCTTCCTTCATGCCTTTCAAGGCCTCATTCACCTTCTCCCCAAAAAGGTGGTCTCCTTCAAAAGGCATATCCAACACCTTATATTGCACTTCAGGTCGAAGGTTGGTGCATTTGAAACATGCCCGTCTCCTCAGAACCACTCTGTTGTTAACCTGCTTAAAGCCTGATTCTGCCAGGTCTACAGTGATATTTATAGCGTGATTAGAGGCCTCTTCCCCCTCTCGGACAAGTAACATCGCTGCCTTTCTGTGTTCGTCTGGCAGATGTTCCAGTACGGGTGCTAAACGATGCCACATCTGTGTCATACCTCGCCATAACAGCCAGAGAATTGGGGGGCCTTCACCGTTGTTGCACCCACCGACAACACCTTTTTGCCAAAGGCGTCTTGCCTCCTGGCCTCGTTCTCCGCAGGAGTTGTGCATTTGTACTGAGACCTTGCCTTTCTCCCCGCAGCCGCTGATACTACCGACTCTGGCGCTGGTTGAGAGGACAAACATTTCGGAGTAGACTGGGGAGCTTTACATTTCTTTTGCAGTCTACCTTTTATTGACGAGCCCGAGAACGGATGATGTATCGTTTGTAGTCCCCTCTTGCCATACATGATCTAAGATGGGAACCGAAAACACAGATTTTCTCCTCTTTCCCATATGATCGAACAAAAAAAACAGTCTTTTCTCCTCCTTCTAGGCCAGCCCAAAAGTCGGTACAAGCCTTACTCATCATCGCATGGAAAGAACCAATGTCATCTGGGGATGACGGTTGGGCTGGGCTTCTTGGAGCTTCCATCTCCACTTCCGACTTCCAGGTCGGGTCTCTAGAGGGGGATAATGATATATCCGATATGGACTCACTCTCTGACTCGGATTCCAGCAGCTCTCCTTCTTCCGGGCGTGCACTTGGAAGATCTTCACGGACCGGCGTTGCCGTCGACGCCATAGGAGTCGGACGATGGGAAGGACCTGGCTCGTCGTTGACTGGTCTCGCTGGAGCAGCAACCTGAGGTAACTTCTCATCTAATTTCTTCAACAGGTTTTGTAATGTAGACAGAACTTCCAGAGACAAAACAGTTTGAGGATTAAGCAACAGAGTTGTAACCGGGATATTCGCCCCGCTCGAAAGAGTCAGCGAGCCAACTCCTTGCTACCCAAGTTCCGCAGGCCCAGCTACCTGCTCACGCTCATCGTCCACAGAGGATATGGACAGGGCTGCTTCCTGCTGCAACAAGGTTTCTGACAAAACCGGGTAATACACCTCCAGTCGCCAGCCCTCCTGCGGAGTCTCCGTCGATGAGGTTAATTTATGTATCGTCACCATCGTCGTCTGCGGAACACCTGAAGAGACGATGTGCGTCACTGGTAGTGAGGGCGTAGACGATCGCACTCCCGTCGACGAAGCTGGTGGATGTACAGAGCCTTGAGGTGTTCCCGCCTTTTTTGAACCTGATCTGTGTTTTGCAGAATCTCAATTCGAGGATGATCTAGGATGATCACCTGAGGAGGATCTTGACTCTTCTCTCCTTCGACGAGGAGGAAGACGATGAGGTTTTCGTTTTCAACTAAGATTCTCTCGTGGAATGTTTTTCCGATGAGCCTTTCTCCATCGAACGCACTTTCTTCACCAGAGGTTCAGCCAACGCTGAACAGCAGGGGGCCCCAAGAGATTTAGTTGTCGATGACAAGCTATGCGTGGAGCCTACCTCCGAACGGGGGTACGCACCCGCTCCGTCGTTCAACCAAACCACCAACCGCCTATTCTGGTCTTTGAGGGTCTTCTGGGAGAAGCTTTTACAGATGTCACAATTGTCTGCCGAATGGTGAGGGTGGAGACAATGTATACAGTCCATATGGCCATCTCCTTCATACACCTTCTTTAATCCGCATGTAGCACACAGACGAAAAAGAGCTTTTCCAGACATTAGGAAAAACGAAGAAAAACAACCTAGCAAAAATAGTAGATGCAGCGAGGTGATTCCACTACTTTGGAAGATGGTTGAAATCTGATGGGAGCCGCGCGGGCGGGGCATTTATACCGCTACGTCCTATTGAAGCATGCGTAAGCAGCCCAAAACGACGTAGATAGGACACAGAAGTGTCGACATTTTTCCTATGGAAAACGTCTTTATAAAAAGGTACCGAGGGTACCCAGCCTGGCGACGGGGAATATTCTAAGCATGTGAATCCATGAAAGATCCAATGCTGGAGAAGGATGAAAACCATGCCAGGACTGATGAGGCCTGCTGCCCCTATGTGCGACACCTGGGTGGGGGTGGTCGACAGTGTCGAAGGCTGCCGATAGATCAAGTAATATCAGGGCCCCACCCTGGTCAACCAGCATGAAAGATTGTTAACCACAGACACCAGTACACTCTCAGTTCCGTCCAGGACGTGGAAACCAGACTGAAAGGAGTCAAAAAGAGAAGAAGATTCCAGGAAAGAGGACATTAATGGCAAGATCAGAGATTCCAGTTGTTTCATAAAGAAGGGAAGGAGCGAGATGGGACGCTAGTTTGCCAAGACAGAAGCGTCCATCAACGGCTTTTTTAGGAGGGGGTGAAAGGGGTAACCATTGCCTGCTTAAGATTGTGAGGGATGAAGCCAGATTGACAAGAAAAATTAACTGGCCTGGTCACCCAGGGGATGACAAGGCATAACATCCCTAAGCAACTTCAAAGGCACCGGGTCAGCGGGAGCTGCTGACTTAAGCGAGTTAGCTGCTCTAGAAACCTTCTCCAATGATAACTCAGGAAAGTGGGTCCAGACTTTGGGGTGGAGATTTGGGAGGCGTAGGGTCAGTGACTACAACATTAGCCTAGGTAGGATCAGAGGCGCCGATGAGGTCACAAATATCTTCGATCTTAAGAGACAAAAAAAAAAATCAGTGAATCACGTAATTGCTGAGAAGGTTTAGCCGTGGGGGTAAAACAGGTGGAAGAGGAAAACGACAACCACTGAGAAAAGATCTTTAGGATTGGTCAAGTGCGGATTCTACTTTGGATGTAAAATAGGTCTGTTTTGTGACACGGATAAGAGCATGGTAGACACGATTGTGCTGGTGATAGGGCATTTTCGTATTATAGTCATAGGACATGTACCACCCACCTGCCTCACTTTCAAATGGGCTGCTTTAAGCGTATCCATGTACCAGGGTGCAGAAGGGATCTAGCTTCTGCCAAATTACTTTTAGGGGAGCCACCAAATTGGCGGCCGCCTCCATCGTCTTGGATAGAAAAGACAGAACCACAAGCGGTGAGTTGCGCCATTCCAAATTAATAAAGGATACCATTCAAGAAAGCTCATCAGTATGCCAACTGCGTTTCATAACAATAGCCAAGCAAGCGGCAGTAGGAGGACAAGGACAGAATATTTTGAAAGGTACACATGACTCTGCACATAGCTTTCCTCCAAAAATGAACCAAACTGTTATCCTATGTCTAAGACTTGCACTTGACAGTTCAAATTGATGAAACAGGGATAGGATTACACGTCTTTAATGAAACCTCTATGACTATTTCTTAGCAAATAATTTACAGATCAACTATGATAAAACAAATCATGAAATAGAATTTGTATGCAAATTTAAATATCTTGGCCCACTCATTTACAGCAAAAGAGGGCCAGATTTTAAGAACATATCACAGACATTGAGTACATTTCTGGCTACAAGAAATTCTTAAGTACAATTAATGGTTTCTCAGTCGAAGACCTAATACAAATTTATAAAACATCATACTATGTAAGCCTAGAAACATACCTGACTGACACACTCTAATGGATTAAAAGTTAATATTTGTAGTTCAGCATTGGGTTTGCAACAAGGTGTACCAATTCAAGCCATATGGCTTGAATTATGCCCCATCTCAGTAAAATGCTAAAGTGTAGCATATATTTCAAAATATTTGATGCAGTATTCTACTCCGTAATCTACAGTGCCCCAGTAAAAGTAATGCTATTAACATGTTTGCTAAATCAAGCACTGATTTTCACGCAGCAATTGATTTACACACTGATCCATATGTGGGGCTAACAGCTTACTCGAATGAAGGAAAAGGCATTCCTATGGCACTGGGTGCTTAATCTGTCGGGGCTCAAATATTGTCGAACAAGCCCATGAGACTTCAGGATGGGCAGCTCCCCCAGCCCCTCGTCACCACCCATGGGTGCTCTCTATGCTGTCAACATATATGGGGTTAAAGCTGCAACTCCCACTGTCTTATTGTGGTTTGCGGATGTACTCGGTCACTACAGCAGATGTGCGATTTACAAATACCAAACACACTGAGGAGCCAGGAATGAGACATGGACACAGGACACCTGCATGGATACTTACTTTTATTTAAAACTAAGTGGTATACCCGGCATTGCCTGGGCTTTCATTCCCCCATAGGTACTGTGCAGAATCTGGTGCAGATTGGTGAAACTGTGTGGAATCGTATAAGGAACCTACACGAAGCCACAAAACCACACATTTTGAATTTTGCTGAAAAGCGGAGAAAGGGGTGAGGTGTCCAAATGTCATGTAGCCAGTAATGTCCGGAGGGTCCTAAAATGCAAGGGTGCAAAATGTGGTGCAGATTGCTGAAACGGTGGGGAATTGCATATGTAAACTACACAAAGCCACAAACCCACACATTTTCACCTTTATATACAAGTAGATAATGAATGGGTTGGAAAATGTCTCATCACTAATCTACGAAGTATTTCCCTTCCCATAAACCAAAACCAATGGCTGTCTATTGTCAAGATGCCCAAAGCAAAATGCATGTCCTTTGTCCGAAATCCTATTCTGGCCCTCACAGTCTAAAACAAACTCTAAATTGTGACAGTCTCTCTGGTTCTGAAAGTGCACAAATGTTCTGATCCAACACAAAAGGGTAAATCCAACCAAAAACTTCCAAGTGGACAATGTTCAGTTACTGGGAATGGCTCTCTTCCCCAGATTCCTTTTAACAAAATGAAAAGTTTCAACAAAGAATAATTCAAGTTCCTTGTAACCCTCAGGTGGTTAACTCTCTCCTCTTGGCAAGCTCACAGTTCGAGGAAATGGCTCCCTTCCCCAGGTTTCTCTTTACGTTCAAAACAGTTCAAAAAAGGCATGCAGCTCCCTTGGGATTCTCTTTTCACAGTGATGCAATTTGGATGTGGTTCACAGATTCACAGATCACATGGCATACTCTGTTGCCTGGCTCTTTTCCACCTTTACAATCACTCACAAGCTCAAGGGCAGGGTCCTTCCTCAGATTCTTCTCTTACTGTAATTGATTAGACGTACTTGACTTTGCCTGGTATACTTTTCTGACTCTTTCACTTTCTTCAAAGGAGTGTGGGAGCCACTCTACTGAGAACGAACATTGGTAAAATACTCCATTTTATGGAATTTCTTCCCCTCTGAACAAGAGTGCAATCGGCAACACCTTGTTCAAAGGAGATTTGCATAGCATTTTGGTGATGGACTGCCCTTGTGCAAATTGATATTTCTCCTCTGTGAAGGGTGCAGTGAGCTAAAAACGTGGTTGTAGACCCTCCTGAGTGGAAGAAATGCCATAGAACAGGGTATTTGACCCATGCTCATTCTCAGTAGAGGGGCTCCCACAATCCATTGCTTCTTTCACTTCCTTCCATACACTTGGCTTCACCTGGTATACTCTACTGCCAGGTCTTCTATACAGGTACTTTTCCTTTTATCCACAAAATATTTACCCAATATTGGCTTATTGACCCTTGTGTAACAAAGTCGGTTTCAATATTTGCTCCTTTCATACACAGTCTCTGCCCCTTCCTCAAACCCATTCACATTTACTTTGTAGTTTACTCTGAAACATGGGCTCAGCAGTCCATTCAAATGTGTTAATCTCTTCACAGGCTTCCTAACCCCCCCCCCCCAAACCCCCATATTCCTTTTGTAAAACGACACACACTTTCAGGCAACCCAGTAACCTGTACGTCTTCCCTGGGCTTACAAGGTGCTTCCACTGTGTCTCATGTTTCTCTGCCTTGGTTCCTTTCAATCTGCTGGCTCAGTATGCGTCCCGCTAGCCCATGTCTTCGATGTGCCCTTTTCTGCGCACAGTTCCCGCTGCCTCGTACTCTCAGGCAGCGGGTTTCCTGCTCTCTGGTTCCTCTTTGCACGGTCTGCATTTGCCTGAACGCTGTTTCCCACGACGTGTATTGTGTTCTGTGCTTTGGCAAAGCATGAATGCTTGCCTGAGTGAATGTCTGATGGAATGTTATGCCTGTGGAATGTTCGTGCGAGTGCCCCTGTAAGCTCCATGAAGGTCAGTTGGAGTGAAGCAGCTGTGAGAGAGGAGGCCAGTGGATGTCTCCTTTGTACTTTTCTACTTACTTAACCCTTGGACTTACCTGATGTACATACCTTGTCACTGGAACTTAGTAAAGAAGTTCACTTCCCTTAGCCGAGTATCGCACCATTTCATTTCACCCTGCAACAGCGTGCTTTTCCTCATCGTTCTGACCAGTGTCAGCACAGGCCTCTGCAGCTCTCCTTAGTGTCAGCTGTTGCAGATTTAAATTTCCCAGCATGATTGACTAACTTCTAAAGACTAGACTGCTGTGTTGGTTACCGGTCTTAGTCATCTTCATTGTTCCGTCCCTCTTTCTCATCTCAGTTGTCAAGTTGTTCCTTGTATGATTGAAGAAGCTAATGTTGGACCCCATTGGGAGTAATCATCACTGCTCCCTGCCTCTTCCTCTTTTCAGTTGTTAGCATACTGTTCCCTGAGTGACATTGGGGAATACTTGAAGTAGACTTTGCAAGTGGTTGAGGAAAAGTGTAAGGATATGCCATCAGGACATGAGGAAGGGAGGGACCATCCCTAAAAGGTAATGGGGGCATGTGACTTTCTCCAATGATGCTGTGTTATCCCCCTGAGAGTCGCCTCACCCCCATATGGTCCTTACTCATATAGCCGCCCCCCAGTGGCAGGATCAGGTAGCGGCTACCATCCCCTGGCCGCATCAGCAGAGACTACCCCAGGGAAAGAAACAAGATTGTAGTTCGGGAGGATATCTTGCGCTCACACCATACACTTGATCTAAGTTTTAAATTTTTACAAGTCCAACATCATCATTCATAAAGTCACTCCAAGTGTTCCTTTAATATGAATATTTTGAATTCTTGTAGAGAAAAACACAGCTGACACGTGTTTCGACCACCGCTCGTTCTCAAGGCCCATGTACACTCCCTATATTTCTTAAATTTGAGATCTCAATGTCAAACGCTCATACTTGATCTTATGTTGAAAATTCAGAGTTCCAATCCTGTACGGATGAGTCTATTGAGTCAAATGAGTATTGGAAATTCCCGTAGTCTTATAATTGTGAGTTCTAGGCTCCAAAATTCAAAAATCACCATCACCATTTACTGGGCTTGATCCCAATCTATGTTCATGAAGCTAGATGAACATAGATTGGGATCAAGCCCAGTAAATGGTGATTGGCCTTGAGAACGACCGGTGGTCGAAACACGTGTCGGCTGTGCCAAAAGTTGCCAAAACACCACATTATAAACAAACCGAGTGAGACAATAAGTGCTAGAGCTCAGCCTGGCAAACACCCCCACAAATTAAGCACTGGGACTGGCACAACAAAGTGAGGTTCGAGTATTAAGGAAAGGTTGGCTGAATTTGTGAACCAAACTTTACTTTCATGTCGCCTCAGAAATATTTGCAGACCTTTACAAACTGCAGACTGCGTCATTTTATACTACTTTTAAGACTTAGCGGGTCACTACAAGGTTGGCGGTAAGGGGTTATCGGCACCGGTAAAGGTGCTGGTGCCATTAACCCCTTACCGCCGCATTACGAGGTCCTTTAGCGGGACCCGCTAACGGACCAGCATGCTAACAACGGGCCCGTTATTAACAGGCCCGTTGTTAGCATGGTCCCCATTCCCATTAAGCCCTATGGGGGCACGAATGGGGATGGTCCCTGACTGAATGGGGAAATACCAGGTTGTCCAAGGTTGGAATGGCCTGGTATTTGCACATTCAGGGAACCCGGACCCGGTATGCGGTATGGGGGTAGTCATGGCGCTAACAGCGCCATGGCTACCTCCAACCTCGTAATGACCCCCCTAGTCTCTTATGGTCCTAGGCTCTAGTCTAGAGGAAACATTGCTGAACAATGGTCTACTGTGCCACTGACAACATTCATTCGAATCCACAAGACATTTAGGTACCAAATGGTCTTATCTGTACATAATTTATAACAGTTTATTGGGAAAATGTGCCCATAGGATAAAGCACATTAGACAGTGTGCATTTTGGGCCTACTGTGTATTTGGCACTTTCATGATTCTATCAAATGCGTTACTATTGCTTTGAACTATTATGGTATTAAGAACATTGATTCGTAGAAGTAAGGCCTCCTATAATTTATATATTGTATCTTGTGTGGACGATTTTAGTAATATAGACTTATTCTGACCAACAATTCATATCATGGATTTTATATTGTAATTAATGTACACTATTGACTTTATATTTGTAATTATGTTTTAGACAGTGTGGAAAGTTTACAAGAACTACAACACGCTGTTAAATAAAAAAAAAAACTTAGAAAGAAGGTGGTGGTGGTGGTGGAGCCTGGTTGCAAGCAGAGTCGCACAGAGGCTGCCCTTTATATTGCTTTGCAAGAAATATGTTGTGTGAGTGCAGAATGGCTTGATGTCACACATCTGGAGTCTGGAGTGTTGGTGAGTGACAGGGTTCTATGTGTTCTCAGGATGTCAGCTAGAGTCGGTTAGCTGGCTGGGTGGATGTTCCAGTTAATCTGTCCATTGGTCTTAACTGTGCTCAAAGTCAGGGAATAAACTCACCATTAAAATTACCTTCCCGACACCAGCGTGGCGTGTGAGCAGGCAAACCCCTTTACTTCACTGCCAATGAGGTGGTCTTGGCTGCTGAGGAGGGGACAGCAAGGGGACTAGTACTGCTGTCTAGAAGAGACATCCATCCACAGTGGTGCCAACTGCTCTTGGTACTAGAAGGATTGGGTCCTAGGCGATCTTGCAGGCCGGGTGGTGCAGGAGCAGCAGCTACTAAGGTCGAGGCCCAGGCAGGGCGGTCTTTATGACGATTGTCCGGGCGGGCAACCCAGGTGCAGTTGCTGCGGGCCCAGTGGTTCTGGGTCCAGCAATATCCAATCAGGCAGTGCAGGCCTGCTGGCCAGGTGGCGCAGTCAAGTTGGAAAGCAGCAGTGGTGTCTGCTGGAGGACTGCAGTGCCTAGTGCTCACTCTAGGGCAGTCGCAGGGGGTCAGCAAAGGAGTGGATCGTTCAGTTGAGGAAGACAGAGGAGAGCTGAAGCAGACGTGGGTCTGAGAGGTACAGTCCCTGGCATACTGGTCTGTTGTGCCGGTAGCCGGGCAGCACTGAGCTTGTCTGTAGGCAGCAGCAAGGGAGGAGTGTAAATATCTCGTCAGGCACAACTAGCCTGGCAGGCAAGCCCAGCAGACTTTGGGGACTGTCCACGGGTAGTGGGCCAATGTTGACGTTATTTGCCAATGGGGCGGCGTTAACCTTCTCACATGACTGTGTAGTCAGGGAAGAAGCCCATTTTCCTAGAGATCCGGCATCAGGCGACAACGCAATGTTCAAGAGAACATTGTCATGGTGACCCTGCGTACGCTGGTTTGTCACAGATGGCAGCGTGGCCTGCATGGTGCGCTGAAGGCATGCGTGGATGCAATGCTGACGATAATGTGACAGGATGGGTTGACAGTGTCCCGACATGTAGGAACTAAATGCCAGCGTTGTGTCGCCGGGGACAGTGGTTCCGAGGAAGGAGTCAAGTGAAAGTGTGGGTCATGTCTTTGAGGGCAATGGTCCACAACAAATTAACTGTAATCCTGAATCAAGATGTCCCATTTGTACGGTGGTTCAACTCTGGGGCGAAGAATTTTGCACAAGGTGTTGCAGGTTTATGGCCAGTTTGGAGGAGGTGGACCCGGACCTCTGGGCATTTAATCTGAAATTGAAGGGCCTCACTTTGTCAGAGCACTGTTTTTGTATTGCCCATCGTATTATGAAACTGATTTCCTTTCAGGTGGGCAGTGTGGACGTGCGGAAGCGAGGTAGTTTGCTTGTTTCTGATTATTTCATTGACATGTTCTGCTGCAGATGTTTGTTTTATAGGGGATTGGACATTCCGTGGACTAGTGGGTGCGGGCAACTGTTTATGGTTAGCTTTATTACTTGATGAATGGAACAAGTTACTTACCTGTAACTGTTCTCCAGTATGGGTCTGGCATGGATTCACATGCTCATGAATATTCCCCGTCAGGCTGGGCATCCTCGGTAAAGAAAAAAATCAGTTTCATTTCTGAACTGTCTTTCTCCTAACAACCAATCACTGAGCTCTGGGTCATACTGCCACCAGCCAATGACTGCCATCCACTTAGGCACATCCTCTGGCAGCCATCTTCAGATTTGGTAGCACGAAAAGTGGCAGTAGGACCAAAAGAAGAGCCGCAGATGGGTAGGCGGGAGGATTCGCATGTGAGGAGAACAACAGTTACAGGTAAGTAACTTGTTCCTTCTCCAGCATGGGGTCTGGCATGGATTCACATGCTCAGGAATAAAGAATACATAACAGTACACACATGCAACCACGGAAGGTGGCAAGGCTCAACATTAAGCATCTCTTACCTCACCAGGCTCACCTTCAAGCGAACGCACTGCTTAGCTGACTCTGGACTCCTCCCTGGAATCACTGTGGACGCAGTAGAATTTCGTGAAGGTGTGCGTCGACCTCCACGTAGCAGCCCTGCAGATATCCAGCAGGGGCACACCAGATAGAACGCCATAGTAGCAGCCATAGCTCTGGCCAAATGGGCTCTCGGAACGGCCAGGCAACGGTCGGTTTGGCAACCGGTGACAACGGGTGATGCAGCCGGAGAGCCGCCTGGAAATGGAAGCCTTGGAGAGGGCCTTCCCATGGTTCACAGGGCCAAAACGTTGCGATGTCTTCCGGAAACTCTTTGTGCGGTCCACATAGAACTTCAGTGCTCTAGCTACATCGAGTGTAAAGTCCTTTCAGTCAGCGACTAAGGCGTCAGGTGGGGGGGGGGGGGGGGGGGGGGGGGGTTAGGGGGGAGACACAGGTACCACCAAGGGATCGTTTAAAAGAAAGTCCGATGGCACCTTGGGCAAGGAGGGGTGAAGGAGGGGTGCGTCCTCAGCACCATCCTCGTGTTATGTAAAGTTAAGTAAGGTAGTTTACAGGGCAGGGCCTGAATCTTGCCCACCCAACGTGCAGAGGTGATGGCCACGAGGAACAGTGTCTTCCAGGACAAGAACTTCAGTGGAACTGTCTGCATAGGTTCGAATGGAGGGCCCAGGCGCCTAGTCAGCACCACATTGAGTTCCCACGCCAGGGCTGGAGCCTTCGCCGGCAGGAACGAACGAAACAGTCCTTTGACAAACTCCTTAACCAGACGGTGTGACCATAACGACGACCAGCCCCTAGATCTGGTGTAGTGGGAGATAGCCACCAGATGAACTTTGATGGAGGCATCGGACAGTCCTGCTTTGGCCAACAACAGCAAATATGGTAGTACCTGTACCTGCGGAGCTGTGACTCGTAGAGGGTCGATCATCTGTGCACAGCACCAAACGGCGAACCTCTTCCATTCATGTCCATAGCATTTAAGAGTAGACGATGCTCTGGCATTGGAGTCCGCTGGGAGATCGTAACCCCCCAAACTCTAACGCTTCAGGAGCCAGGCCTTCAGGTTCAGCAATCCTGGGTCGTGGTGCAGAATCGCGCCCCCTTCCTTGGCGAGAAGATCTGCAACGAATAAGCTTGACTGGAGAGGACGCTGACATGCTGAGAAGGTCCGGGCACCAGATCTGCTTTGGCCACACTGGTGCAACGAGGATCATCCTGCACCAGGACCGTCTGAGTTGATTGAGGAGTCGAAGAAGCAACGGTAACAGAGGGAACGCATACAGAAACAGGCCGTCCCAGGGGAATGAGAATGCGTCCCCCATGCTCCCCGGCTGGGGAAACCTGCTGGCAAACCTCTGGCACTTGGTGTTCATCGCAGTCGAAAACAAATCGATCTGGGGATTGCCCATTCTGCAGAATAGGAAGTTCACTTGGTCCTGCCTAAGCTTCCACTCGTGCCAAGCGTGTAGCTCCCTGCTGAGAGAGTTGGCGACGGTGTTCTTTACTCCTGCCAGATGAAACGGAATGAGGAACATACCCTGGACGACAGCCCAGTGCCATAGGTCCTGCGCCTCTTTGAAGAGCGCTTGGGATCTGATGCCCCCCTGCTTCATGATGTAAAACATTGTGGTGGTATTTTCCGTGAAGAGCCACATCACCTTGCCCTTAAGGGACAAAAGGAAGGACTCGAGGACCCAAAACACTGCCAGAAGCTCCAGCACGTTGATGTGCAACGTCTTCTCCTCTAGCAGCCACAGGCCTCTGGCGTGAAGACTTCTGGTGTGAGCTCCCCATCCTTCCAGAGAGGCGTCCATGGTGACCGTCTCCTGGTGCGGTGGGGTCTGGAAATCCATGCCTCCGGACAGATTAGTGCATACTCCCCACCACTTCATTGCACGACGGAAGCTCCCGCTGAGCGTGCTCTTGTCCTGGAAGCTTCCTGCCATTTGTATCCATCCATCGTCGAGGAACAACTGCAGTGGACGCATCCGTTGCCTGCAGAGTCGGATGAGATAGATGCAGGACGACATCATGCCGAGCTGAGACTTCATGGTCCTCACTGTGGCGACCTTCAGTGCTAACAGCTGTTGCACCTTGCCCAAGATGGCTGCTATCCTTTCCTCAGACGGTGATGCCAGGCACGACACTGTTGAGACGGGATCCAAGAAACAGCGGATCCTGCGATGGAGTCAAGCAGGACTTTGCATAGTTCACTGAGAACCCCAGATCCGTCAGTAGGTGGACGGTCTTCGCCGTGTGGTCGACGGCCATGTCCTTTGAGCTGGCCCAAATGAGCCAGTCATCCAAGTAAGGGTAGACGTGGATCCCTCGTAGTCGCAGCTGCGCCGCCAATGGCGACAGGCATTTGGTGAAAAACCTTGGCGCTGACTTCAATCCGAAGGGGAGGGCCTTGAATTGGTAATGGTAATGCCTCCGCTGAAAGACTAAGAGCAGAAACGTGCGGTGTCCCTTGTGAATTGGGACGTGGAAGTACGCATCCTCCAAGTCCAGCGACGACAAAGTCTCCCTCTTTGAGCTGTCCGAGCACTTGCTGAAGAGCGACCATCCTGAACTTTTGGGACTTGATGTATTCGTTTGGTCGACTGAGATCGAGGATGGGCCTCCAGCCCCTGGTCTTTTTCATGAGGAAATACCTTGTGTACACGCCGGAGCCCCAGAGCCTCTTTGGGACGAGCTCCATCGTGCCCTTCTTTAGCATGGTGCGCACCTCCAGCAACAGCTGAGGGACATAGTTTCCTGCCGGGCCACCAGTGGTATTCGGGGACACTTCTGTTGAAACTCCAGGGTGTGTCCGTGGGCGAGAGCGTCCAGCATTCAGTCGGTGGAGATGGTCTTCCACACACCGACAAAGATCGCCACCCTGCCTCCCACCAGGATGCACAAATGGGAGCCCCGACGCCACAGCCGGTTCAATCCGGTTTGGAAAATGTACGGGCCGCCTTGAGGTCCCTGGCAACGACAACGACCTCATCCGACAGCCTTGAAACGGTCCCTGTTGGTTTCCTGGGCCGAGGAGCAGGAGGGCTGGCGGATGAACTCCCACCGAAACCTTTGGAAGATCCCTGGACTTGCTGCCGGAAGGCCGAAAGAACAGCCGTCGCTGCTGAAGAGTGCCCAAGGCACATGACGTCTCTGTCTGCCTTGATGGCTTGTAGAGACTCATCTACAACATTCACCAAGAGATTGTCTCAGTCAAAGGGCATGGGCAAAATGCTTGTCTGAACGTCCTGATGAAAGTTGGTGGCCTTGAGCCAGCCACGACAACGAAGGCAAATGCTGTTGCCCATCTGGCAGAACCCCACGGCGGCCAAGTCTATGGCCACCGTGATAGCGTGGTCCGACGCCACCTCGCCATCCTGCAGAATTTCCAACACTTCCGATCTCTTGTCGACGGGGAGGAAGTCCAGGATGGGAGCGATCTTGAGCCACAGCTCTGTCGTAGCGCACTACGATGGCAAGGGCATTGGCGGCCTTGATGCTAGTGGCCGCAGAGTAGATAAGCCGTCATCCCATGGCATCTAACTTCTTCCACTCACAGTCCGGAGGGTTGTAGGCTGCTGATTAAGCGCCCAAAGACTTCTTGGCCGCTGCTGACACCACAGAGTCCAGCGAAGGTTGGGCCCGCAAGCACTTGGGCGCAGAGTCCGGCACCCTGTACTACTTCTCAAAGTGATCCCTCTTCGCCAGGGCCATAGAAGGGTTCTTCATGAGAGACAAGCCTTCGTCCCAAATGTCATCCAGGAGTGGGACCGAGAGGATGGTCTTTCTCTTTGCCTCATGGCGCTGGTATAAGAAGCCCTCCTTCTCCTCTGGAGCGTGCTGGAAGAGCTCCGAAGCTCTGGAGATCATCGCGTGGAACAAGCCTATCTCGTCCGGCAGGGAGGCGGCGACGGGAGGTCCCCTATCCCATCGTCATCTGTACCAGTTACCACTGTCGGGATAGGGGAGGGAGGTGGCACGGAGGTGGAGGGTGTACTTCCTCTTGTGGGCCGGTTGTTCCCCCATCGCCAGGGGGGAGTTGTGGGGGGGGGGGGGTGTCGGCCGTTGCCGGCGTAGTGGGAGGGACCGCCTCACAATAGGCATGCTCGTCTGTATCTTGGAGACCAGAGTATGCAGTGCCGAGAGAATGTCCACTGAGGCCGAGGTGGCAACTGCGGCGGAGGCAGAATAGGAGGCTGGGGTGTAGACTGGGAACCCAGGCCCTCGTCGACCTGTGGCATGCCGTAGTCTTCCGCAACGGTATCCTCTTAGTCATTGCCCTCATCGTTGCCTTAGTCTGCGCCCTCATCGCAGGGCCTGCACCTGACATTCTCCTCCTGGATGGTTTGAAGATAGATAAGCTCCTCTTGTGAGGAGATATCCGTGCCCTAAAGGACCTCCGAGCCCCCCCCCCCCTTCTTCGTGACCAGAGGGGAGTCTCAGGGAGATAACCGGCATCTTCTTCTCCGGGGTCTTCTCCAAGGGCTGGAAAGAAGACTCCCTTCTGGTCGGGAGGGACACTCTTGCCTTTGGTGGTGCGCCCTGCGGATCCGCCTCAGCAGCCTTCGCGAGGGACACCACCACACACTCGATGGAAGGCTCGGCCTTTGTGCAGTGTACCTGGGCCTTCACAGTCAGGACTGGTCCCTTGTCCTGATTGGCCTTGGTCGTCCCAGACTACTTGTCCTGCTTGGCCTTCCCCTTAGGTGGAGAGTCAGAGCCGTGATCCCCTTGGCCTTCTCTGGCAGCTCAGTCTTGGGCTTCTTCCCGAGTTTGCCCGGATGATCCGACTTCTTGGACGAAGATCTTGAGCTTTGACGGAAGTCGCTGGAGATGCCGGGCCGCTTTGGCAGCCGAGGAGTCTGCCACAGCAGCGCTCCCGGTGGAAGTGGACTTGCAGTGTTTAGCCTTCTGTTGGACACCCCGCAGGAGGGGCACCTAAAAGGTCTTAGAAACCCGCTCAGCTTTCTTGGAACTGGGAGAGGCATTCTCTTGGGACCGGCCACTACTTCAGCTGCCTATGCTGATCCTTCAGCGTGCAAGGTGGCATCTCCTGGCAAAAGACACAATCCTCTTTGTGCATCGGGTACAAGCAGTAAAGACAATGGGAATGCCTATCCGAGAAGACATTCCACAAGCCGCAGTCAGAGCAAAGCCTGAAAAAGTGGGGTTGAATCCTTCTCTGACATGGTCCACGCGGCATAGGCCTGAAGAATCTTCTGGAAGCCTCCACACAAAGAAACAACGAAATCCGCCCTTGAGGGGCACTGACGAATCCGAAAACGGGTCCCCCTTAATCATAAAGATGATCGATGGAGCACAAAATTCGAGTCAGAGTAAACTCCAAAAACAAAAAAAAAAGAAATCTAAAAAAAAACGCAGTAAAAGCTCGAGAGCTAAACGCAAGGACTCCCAACACTTGAACGTGTGATAAAAACCTGAAGATGGCTGCCAGAGGAGGGGCTTAGGTGGATGGCCGTCATTGGCTGGGGGCAGTATAACCCAGAGCTCAGGGATTGGTTGTTAAGAGAAAGACAGTTCCGAAATTAAACAGATGTTTTCTTTGCTGAGGATTCCCAGCCTGATGACAGGAAATATTCATTAGCATGTGAATCCATGCCCATGCTGGAGAGCTTTTAACCTATTTAATGCATTTGGTTTTTGCCATTTGTTTGTTTTGTCCACGTGTTGGGTGAGTGTGAATGGTTTAGGGTGTATTGCAGAATGCCGAGTGAGTTCTGTAGGTTGCCGTCGGCTGTTAGTTACAGCTCTGATTTAGTTTTCAATGTTTGTTACACTGTGTGGTATTACAGGATGCCGGGTGGGTCCTGTTCTGTGGTGTTCGTGTGTTCGACCACACACTGTAACCAACAGTGTCAGTGTTTGGTCTAGCCGTATGGATCATGGTTGCAGACGGGTTCGCGGAATGGCCAAGTGGATTCTGTGCATGGTGATTGTGTGTGTGCGATGTATTACAGAATGCCAGGTGGGTTCTGTGTTCATTAGTCATTGTTACAGTGCCCGGTCTGTTACAGGATGCCGGGCGGGTTCTGTGGGTTATGGTGGTCGTTGGTTACAGCTGCTGGTGCCACTGTTGGTTACAGTGCAGTGTGAGCTACCTTTTTGGTGGAGTACGTGTTCTGGTGTTCGCATTCTCTTTGTGGTGTTGTGGTGTAAGGAGGGAGTGGAGTTGTGTTTGCGTTCAAACTGGTGTTGGAATTCCAATAGGTTTGGTATTGTTTGGGACGCGTTTCCAGTTGCTAGTTGGAGATGGAGTTGGGTTTAATTTGTTTTTGGACTTTTCCGTTTGGAGTTGGCGTTTTAATATCCAGGCATAAGAGTTCCATTTTTTACCATTTCTCTGGAGCTTGTGTGTTTTCAGGGTTGTTTCGGCATTCTGCTTAACAGGTTTTGCAATGGTCATCAAGGCATGTTCCAGTTTTTCCTTTGCTGGAACGAGTGCATGTCAATAAGGCCATAGGGTCATCAAGGCATGTGCGAGTTTACAGTGTGTTGGTAATGTGGTGGGGCTCTCTGGTATGGACCCATCGTTTTCCGTTGCTCGTCATGCATTTGTCAGGTAGTTTTACTGGTGGTCTCAATTGGTCTGCGTGCTGGCCACACATGGATTATGCAAGAATTGGTTGGTAGTTGTGGGTTTCCCCCCCCTTTTTTTTTTTAAACTTTGTTTTTATTGGTAATTTTTCAGAAGAAGAAACAATGACAACACGGGAGCAGTATGAATATCACAATTAGCATCATCGTCAAACCCCCGTAGTCTCCTTCCCCCCCCCTCCACCCTCACCCCCCTCCCCAACTCCCCTTCCCCCAGATCAGTGTCCCTTCGTAAAACCAATCGCAGGAGTCGTTATCAGTACTCGTAGTTCGCTGCCTTGGAGCCGTGCTATGCATTCCCTTAAAAGCTGGCTTAGGCGGATCCGCTGTCTTCCGGGCTGTGGGCTACACCATTGTTCTTGAGTGGTTCTCTCTGGGCTCCATCGCCCTCACGCCCCGTGTTGTTCACATAATGTCAGTGAGCCTCCCACCCCCAAGCCTGGTAAACCCATACCAATTTGCCTCGAAGGTGCTCGATTCATTGTTTACCATGGCCGTCAGTTTGTCCATGAGGAACATGTTCTTCCGTTTTTTTTTTAGCCAGTCATCCTTAGAGGGGGTCTCCGGACTTTTCCACCTTTGTGCTAGGGTCACCCTTCCTGCTCGCAACATGGTCTCCCACATTCTTGGGTACCTATATATTTCCGCCTCCTCCAGTGGGAGGCCCAATAACATTGTCAGTGGATTGAGTGGGAGTAGTTCCTCGGTGACCTCCGCCATCCATCCCCGTACCTTCTCCCAGAACCCCTGTACCTTAGGGCAGAACCACCACATGCGACCCCTCATCCCCACTTGGCCGCATCCTCTTGGGCATCTGGGGGACACCCCCGAGAACATCTTGGATAACTTCAATGGGTCTCTATGCCATCCCTGTAAAATCTTAAAGTTGTGCTCCATGTCGTGAACAGGTTCCCATGGAAAGCGATTTTAAACACCCTGGACCATGCGTCCTCCGAGAGAGCCTCTCCTGCCAGGTCATTCGGGTTTTCCCCTTTTTGTTGACTAGGGAGAAGTGTTGTAATGTGCGAGTGCAGAACGGCATGAAGTCACATGGAGTCTTGAGTGTTGGTGAGTGACCGGGTTCTATGTGTTCTCAGGATGTCAGAGTCCGTTAGCTGGCTGGGTGGATGTTCGTTACTCTGTCCATTGGTCTTACCTGTGCTCACAGTCGGGGAATAAACTTACCTCTGACTCCAGCGTGCTGTGTGAGCAGGCGACCCCCATTAGTTCAAAATACTCTATCTGTGCTGAATGTATGACTTTCACACTAATCTGTTACTTTTAAAATCCGTATCTGCCCCCAGTGATGCAGTGCACTCTATTTGAAAAAGGGGGCTCCAAGTAGACACTGGAGTTAAATTAGCCAGATTACATTATCACTTGGGACACTATTCCAGTCGTGATCTTGCTTTCATTTTAGTCCTTATTGAACAGACCAAAGCCTCCAACTCCCACAATTCAAATAATGGAGAAACCATAGGCAGGAGTGGGTCATGGTTCCCACGAGAAGTCATCTGGTAACCTTTACTACAGTGGATGTTTCAAAGTTTACTTGTTAGAGGAGTTAAATGATTGGTCAGAACACAAAGACCAATATACATGTAAATAAGGACAACAGGAAACATTATGGAGGCCTTCATCTCCCGAAGGGTAAGGATGGATATGATAGGCTCCCGTAGTCAGGATACAATACCTCACTAGCCCCAGGTTCCCAAATCACTGCAAGGTCCTCAAACATGCCACTGCTCTTAATTCTCTTACTGAGGGGTGCACATACAAACTCATTTTATCACACTGGCAGTTAACCCGAGTCCAAGTGATCCTAGTCTCTACAAACGAGGGGAAATGGGTACACAGCTCAATATGGCTGGACCATGACTCCAGAGCCCTCTGATGAGGGTCTAACTTCACAAGCACACACTGCTTGCTCGTTGCCATACAAAATCTTGGTACCAAGAATCAGCCAGTCACATTGAATGTCCACATCTCACGACCAGTGAACCAATGCAAGTCTGGTTAGTAGGTGTTTTTAACCGGGTCGGCGAGGCAACACAGAAGAGCGTGCAGCATCACTAAATCAGCAAGTGAAGCGTGCAAACTAGCAACACATTCTCTAGTGGAAGGTGGAGTTTAAGCGCAAAGAACAGCAGTGGGCATGCACCTGAAGCCTGCAATGACCGAGTTTGCATTAAAGGCTGGCCAACCAGCAGTCAAATGCTCCTCCCATTTAATCAGAAAAACATACTATGAACGAGACATCAGAAGTAACGTAAGCCATGAAACATTGCGTTTATAAAGTCGAGGTTGGAAACGTCTCCTTTTGGATTTTTGCCAAATTCGAGCTTGTTGAATGTAAATTTACGTTCCACAACACAAACCACGCGATTATGGATGCATTGTTTTCGTAAGATAACATCGTCCTCAACAAGATTTGGGTCAGGCACATCAAGAGTCAGAAAGAGTGGCTGCTGCTAAAAACGTCCAATCCAATATTCCTTAAGAGCAGCTAGATCAAAGCTTGCAAGAGCGCCTGAAGGCATGTGGATTAGGCTGAAGAGACATTTGCTTAATAGACCGCAGCCAACGCTATCTGAGCAGGAGTCTGTTGGACCATGCAAGAACCAGAGCTAGAGAAACACAGTAGGGAGCAAATGCCACCTTGAAACACCCCAGCGTACTTGTATGCAGTCTGTCTACCATGCAACAAGGGCAATTGCGTGGCTTGTATCATTTACTCGACATAAAAAAACTGATAATTTAATGCAAGCAATGAAAATTTGGTTTTGAGCAGTTAATTACTGGAAAAACATTTCTCTGATCATACGAGGTATTTTGATTGGTATTGGATCAAGCGGAGATGGGAAGGGGGAAGCAAATATGGTGGGGGCAGACGTGCAGCTGAGTGTGCTTAGAAGTTTAAAAAAATAAAAGCAGGCGCTTAACTGCCAGCCACTCACTGCCATCTCTCAAATTAGGGTATCTACGGCCAGCGCGATAACGTTGTCTCCACTAGCAATAACTATTCGTATATTGAGGTTGAATTTGCACGCACTGGAGTAGCGGCCAAAAAGGTTAATCCGTATAATGAGTGCTTCTACCCAAAGCCTGCCCAGGTAATGAAAACAAACCGCACAAGTGAACCCGTTATACACAAGGGTATCGGTGGATTTAGGTGGAATGAAAAGGCAGAGGAAGCAGTGGGCTAAACAATGTCACAAAGTGAGATCAGAAGCATGAAGGAAGAGAATTGGACCTTGTGTTCATGTTTCCATTAAAAGCCGAGCCCTTAGCCAAGCAAAACAAATACCACACATTAAAGCAAGTGAGAAGTTCGGTGGGCAAGAGAACATCAGTAGCCAAGGTGCAACTCCATAAAAAAAAAAAAAAAGTACGTCCCTAAACCTTGTGAGCACAAATGCTTGTTTTGCCACACTCAGTGACCCGCAGTCATGCAGGCCAGTCGGACTATCGCTGGGGGCACCCAGCATAGTCAGTTGAAGGCACAGTTGCGGGCTGGCTCAGAGGCCGGCCCGAGGGATGCCGGGGCATCCAACACACAATTACCGTTGTAAGGAACAACCCTGTGGGCCTATGGTCACACGGCAAGACACCAGCTGTCGGGGCACCCGGACAAGCAGCTGCGCTGCGATCACACAGAGGGACAGTGGCCTGTCGGCAGGACCGGTGATCACACCGAGAATATCTCCTGTCATGACAAAGTCAGGACACATCCTCTTAAAAGGGCAATACATGTTCTTAACGTGGCAACACCACACCCCAGGACCATGGGCTGGCACACATCTACGAGGCCTTGGATTATGTAAACGTCACAGTAAAACGATCCCATCATCTGGTTTAAAGAAGAATCTTTTCCTGCGAAATTCAAATTGTCAAGGGATGAGCGAGAAAGATGGCAAAGCACTCACAAGAACAACTACTGCATAACAGAAACCTGGCAAAGAAACACTGCAAAAGGCTTACAAAGGGTAACTTCCAAAAATAAATGAGAAAAGTCTGAGCACCCTCTACATAAATAAGGTAATCCACTACGTTACTGCCACACCACCTGAGATATGGGGAGTAGACCAAATGTTTTAGGATAAGAGTACGTGCAATCTGACAAGAGCAGAAAATACTGCTGCACTTGCCTCAATCAAATTGAGTGAAAAGATCAAAACAAGTGTTATTGGTTTTACTGAACTGCACATACAAAAAAATAAAAAGTAGAAAAAATAAGGTATCCATTCAGAACACACCAAATAGAAGAATGGTTAATTTAACACAAGAAAATCGAAAGGATTATCCTTCACTAAAGACAATTTGAGGATGCCTTAAAGGGGCACGCCATCTATAGCCTTGATAACTGGTTGGATGTTGTGGAACAGATGTCGATATTGCAAAAAATGCAATTTATGCTCAACTGAAAATGAACTGAAATCTTATAAAGGATTCAGCTGTACTGGAAAAGTGAAAAGTGTAGCATTTTAACCATACAAATTAAGATCTCTGGATTTGTTTTGGGACATACTCGTCTTCTTGTTTCTCATTTAAAGGTGGATCACACGAATGAAAGTCATGGTTGTTAATTAAAAACCAGCCGAACCATAGCTACTAGAAAATACTTTTCCAAAAGAGAGTTAGGGCTTTTATGACGGAGGACAGTCCGCATGAAATCAAGACAGATCGCACCTCCCCGCACCCCGTTGCTCTTTGTGCCCAAGAGACAGCACTACAGCCACACCTCATTGCTGACACCTAACAAAGACGACTTGCCGGAAGGAGGGGGGGAAGAAGTGAGAGACAGGGTTTGCTGGTGGTACTTTTTAAAGGATGTATACTAATTGACCTTTTTCACAATTGACCTTGGGAGAATTGACCTAATTTAAAAGATCAATTAGGACATATATAGGGGGGGGGCCCGCAACTTTCCACCCAATCCAAAAACCTCTGCAACCCCACACCCAATCCTCTTATATTATTTATAATCCAAAACCAACCCAATACATATATAAATTACTAATATAAAGGTCAATTGTGCAGAAGGTCAATTAGGACCACTATAATTAGGTCAATTAGGACAAAAGGTCAATTGTAAAAGGTCAATTTGGTTAATACCCTTTTTTTAACACAGGTGAATTGCCTAGCATTTTGGTATTTTACTGTCCTTGCGTGGATCCCCTAAAACGTGATTGTAGACGCTCCTGAGTGGGTATCATCCATCGGAACAGATTTGGCTTTGTTTATTCTTGATGTAAGGGCTCCCACCATTTCCGCAAATAGTGAAACGAGTGATGGATCAAAATCTGTAAACAGATTAGGGCAAACCATTTCACAAAGGATGAAATATTCCAACAGCCTACCCACGGGATGCGAGAGGTTTGCATATTTTTAAATAGGGGCGTAGGGTGTGTTGGTGGGAGGAGGGTAGGGAAGAAGTAAGGCTAGCGCAGCAGCATAATAGCACAAGCATTGGAAAAGAGAAAACCAACCATGTTGAGGTTAACAGATGCCTATGGAGTTTACCAGACTCCATTTAACAGTACGAAACCACAAATCCTAGTCAGAAAAACACATGAGGGAGTGGGGGGGAAAAAGTACCACTCACTCAGGAGCAAATATTACAAAGACCCAACTCCAGCAAAAGAGTCTCCAAGGTTAAAGGGACTTGGCACATAAATTAACATTCTCCCCAACACTCATCAGTGTGCTGTATGCCACTACTGGGCACCAGCCTGCAGGATACAGTGCGCGCACACAGCTTACATGGGAAGGCAGTCATTGTAAATTCCAATTCCCAATTGGCAGATCTTTACGAAAACACCTCACTGGTTAAGATGGCAGAAAAAAAACAATGTTACTCACTGCAGCGACTAAACGTATACCTAGTCCATTGTTCCCCTTCCTCCATACTTGTGGGATATTCCATTCTTTGAGATGGGACCAGAGCACTTTTTCATAGCCTCAAAAGAAATGGTTGTTTGTATTTTTTACGCAGGGTCAGCACGTGGGGCTTTAGCCCCGCCTCCCCGAGCTATGTCCAGCTCATCACTCTCCAGTCCTTTTCGATCGCTCAGGTCAGTAGACAGATTAGCAATTTGAGGGAACATTTTTGAGGGGACGGCAGACGTATGGAGGAAAGAGGCTTATCGACTAAGAGTATGTTAGTCACTACGTTGAGTGACTTTGTTTCACTCTTACGTCCCGTCCCCTTTTCTGCATACTTGTGGGAGATTTACAAGCACTGATCAATAGAACTGGGTGGATGGATTAAAATTCCCCTCATTAAAGAGGTTTCTGAGAACTGCTTCACCAAAGTGAGCATCCGCTCTTAAGCCGAATGTTTGGCGAATGCCTAGGGGGAGGCCCAAGTGGCCACCATGGCAATGGTTTTCCAAGGAATGTAATTTTGGAAAGCTACAGACACTGCTTTACCCAGCACTAAATTTGCGCGGATCCCCTTGGGGGCCTGCAGGCGCCGTGCTGTGTGAACTTCTGTAATCAGGAAACTATCCAGCTAGAACTTGTGGCCTTAGAGGCCTGCATACCCTTATTTTCGAATGTTAAATGTTAAAAGTACCGCGCACCGTCACCAATGGAATTGGTTCCCAGGCGCTCTGGCGGATTTGCAAATGATAAGGTAGGATGGGTTAGTAAGGTGAAGAGGGAGTAGAATAGTGAGAGGAGTGGGGTTCTGTTGGCAGCTTCAGCTCGGTATACACCAGATACTGAGCTTTGGTGCGGAAATTGGATCGGTGTCAGTCCGCGTGTGCTGTTGCTGCGGTTTATGTGTTGTTGCAGTGTTGTGAAGTGCGTGCGGCTTGCTGTGCGAGAGATGGTTGTGTGCGTTTGAGTGAGATAAGTATGCAGAGTTTGAACTTATATTGGTTAGTGGGTTACCTGACCTTTAGCATGCTAACATTCACAGTTCTATCCAGGTGCGGCACCGGTCGACCCTCACATCTCTATCTGTATGCGGCGCAGGCCAATGCCTAGGATTCCATCTAGGTGTGAGCATGTCAACATTCACAGTCCCATCGAAATGCAACGCAGGCCAATATTCACAATTCTATCTAAATGCGGCGCGTGTTGGTCTTGACAACTATGTTACTATGTAATGCAAGGCAACTTCTACAATCCTGTCATGAATAAGTTCAGTCTGGTGGTTACAAATCTGAGTGTTCCTGGTGTGAGTCTATGGCAGTCTGTGTTATTGGGAGGTAAGATGGATTGGCACAGGTTTTCTGGAGTAGAATAATTGCTCTACTCCCCACCCATGCCATACTCACAGTTTTTGTTGGTGTCTGTTGGCTGCTGGCTTCATTGGCTTCCCCTGCTGACACCTGCAGACACATCTTGGGGCCGTCCTTTGCCTCGGGGTCCTTCGCCGCAGGGCTGCCGGGCAGAGGGCTGCCCTAGGGTGTCCTTGATGTGGGGTAGGAGGACCAATCCGGATGGAATGGGCGTGTAGGGAGGCGGGCAGAGTGAAGCCAGGAAGCGGGTGGGCAGGGAGAGAGGGACCACGCGCCGAAATAGGGAGGTGGGGGGGGGGGTCAGGAGACTCCTTACCTTTGGCCTTGGCTCGCTGGAAATGTCACAAAAAAGTAAGAAGAGGTTCTAAAGTTCCTTGTCCTATCGAGATAGAACTTGAGAGCTCTCCTGACATCAAGATTGTGTAGGAACTTTTCTGCAGCCGACGTGGGGTCTGGAAAAAAAACCACTGGTAACGTGATAGACTGGTGAATATGAAACTCTGAAATGATTTTCAAAAGGAAAGACTAGTGTGTGCACAACACCACCATATCTTTATAAAAAGAAAGTGTTCTTCAATGAAGAGAGCGCGCAGCTCGGCAATCCTTTTAGTAATGACAACTATGAAGGCCACCTTCCAGGTAAGCAATTTCAAGTAAACCATCGCCCTGGGCACAAACGGCTTATGGCAGAGTGCGTCAACTAACCACAGTGAGTTCCCATCTCACCTGAAAGGCTTGACGTGATGAAAGATACAGAAGACCAGTGAAATGACATTTTCTGACCAGGTTTGTGAGAGAACGAAGACGAATCGGTGTTGAGGTATGCCAGAGAGCCGACGGGTATGTACGGCAAGAGTGTGTATGAAAGTTGGTGGATGCATGGTCTGAGATAAAGGAAAGGACACAGTCCACTGAAGCTTGACAAGGATCAATGTGTGTCTAAACACCAGTGACAGAAGCAGAGCCATTTGCTTTTGGACTGTGCCCGTGTAGAGGGTTTGTGCACCACCTGGATGATGCGCATATCGGATAGGTTGAGCTGTGCCAGGGACCTGAATTCAGGAACCAGGTCACTAAAGTTGAGAGATTGTGGTGAGGGTTGCCACACCGGTTGGCCGTTCTGGTGCAGGGGATTGGGCATCTCTGGCAACTGGATTGGTAGAAAAACTGATAGCAACTTCAGCTCCGGAAATCAGAACCTTGTTGGCCAACAGGGTGCTATACAGACCAGGGTACAGTTTGAGACACCTGCCGCTTCAGTAAAGCGCAATGAATCAAGGGGTGGGGAGGAAAGGCCAACGCTGCCATTTTGTCCCAGGAAATCTCTAGAGCATATCCCAGGGGGCCTAGGCCCAGGCCCTCCCTGGAGACATATAGAGGACAATTCCTGTTGGAATGTTGCAAACAGATCTAAACTCAGTTTGCGGCAGACCAGCGACTGAGGGAATCGGCCGCTGTGTTCTCTTGGTCCCTAATATGCACCGCCTATAGTCAAATTCCCTTCTGCACCACCCATTCCCATATCTGAAGGGAAAAGTCCATCAAAAGAAAGGACTTGGTCTGCCCCCGCTTGTTCACGTAAAACATTGAGACTGAGTGGTCTATCCTGATTCCAACTATTATGTTGGAGCTACAGGACTGGAAAGCCTTCGAGGCTAGGAAAATCAGCAGCAATTTGATGTTATTTGGTTGATGTTATGCTCCCTATTCAAGGAAGGCCCCAGATCAAACACCTCCAGCATCACCCACCAGCCAAGTATGGGAGAATCAGTTGTTAATGTTATGAGATGGCTCAAGAAAGGGGGGTTCCCGCCTACAAGTTGGCAACGTCTGACCACCACTGGAGGTCGGGAGTCATCCCCAGGATCACCCAAATCAACTGGGAGTTTGGATCTGTCACTTGAGACCAGTTCTGTCCGAGCGTCATCTGTGAACGTCTCATATTTAACCATGCTAGTGGAAGGGCTAAGACACAGGATGCCAGTAAACCCAGAAGCCTCTGGAACCACCACACTGACTTGTGAGTGGTGTTCAGGAATAGGGTACATGTATGCACTAGGTCTCATCCTGGCATCTGTTAGAAAGACCTTGGCACACACTGTTCCATTGGAAACCCAAGAAAATCAAGTCTTGCGATAGTCATTGAAGACTTCCTCCAGTTCACAGACAATGCCAGTTTGAAGAGAAGCTGAAACAACAATTGCATTTGTGCAGTTGCTTTCTGATGACAGTGGCTTCTGAAGAGTCAGTCCAAATATGAATAGACATGCAATCCCCGAAGCATGAGATAAGCTTCTATTAAAGTCATAATCTTTGTGAAGATCATTGGCGCTAACCTTCGTCCGAAAGGGGGGACCCGGTACGGAACATGTTTGCCCCTACTGAAAAACAAAGGAAACTGCAGTGATGAGGCCATAGTGGTATATGAAGGTGCACGACACAGAGCCAATCGTCCTTTACAAGGGTGAAGCGGATTTCTGAAGGCGCGATAGTCTTGAATCTTTCCTGGGCTTGGACCTCCTTTCTGAACTTGGTTGCGTGAAGCCAAGCCCGATGGTTGTACCCAGCCAAAATATCCTTCTGAAGGAAAAGGCCTCACTGTTTCTGTGTCTTTAAAGGAAAAGCTCCTGACAAAACACTGATATGTAGAGCAGGTGGTTCAGGAGTCAGAACGTCTAAATACGACATAAGATCAACCACCCCATCATGAAACAGCCTGATTGACAAAGGTGGCTCCTCCTCATCCCCACACCCTTATCCGCAGGAATTTCGGCAGTCAGGGCAGAGCGTGAAGCAGGTGCAACTCGCTATGGCTCTTTAGGCTCAGAAGGACGCTCTGCCGGAGTGGAAAGGGCGAAGTGGAACCTCTACTGACCTCTGAGGATGCATAGGCGGTACTTCCATTGGGTTTGGAGTTACCGCATTTAGGAAAAACCTCTGCAGTTACCCTAGTACTTTTAGCCCCCAAATGGGGAACCTCGGAAGAAACTCCAGTTTCCAGCTTAAACCCAGAGTTGGGCACCTCAGGGCAAGCTCTGGTGGCGCAGAGTCCATACAATTCCTCCCGGAACCGGATGAGACAGAGACGGAGTCAACCGGACAAGGTGCTGTGAAAAGGAAGGTACTCGCCGTACAGCTCATTCCCCCCCCCCCCCCGATGGATTCCCTTAAGTGGGCCAGTGAACCGCAGTGGAAGACCTCCCACCCGACAAGCCTGCTTTCGAGGGCGCAGACAGAGGGAGGCGCAGTAGAATCGCATGCTCCAACAATGGTCTGGGCCTAGACAGTCGAGGCAAAGACTGACAGTCTGCCGCCGCATAATGACGTTTGCAGGAGACACACGAGGCAAAGCCCTAACGCTCTGCAATTGGCAAAAAAAAATAAACACCTGCAGAACCGAGGCGGGAAGACAGATTTAGGACAAAAAGCAGGGTAAGAAAAAAATCCTTGCAATTCCAGGTTTATCCAATACCAACCACGCAGAAAAGAGGACTGAAGGACAATGCGTTGGGCAGGGCTACGGCAGGCGGGGCTAAAACTGCACACACTGGCTCTGTGTACATTTCTTTTTAGAAAGGACATTTCTTTTTATGCTATTGAAATTGCTCTGGTCCCATACAGAAGGACGGAATATCCCATAAGTATGGAGGAAAGGGGACGAGACGTAGGAGTAAAGCAAAACAATTTAGAGCTCCAGCTGATACATACCACAAGTATTTCCCATTGCCATACCAACCTGATATTCTGTTTCCCAATACCCCTTCCCTTAAGCAGTGATTTTGACAATAAGGTGGACCGGGGGGAGGGGGGGAGTCAATGTACCACCAAACACGCAAAAACTGTTGCTCACACGTCTATGTGGATTGAGTGACAGACACCCTTTAAAATACCTTACTGCTAACACAATTTTACAGCAGCAGATTACATGACAGGTGGCCCTAATCTGCTTTTCTAGAAGTGAATACTGCTGCAAAATGTTGCTTAGCTCCAGATTTTCAAATTGTTGCTAAGCAAATAATCCTATGGTACTGTGAAGATTCGTTCCTCTGCATAGATACAGCAGCAAGAGAACATACGAATAATTTGGTCACTGGAGTGGTCCAAATTTACAGAAGGCATGGGGGCTGTCGACTATCAAAGCGCTAGTGTTTGCCATACAAATGGCATCTCTGATGAGCAAGAGATTAAAGTCTGAAGCATGTTAATTGTAACAGCCAGTCAGACTGCATACATGTTGAAGCAGTCCTTCTCTATATGGAGAAGGCTGGAAGACCATTCTGTGCCAATGCTGCAGACGATTTAGGAGTTTCGGCTAGTTGCTGGACTAATAAATGGGCAAAGTCTGTGCTACACCACTTACCGTGGGGTGAGAGATACAGCAACAGAACAGGTACTGAATAACTATTGAAAGAGGATTTCAAATATCGGGTGTTTAGAGAACATTACACTATGATTGGAATACAGCGTCAGACTTGGAGCACTTAGGAAGCATGCAGATTTTTGACCGTTTTTCCATTAGCTAACCATGTACTTCCAGTCACCAATCCCATAAATCCACCGGTTGATAGAAAGCCTCCCAAACAGGTTTATAAAAAGTTAAAATAGGCCTGGGGCACTAGACTTTAGAACGCACCACCAAGTTGCATTGTCTCAACTTTGATTTTGTCCTGGAGCTGCAGGATTCAATGAATTTCTGCCACAAATTACTGTTAAAAAGTGAGCTTGTATATTTAAAATCTGGTCATCTCGCACTAACGAATCCTTCCTGTTCACTAAACACTTCTATTTTCATTTAGTACTCCACGCAGAGGGTCCTTCATTTCCAACCCAATCAAAAACAGACGACTTATTTGTAGGCAAACAAAAGTCATGATCTTTAGTTTCATTGTGAACCTCGACTGCCAGCAAAAATACAACCACTTTAGGCCTTGTAGATACATTTTTACTGGTTAGGGAAGGTTAAGTCTGCGATTACACTCACAAACTTCAGACCTCCTATCTCTTTGTAAGCACTCTCACTTTGACAGGGACCGCGGCTTATCCACCAGGTTTACCTTAATTGTAATCATCCCATCCGTCTTTCACGTATCTACCTACAGGACTGCTTATTGTGGCTATGAGAAAGGAAATCATCCCAATTCTGGCCTCAACCACTGGTTACATTACACGTTTTTATTTTAAGCTGGAATAGGAAATGCAAAAAAGGTACAAACTTCGGACATGGCACACATTATTTAGCAACAAAGTTCTTATAGGTGGCCTATTGCCGCCCCCTCCCTCCCCCCAACACTATTGCATATCTTGTTATTCCCAGAGTAAAGAAATCATAGTCCAATAGGAATTCCCAGCTGCAGCTCCATGATATGTAATTCATAACGCACCTGCACACAAGTGATTCTAGGCGCGAAAAGACAAGGGAGGGAAGACAAGACAAAGTATGATACTAGGCCTTGTGTCATTCAGATCGTCCAAGTGCGACAATGTAAAGTGGAGGGGGAAGTGGCAGGGAGAGGGAAGGGATGAAGTGCAATGAGGGCAGCATTGCTCCGAGTTAGTGGAGCCAGGGCAGCGAGGCTCTGGGCAAGTGCAAGGAGGCAGGGGGACTGTGGGTAAACAGTTAAAGGCCCTAAGTGCACAGAGGCAGTGCAGGGGAGACTGATCATGGAGGAACCTGGTACCCAGTAAACTCAGGGTAGCCAAGCAACCAGTCGGCACAGGCGACTGGTAGGTTAGTAGGGGAGAAAGTGCAAGAAAGGAGGAGAAAGTTAAGGTCTTGAGCTGCTTCTGGAACTTCAGGTGGTCCGGCTCAAGTTTGATAGGGTCAGGAGGCCATTCCAGAAGAGAGAGATCTACTCCCCACTCTCTGCCTGGAGAAGTGTCTGACCCTCACAGAATTTGAGGCAGGAGCGAAGGGCTGGAGAAGGAAGGTATTTTGGAAGAGAAAGTTGAATCTAGTGCAGGCCAAAGACCCCAAAAAGTCTTGTGGACGATGCAGAGGGTCATGAACTTGATGTTTGCAACCACTGGGAGACAGTGAAGAGATACGATCCCTAGGCTTCAGGCCAAGGACAAGCCTTGCAGTCCTGTTCTGGATTAGCTGCAGTGGGCGGAGAGTAGAGGAAGGCAGATTGAGAAAGAGGCTGTTGCAGTAGTCCAGCCCAGAGAGAACCAGGGCTCTGGAGACATTAAGCTTCTGGGGCAAAGTGAGAAAAGGAAGAATACCCCTTAGGAGATGCAGCTGGTAGTGGGCCTTCTTGGCAAGGTCTGTGATGTGGGGAGAGAAGGATAGAGTGGAGTCAAAGATGACAAAGGTTTTTAGCCTCAAAAGAAGGCAAAGGAAGAGGGCCCAAAAAGGTCGGCCAGAGTGAGGGGGGCAGGGGAGGTGGGGGAGCAGAGGTCCAATGAGAAGGATCTCTGTCTTACTGGCATTAAGGCAGAGATCATTGGAGGCACACCAATCCTGAATAGCAGATAAACAGTCAGGAATGAGAGGAGGCGGCGGCTGAGGGGAGCCTGAAAGCGAGCTGTGTGTCATCGGCATAACACTGAAAGTTGGAGCATAAGGTAGAGATCAGGTGTGCCAAAGTGGTTAAGCAGACATTAAAGAGCCAGGGTCAGTGGATAGAGCCCTGGGGAACACCACACATGGAGAGAGAGAGGTGGTGGAGAGAAAGGGACCAGGTTGTACCCGGGAGGGTCGGGTTCAGGAGGAAGGTGGTCAACCACTCCAGGGTCTGGTCCGTGATCCCAGGTTCTCGGAGTGTTGTTTGATCCGGATGGTGTCAAAGGCAGAGGAAAGGTCAAGGAGGATGAGGACAGAAGGAAGGCTACAGTCAAGATCAGTGAGCAGATCTTCATGGTTGTACATGAGAGGAGTTTCCGTGCCTCTGGCTGCTCCTCCTTAGGTTATGGAAACCTAACTTTGCGGGTCTTTGGAACAGTGCATATGACAAAACCCACTTTGCAGAGGTTTTTCATGGCACTTTGCAAACCACTTTCAACACTCCACCTGCTAGAGAAATACCAAGAGGAAGACCAAGAGCGATTACTGAAGCATCTAGATTAAACAAAGATTAAGATCCCTAAACAAGTGGGTATGATCAACTCAAAGAAATGTAAACCACTCTAAGCACTGGGCAACACATGGCTCACATCAGAGCTGTTAGACAGGGGTAGGAGGAATCCTGAATGCATGGCTGAAGAAATGACGCCTTCGACAAAACACACCATAATGCCCACAGAAGCTACCAAACAGTACAGGATGCTACAAAAGGCCTACTTCACAATGGAAATGGGCAGGGACACACATCATAGCAACAGCGCCACTTCTAATCTATAGCAAGTTTACAGAACCATTGGCAGTGTAGCAAGTTGAACAACTCCCCACCAGTTTAGGTGAGGGGGTGGGTGGCCGACCTCTACCATTAGTGACCCCTGGAGGTTGGATTGAGCAGCATTTCCTGGTGCCCTATCCGCCCCAATATGAATACCACCATAGTTTCCCCAATACAAGTGAAGAAACCAAGGCAGTCTGTCTTCAACAAGGACTGCAACCCTGAGAAGACCGTTTTTGGACTGCAGCCCCCCAATGCAGAGCCGATCCATCAACACGCAGTTATAGGCCAATGCAATCAAGTAGCGAGTGAGGAAAGACTCCTGATAACAAGCCACTTGCTTACCTCGTCTGTAAAGATCTTGCAGCACAGTGTATTTTAATTACAAATGACACCAACAGCAGATCCCTATAAAGGCTTCCGTACTCCTAATGGGTTTACGGTAGGCGATAAGGAGCGTTATCTGATAATTACCAATCAAAGCCAACCTGTAGTAATTATATTTTAGATCAAAATGGGGAGCCCAGCCAACCAGGCCAAATCATGATGTTAGGGAGAATTCTCATTTCTGTTCCAATTCCGTTCAACCTTGGAGACACCCAGCTCTTTTGCTGGACTTTAGGACTTAAGGACTTAATTTTAACCCTGGAGTGAGCGAGACCTTTTTCACTCTCTCATGCATTTTGACCAGATCTGAATTATGTGTTTTCACTGTTTTTGGAGTCTGACAAACTCCATAGGCATCTACTTTTTATATGGTGACACACAGCACCTTCAGTGCAATGTCAGAGAAATCTTTAGATTTCTCATAAGGTTTAAATAACTTTTCTTGTGTTAACTACTGTTGCCAAGAATAGTAAAAGGTAATTGATATTCACTTACCTTTTTCTCTTTGTATGTTCAGCACACCCCATCTTATGTGGAGTGCTAGGGAAATACCTAGTAGCCCCTTATCCTACATTCGCATGTAACATTTTTTATTTTACCCGCACTACTTTAAATGGCTGGTGGCAGTGGTTTAATGTTCCTACCATTGTGCTTTTTTACCGCATGCAGAATCCTCAGCTGCAGTACAGCACCTATCAGTGACCATTTTGTCAAAATGGCCCCGGTCTTCATTTTTCGCCATTTTCTGTTTGTGAGGTCTTTTACTCTGTGCATTGAGCCAGGTTTGAGCCCTTTGTTATGTTTGCCTTTGGCAGGCTTCAGCCCTGAAGCCCACCTCTGGCTCCAGTATGTCTGGAAAGGCAGGATGTGAGGGAGGTCTCCGAAACTCCCCTGTCCTTTGTCTCTAGGAATGCCTGAATGCAACCAGTACTGATTGGCTGGCTGGCCTTTCAGAGCTCGTGTCCCAGCACCAGAGTGCAGGACCCAAGGAGTGAAGAGAGCCCAACCAGTTTGAGATCCGCGACGGTGCTGTTTATCAAGCGCCAAAACCGCGAAGTGACACTGAACCAAAAAGAGCCTGTAGCTGCTGACGACCTCCCAACTACCGCTGCATGAACCCTCCAGACATCCTCCCTCTTGTCCCCACGCAGAGGCTCAGGAAGATAGGGTCTGCACTGCTGTAAAAGGACAGAATGCAGCTGGACCACTTCTTCAAACCAGAGGTACTGTTTAGACTTGGGGTACCTACCACACTGTCTTTTGGTTGTGCTCTTTTCAGTTGGGAATTGCACTGGCTTACCTTTAGAGTTGATCCAAACTCTCCTTCCACAGGCTTCTCAGCTCGTGACCCTACACGTGATTCTATTTAACAAACCCTCTAACTTTGTGCAAGACTTTGATTCTAATAAGTGCCTCAGCTCCATAAACTGTTTCAAATTGACTTTGGCTGTCCTGGCTCCCTGCAGACTCTTCTAGCGCATTGACTTTGGTATTGCTGTCCCTCATAGGTGGTAACTTGTTACAGACTTATTCCAAGAAAGGCTTGTCTAGATTTCATTGTAAGATTTAAGTGTCGTCACATATAGTGAGAACCTGTTTAACCCTTTTCCTTCCTTAAACCTTTCCTTTCTGCAACCTCAGAATCTGCAATATATGCCAGTATTGTCCTTGTGAATGAAGTCAGCTCAGGGTGTAGGAATTGTGTATGAAGCATATCCAAAGATTATCCACTAACTTGTGCATATCCTGTTTATTTTTAAAGTATATTTTGAATGTTACATGAATTGCCTTTTTAACAAATGTTATTTAAAACTTGATGTTAAATACATATTTATAACTGGAACCTGGAGTGTAAGTGTTACTTGCATTGACTAATTGCATTGCTACAGCTCTACAGCTCACATTTACCCATCTAGCTGCTCAGTCACACTACCATCTTGTGTAGTGCAGACCTATACCAAAAGGTGGGGTACCTAATACTAAGCAGGTAAGTGTTGTATAGTCTCACACACTGACTACATCAATTCTTACCCAACACATGGCACCTTACAGGTTGCTCTAGAAAAAGAACCATCTCAGGTAAATGTACAGCAAATACCAGCGCTCCCAGGGCATCAAAGGGGCTAGGAAATCATTGTTAGACCGAGGAAGCAGACGTGTCCCTGCGAGCTCCCTGGATAAAGAAGGAGACCACTATCTGGAGAACATTATGGCTTTTGGGTTTTGAGTTTGTGTGCTACAACAGGGCTGGACTTCGGTCTGGAACTTTTCCAGTCGCCAACGCATATAGACTGTTGGTTTAGAACTGGGCTAGCCAGCAGGCTAACAGACGCAAGTCATAGTTACAACCTTTGGTTGGACACCTTTCGACTTTGGTGTTGGATTAGAACAAGGCGAACCCAGACGGACAATAGACCGGTTAACAATAGTGTTGCGTTTGCGCTAAAACAAGGGGCTGGGTGTGTGGATAACACAGCAAACCCCACTGTTAAACTATCCTGAAACTAGCACTTTCTGTGAGTTGCTCCTTTCTAGCTTTCACCACTGGGTCCGACTGTTTGCCTAAACTAACAAAAACTGCAAAGCCTACAAACTGCCTTCATCAGATCACTTCGCAGTACTGCAAATATTAATTTACCTTCTCCAGTACCAACATTGGAAAAAAGAAAGCCATACCTCAATTTGAGACAACTCTTAAGTACCCTTTCAACTCACTCTCAAGAGAGTCAGGCCCAGATATCCTAATTCACTCTAGCAAGCACTCCACAAAGGTTTTGCATTACTGGCAAAACAGAAGATTTCAACCTGCCAGCTGTACTGTGCCTCCTGGTGCTCCTCAGTGGAATGTATGTTTAGGCTATAGCTGGGCATTTTGGAAGTGCAAGCACAGTTTAGTACTTAAGGACATAAAAGCACAATTAGAATTCTGGTTAGTAAAAACAAAAAATATGCACCCAAAAGAGCTGCCCAATAACAGCTTGCTCCATCCATCTATCATGGATGAAGACCTAGCAACTCAAGAGACATTACACAGTCACAGAAACCTCCCGGAACTATCGGTCTTAATTCTCAGCTCAAAGGCAAGGTGCCCACCATGGTTGATATCAAGAGGATTCTCCTCAAGTCTTTTAAATAAAGAGTTCGAAAAATGTCTCTTATGGTGATCTAGGTTCTTAGTCCCCTCCTTCACAACCTGGTTGGCATTCGCCTGCATCGCAAGTGAGGCCTGGAAGCTTTTCCAAAAGAGGTGTCGTCACTCAGTAGCTTTATAATGGGCTTCCCTTATGCACAGGACTACCCCATCAATAGAGCATTTAACAGTTCCCCATATTCCATAAGGTTCCCCCATAATATAACAGCATGGGTCATGGCATCTGCTCCAGGTGAGAGCAGCAAGGGCGGACAGGCAAACACTGAAGGTGAAAGTGTGCATTCTGAGGACCAGAATGTCAGTGAAGGTATTTATTTATCTGGTCTGATCTCCTTCCCAGCTTGGTTGAATAGGTTTACGCCCTGAAGGTGAATCGAAAGAAAAGCTTTTGAAAAGCATTAAGGGTGGACTAGTGGCTGCATTACAAATGTTCGACGTTATTATGTAATTGTCAGTGCAACTCTGGAGCATTGTTAATTAAGAGGAGCATTCATTTATCTCTTCATTATGCAAAAATTTGATGGTGAAGGAGTTTGTGGTAAACTCTAGGGAGAGAGCAACAGACATGAGAGGATACAGGTGTGACATAAGCAATGGAATATGGCAGAGAGCTGTTCACTGGACCATCTTTACTTGAACAAAAAAAATCACAAAAGCACCTGCTGATTTAATATAGGTTTCCACATTTCCAATCAATCTAACCAGATTCAGAAGTCCATCAAGAGACATTAGCCCATCATCTCAGAAGATCCAACTCTACACGATTTGTTTCCGAATCGTCCAACGTTATCTTTTAAAAGTAGTTGTAATCTTTAACAGCTAGTGATTGCGGAACGCAATGAGATCTCACAAACAAATGAAGTTAAAAACAAAACAGACACTTATCCGCGATTACATTTTGGACACTAATTCCATCATAAAAGGTCAATTTATCTTTAATCCATCTACTGACAAAAAGGTATTCCTACTTAGTTAGGGTACATGTGACTTCCAGAGGGTCATTTACGGCATTAGATGTCCGTGAAATTCTGGGTCAGTAAAACAAAATAGCCAAGCCAAAATTCAATGGAATGAACATCGTTCCACAATAAGACTAAAAGAACTGCACATCTCCACTCTCACATCACTTTGTGGAACACAACTATAATGTTGCTCAGATAAAGGTTTACATCTTAAAAGTGGTTGACAAACAACAACAACAAAATTAAAAAAAAGGAGGCGGTAGCTATGAAAAGCAACTTGTTTATTGTTCACTTGTTAGGTGCTTATACAGGAAGCAAATATTGTTTCATAGAGGCAACAGGGAGGGGACAGGGGATGAAAGAAAATATCATTCCAACAATAATAAAGTAAATAAATCAAAGAAGATAGTGGGGAGGGGAAGGCGAACCTACTATGCCTTGAGAGTGTTCAGAACCTGCAATTGCAGGGGAGAGTGGTATGGGATAGGTGCTGTGGTGCTCATGGTAAGCAGTAGGTGCAGTGCTATGAAGAAAGGGTAAGTGCAACCCTCGAAGGGAGGGTGAGCAGAAGCAAGTGCAGAGAGTGGACAGCATCTGAGATGAAGGAAGTGAGCGGTCAGGGCCCGAGGATGCATAAGGGGATTATCAGGGAGAGAGGGAGTGAAGGAAGAGTAAGTAAGGTCTTGAGGCTTTTCCAAAACGTAAGGAGGTCCTGTTCAAGACGAAGAGGGAGGACGAGGCTATTCCAAAGAAGGGAGCCTGCGGAGGAAATCGAACGACCTCCTGCTCTCTGTTTAGCAAACCGCTTCACATGCAATGAGTTGGTGCCAGAGGAATGCAGGTGTCTAGGAGGAGTATTTGGTCAGAGAGTTGCAGATAAGGGTGGTCCCCGGCCCCAGACAGCCTTGTGGATGATGCAGAGAAATTTGTATTGAATCTGCGCTGCAATCGGGAGCCAGTGGAGACTTTGTAGGGCAGGAGAGATGCGGTCCCTGGACTTGAGGCCAATGATAAGTCTTGCTGCTCTATTCTGGATTAGCTGGAGGGGTCACAGAGTGCACAAAGGTAGAATGAGGAGGCTGTTGTAATTGTCAAGCCTGGAGAGAACTAGAGCCCAGGTAACATTGAGTCTCTGAGGGAAAAGATTTTTGGATATACACATTAGTTCCTAGAGGTTTGAATGGCCTGAACGAATTGCAGCACTTTTTATGCATACCTGGTCTTTAAAATCAACCTATAATGTGTCTACCCTATCTACTTGAGATGCGTCTAAATGATGCCCTCTAGATCCTTCAAAATGCCATTCCCTTGCATGCAAATTTACATTATTGATTTTCCGAATACAATTATGCTCACAATATGGTTAAATGGGAGACCATGTTAATGCGATTGGGAACACACAACCGTCGGTACGACATCCTTTCATAAACATTTTTTGGGGGGTGTAGGAAAGGGCAGATAAGTGGTTGGGGGGTTTGGGCATAGTTACAAAAAGGTGCAGGAGAGGGGTTGGGTGGGTACCCCACCCCCAAAAAAAATAAAAAATGAAAAATTAGATAAACTTTCATACACGTTTAAATTGCAGGCTTTGAAATCCCGACGATGAGATGAAACACTTGTGTATAGGCGCGTTATAAATGTCATATCATGAGAGGACATAGAACCCAACCGTCAATCTGTATTTAATACCCACATGTACTTGTATTAATTATAGCTATCCCTAGCAGGTAACATTACCATGGCATCATAAAACCACTCACGGCAACAAAGCATCGCTTGTGAGGACGTCACCACAACGATGACATCACGTACACACGTCTGCAGTATTTTGGAAGCTACATAGTAGCGTACCAATAACCCAGTGACTTAACTCTTGTCTCGTCTCTGAGCTATCCGTGAACACGAGGGAACAAACAGACTGACCAGATAAAGGGACCCCGGCATAACTGATTATTCTTTTATCTAAATGACAAAACTCTGAACATCTCTTAATGGAGCATATGAATAAGTCATGTCTTTACTTTTATTCTTTTAGACCAAACCCGAGGAGACAAACATTGTAACAGGTATTTTGGCATCATTCAAATAGAGCTTATCGATTGGTGTACAACTTTATTTTTCAAACAAGGAACTTGAATCCCTTTATCTCTTCTCTCACTGCAGGCGATAAAGTGCACTATGTTGGGTATGGAAACGTATGCACAGGTATCTTTTTTTAAAAAAAACTTAAATTGTGGGTGTTGGGGAGTGCTATTGATCTCTTCAAATTGATATCTATTTTTCACAAAACATTTTCTTTCTACCTTTCTCAGCCTTTTAATGCTTCTGATGAAGGTTACAGAACCGAAATGCGTTAAGCATCCGTTACTACCATCATTGGGCTTGGTGAAAAAATATATCTTGAAGACTGAACAATTATCATACCGTGGGGAATCAGGTCTCAGATTTTGAATTGAAAGATCACCATTGTTTTGGTAGTACCATTTATTTTTCTTCTACTATTCATTAAAATGATTATTCAAAATATCCTCCTTATCATGGTTCACTAAAATAAGGGAATGTCAATTTGTGTACAACTATTTTCAATGCTTTAGAGCCAAATCATTAAATTATTTTTCTATCTACGCAGGTGGTCCGTCCTCGTACTAGGAGAGCCTAAAATGACATGTAACACATATACAGTGTGTGTTCACACTTGGATCCTCTCAAAAATATTAAATAACTTAATCAAAATCTTCAACTTTATACTAAAATTTAGAAATGCGTAGGTGTGTATCCACTTTCAGTAATAATACAGAGTTGATTTGTACCCGTTTGGTCAGTCTATACAACTCTGGAACATACAGATTTGATTTTTCTCACTGGACATTTCACAAAAGCACCTTTCCTTGTTGCTGGGCTGTGGCAGTCATGGTGCTTAAGCAGCCAGCTTGCTCAAACATTGGAGCCCCTTTTCCTCTCCGGTAGCAGATGATGGGTGAAACTGCACCACCATACTGCAACCTGATTTATTCCAGGGTGGGGGGTGTGGGTGTAAAAATAAAGTGTGGGGGTTCAGGGACTGATTCACCGGCAAGCTTCATTCTGGCGGGAATTTTCTTTGTTGGAGCCCAGTGGAATACTTTTCATCCTTTTTAACATGAGCAATATTCTGACTTATGTTTGACATTGTGTCGCCACATGCTCATTTCTCCCAGCACCAAGCTGCCCATTGGGAGCACAGGAGTGGCTGCATACAAAAACAAAAGAAAATCTTCAAATCTCGGAAATGCCACTGATGTAGACTTCTCTAGGGAAGCAAATCCATACATGTCAACAAAACACATTGCAGCTGGTAATAATACAAAATGAAAGCATCCACCAAGCTAGGGCCGACTTGGCCGCCTTCTTGAAAGGGGCGTGAAAATTGTGAGTGACCAAAGTGCCACTTTGAACGCTTTTTCTCCCTCATGGTATAATTTCCATTGCTCTCCAAATGCGAGGTTATGCAGCGTTTCCTCAGGCAAGAAAGTATGTAGTCTTGACAGAAGACTGGAAGGACGATCTCTGAATTGAGAGGAGCCAGCAAGGACTTTAGTGATCAAAGAAACGCCAAGTGTGCACATGTAACAAAACGTAAGGCTGCTTTGAAGAAAGGACTTAGTTCACCCATTCGTCGGCGGTTAGAACTGCCACAAGGAAAGCAGTGTTTCAGGACTCGTAAGTTCAAAAATAACAGGAAGGCATTGCATGGCACGAAATTGTTGGGAGCCATTTATTCATGGTACTTACCAACAGCTACTAGGAGCTACACTTGGCTCCCCAGGCCAACTAGTGCCATACAGACATAATAACTGTTTGGAAATGTGTGTAAATGAGCATCAGGACATTTAGGAAAAATGTAAACCATAACTGGTCACATAATTGACTAAGTTCTAATTCGCATTTTATAAAGGAAAGCTCCCCTTGCGAAACACTAATTTACAGCTTCTGATTCGCCAGACGCAACTCCTGCTCACTGAGCGATGGCGAACACATAGGCGATGCTTTCAGCTCGTGCCAGTCAAATCCTTACTTCGATTCCTACATAGGTTCTAAAGTGTTATGCTTTTGAAAAACTAGAATGGGTTTCAAATCCCATTAAGGAGCAGGATCTCAAGAGGATGAAGATTGATGCCCATCAAAGTGTATGTAGCTCATGGCCTCATGTTCTAGCTAAAAGTAATCCTCAGGAGAATATATGTATGAAGCAATGACTAAATGAGTTTACATGAATGTACAAGACTCTCTATAGCAGCCATATTGGTCATAATAGACAAGACAACATCCCTCTTACCAGCAGTAAGATTTTGCTCCAATATGTGTTTTCACACCATGACCATATTGAAGCGGGGCATCCCAACATCGCTTCCCCACCAAAAATCAACGCTGGAATGACCTTCGCTTTGAAAAATTCTATTGTCAGCTTCAAAGTAAACTCCCATACTTTTTATTTATTACAGTTCCCTGAGCTGCCAAAGATTTACAAATCCGACAAATTTTCTCCACCATTTGATTATCGTTAATGCGCTTGTTTATGATTACACCTAAATATTGAGTCTCCATCGTGAGTTTGATCGGTTTTTCAGCGATTACCCATTTGAATTTTTCCGACCTTCTGAATATCTTGAACAACCATGTTCCAAACCTGGGGAAGAAAATATTTTGGTTTCATGAAAGCTTTTAGCTCCCGATAAGTGTAATGGAGCCCCTGGATCTCCAACAGGCCCAACGTCTTCAAATTCAACCAAAGCCATAACCCAATCCGAATTCAGAAGGTTCTGTAGAGATTGACAACGGATGAAGAGGCAGCTAGAAATGAGTCAACCCCTTTTGAAGGCTGTATTTGAGACTACCATTGGCGAGATTGGGCCAACAATGAAAATCTTCTTGAACTTGATCCCACTCAACATTAATATGGCAGGTCTGTCATTTGGGGGTCCCACAAATCATGTACCTGTAAATTGCACAAGTTTGCTCCCTGATTCAAAGAATCCGTGGTGAACAGCCATGGAAGTGGGACCACAAAGCAGACTCATCTCACCAAAATGGAGGTGTTGCTCCACCACCTCCACTTTGGAACCAGAAATAGTGGAATCTGCAACACCAACAGACAGATCAGTGGATTGTCAACAGCTAAATTGTGGAGCCGTCTCCCATCTTACCTTCGGAAAATTTACAGTCTCACTTTATTTCGTAAAAAAGTGAAACCAGAATTGTTCTGAATGGATAGATGGTTTTTACTTGATTTGATTGCGATTTTGTTCTAGCACTTTGAAACCTATTGGACATAAAAATGGAGACTGGGGCCAAATAGAGGATAGGTAGAGCTGAGCCCTTCTCATCTTGAGCCCAGCCTGAGGCACTGAAACCACGAGGCCACGGGCCTCTAACCACCAGGCTACGGTAGTTAAACCGCTCAGAAAATGCAGACAAGTCTTGATCAGGTCCTGCACTCTGTCCTCCTTAGGAAAAACTCCTGGCTTGACTGTCCCAAACAAAGCCAAAGAAGGTCAAAGAAGGCTTCTCTAAGTTCACAAGCAACCCACAACCCAAGGCAGAAGAGAAGGTTGAGGAACACCTGAAGCAAACTATTCTTCCAAGGGATTCCGAGAGGCTAGAGAGTTTGGCTTCCAAAGCCTCTAGTCAGTAACTTGTGTGCGATATTTTAAGATACGCAGGTGTCACAGTTGAGGTCCAAGAGAAGGTGCGCCTCTTAGGTCGCCCCCATTTGTGTACAAAAATTGTGAATATCTTTCTTGGTTATTGAACTGCTCGCCAGATTGGCCTTTTAACGGAAAGGAGCAACCTTTCTGTATTTGAATCCAAACCTCTGGTAAGAGAAAAAAACATCCAATGTTTTGAACTACAAATTCCATTTTTTATTTTGCAGTCTAATTATACTAAGGGCATCAGACAGTTGCATTCAAGAACTTGAGACAGGCTCAAGAGACAGACTCAAGAGCCCTGATGAAGAGCTTTACTTGAATCACGTTTTGGCTCAGGTTTTAGAAAGCAACTGGCTGATGACTTTAGTATATCCATTATGCTTTAAGGTCTTCTAGATGAGTTCTAATGCTTCATTATACACATTCCCAAACACTCAAAGTTAATGTCAAACTGGTATTCTGGTTACATTGGCAGCAGTTGGGCTGGGGGGCCAAAAGAAGCTCCTGGTAGCTGTTGGTTTTAGTCTAACCACGGATAGAAGTAGGAGCTAAAAGCTCAGAGCAATTTCGAACCCTGAAACGTTAGCTAGTTTGTTACGACTATTCCACCCAGCAACCATCTAACAGATGCCTGTGGGGAGTCACATCGTGAATTTCGGTGCCCAGATTTTAAGAAGTGGCATTGCAAGGGTACTAGCATTTTTACCATGCACAGCACAGATTGGTTTCCCCAAAGGGTGCTAGGGGCCCCCAGCAACCCACATGCCCAGTGCCCCTGCCTGCAACACCTACTAGTGTACAGCACTATGTTGCTTCGGGAAGCTAGGTTCACACTCAAAATACCTTAAGTGAATAAAAGACTGTTTTGTTGACTTCAATGGACAAACACTCTTGAGTATATTCTAGCTTGCTGAAGAGAATTGTACTATAAGAGTAAAAATAGACAATGTATGTCATGTGCTAAGCCAGTGAGAAAGAATCTCTTCAGTGTTAAATTGTCAACGAGATGAGCAACAGATGCGAACAGAGAATAATGTTATGGCACCTCACCGGATTTTTCCAGCTCGAGGTTATTAGGGCAACAACTTGTGAAGCCATTCGCAATGGCAAGTTCTGGCACCTCCAAGCAAAATAAAGATTCTTGACAAACGCGGTCATAGAATTCATCACACAAAAGGTACCAGAGGTCCCGAACTGAAGAACAGCCATTTTCATGTCCTAATCGGGTTTGGCATTCAATGTATTAATATAATGAGTTGATGTAGCTTCAAAGCTCATAATATTGAGTGCATGCTAAATAAGTTGTATATACGCCAACACCGTCTCTGGTTTAATTACGGAGTACGAACTTCACAAATGTAAACAGACACCGACCCGTATGATCTACACTGATGTTTAGTTCTTGCATGTACCAGGGGGCATCTGGCTTGAGTTTGAAGGTTTGACATTTTTCTGAGCCATGTTTGCAGATGTTAGACTCTAGGATGTTGAGTGTTTATGATACGTCAGTCCTTGCTGTTGGGTCCTGACAAGGTGGTAGCAAGTTGCATCAGGTCTTCTACGACTGGTGCAAAGGGATGTAATTGAAGAATTGGAAGGTCTGCTTGGATAGGCATGGGTCAAGGTTGAATGGAGTTGCAAGGTGATCCGACTAGTCAATAAGCAAATGTGCGTTTTACAGGGCGGGGGGGTGGGGGGGGATGAAAAAGCTGCGATGAAGTCCAGGATGTCACCTTTGTATGTTGGATGATTGTGTGGTAGGTAAGAGTCAATTTGTCCAGCAAGTTTGATGCCCACTGTTACACCTCCATTTCATTCTTTCAGACCCACAATTATTAATCAATCCAGACTGAAGTCAAAAAGGGTTACAGTGACTATAGTCACGAGTATTACAGAGTTGGGAATTTGGGACGATGCCGAGAAATACTGGTACTGGCATAAGGAGCTCTTGAGGATGTGCCAACCCATTGCAGATGCAAAAAACATTAGAGCTGTAGAAAACGTATCAAATAAACTTGCACTGATCAGAAAGAAGATTGCCTACGTATGTGTGATTACCTTACAGGTTTCTTAAAATGACATTGCTATAGTTTAAGATTGAAACGGACAGAGTGAGCTTCAGATTTCTCTTTTGAGTGGCTCTTCGTAAAGGAAACACTAGCAAGACTCAACTAGAAGTAAATGGATCCCCACAGTCTCGTCACAATAAAAAAGGAGAAAGCAGCATTAGTAAACCAGCACTTTTGGCTTTTGTGTAGGCATTTGAAAATATGCTCATAATGGCACTACGGGGCCAAGGTGAAAAATGGTGAGAGTACATGTGCAAAATATGTCAGTACATGGTAAATACCGAATTTCCAAACACAAGCCAAACCTGTCCAGTTTACCAATTCTAGTTTTTAGCGGGGCTTCAGTGCAGGTAACAGATGCTGGAAAGCACTACCTTTAAATTCAGTGGCAAACTTGTGACATTTTTATTAGACACCGAGACAATTTACAGCAGAAATTAAGCCACTTGAGCTCAGAAGACTGTTTAGAAATACTACAGGCAGGATCTATAGACCAGAAAAAGTTGTTACTTCATGAATGAGATTGGTCAAAGATCTCTGGAGACTGTTTTAGGCAATAAAAAGGCAGAGTGGTTGGAGAAAAATGCTGTAATTGGGCCTAACTTTCCAGAATCTGGCAAAAATGTCACCCTCAGTCACAGACCGAGACAAAGTAATTTGCTCCTTTCAATTGGTTCAGTGTCCCTGAACTTCTTTAAAACAGTGGAAAAGCCTGGATTAGAACAGTTTATTAGGACCAGGGCGACGACTAACATGTGATCATAATGCCTGTGAAATCGCCCAGTAGGATTCTACCCTGCAGGAAATATTTTAATGCATTTTCTTTTAAAGTTTGCCAGCCACATTATAAGACACTCCTCTCTTGGGATATTTTCGAGGTGTTCATGAGTAATCATCTGAGACACAAATCTTTAGGGCTGGTGAACAACCCACACTCCCTGGTCAATGGTTGAATGTCACAGTAAATTCCCATTACAGCAGTGGGTGGCAATGATTACAAGGACTGGCATGGACATGGGCTGTCAATTGCGGGAAAATAAGCAAGCAGCTGTGTCTCTCCTCACATCCCATCTCTTTCCTATATGTACTCCCAATGCAAACCTTGCAGCTTACAGGTGGTGCAAAATCACTGCTTTATAACCAAACTAAAAAGGCGAATCCATTTCACTTTTATAATTAGACAGAATAACATTATCTCCTCGTAGGCTGGGAAAAAAAGGAGTCTTGTATTGTGCGTATTTTGTCATTTCCAGAATTGTTCTGTAAATAATAATACAATCCTACAAGCGCAGTAGACTTTTTGGTGCCAGCAGCATTAGCTGTGCCCTATTTAAACGGAAAGATGCCTTTTGAGTCACTTTCTGGCTACGGAGATGGCTGATGCACACTGCAAGTCCAGAACTCAGCCGATGTGTTTCAGAACATTAAAATGACAAGAATATTTATAGCTCGGCAATCTGTCAACAGCATTTAGGAGAATATTATTTGAAGCATTCAGGTCATTGCCTGGATGGAAGGCGGTCTACAATCTGAGATCCGTTACCCAAAGATGTGTCAATTTTTAGGTTACTGTTAGCCCGTCTGCTTTCAGCTGGTCAGCCTACCGAAAGTCTAGAACTATACCTCCCAACCAGAATAATTCTCCAAAAACAAGTCGACAGAAAAACCTCTCAAGCCGAAAAGGTAAGCATGTGCTCGTGAGGAGCCCTTACGTCCTTGCGTAACAGTCAATTACAATATTGCACACATCCAGTGCATGCACTTTCCAGCCATCTGCAAGGGTGACTACAAAACAACTGGCATCCTGCGGCCACATCCTCATGTCACTGAAAGACATATTTTAGCAACAGCCAGGAGGGGAGTGAGCGCTACGCGTGAAAAGGAAGCAGATTGGGACAGCCTCTCCCTACAACAGTAGACGCCCCCACAAAGAAAGCATAAATACCTAAATAATTATTACATTTGTAGTTTCGATTGTGCTTAAACTGACTAGGCCAAGTCTTTCGGGGATAGAGACTTTTCAGGACAATAGAGACCAGCAAGGGCACGGCCACGGATATCACTACTTAATGACTGCATTGTAAAAATTATAATAAACACGTACATTAAATCTCACTCGTCTATAAACTCGGTCCTTTCGATACAGCGAAGACAAAAAAGCACTCAAAGCAAACTAGCAATCAATAACGTGTACGACCACAAGTATTCAATCGATGAGAATGTTTGCCAGACTGCTAGCTGACTCCTACAAATGCAGCATTTGACATTTCTCTGTACACAAACAGATTCAAGGCACAAACAACATTTTAGACACATGCATGCAAACTGCGCCAGCACACTTCACATCTAGCCATTTATTGTCGGTGCCATAGAGACATCCTTGCCTCAAGTCTAGGAGAGCATTGCGTAGGAATGACTGAAATGCGCCATAAAGTCCGAATGAAATGAAGCACAAACAGACGGAATGAAAAGAACCACGAGGGCGAGGACTTACGAATTGACTTCTGCCCTGCAAGAATACAAGGACGAGTAGGGGATAAAGGTTAAACAGGCCCAGTTACGAGAGATACCTTTTTTGCCTTATGTGTCAACGTGGTTCGAGGGAAGCCTATACTCTCAAGGGTGTGAATGTGGTGCAATAACCAAAACAGCGAAGTATAACAGTCCAAAATAAAGGAATGTGCAATCAAGGTTTTATACAAATATATATATACTTTAATCAAACGCATCACGCAAAATAACGAACTAGAAAACACTGTAAAAACCCACCCCTGTAGAAGGAACACCGAATATGCAAAGATAGAATAGATGCACTCTAATGAGACATGGGGAGGGAAGGCACTTAAGACCACATGTTCAAGCAGGATATGTCTAATTGCAAATAGGGAATAAAATGACCGAGCCAGACTCTAGGGCCTAAAGATTGACCAGGAGGGCAGATACCAGTCAATAATATCTTACCTCAATCAACTTACTAGAGCTCGAGCAATGGAAAGCAGTAGTGCTTTGTTGGTTTGAGCCGAGGCAAAGACACACTTCAGCGGGCAATGTCTGTTCAAAGAACAATGAACGCCAAAGGCAGTATCGAACGATCCGGATATTTCACTCGGTGTGGAATACACTCTAATCACGGCGCGTAGCCAGTCGACAAACAGTAACCTTGGCTGTTCTGGCTTCCAGGTGCTTTTGAGTCCAGGCTTTCAAGGGCCAAGGTTAGTACCTTCTGAACTCCCAAACACACAGGAGGCTGGCACACACCCTCAGAGGTCCTGCAGCTTAGAGATGCCCCATGTCACAGGGTGGCTGGCAGCGATGCGGTCTTGGTCCAGCAGCAGAGGTCATGCCCAATGGTCGGTGTGGATGGTTGGGGGGGGGGCAGAGCATGCTTCTGCCTTGGAACCACAGCCTTCACCTCAACACTGGAGGACTCTGGAAAGGACTGGACACCAAACAGGGTCCCAAAGAAATCTTTCAGGAACTTGAGTCCAAAGGATGACTCCAAGAAATGGTGCAAGACCCACAGTCCACCGGTGATCGGACTAAAGCTAGTCTGCTTTAGGGGGTCCAATCCCTGCTTTTGAAATGAGTGTACTTCGCCCTTCGGACATCACACCCAAAGTGCTTTGTGCACAGGAAGTGGGGGGACAGGAAAGATCAGGAAGACAGAACCCTCCCAATACTGTACAGATAACTCCCTGGTTACACTAAACCCACTCTTTCCCTTCTCAATGGAATTAAAGGCCTTTATAAATACAGTACTCTGGTGTGAGGCCTAGCCCTTGTAATTGGAACTGGTTATTTAGAACATGCCTAATACCCAGAGGCTTCTACCCTTGCCGAATGGGTGTGCCCTCCCATCGATTCATGTTCCCAGGCCAGCTTCCTGTGGAGTGGCGGTCTGGGGAAATGGCCTTACCTGCCCATGCAAAAGAAAAAAAGGCAATCCCTCAAGGATATTGTCCTGCAATGGGTTTTTCGTACAAAAGACTAACTAGGTTGCTCATCAGTGAGTCCAAAAGGAAGATCTGCCCCTGCCACGACCCAAACAGCTAAGGCACAGAGAAATACTCCCTTCTCCTGTGTTCAGCGTTTCAGCAAGTTAACTTTAGTAACGTATACAAAAGGTAGCTTGTGGTAACTACTATGATCAAGTCATATAGTTCAGACATGGGGCTCTTCAAATGCTTAACTTTGTTCTTTACACTTTGTTTCCCTCTTTCAATATGGTTCCTCTCCCTTTCTTGTTCCTTAAACTTGCAACGTTCTCTACTCAATGTCCACTCTTTTTCCTGGCTCGCCCAAGTAAGACTGCTCCCATAGAGATACTCACTCTCCTCCCACACTTTGTAGTTACTGAGACGTGTGGGAGTGTTCCAGTAACGATTCTTAACTTTATCATGTGTTCTGTCTTTATTCGTACAAGTACGATTGGGAATCTTCTCCAGTAAAGTTAACATTCTGTCCCCACTGGGACAAGTCTTCCCTTCGTTACTCTTATATCTCCCGGGTCTCCCGCCTTCGCCGTTACCTTTAGCTCTCAGAGTTGGCATCACTGGGCCTGCATTCAGGACTGGATCCTCTCCTCAGTTTGGCAGGCTGATTTGACTCTTGGTTTCCTTCTCTTCGTGGTACATGCTTCACACTGTAGTTGGGTAAGTGGTCTTGGTATCGTTATTGGACTTCCCAGTGCACCAACTTTCAGTCACGCCACCACTGTGGACTCTGTTGCTCATCTGAGACTTCCGTCCTTCAATTTCTCACGCTTCGGGTTTCCCCCGGGTAGGGTTCACAAGTCAGCTTCCCACCAGGCTTGGAAGCTGCACGTCCCGGTCTCCTTCAGCCTTCCTCGCACAGTGGACTTGAAACTCCCAGGCTTCTCTCCTCCTCAGGTCTGTTCCCCTGCGATTTATGACGCTGATGTGGGACTTCCTCTCTGTTAGAGGAGCACCCTGCATTACTTGCATGGCCTTCTTGGTCTCAATATTAGTCAAGTATTTCTTTTCATGTTTACTCAAGGTTTCTCCATGACAAGAACAAACACCAGCTTGCTCTTCATGTTTTCTTCTGGCATGTGTTGCTAGTTAATTGTAGAATAGGAGTCCTTGTTCCTATGATAGGGCATTTATTACGCGCGTATACACAAGTCGCGATGAGGCAAGGGAGGGTGAACAAAGGGAGGACAGACAACGATCCTACTAGGCCAGGTGTCATTCAGATCGCAAAATGGGGGCAAGTCTCTCCCGGTGAGGTTCTGCTTGCCTATAGCCCTAGGGAGGGTATTTCATAGTGGGCTCCCCTCCCTAGGCACACAGGGAAAGGTGAAGGGGAAACCTTCAATTCGTCACACACCCCTCAACTTTAGCTCCCTACTTCATTAGTCATGTTCACACCAAACCTTTTCACTCCAATCAATCCCTCCTCTGCTTTTCTAGATCAGCCCTACCCCTTCTGCCCTCCCTCCTGTGTTGCTGCATTACCAAACGCACATTCAAACCAGGCTCCCTACCTTGTAGGCCTGTTCTCCTAGATGAAATGAAATATTTTATTTATATCGCGCTAGTAGACAAGTGTTTCGCAGCGCGACATCTTGCACCTCCTCACCGGAGCACTAAACAAAACTGCATGGACATCATTTGGATCTCTTCTATTAACCACTACTACACTGCTCGCTCTTCCACACACTATCACATATAATCCAAACTTGGAACGCTCATCTCATCCACCAATTGAAGACAATCATGAGACTTCATCTGAGATAAAGCTCGTTCGTTTCTCCAACTCTCCTCGCTACCTTTAAGGAAACCCTTCTAGCTGCATCGTCTATCTGTGCTCAGAAAAGTTCTGTTAATTTGTACCATGCACAACACACGAACCCTCAACCCAGTTCCATCTTCTCTTTTCAGCCTATGACTTGTAATCTTTCTCCTCTAAATCACCAAAATAAAAGCCACTGATCACATTCTCATTCTTCTGCCTCTTTTCCACCGTTTACCCTCCACTGCTTTATCAATCGCTCTCAGTACGCCTGCCAAGTTGGCAGCTATGCTCCAGGTACCCAACCCATCTTGTGCTCTCCGGGACCAGTTTGATCCACAATTAAGGACCTAGTAACTGCTATCTTCAGAACACCCTGGTTACAAAAATAGCCACAGTCTTCCTCTTCCTGAATAAAAAAATTAAAAGGGGAACTGTGGTGCAGCCATAGAGATGACTGCTTAACCTAGGAGCTCCACAGTGCACAATCATTCATTCTGGGATCTCCAGAGTTTGGTGCTGTACTGTACTGAATATTTTCTTTACTGCCTCCAAGCCTGGATATCGTCCTCTTCCACCTGTGGTGTCCTCATGTCTCCAACACCCTGCACTCCCCAAGGCTGATCACACCATGGTTGCTCCTTGCACAAGTCTGGACTGTCGTCTGTCAGCCCCTTGCACCATTTCCATTCCTCCACCTGTGTGCCTGGAGGTCCAACACCCTGGCACGATTGGCAGCTGGAGACTCTGCGCTCGCTGCCTGCGCTACCAGCTGCCGCAGGGACTTAAGTAGGATGTACTCCCTGGATTGGTGGTACGAAATGTGTGCATCATTAACTATAAAAGCTGCTGCCATGCTTACGGGTGCTCATTTGTATGTACCCCATTGCTGCTTTTGCACACTTTGGGCCTTGTCTACTTTACCACAGCTGTTGCCCTTAAGGTGGTGTAATCTAGCTGGTTTTAGTGTTGGTGAGGTTGTCTCCTCCACAGAACACTCCCTGGGGCTAGCTAACACTACTGAAGCCTACAACGAATATATTTAACACTGACAACATTTCTTCCTGTGGCACTAGAGTCACTGTGCCATTCTCGCTGTGTTGTGGGGAGGTCCTGCACTCTGATAACCTGACTGACTGCTCGCCGACTATAGTCTTCCAATTAAACCAATCAATTTCAATTAACTACATTTCTGGATGTTCATCCATGCACTGGAGCAGATGCAGCAACGTGGGAGTTACACCCAACGCTTAGTCCTTTATTCCTGATCTATCGCCAAGGTCGGTAGACATATTAGCAATATGAGGGAAACTTTTAGAGGAAAGGGGACTCTGGCCTTGAAGTCGTCACTACGGTGAGTAACTTTGTTTGACTCCTACGCCCCGTCCCCTTTCCTCTATACTTGTGGAAGATTGACAAGCAATGATGCAGAAAATGGGTGGATGGAATGGTGGATGGAAAAACGCCTACTTAAAGAGATTCTTCAAAACAGCCTGGGCGAACTGAGCCTTTGCTTACAAAACGCTGAGGGAGAGGCCCAAGTGGCCGTCTTGGTGATAGTTTCCCCAAGGAACATTTTTGAAAAGCTACTGTTGCAGCTTTGCCCTACAGCACGTGTGCATGGATGCCCTTAGGGGTTTGAAAATCCTGAACCATGCAAGCCGCTGAGATGCAGGAGGTTATCCAGCAGGAAAAATCGAGGCTCTAGAGGCCTGCGATCCTTATGAATTCCGTAACATGACAAAAAGATGGAGGTTCTTTCTAGATAGAACATGAGAGCCCTCCTAACGTGAAGGACCCATTCAGCATCTGACGGAAGGTCTGGAAAAGACACTGGTAAAGAAATAGACTGATTAATAGGAAAGTCTGAAATGATTTTTGGTAGAAAGGAAGGGTGTGTGCAGAGCACTACCTTGGTCCTTCTGGAACGCCAGAAAAGGTTCGTCAAAAGAGTCTGCAGCTCCCCTACTATTCTAGTCGAAGAAATGTCGACCAGAAAGGCCACCTTCCAGGTGAGCAGCTTCAACTCCATCACCATGGGCTCAAAGAGTTTGCAACAAAGCGCACTGAGCACCACATTGAGGTCCAATTTAGGATGAGGCGGCTTGACAGGAGGCAACGGGTGAAGAACAGCGAATTGTCGTTTGACTGATGTTCATTCACCCTCGCAAATCCAGTGATAAGTATTAAGGTGAGCCCCAATAGCGGACAAGTATGTTCGGCAGGAATGTACATGAATGCTGGTAGATGCAAGATCCAATATGAAAGAAAGGACACCATCTATTGAAGCATGACGAGGATCAAGCTTTTTTCTAGGCACCAGTGACAAACTGAGCTTGTGGGCGCTGCTTGGATGATGCATATATTTTTCTCTGAAAAGATAAGCTGTGCTAGGGACCAGGCCACCAAGCTCAGGGATTGTGAGAGTGATGCCACACCGTTGATTGTTCTGGTGCATGAAATCGGGAAGCTCTGGAAACTGGGTCGGAGGGAGGGTATACGAATAGATGTTTTACACTCAGCAAACCACAACCGGGCTGGCCACCATGGAACTACGAAGACTAGAGTGCAGTTGTGCTCCCTCCTCAGCTTCAGCAAGGGCGAGGTGAAAAGGCAAACGCAGATATCCCATCTCACCAAATCGCCAGTGCATTCCAGAATGGAGCCCAGACCCAGGCCTTCCCTGGAGGCATAAAACTGAAGTTTCCTGTTGGAGAGAGTTGTAAACAAGTCTACGGTCTTGAGTCCTCTATTCTGAAAAGATCTGGGACAGAACTTGAACGTTCAATTCCCACTCATGGTTAGCTATAGATTGGCGACTGAGGGAGTCTGCTCCTATGTTCTCTTGGCCCAGGAAATGTACCAACTGCAGTCAAATACCGTTCTGCACTGCCCACTCCCAAATCTAACACTGCAACAGAGATGTACGTCCAACAGCGAACAACTTTGTTGGAGCTACTGGGCAGAAAAGCTTTCAAGCTAAGGAAGATTGCTAGAAGCTCGAGGTAGTTTATTTTATTTTTTATTTAACATTTGTAGAGCGCGCCAAACCTGTGGCTATCTGGGCACTGGTGAGCAGATAATATGCATTACAAGAGTTGCCACAGGCAACAATGGAAGACATAGTGGATATGGTGTTCCCGGTTTAGGGCCTGCCATAGGTGAAAAACCTCCAATTGGCCCAACATTGCGCCCCAGCTGAGAAGGGAACAGTCAGTTGATGTGACCGGAGGAGACAGATCTCAGAAAGGTGTGCCCACCGAAAGATTGGTGAAGTTCGACCACCAGCGGATGTCAGATGTCTTTTCTGGATACAGTATAATTAACCGAGAGCCTGGATCTGTTGCCTGGGACCAGCTTTGGCGGAGCATTAACTGTGTGCGTCTCATCTTAAGCCTCGCCAAAGGGAAGGCGAAGACACAGTAGGCCATTAGCCCTAGGAGCCTCTGAAACCACCACGCTGACTTGTGGGTGGGATTGTTGAAAGGTGAACATATATGAACTAAATAGCTAATCCGGTCTTTGGTCATAAAAACCCTGGCAACTGACAGTGCTCCACCAGAAAAACCCAAGAAAATCAGGTCCTGAGAGATGGTCATTGAAGATTTTCTCCAGTTCACAGAGTCCCAGCTTGAACAGTAGCTGAACTAGCAACAGCGTGTGGGCCGTCGCTGTACAAGAACAGTGACTCCAGAGGAACCAGTTGTCCAAATATGGATAGACATGGACTCCATGAAGCCTGACGAATGTTGCCATTACAGCCACAAGCTTAGTAAAAACCTCCAGTGCAGAGCTCAACCCAAACGGGAAGACACTATTTAAAAATGTGCACCCACGCCCCCTACCAAAAAACAAAGGTATTTGCAGTGTGGGGGCCGTACTGGTGTATACAGGTACACATCCTGAAGATCTACTATGCAGAGCCTATCGTCCCTCAGAAGGGAGGAGTGGATCTGCATGGGCGTGATCATCCTGAATCTATCTTTCTTGGCGAATGTGAAGATTGAATCACACCAGTCCAAAATAGTGCATAGGCCGACCGGGTTGGAGTTCGGCACTGTAAAAAATGCAGGAATAGAAACCCAATGCCGTCTTCCGCGAGAAGGACTTGTTCTACCGCCCTCAGGTACAGAAGTTTCTGAACTTTGGCGCGCACAGAGGGGATCCCCATCTGCTGTAGAGAATGACTGGATGGAGGGATTGCCGGAAGGGAGAGGTGGGTCTATCGTGATGGTCCATCAAGGCTCTAGGTTAATGAGATATAACCCCTCCCAAACCCCCCAGCGGAGTTGCATGATGCCATTGGAAACCATCATTTGGTATTTTTAAATCGGTGAAGGTGGTACAGGATCCAGCGTTGGAGGCTGTTGAGTGGGAGAAAAACTGGCCACTCTACCTTTGCTCTTTCGTCGGTCGAAAGTGCTAGCCTTGGTTTTTGCCAACTCATTCATGGGACTGTGAAAGTTCTTTACCCTCAAAGGGAAGATCAAGGACTTTCTCCTGGACCTCCTTTAAGAACTTGGTTGCGTGAAGACACGCCTGGCGGCCGATATCAACGCCAATCATAAGGCCGCATGTCGAAGTATCGACATGAGTGGAGGCCTCTAGAAGATCCTGGAGCTTGGCATCGAACAAGCCAGTCTTGAAATCATCAAGTCTGTCCTGTGGAATGAATTGCTCATACTTAAAGCTTTTTTCATAATTTTAGAGTACCTGCAGCAAGAACCACCTATGTATCTGCCAGACACAGCTGAAACGTCGCATTAGCGAAGACTTTCTTCCCTACTCCTTCTAGAACCTTATCCTCCTTAGACAACAGCTGGGAGGCTGAGAAGGACCGAAGACTTGCACTGGTGGGTAGCCGCAGCAACCACAGTCGTAGAGGGGTTGTAGTAAGGGGAATCTCCTCAGATGCCTGGTTTGTAACGAGCGTCAATGCCTTAGTTTATGTGCTGGCCCGTATGTGGTTTATCCCACACCTTGCAGGCTTATGCCAAAATGTCCTTTTGAAGGAAAAGGCCCTACCAGTCTTGTGACTTCAATGTAAGGGTCCCCCGAGAGAACCCCTGCCTGCAGTACTGGGGATCAGGAGTAGGAACGCCCAAAAAAAGCCATCAGATCCAGCACCGTACTGTGAAACACCCTGATGAATGAAGGCAGATCCTCACTGTCTTCGTGGACACCCAGAGCATCCCTATTGGCTGCATCATAATTAGGTGTTGAGTGGCGTGGCACCGCAAGCGCAGGCTGAGGCTCCGGAGGCTGCTCCACAAAGAGGGCAGCGAGGGAGGAGGCTTTGGAGGCATCTCTTTTGGTGCAGGAGGCTCTAGTGGTCCCCGAGGAGTGGGACCTGAAAAGGTCCTTAAAGTATGCCTCCATAGAATTGGAGTGCATCGGGTTCTGGCATCAAGCAGGCCACGCAGACAGCACAGGCGGGTAAGCCCAAACAACCCCAAATGGTAACGACGCAGGGCCACTCTCCTTGCTTGGAAAGCTAGAATAGTGATGCTTCAGCCACAAAACAAGTCTTTACAGCCGCCTTATGGAAATTAAGCAGGAGATCAATGTCAATGGTGATAAAATAGCTCACTCCAAAGCTGACCTGAACAATCATATGCCTGTTGCGGAAAGGAGATTAGATGATATGGAGAGAACCATATGCGAACAAACGCATGGCCAGGCGGCGCTCCTGAAAAGGGTGATTGTCTCGAAGCACAGCTGGAACGGGTGTGGAAGAAACAGGAAGATATGGAGAATCGTTCATGGGGAAACATACGGTTGAGAGGTATCCTATAGCAGATTAAAGATGAAGACCTGGAAGAATATGTCCATAGTCTGTTCAGCACCCTAATGGATCTCCCTGCTCAAACAGACCAGACTCTGGATAGGACGTACAGGGTATACTCGACTATCCAACAGAGCAGAAATCTTTTGCCGGATGTCCCAACCAGGGTTCAGTTTTTCCAGCAGAAGACACTTTTGGCAGCCATAAGTCCGCCAGATAATGTGCATACCAGGGCTTTTTACACACAGAAATCTTGTCAATACGGCCCTTTTGATTCTTCCTTGCGTACCACTTACACAGGCTATTTATGGCAGAAGCCCCATAAATCATGGGGCTCACTGGCGACAGCCTGGCCAGCCGCAGCTTGCAAACCCACACTTTACTTTAGCAATCCACACAGTTTCTTGAAAGAAGCAATTGGGACGAATCCTGGTCCATTTATTTTTTTACACTCCTCTGTTAATGACCCTATCAAGATGATACTTTGAGTAATATACACTATGTTCAACTAGTTGCATTTTGTAGGTTACAGTGTTAAAGTGTTTTGAATCATGATCATGCTTATCAAGTTGCTTTAGAACACATGTACTATTGTGTAAAATGAAAATGGTCTTAAACAAGGGCTGCTTTTCTGCTTCCTTTTCCTCGGTTTTAAAATGGGTTTCAAAGGAATAGTGGCCTCAAAAACTTTGTTCTTAAAAAGATGGGCAATAATAAAAAATGTATAATAAACAATTTTAATGAAGGTTCCTATGTAAAATGTTAAAAAAAAATGTTTATACCCCTTTAATATCAAGCACTAGGAGGCGTCCATTTTGTGAAATAGACAAGCCTCCTGTGCTTCAGTTAATCACTGCCCTCGCAGCACTAATGAAGCAAAAGCTGATGTGATAAAAGCTACAGAACTGAGAAAGAGCAGTGTCTGAGCTCTTCCCACCATCCTCCTGAGCTAGTGTGATGCACACTGGCGGACAGTGTGAGAAGATGGCATTGCTGTCATATACTTCAACTCCCTCCTACTTGGTCTTGAGCATTTCAAAACTTCTGCTTCTCCCATGTCATATTACGGCGTTCCACTGCTAAAAATCTAGCACATTTCCAAGCTTCATTATGAAGTTCCTGACTAGCATGTAGGATAGTCCAAACAGGCGTAGCGCTTTTGACAAGCCAGTTATGTCAGACAAACCCTACACTATGTGGCTTCAGAGTCAACAGCCCGTTGAGAAACTTAGCTCAGTCAGAGATAATTGTGTAAACTGTTAGTTCAAATCTTATTCATGGGTGAGAATGCGTCTGCATCAGCGGGATGTGTTTAAGATGCAGAAAACATTCAACTATAAGGGAACTGACTTAGCTTTCGACTCATTATAAGGGATACTAACACATACATTTCATCAGTGATGCCATGCCTGTAATGGCTCCGAACAAGCACATCACGAGGGCTGCTATACTTGAAATGGCATACAGTGCTGGTAAAGAATCTGCATTACGCACATGCTGCACCTGGTGAGACAAACCTCCAACTCTAATTCCCAGCCTAATGGCCAAAAGGTTTGCACACATCTACAAGGAACACCCAATTGTAAAGTTGCACTAGATTTGTAAATGGAAAAGGCATTTCCAGCTTTTTGGATATTTATTGGTGCTATGTCAAAAGACAAACAGAAAAACAGGAGAGGAAGAGCCACTCTGAACCTAAGCAATACAGGAGAACAAAGTTGGGGGCAGAGGAGGCGAGGGAGGGCAGAACAGAGAACTGGACAACCCAAAACAGGAATTGGAGCAACAGGAAGACCACCCAATGAGCTACAAGAAAGGGCAACAAAGAAGGGGAGAAGAGAAACAGATGTAACTAATAGGACACCCACAATAGGAGGGAGGGATAGAAGCAGAGCAAAGGGGACCTTTATAGACAGTAAAATAAGAAAACACAGATCAACAGCAGGCAGGGAGAGCTGGAAATAGAAAAGCAAGACTAGAGAAAGGCAGGCCAACAACAGGCAGTGCAAGAAAGAATCAAAAGGAGTAGCAACTACAACAGAGAACATTAAAAGAATAACAGATATAGCCAGAGTAATTACATGTGAGAGGAAGGGGAGTTATATTAACCGATACAGCAAGATATAGGAGGGGAAACAGCAATAATAGAATGCAGAGATGGGAAAGAGTGACGGAGCAATAGACCACTAAACGTAGCATAGCAACACTTAACAGTGAGAGCCAGAGCATCAGTAAGTGAGAGACTGGGGAAACCAAGCAGCATAGCAAAGGATAGATGGGGCAAAAACATGGAGTGGCTGTCAAGCAGTTAGTGCCAGGCAGCAACAGTAGGCCAAGAGGCAGAGATGTGATGCTAGTAGAGTGAGTGACTTGATGCATGAGGTAACTAGCTGGCATCAGTAGTAGTTAAAGTTTTGGTGTCCAAGTAGAATGAAGCTAAAGCTGGGTAGTACACACCTACAAGTTCTTGGTCACTAATGTTTTCCAACATAGTTTAAATTTTACGCACAAATAAGATTGTTGTCAAGCAGGGTTTACTCTTACGAAGGAGGACACTCATTTTTACTCTTTAAATTGGATTTACTCTCGAATTCTAAAAATTGGGAGTAAAATACTCTCATGCCAAAATCCTATCTGGAGCACTGGCAGCAAGGAATACATAGGCCATCAAATACCGAGAAGCAGAGATATCTCTGTTCCAGGACCTATCCTTGTGCACCCAGACCAAGAGAGACAAACTCAGCATTGTAACCAAATTGCTGAGAGAGCATAAGGTGCGCTATAGATGGGAATACCCATGCATGTTATTAGACTATCAAAATCAACACTATGCCATAGCATCGGAGGAGGAGATGGCAGAACTAATGAAGGACCAAGACCAGAGGAACTTGGAATACAAGAAGGGGGTCGGAGGTGGAGGAGACTGCTGCTGGCATCTCTGCTCGTCCTCAGATGTCTTGTTCCAGTGGTCCACTATGCCTGTAGTCTCCTCGCCTTCTGTGGAAAATCTCATTAATTCACAGCCCTACAGCTGTCACTCGGGGTGGGGGTGGAAGGGCTGTACTGCAGCTGAGAAATAGAAATCAGCCTGCTAGTAGCCTGCACAAAATGTAATAAAACAAAACCACTGCCACCAGCCATTCCGGCTAGTTAGTGTAACAAAAAGTTACATGAGAAGTGGGATAGGGGTTACTAGGTAACTCCCCCCAGCACTACATATAGGGTGGTGTGTGCTGGACCCACAAAAGAAAAAGGTGATAAAAGTTCACTGTTCTTGGGAACTGTAGTTCACACAAAAAATAAAATGTATTTAAACATGAAGAGAAGTACAAGGGACTTCTCAGTGGCATTGCACCGACGGTGATGTGTGTCACTATGCAAACAGCAGATAGTTATGAAGTTTACCAGTTATGAAGTTTACCAGACTCAATAAACAATAAGAAAACCCAGTCAGAGAAAAACACATGAGTGAGTGGCAAAAGGTTCCACTCACTCAGGCGGTTAAAAATCAAAAAGATCCCAGATTCCAGCAAGAGAGCCGAGATCTCTACGGTTAAAGGGAATTAGCACAGAAACTGAACATTTCAAACAACACTTCTAGCCTAGGGCAGCCTGGTTAGCTTGACACAAATTGATACCAGTAACTGTCTCCACAGGCCAACTGCTGCCATACTAAGAAACCTGTGTGACATGCACTTTGTGTATTTGGGAATGTGTACAAAGAAGCATTAGATGACATTTAAACCCAAATGGATCATAAATAAAAAGTTATTTTGCATGTCATGCAGAATTTAGATTTGCATTGTGCCGTGTACTCGCTCCTGCCTCTAGGGTGAGGCCCGAGACCAAGGAGCTAGGTTTAGCTCCTGCTCATCGAATCTTAATTTCGAACCATGTGCTCGGAGGGGTTTTAATTAGCCAAAGGGCAGCCTACAAGAAGGCAACTAGTGCCCATCAGGCTCTAGTGGAGGAGGATGTTTGTACCAGGAAATGGGCCCACAAACAGGAATTCCCAGAGAACTCTGCGGCTATCAAGAAGGGTGCTGGAAGCTCACAAAGAAAAACGGCCATTTATATATACTAAGCAGCACTTTTATGATAAAGATAAAGACCAACAAGCTCTTAGCAGTTAAGCTGTGTAAACTATCCACGTGCAATTTTATTACAGCCCCGAGAAGCCCAGGTGGTACTCTGGCCACTAAAGACCAAGATAATGGAGAATTATTTTCGGGAGGCTATGACTAAATTACCAAGTGACACTGAATGGGAAACGGACCCTTATAGCCATTGCGACACTCCCAAAACTCTCTAGTGACACACGTGAAGTCCTGGAAACGCTGATTACAATGGAGGAAGCGATTCAGACAATATGCTTGCTCCCACATGGCAAGGCTGCAGGACCAGACACATGTCCCTCATCTTGTTAAATTATACAATTCTTTGAGTACCAAGGATGTGCTGGAATTGATGGCTAAATCAATTACAACATTGATCTAGAAACAGGGGAAAGACTCTGAAGAGTGCACACCCCATCAGCCGATTGCCCTATACAATGTAGACGCAAATATCTATAGTACAATTATCACGTCCAGCCTAAAGGGGGAGAGGGAGTGGGATTCTTCCAGCATGGATTGACCGTGACCAAACTGGCTTTATAATTGATCCGAGAGGCACACGAAACATCAGGAGAGGAGTGAGTGCATCTAATAGCGTTGGGGTCCCGAAGAGCCAAAAGGTTCATGATGCCCTCGCTTGATGCGGACAGGGCGTATGATATTGAGCTGGGAATCTCTCAAAACTTTTTCCGGGCCAAACATTTCCAAATACATTATGTCCAACTTAAAAATCCCCCAAGTACGGGTTAACAGGCACTGAAAGCACCTAATCCCTATAGAGCATAGAACTAGACAGGGATGCCAATTAGCGCACCTGATCTTTGCTGTAGCAATGGAGCAGCTAGCTCAGCGGATTCGAGCAAACCCCAGGATCTAGGGTATTGCACATAACCCCTCCCACAAAGTGACGCTATATGCTGACAACATTCTCAATTTCCTCATTGACAAGCTCACGTCCCTGCAGGAGTTACTATCCACATTGGATGACTTTGGAGATATTTCAAGCTTTTGCATAAAATGCAATAAGTCAGTTGCCCTCAGCATCACAGAGACCCTGGAAACTCTACGGCTCTGAAACAGATTCTCCTTTAGATGGGTATTTGGGGATGAATATTACCCCGACTCATGACACCCTACTGAAAGTCAATTTCCCAGAGTTGTGGAAGGAAACCAAGGAGCACTTGGCTCAAATGGTACCTTCTGGCGATTTCTTGGTTGGGCCAGATTCAAGCAGTGAAGTTGACCCCGCTCCCAAGGTTACTAATATGCGTTTCAAGCTCCCCCCATTCAGATTCTTGGAAAAGATTTGGTAGAGTTGCAAAGGGCGATAGGAAATCATATGCACCCATTAACCTCCAATGGTCCTGCATAGGGTTCCTTACTATGAGGGGCTGAATGTACCCTCAGTTCATAGATCCTTCTTAGCGCCTCAAATTGCTCAGATGCTAGACTGGCCAAGCATAATGAGGACTCGCAAGTAGAAAGAGACCGACTCAGCTAACTTACTATCTGCGCTTTCCCTCCTCCCCCTTTTGACGAAAGAAGCTACACGAAATGGGGAAGGACTCTTGCCCACGACTAGCTGCACGCACATTGGGATAGGGCATGCTGCCTACTGGGATTCAAGACAGGCTTGGCCCCCTCTCACCAGTTACATTGAGCCCTGAATTCATCCCAGGGATGCATAAAAAGGCTTTCATAAATTGGGTCGCCTGACGCTTGGGGAAACTCCATAAAGGTGGGCCGACCGCTTACATTTCAGGAGTGTAAAGAAAAGTTCACTCTCCCTGAAATAGAGTACTTTGAGTACACACACATATCTGGCACTGGTTCACCAAAGATGAAGTAAAAGAGGTCGATACCAGGATCCCTACTAGCCTGGAACTCAATGCATGAAGGTGTGAGGGTTAATAAGATTTGCTACAGACTCTTGAAAAAGCAGATCAAGAGGGAGAAACCTCCATATATGCTCAAATGGGAACAAGAACTAGGGGTGGACAGATCGTGGCAGCATATATGGACACGAACACACACGTTCCAAATGCACACAGACTGCACAATACTTACACTGGCCGCTCAGACTGCTGCTGGCATAATTGCAGTCAAAAAAGGGACTTGGCCCATACGTGGAGCTGCCCAACAATACAAATCTATTGGAAAGAGTTGCTGGGTAAAATAAAAGATCACAGGCAATGCCCTCCCAATGATGATACTTTTGGGGGATGTACCAGATGATGATACTTATCCCATGTTGGGTCCAAGAGCAGACACAATCTCTTACTTGCTAGAAGAACCTTGGTTCAATTTTGTAAAAACACAGAGGGACCCATCATCCCATACTGGTCCATCAAGGTCTGGGAGATTATAGCAATGGAAATAACAGCAACTCTGGTGTCAATCACCATGCCCAAATACATCCGTACATGGAGACCCTTTTTGGAATACGTGAAAGATAAAGAAGCTATGCTACACAGGCTGCAGCTACTGAAAAATCTGTCCTCAGAATAAAGGGCCTGCCCGACGGGAGACTAACCATGCACTGGAGACTCAACCGTCCTTTCCTTTATTATTTTTTCTCTTCCTCTCACTTCCATTCTAGTCATGCTTCTGGGCTACCTTCCCCGGACCAGGGAAGTCTGCGAATTATATTAAGATGCTAGGGGCTATTGAGGGAGTTGTTCAAGGGGGCGGAGGGGGGCAGGGGAGTGAGGAGTTTGGAAAATGGGTTGGAAAAGGGGGGTAAAAAAGGTAGGATGTTGGCATGAAAACTGCAATCTGTTACTTATGATTTATTTACGATTGCATTCTCTGCTGATCCAATAAAGAATTTCAAAAGTCAGTTGCCAGCTCAATTCTATACATACACAGCACACCAGGTCTTTCTCGCCAAGCGTCAAATATACTAGAATGATCTGAATCCTATGGTTTTTAATGCAATGTATCCTGAAAACTTGAGCTGTAAAAAGCACATCAGCCAATTGGAAAATGATTCTCAAGGTGGGGGAAGATCCCCCAAAAGTCTGCAGAACGGTTTCAGTCTTACTTGGACTGATTTGAGGGAAAAGATCGAAGAAATTCCTGCTCTTGGTGTTCGTCAATTTGCAGCCGTACAAGACGATCGCATATATTTTTGTCCTGTAGAGCTCAATGAGAAGTAGGAGGGGAAAAAGCACACACACTATTTTTAACTGCCTTTAATAATGAGGCACGCTCCCAATTTCTTGTTCAACTGAAGTTCCTCAATTCTTGTTTTCGGTTTAAAGGAAACAAAGAATCCCCAGGTACCGTATGCAGTCGACCTTTTCGATGGCTGCGTCATTCATTTTCCATGTGTAGTTCAGCATTTTTTTTCCCCTTTTACTTCAAGTCATAACATTGGATTTGGCAGGATTTACCGTTAGGTGATTCTGTGACATGAAGTTAATTATTCCGGTCAGACATCGCTGAAAACATCCACCACAACTAAATTGTCAGCGTATGTGATGCATCCCACTTTCAAGTCCAGCCAGTGTGTAGCATCCCACTTCCTAGACTCCTCCCACAAGCCAGAAAGATACAGATTGAAAAGAGTGGGAGCAACTACGCACCCTTGTCGGACACTACTTATAAACAGATGTTCCTTGACAAGTCGCCTATACTATTAAGCCCAGGTTTGGTGGTATTGTCAGTATATAACATCCACATCATTCCCAGGTAGCCCGGGTCGATGCCCCAACTTGCTAACTTCTTCCAGAGGCACAAAAGATCGACATTGTCAAAGGCTGAGGATAAATCGATGGCTGTTTGTAGGGGGTGAAGTCGATTTGACGTCTCTGCCCAATTTCTCAGCTTTCCAAGTATCATTGTGGCGAAGATCTTGGATGTCGAGGGAGATGGGGCAATAGGTTTTAGCTACACTCCTATGACCCATTTTGTATATAGGGAACACCATGGAGTTACGCCAAAAGTTAGGGCAGATCCCCGTCCTTTTAAAAAGGTTACTCATTATGTCAGCCCAGAGACTGGGATTGTTTTTCAGAACCCAGTTCGTCGCCCCTTCCGTGCCACTGGCTCGAGAGTTGTTTAGATTATTAATCACCAGTTCTACGTCCTCTGTCGAATTGGTAGTCCCAGATTGCAGTCTTCCCCATGGCAGCCCCATCTGGGCTAGGCGTCTCAATGCCCCTGCTAAACTTAAAGAGGAAGTTTACCCACTCCTCCTCCAAGACACCCGAAATCTGTGCAGATGACTGTAGTAGGCTCCTTTTGTTTAGTGTCCACCATATAGCTCACATATCTAACAGAGTAGCTCCCGATTCTTGTGCACATATGTCTGTACATTTCGGTGTCTAATCCAGATTCTATACTTCTGCTTAAGGGATTTTATTGAAATACTCTTCTCGTCCCTGGTCTTCAGATTGCCAACCCAATTTCAAGTCTCAGACGTCTTCCATCACCCTCCTGTCGAAAGTTGCAGCCTCCTTCCTGCCTCTTTCCAGTTCGGTTAGCAGGTCAGGGAAAAAATGCCAGAGAGGCCGCCCCTCTCCCGTCTCCCAAGGTTAGGCCATACGACCAACTATCTATCCTCTTATTTAATTCCCTGGCATTTTTACTAAACTGGACCAATCTAACCTTTGTTCCTAATATGAACAGATTTCTACTGCCCATGGACTCCACCTTGTACAGCGAAACTCCCGACAATAGGGTCAATAGGAGGATTGAGTGGTCGCTCAAATTGTTTTTTTCTATCTTTAGCTCTTTCACCCTTGCCAGGTAGAGTTTTAATGAAAATTTGGTCAATTGATTGGTTATAGCATTGGCCCATGTGGGCTCATCTTTTAACTGGGCATCCCCCAACAGATTAGACTGAACGAAACCCCATTTAGACCGGAATTGGGACCACTTTCTCCCACTATCGACCCTTCAAACACAGCTTGAGACACCAAACATTTGCAATTGAAATCATTCCCCATGGCGATCGGAACCCCCTCCTTCGTTTGCCATTCAAATAGGACATTCTCCACCTCATTCACCATTCTCTCAAAGTCTCACGTAAGAGGATTATAATAAATGTTAATCAGAAGAGTATTAACCGGCTGACCGCTGATCTTATCTGCCACCTTTGTTATCAGTAGGCCATCTGAGCTGGTTTTTACGTGATGAATCATGCGTGAACTCCTAATTCTCGCAACAGTTAACAGCCCTCCCACTGGTTGCCCATTTAAGCCTTTTACATATTTTTATAGCTGTCAAAAAACAGGGGACTCTCCAAGCCAAGTTTCTGGAAGAAAAAGCATATCGGCACCATGGAACAATACGTTTATGTCGGAGTTCAAAAAGGAGTTCTGACCCCTCGAGTTCCAGCGCCAATTATACAGTCAGTGTCGCTAAAACCCTGGTCGCTTTCTCGTTATTGCTGGGAGGGAGCTGGCAAGCCAACCCCAGTTTTGAGGGGCCGAAGCATAGTTGACCTGCCTGCGTTGGTCAGGATCGAAGTAGCATGTCACAGAGATTCACTTGCCCCTTATCTTGGCACTCAAATCCAGTGCCTTTGGCTTAGTATGTCTCAACCCGTTCAGTAGCAAAACACTCACTAACCAAAGTTTGAACCAAATTCTATCAAAACTGGTCAGCGCATTTGCCAAGGTGTGAACGGTCAAATAAGTGCACTTATTTTAAGTCTGCCAACAAAATGGCCTTTTAAAAGTGGAATAGAGGCAATCAATGTGAATACGCTGTGTCTGTTGAGCAGCACAGTGTCTTCCTCAAATAAAGATTCAAAGCTGATGGGATGAATTACAGGCATCTGGGGCGGAAAGGACAGTGGGGGACCCCGACAATCCTTCCAACTAAATGGGTCCCAGACTACCGAGGTGGCACTAGCCAATCTCAAATTAGTTGAAGATGTCCTTTCCCGTCTGGGCGTGATGAGTTGTTGCTCCCTCTTGGCGCCGGTCTCGCTGCTCTCGAGGCCGTTATTCTGTGTGGCACTGCACTCGCCAATTGCCCCTGTGCCCACTGTATGCACCGAAATCATTAAGATGATTTTTTTAAAATCTTTTGTGAAAGAGCAGTAGATAAAACGTTTTAGTTGGTGGGACAATTTACACAAGTTCTTGGGAGACAATGAGGTCCGATTATTCCATTTTTTATGAGTTATTATACAATTTATCATTCATGTGACTAAAATCATGTGCAATGGACTATTACTGAAACTGATGTGTGCAAATTTGATAAGGAACTAAATCAAAATTGTTTCATTTGACCATCATAATGTTTCATGGTATGTACAACATGCATATTAAAATATTATATAGAATGTAATAAACCAGTTCTTTTTTGGACTACAGCCACAGACTGTAAACATCAACTTCTTAACTCACCCCATAAATGAGTTCTCAAACTTGCCCCTACGGGTGTACATTTCACAGTGAATCAAACTCTGTTTTGAAAACCACCACAAGATTCCTGCTACAGCAATCTTGAATTATTAGCCTCCAGAATGAAAAGGGTGTCCGGTCAAAGGATCAAATGCAAAAAGATTGAATGCAATAGGGTCGAGTCAATAGGATCCAAAACAAAAAGGGTCACATTTTTTTTAAATGTATATTTTTTTTGGGGGTTTCCGTATAGGAAAAAAGTTTGGGAGGGGACCCCCCCCCCCAAAAAAAAAAAAAAAAAAAAAAAAAAAAAAAAAAAAATCGACCCTTTTGTTTTCGGTCCTTTTGATTCGACCCTATTGTATTTAGATCCTTTTGATTCGATCCTTTGACGTACAACCAATGAAAAGCACATCCCTCTAGTATTGGAATATTGGTGAAGTGCTTCGCTATTGGACGCCTGGCTTTGCATCGCTCACTAATGTAGAACTCTGAAGGTAGGCGACATGCTTTTGGGTTGGCTAGGAAGAAAGAGGAGCTGGACATAAGCTTGAATGGAAATAAATAACGCTTTCACACATTTCCCCAAATCCTAATACGGTTCCTTTATTGCAACTTTCTAGCTCGAATGATTTGGAATTCTAGAAATCAACAGGTCTGACCCCCAATCTCCAAGCAAAATCAGTGAAAATCCCTGGATGTTGACACTAGTTTTAGGTGCTGGAAGCGATTACGCCTTAAAATTAATGGTTTTGTCCCAGGTAAATCAACATTGACATGTCCACGACAGAGATGGAGCTCCTTAATCTCATTTTAGAGGCCACTTGCCAGCTGTAGACCAATTACTCCATATTCATTGTGCAATCTACCTAGTCCTAGCAAAATAATGTGGCAAGGGGGCGTGGCCAAAATGGCACCAGGAACTGAGCTACTCCTGTGAGATCCAGGCCGATGCTCCAGTTCCCATCCCTTTGCATGAAGCTGAAATGCCCACGCCCTGCCCCGACCGCCGATGGCTTGACTGGCTGAAAAACATCAGGCATCGAACTATAAAAGCCGCTGGAAACGGGTTAAGATCAGCGGTCCCGACAGGCTTTTGCCACCAAAGTGCCCAAAACAAAGGCCTACAGACGAGAGGGATTAACCCGGTCAACCGAGGACATGGCAGCAAAATGCAAATCTAGCTGCCGCAGGACTCTATGTCACGCTGGGGCCCTCCAAATGCCACACTTATCAAAAATAGTCAGATTGGGAATTAGACTTCTGTGTTTACTCCCTAAAAAAAATTGTTTAAAAAAAAATAGGGAGTAAAATACTCCCACTTCAAAATCTTATCAGGAGCACTGGTTAAATTAATAACAGAGTGGGAAAAGCTCAGAATGAACATGGATCAGCGACCTCAGATGGCTTGAGCGCGCAGACACAAGTCTATGCTGTTCCTAGATCGCGTAATCCAGCTATTTAATGTCCAATCTCGGTCCACGTTATCCAAAAGACGCAACATGAAACCCCTGTCTGGTTTCAATTCAGAGTTTATTCTAAAGAGTTCTCAGGGCACACGGCAGTAAAAGGTATAAAGATCTTGCAGTGCAAGGAGAAACCCTTGAACTGAGCACAAACTGGAAGATACAAAACGCAATGGAGCATCAAATATGACTCAGACACTGCCTCGAATAGGAGAATAACCCTGAACGCTTGAGATAAAAAAAGCCTGAAGGCAGACGGCTCCAATGAAGGAGGGTGGACACCCAGACTGATTTCTGGCTGCGTTAGGCCTGGCGAGTTGATTTCTGTTTGGCGAGTGGCAGGTACGAGGCGAGGTGAAGCGCTTCCACCAAAACATAAATTCATATAGAACCCACTATGATCGCCGGTAGCACAACACTCCTGTCCCCACGGACTCGAGCGCAAACGAAGCGCTGTGCCAGGAACGAGGATGTTACGGCAGAGCGATCTAGGTAATCTCAAGCTAGTCGCTACTACTCCTGTGCTTCGGACGGACTCTGAAGAAAGATCTACTCAGGTACATGAACATAACACTTGTTGCTGATGTGAATCATACCACTGTTTTTGAAATTGCGATTAACAAAGGTCTTTCACGAGACTAGCATTGACTTGATATGTACTGGAGATACTGCACTTACCACGCGGATTGATGCGGTGCTTGTGCCGAGTACGTCGCAGTTGCCGTTGGAGCTCGGCCCTGGGCTCCAGGTGGGGCAGTGTGACTCTCGGACGGGTGGAGTTGGGCTGGATTGCCTGGGTGTCTCGGCTGCGTGGGTTGCTGAGCATGGCGACGGGTGTGGTGGTCCCGTGGCGGCTGGCTTGGTGGGAGCGGCTCACGCGTTGGCTGTACTTTCTGGCTTGGGCTACGAGGCGGCCGGGGAGCCTGCGGCATCTGAGGCCGTATGCGAACGACCCCATTTGGACTCTGTCTGTTCCCCGCCTCGGGACTGCAGCCTCGAGGCTACTCGACCAGCTGGTGGGGTGACGGTGCTTGCAGCCGCTGGTGTGGGGGACGCCCCCTTGGATTCCAGCTGCTAATGCGCCTCCATTGCCGTTTCCTCTGGCGCTTGCTGATTCTAACGATCAACTCAGCCAAGCGGAAATGTTTGGTACTGCTCCCTTGCTGGATGACCGTAATCCTTTGAGTAATGACGCACATAGATCTTCCAATACTGCTCCTACAGCCCTCTGCTCTGCTGCGACGCAGGATACCACACTTACAGCAGTAGGTAATTCAGAGCGGAGAAATTCTTTGGACGAGGTAAACAGGGTTTACAGAATCTGCTCCAAATAAAGCACGTACACCAAAACACCTACCTGATCCAATTTTACAAAACGAGTCTGGCACTAGAATGTCCTTAAAGAGAAATAATAACAGACTCTCTAATTCTAATGAGGATATCTGGCCAAGGGTCACATATAAAACGCACAAGATTAAGCGAAGGGCATCCTAACCTAACCACGAGTCTGCTCAGACTTCTCCGTCGACAGTGCTTGATTCTCAAAAAAGAGCTATCAGCAATCGGAACATTCATGTTTTAAACCAACACGATGCATCAAATACATCATACCTGAGACCCAGTACTGATTCACTCTCAGATGAATCCTCAACATAAGATTCTTCATTTGCGGATCGTCCATTTCCAAAAGTAAGGAGGTCTAACATGGCTAACATGGCTACTCTTCACCAAAAACAGTCCACCAAAGATATAACTCACAGTCTACGGGTTCCATTAGCTACATGTGCCCATGTGCCATTCAACAAACTACAAGCATTGTTAACCTCCTCAATGGCTATCTCGCTGGTGCCATTCACAAAATCAAAGACAGTACTAAGGATCTCACAACCTTGGTAGCACTAATGAACTCTAAATTGATACATCTGGAGGAAATGCAGTCAAGACAAACTAACAAGCAAGAAGAGGTAACTTATAAGCTGGTGACATTGCTTTCATCTGTGAACGGCCAAAAAAGAAATGATGCACTTGATAAAAAGCTATTGGCAGAGGTCGCAAAAGAGGCTTTGGCACTTTTCCGTCATAACCAGAGGGTTGTATCTTCGACACTACAACCTCCATGTTCAATGGTTTCAGATACTGACCTTCACGATCCAACTCAAGTCCCGTCAATAGACGCTCCGACAGTATGCACTGACCAGGGTGTGGTGTCCGACGTCTCAAATCCTAGCCCTGCTCTGCTTATAGCAGGGAAGGCCGCAAATGGCGTTAATGGAATGACGCAAAAGTTGAAGGAAGTAAGAACTCCAAGCTTGGAAACCAACACTGGAAAGATGAAACCATCAGCTGTTTGTAGTTTGTCTACGAACAATGGCTGCACTATTCTTGACACTGTAGACGGTATTGTCTCGCCGGGAAATGTGGCTGAGATTTCCTTTAACAGTGCCTTTCTTCAGGCAAGAAGTACAGCCAACTTGGCCCAACTAAGCGTGCAAGTTGCACCATCCTCATCACACCCTAATGTTGTGTCGACACCTAGTACTGTGGAAGTGGTTGTCGAGTCCGCCCATTCTAAGACCGTGGATTTATTTTCCATCTTTAATGGCGGTACTCACACCACTCTGTTAACAAAACAGACACAGCAACAAAAACAACAAAGAAATCCAAAAACCTTCCAGGGAGGAAGATGAATCTAGCATGTGGGGCTCGAAAATTTCTACGGAACATTAAAGTGATTCAGTTGGTATAGAAGGCGAAAGCAAACCATACTTGTCCCCCTTTAAAGGCACCTGAGAACAAGATTACAACGATTGTTCCATCGCCCACACTAATAGAGAAAGAAGTCATTCAGATCGATGATGCCTTGCAGGACAGTTCGGACACATTATTGGATCTATTCGTATACAATGACTTAGAAAGTGAAGACAGTGAGAAACCGCCCGCCCTGTCTGAGGAGAAGCCTACATCAGACACTCCCAAACCATCACTGAGAAAGGTCACTCTTACATTGTCACCTGACAGTGGGGCTGCGTCACCTAGAAAAACCGCGCTCACTTCCTCAGAAGGGTTGATCAATGACAGAGCTGTGGTTAACAGCGAAAGAACCTGCTCAATTATTGTTGAGAACTCGGTTGACTCGACAAGCGGCACATCGCCGTTAAGTCCCGTGTTCTATACCCTACAAGAAAAAAGGGCTTTATTAGAGGCTAATTTACAAAGAACCACCTTGTCTATTATGAAGCCTGAGCACTTGCCATCTGATGTGGTAAGTGCTGGGCATGGGAAGACTCATGGTAATGAATCATTAACATCATCAAAACACCCACTACATTGGACCAAGGACAAATACGTCATGGAGAGAACTGATAACTCCTGAGCTACAATAAAGTCTCAGAAAAACAAAATTCATGAAACCAATATCTGTGTACCAAAGATCTTGATGGAGAGAATTGATCCTTGCGATAGCTTGATCTTGAATCGCATGAATGTGATAAAACTCTTGCACTATATTCCACAATTGCGATCATCGAGTTCTCAGGACGTAAAAATTGTAGAGTTCCCTGATGAAGCGGAATGATAAGGTGATCTAGTATCAAACATAATTGCAGGAGCAATCTTAGAGGCCGCAGACACCTTATTATCATTGGGTTTTGAAATCTACAGGTTCAACGAGACAACCCTAAAAAACGTTACAGAGTTTACGTCACCTGATGGATCCTCTCATATGAGAGAAGGAATGTCCGCTCCAAGCGTTCAGAACGAGCATTTTGATAACCCATCTAACATCAAAAAGGCAGTTCACAAGCAGAACTTCGTTCCTCAAAAACTACATGGCATCTTAAAACCTGGTTTGCCGAAGGTCTCATTTTCTGAAACCCATCTCAAGGCCTTGAGTAGTAAGATGGACATTATTAGAATCACCATAAATGGTGGAAACAATTGTAAGACTGCTATGAACACACCTTTAAATAGCCCGGTCACCAAGGATCAAACGGGCAATTGGACCTGGCTTGCAAAATCACTGAACAAAAATAGACTAAGTTAACGCCAGATCGAGGATTGCAATCCATCATGCACATTTATATCATGGAACACGAGAGGGTTTGTTCATTTGCTTAACTCAAACTTGCTGCAGGGAATCCAGGTAGCTTGCTTGCAAGAGACCTGGATGAGTACCCTACCTGTGGTCTCTGATTTCGAATGTGCTCTCAATCCTGCAATTATATTAGAAAAGGGTCGCCCTATGGCGGGGTTGGTGACGCTCATTAGGCGATCCTCGGGCTACCACTTCTTAAAATCGTCAAACCACTCATCTTACATTCAGGTGTCTGAGATTGGGAAACACCATGATATAAAGGTTTGCTTGGATTGCATATATTATAAATATACAATACATTAGAACCATGAGAGGGCTGGCACGTTTTCTTTCATAGACCAAATTTCTACAATTATTGACGATTTGATGGAATCCACACGGCCAATAAACATAATAATCTGTGGTGATATTAACCTAGATTACTTTAAGCCGCTAAAAGCACAAAAAAGCAAGCCTTGCAAAAGAATGGTTGGAATAATTAAAAGCTCGGGACCTAATGATGCTAAATGGATGTACCCGTGGAGACATTCCACCTGGCTCAAGGTGGCAACGAGGCAAGCTTAAATCCACCATTGATTACATGTTTGCATCGGACGCCCTCCACTCTCGAGTTAAATCTCTAGAGGTTGTTCACATGCATAATAGCGACCATGATATTGCTATAAATGGAGTTCTCAACTTCTAGTAAAAAGCCTGGTCTTGAGTGGCAAACATAGGTCTCGGTGGAATCTAGTAGAATCAGATTGCGGCTGAATACAAACAAAGTCACGCATTTATCTGAACAATTTCACAAAGGCTGCATAACAGTGGAATATTCACCGCTGTTATCTGCGTTTGAAGCAAAAAATATAGGGCTTAAAAATCTGTCATTCAAAAAGACTCATTGCTTCGATGTAGAAGTGCTGAAGAGGAAACGTTTGATGCGTTCGATAATCCGTAATAACAAAATGTTCCCGAGCCAAGTAAGAAAAGTGAAAAATCATCTGGCGAAACAAAACTATAAAAATTGTCTCAAAGGTCACAGGCACCTTCTGGTACAACATGACGCAGAGAAGATGCTGATGTGCTTAAAAAACAAAAATAGTGGAGATTTTTTTGCGCACTATTAACAACCTTGAAGCACCTCAAATGTCACTTCAGGCCTGTATGGTGACGGAAGCTAATTGGCAGGCACATTATGAGACCCTTTATAGTATACCTAATGTCACCCCAACACTACCTACCCCAATGGAATCATCTTGGGACACATTCTTCAAAAGACGACATCATGGCCATAATAAAAAAAGCAAACAACTCTAGGGCTCCCGGACCAGATGGTCTAACGAACTTCACAATCAAGCAACATCCCGATGCAGATGTGTGGCTGGAATTGTTCGAAAGGATAAGAGTACAACAGCAGACTCCCAGGTCCTGGAAATCGGCTATAATTGTGCCTATTTTTAATAAGGGAAACAGAGCCTGCCCTAAAAATTATCGTCCAGTGGCACTGCTAGATGTTCTCGGTAAAATCTATGCTACAGTGCTACAAAGAAAATTGATCGAATGGTCCAAAAAGGCCAACCGGGTAGATGCAAGACAAGCTGGGTTTGTCAAATACGTTGGATGCTCGTTGAATTTACTTATTCTGAACTTGTTGAAGATGGAGGCCATATGTACCAACACTAAAGTTTATCTTGCCTTTATCGACTTCTCCCATGGGTTTGACACTATTAATCGCGAAATGCTGTGGAACAAGTTGCGACTGTGGGGCTGCCCACCTGGTGTGGGAAATGCAATTAAAGAGCTACACACAGATACATCGATCCGTATACGACTGGACCAAGCAGGAACACTCTCCAAAGAGATCAAGACGTATAAGGGAGTGAAGCAGGGATGCCCATTGCCCGCTATCTTTACCCTTTTTATATCAGACATTGGGGACGCCATAAACTCTGTGCAGTCTTTTCCTCCCAAACTACATACGTCACATGTCAGCTGGCTGTTATACGCAGATGATCTGACTGTACTAGATATAACAGCTATTGGCCTCCAGAGAAAGCTAGATGCAGTACACAAATACGGGACCATGAACCAACTGGAGATTAATACTTCCAAATGCGAAATCATGGTGCTCAATAACTTGAGAACAGCTCAAAATAAAACCAAAAGCAAAACTACATGGAAGCTGGGCCATGATTCTATAGGCTTGTCAAGCAGTGTAAAATATCTAGGTATGCGGATAAGCTCGAACATAAATGACGCCCCAAGGATCACTGAAATCAGGAGGAAATGTCGTCAACTTGCCAACCAAGCATTGCTTCTAAACAAAAAATTTGGAAGGTTCTCGCTAATTCCAGTTCGAAACTTTTACCAACAAAAGGTCTCCCCAATCCTAACGTATGGAGCCGAAAATGCGTTGGGATGTCCTGACTCTTTGTGGTACACATTGGAGAATATGTTTTGGTCCAAAGCATTGAGCTTGCCAAAGGGTCTTATCCAAGGCATGTATAAGATATGAATTGGCATTAACCTCATTGCATGGTAGAATTTGTTGGAATCTCTTATGCCTATTTCGTAAAACACGGAAACGCGAGAACATTCCACAGTTTCAGATCCTACATGATATATCTTCCGAGGGACATACCACGGTATCAATGTGGGCCAAACGCTGTGAAAATCTTCTCGTGGAATTCGATATTAACTTAGAAACATTGCACGACAATCCTGATGCTGCAAAGGACGTCACCGCCTCGCTCCCCCTCGGCTATCGTCTGGATCGACCGGGACTTCTCCCAAAGCTTACCCGGGTTCTCCGCTTTCCTCTTCCGAGCCAGAGCATTGGCTCATGGTTGATGGAGTCAGTGAAATTGCACCCTGCCTGGCAGCCGAGTAGCCCTACCGTTCGGCACTCCCGGTGCCTGCAGACTCGCGGTGCTTAGCCTTTTGTTGGGCCCTGTTGACAGATGCTCCCTCAAAGGACTTAGAAGACCGCTGGGACTTCTTTTTCTCACCCGCTGCTGGGCTCTTCCCCTCCAGCCACTTGGTGAGGCGGGTACGACGCTCCCTCATCGTCCGCTCTGACATGTTCTTGCAAAACGCACAGTCCTTCTCCACGTGCGTTTTGTCTTCATGAAGGCAGTAGAGGCACAGAAAATGTTCATCCTCCTTGAAGACATTCTACAGTCCACATCCAGGGCAGCTTCTGAAGAGCTTGGATCCGGGCCTCAGATCTTCCGGAAGCCTCCAAGAAGTGAAACTCGACGAAATTTCCGCCCTTGAGGGGCGTAGAAAAATCCGAAACGGGTCCCCGTTGATCGGAAGTAGAAACGGTGGAGCTTGAGGCTCGATTGACCGAAAAATTAGATGAAATCTCTTTGAAAATTTGCAAAGCGCAGTAAAAGCTCGAGAGCTACAGCACGAGGACTCCCAACACTTGAACGTGCGGTAGAAATTTGAAGATGGCTGCCAGAGGAGGGGCTTAGGTAGAGACCAGTGATTGGTTACTAGTAGAAAGACAGTTCAGAAACAAAACCGAAACAGATTTTTTCCTTACCGAGGATTCCCAACCTGACGACGGGGAATATTCACGGGCATGTGAATCCATGCCAGAACCCATGCTGGAGAAGTGAGTTCCACAGGGTGGAGGCCAAGGCTGAGAATGTTGCTCCACCTAACCTGACTGAGTTGGTGTTTGGCATCTCTAGGTGGCAGGCAGAGCTTGATCTTTGAGTGCCGGTGGATGGTAGGGTTTTAGCTTGTTCTGAGGGTATAGAGGTCTGGTTTTATGCATTGCTCAGTGAGAGATGCATAAGGTTTTGAAGGTCACCCTTCGTCCAACCGGGAGCCAGTGGAGATTTTTGAGAGCTGGAGAGGTGTGATCTCTTGGGCCAAGTGCTAGTAGCAGTTTGGCTGCAGCATTTTGTGTGCTTTGTAGTTTAATCAGGTGGTTTGCTTGGACTCCGAGGTAGAGGGAGTTAGCATAGTCCAGTCTTACAATGGATTGGACAGCGGAGAGTCTTTTGGGAAAGGAGAGGTATGGAAAAATGCACCTAAGAATTTTTAGGTGGTAGTGGCAGGACTCTGAGACGTTGTTGACTTGGTAGAAGAGGGTTAGGTCACAGTCGAGAGCGCATTCAAGGTTTTTTACTGAGGTTGTCGGGGATTGCCCATGGATGATGGCCAGGGTAGAGGGTATGGAAGAAGTTTGGTGATGCCACACACCATGATTTCAGTATTGGTGGGGTTTAAAAGGAGGTGGTTTGTGGTCATTCAGTGATCAATGTCAAGGAGGCAGGGAGCAAGGTCGGGCTGGGAGCTGGGTTTTGAGTTAAGGAGTTTTAGGATTAGTTGGGTGTTGTCAGCGTAGTAATAGCACAGGATGTTGTGCGAGCGGATTATTCGTGGGAGGGTGGACATATAGAGGCTGAACAGGAGGGCTGATAGGCACGCTCCTTGTGGAACTCCGGTATTGACTAGTAGGGCGGTGGAAGCAAAGGAGGAGAGGAGGGTTATTTGGTTCCTATTGTTGAGGAAGGATGCTATCCACTTGAGAGCGTTTCCACGGATTCCTAGGGAGTGGAGGCGGTCGAGGAGGAGCGATTGATTGTGTCAAAGGCGGAGGGTAGGTCAAGAAGGATTAGTGCAGCGCATCCCGCAGAGTCTGCAGTGTTTTTAAGGTCATCCCAGATTGAGGTCAGGGTGGTTTTGGTTCCGTGTCGGGGTCTGAAACCTGATTGAGCGGGGTCAAGGAGATTGTTGGCTTCAACAAAGGCATTTAGTTGGGAGTAAGCGGTTCGATCGATGAGTTTAGCAAGGAACCTGGTGTTTGAGATGGGGCGGTAGTTTTTGGGGTCGAGAGGGTTGAGGGAGTTTTTTTTTTTTTTTAGAAGAGCATTGACGTGAGCAGTTTTGAACGCATCTGGAAAAATTCCTGAGGAGAGGGAGTCGTTTGTGATGGTTCTCGCGTATTCTCCTGCACAGGTAGATGCGAATATTTCTTTGAGGGTTGAGGCTGGGCAGGGCTCTAGCAGGGAGCCAGATGGTTTGGTTTCCTGGCAGAGAGAAGTTTGAGAAATTGGTCAGTTGATATTGGTGTGAACGAGTCAAAAGTCGGTTGGGTTTCAGTTGCAGGCGGTGGGTTGGCAGGTAGGGTGGGTGGATAATGTGGTGGGTGCAAGAGGGCCAGTTTGTTGGTTAGAGAATTTGTTCTTTCGAGAGCAGTGGTGTAGAAGTGGAGCGAGAGTGAGTCGCAGAGTGACTGAGATGGGGTTGATTGGGTGGTGGTATATGATTGTTTGGTGAATTCAGAGATGATTTTGTGGAGTTCCTTGCTGAGGTTTTCACAGTTGAGGATTCGAGAGTTGTAATGGGCTTTTTTTGCTTTCTGGATTTCGGCTTTGTAGTGGCGATGGTGCCGGGCCAAGGTGGATCTGCTCAGGGTGGTTTTATCTCTCCGCCATTAGGCGAAAAGATACTTTTAAGAACACAGGAATAGACAAGAGGCTCTCCAGTCAATATCTTTTCATTACCTGCTTATTCTTGGCACTTGGATGAAATACGTTATCACATATACTAATGAAGGACTAGCTCTCGGTGGTTTGGATACGAGCAACCTCTCCCTTGGGTCTATTCTCCTCTTTCGGCTATTACCTTGATCAAGTGTTCATCATTTTGTCTCGCACAAAATTTCTCTGCAATGTAACAGATTGTTTCTGGTATTCCTCAGGACTTGAGATGGAACGTCTACATCGTAAGAATTGACAGAAAGCATACCTGAGCGCACTTACTTGCCCCAAAATTACTGCAGAGGACCAAGCAGCATTAGAGGCAGAGATTTCGATAAGAGGAAGTGAAACAAACAATTAGGACCCTACCCCTCAATAAAGGCCCAGGCAAGACAGATAGCCAGCAGCATTCTATAGAAGATACCAGCATGTACTGGCACCCAGGCTGGCCTCATTCAACACCTTTGGCAAATCCGGCCGTATTGCCCCCACACGATAGAAGAGGCCAAAATCAAATTGTTCCCCAAACCAGCTAAAGACTCGGCACAATGCGTCTCATACTGGCCCATAGCCCTAATAAACGTGGGGGCAAAACTCTACACCAAGATCCTTGCCAATACGCTAGAACCCCTTCTCCCACATCTTATTCACCGGACCAATCCGGATTCATCCACAATAGGCAGACAAGACAATATTCAGAGGGTCTGTCACATTATAGAGAAAATCCAACGCAAAGGAGATCCCGCCATTCTTCTCTCGCTAGAAGCTGAGAAGGTTGTTTGGCAGGGTAGAGTGGTTCTTCCTGTTCAACACTCTGGAGAAGATGGGCTTCGGGGCATCCTACATAAACAAATTCTCTGCGAACTAGAGGGTCCCAAATAGACTGGCCCTTAATCAGCAAAGACCTCTCCCAAACAAAGTTGGAGAGGGGGACCAAACCGGGCTGCCCCCCCCCCCCCCCCCCCGTCTCCACTCCTATACGCCATTCATCTGGAGCCATTCCAAACTGCCATACGGACTAACCAATCAAAACAGGGGATCCCATTTGTGGAGGGGTGGGTGTGGATACACAGTCATGGCATACGCAGACGACATGCTCCTTACCCTCACAGACCCAGAGAAAAGCCTTCAGGAGGTGGTGAGGATAATGGAGACGTTCAGGGCAGTGGCTGGATTGAAAGTAAATGGAACGAAATCCGAAATACTGACCCTCTCAGTAGGAGGGACGAGGCTCGAGCAGGTTAAAAAGGTATCCCAATTCCGGTGTACAAGGTGGTGGCATTAAGCTCCTAGGGGTCACCATCACAAAGATACTGCAGGGGCATCATCACTACATACCCCTACTAGAACTCCTCAGGATTTCTCCGATGAGTGCTATTGTTGCAAGACCCACCTGGGCCTTGTTTTGTATTTTTAAAAGTTTGGCGAGCCCCTAGCCCCTGCTTGCACGCTTGCGTGCCCCGACACTCTGTTTCTTTTTCCCCCCTAATCCCACCCCCCTCCCCCGATAGGCCAACAGCTACACCCCTTCCCTGGCCTAGTTGCCGGCATAAGTCCCTGCTTGCCTCTTTCTCCAAGGCTTTTCTCTGATGAGTGCTACTGTTGCAAGACACTCCTGGGCCTTGTTTTGTATTTTTAAAAGATTAGTGAGCCCCCAGCCCCTGCTTGCACGCCTGCGTGCCCCGACCCTCCCCATGTTTCTTTCTCCCCTTTCCTTCCTGCCCACTGTGATAGTACTGGGTATTTACTAGCCTACGTCACACACTCACTTAGAAAGTGCTGTTGTCCCTGTGTTAGGCCCTGCTCCCTCCATCCTGGCATCTCAAATCTAGGGGCTGGGGTTCCAGCTTGGGATATCATAGATCACTTGCTACCGCATTTACTGTTGTCCCTGTGTTAGGCTTTCCCACGCTATTCAAGTGCTCATAGTCTAGGCACCACTGGTACTTCCAGGGCTCTTCCCGCACTGGGTCATTCCCCCTCTATCCAGGCATCCCAAATCTAGGCACTGCTACTGCACCCCGAATTCCCGTTGCCCCTTTCTCTCCGTCATTGATCCCATGTCTAGATGCTGGCTTCACATCCAGCGCCATTGCTTTCGCTGTCACAGGTACATCAAACTCTAGGTGCTGCCCCCGACATCCCCCAGGATGGAGACCCCACATCAACAAAACCCTACTCTCCTACCCCCCCCCCCCCTCACTCCTGGCCTCTCAAGACCTTACCTCCCCATAATTCATCTCCCCCTGCGGATGGCCCGCACACCCAACTTCCTGAACCATCCCCACACCCCATGTCAGCCCACAACCCATCCCCCGAACTCCACTCCTCCAGACCTCTCCTGCACCCCCCCCCATTACACCCCTCCCCCCACCATCTCCCCAGCCCCAATTCTGAGATCGGAGAACCCCTCTGGCGCGCCATGCCCTCGTCGACTCAAATGCTCATCCCCCACTCCTCAGCCCTTCAGAACACTTCCACCCTGCCTTTACCATCTATTGAGAACATCCGCCCTCCCCTCGTCGATACACCCAACGCAATGTCAAAACCACAAGCCATGGGAGCTCTCTGGCGCTACAAACTCCACAAGCGTCTCTCAGCCCACCCAGACACACCACCCATTATCCCTCATGCATCCATTTACAACTCCCCATCCATTCACTGCATGCATTGTCAAACTCTCGAGCCCGGGGAGCTTTATGGCACTCCAAACATCACGAGTCGCACTCCATCCCGCTGCCCACAGTGGAACTCCTCACCCACCCATCCCAGCCTATCCCCGCTTCCCCCACCCCACTACCAAACCATTGTTGTGCCCATTGAGAAATTCCTCCTTCCACCTCTTTCACCTCCTCCAATTCCTCACGCAGAAAGTGTGACTGGTCCTCTCCCTCACCATACACACCTCACCTATTCTCCATCGGAGCATCCTACCAGCCTTCCCCCCCCCCCACCCCTACCTCCTGTCCCTCCCTGCCACTCTCTCCTACTCTCCACCCCTCGCCTTCTCATCCAGCACTCCTAAACCCCCAGTGCCCACCAGACTCGAACCACAAGCAATCCGCCTAAACCCCCACCTCACATGCTCCACTCACTAGGCATACATTCTCCCTTGACCCACCCCGCTCCTCGTCTCTCGCATAACTACCACTGCCTGCCTACTCTTCCCCTCAACTGCAAAGTAAGCCCCCAAACACATTACTCAAAGTGCATGTGCATCATGTCCCCCTTCCAAATCCCCTCCCAGTCTCCACCAACCAGAATGACCCTCCCACAGTCCCTTCATCGCCCGCACCCATGTCCCCCAAACACCCCGTGTTGAGCACCACGAAATCCACTTCCCCTCACAAAGTCACATGCATCTTTTTTAATGCCCGCTCTGTAGCACAAAACAGACACAGCATCTTTGACCTCCTTTCCTCTGACAATCCCGACCTAATTTTTTATCACCGAAACCTGGTTCTCTGATGATTTTGCACCAGTGCAGCACAAGGCCTTTCCCCCCTCCATCCCCCTTGCTACTCGCTAATCACCCACAAGACCCTCCAGAGGTGGAGTGGCAATCCTCTACAAACCCCATTTCTCCATCCCACTCGTTGAAACCAAGACATGCAACGCCTCCTGTGAATCCCTTCGGTTAAAACTCTCTCTACCATCGACATTCACCCACAGCTTCCTACTCATCTACAGTCTCCCTGGATACAACAGACATTTCGCCAATAATCTCTGCGACTCTATTGCCATCATCCAGGTAAAGCACCCATCCCTTACACTTCTGGGTGACTTAATTATCTGGTTTGATATGCCCAACAGCCCCATGACCCATCTGCTGCTCGACAGTCTCGATTCACTCAACCTCTCCAAACATACTGGTCCAAAACACTCACGTGGGCACACCCATGGCGCGATCTTCAGCTCGTATGACCTCTCTATAGCCAGTCCCAAACCACTTATCTGGACAGACCACTTTGCCATCCCTTTCTCAATCCACACACCAGCCCCACCTCCTGGGGCCACCCCTGCCCTGACACATGTCCAAATGCTGGAACAGAGTCAAAGTACTCCCCAACTTAGTTGAAGCCCTGCAACTCCATCCCCCTGCAATGCTGTCCTGTGGTAGAACCTTAACCATCGAATCTTTCTACTCCTGGCTTGAAGAATCACCAATTCCGCTCACCCCCTCGCACCCTGCAACCTCACGCAAACGACCATCTCCCAAATGTTCACTCCACTCCTGAAGACACTCAAACAAAATGACTCTTGAACGCAAATGGTGAACATCTAAAACCAACCCCACCTGATCCTTGTTCGTCCTTCACCACCGTACTTACATATCCGAGATCCGCAAGGCCAAAAAAGCCTATTACAATAAACAAATTCTGGACTGTGGCAGCAGCAGCAATTAACTTCACAAGATAATCTCCAAATTTGTTAATGCTGCTTGCACCTCCGCCCAAACCACTCCCACACAATCACTCTGCGACTCCCTCTTGCTACATCTCTATAACATCGCACTTGACCGGACAGCAACCCTTCACTCCAAACTGTCCTTGCTGAAACCCTACCCTACCCTACCCAACCCGACCCCTTTTAATCCCATTGCCCCGACGCCACACTCAACCAACCTTCAACTCTTTCAAACCCATCTTCAGAGACAAGTTCTTTGATCTACTAACAGCCAGCAGACCCTCCGGATCACCCCTCCACCCTTGCCCCGCCTCTGTTCTGAAAGAAATATTCTCCTCTACATGCGCAGGACAACATGCAAGAGCTATACTTAACTACTCCCTCACCTCTGGCCTCTTCCCAGAAGCCTTTAAAAAACAGTGCACGTCAAGCCACTTCTAAAAAAGGCATCCCTCGACCCACTTGAACCCAAGAATTACAGACCGATCTCCAACACCAGATTTCTAGCAAAACTCATTGACCGGACTGCACACTCCCAGCTCAACTGCTATGTAAAATCAAACAAGCTCCTTGACCCGGCACAATCAGGCTTCAGACCTCGACATGGAACAGAAACCACTGATATCGATCTGGGATGAGCTCAAGGTCATGGCAGATTCTCAGGGATGCGCAGCACTGATACTCCTCGACCTCTCTGCAGCCTTTGACACCGTTAACCATCCAATCCTCCTTGACCGCCTCCAATCCTGAGGAATCCGTGGCTCGGTACACAAATGTATTATCTCCTTCCTCAGCAACAAAGACAAAACTTCTTCATTCCCCCTTTTGTCTCAACTGCTCGCCCCGTCAACACTGGTGTACCCCAAGGTGCATGCCCCTTTGCTCTCCTCTTCAACCTCCATCTGACTACTCTACCAGGATTCATCCGCGCATGCAACCTCTCATTACAACTACGCTGATGAAGACGAAAACCAACCCATGCCCTGATCTTGAGGCTTGTTTCTGTGATATTGACCGATGGATGACTTGTAACCACCTCCCTTTGAACCCTGATAAAACCGACGACATGGTGTGCGGCAATACAGCCCTTCTCCCACAACCGCTCCCATGGCCCCGCCCTCCCTCAGCCCACATCCCCCCTCCCTCCGATATAGTCAAAAACCTTGTCTGCACTGTGGACTCAGGCCTAACACTCTCCCGTTGAATCAATATGGTTTCAAAATGCTGTCGCTGTCATTATCACATCAAACTTCTAAGACGCATTTTTCCTTACCTCTCTTACCCCAACATCTTTGCCACTGTTATGTCTATTGTTATGTCGAGACTGGTCTATGCCAACTCCTTTTATCTGGGAGCACCGGCATACCAACTCAAACTATAAAGAGCCCAAAACGCTGCTGCCAAACTTCTCCTTGCCCTGGGACAAGAGACCGCATCTCTCCCACTCTTCAAACCCTCCACTGGCTCCCAGTCGGACGAAGGGCCACCTTCAAGACCCTTTACATTACCCACCGAGCAGTGCACAAGACCGGCCCAACATACCTACAAGAAAAGTTAAAACCCTACCTCCCATCACGCACCCTCAGATCAAGCCGTGCAATTCCAACCTCGAACTCTGCCAGGATCGGAGGATCCGCTTTTTTAAACTTAGCCCCTACTCTGTGGAACCCTCTCCCCACTCATATTCGACACACCCACAGCTACATGGCCTTTCGCAAAGTTCTAAAATCCTGGCTCTTTCCATAATGCCGAATATGACCATCTAAGACTCATGAAACCTTGCTACCTGATGACAAATGTTCAGAAATCCTGAGCAATCACGCCACTGAAGACAGCTAATAAATTACGAATAAGTTTACTCTGAAGGCGGTAATCGCAAACGCAGAACTTAATTCCAGAACAACGAGCCTGCAATCTCCTCCCATACACTCATCTCTCATATTGCTATGCTCACTCTTCTCTACACCAACTCACAATTAGAATTCAACTACACCCCTCAATCAATTTCGGCCTAGCTGCTCACATACGAACATTGCCTCATGAAAACCTCAACGCTGTGATAAAACGCAGATATACCCCTCCTATTCAGCCTAGCTGCACACAATTGTCCTAAACAGGTCTAACGCAGCCAGAACCCAGTCCTGGTGTCCATCGCCCTGACTGCACACATTCCACTGATATCAAATACCACCACACCTAATGCTAGCATGCAGCTACCATTGCGCAGTCGCTTCAGCTGCACCCATGCACCTTATGCCACCTTACTCTCTCAACTGATCCGGACCACAGTCCCAGAGGACGTTCAACCTACCAACTTTGAGGTCATACCAATGATATATAGAGCACTATATAAATGCCAAACATACCACATGGGGTCCTCTCTCGGTTTTCTGGCTAGGACAGAAACGCTCTTAAAATGGTAGTGCTTCCCAAACTCCTCTGCATCTTCTAGGCCCTCCCGATCCAAGTCCCAGAGTCTCCTTTTGCACACTGCACAAACCGATAACCTCTTACGTTTGGAATAACAAACCTCCTCGCACAGTGCTGAGAAAAATGATGCTCCCCATCAACAAAAGGTGGGCTAGGCATACCAAATTTCCATATGTACTACTGGGCAGCCCAGATACGGGTGGTAAGGGATTGGTTTGCTGGAGGCTCAGAGAAAGGTGGACCCAAATGGACAATGCTGTGGTAGGCACCCCTAAGCCACGTCCTGTGGCTATTTAAATCAGACCGCCCACGGAACATGCACATATATGAAATCACAAAATTCGTAGAAACCACATGGGATAAATTGGCAAAGCAAAGGCAAATCACCACCTTCCTGTCCCCATTCACACCGATGTTCAGTAATCCCCAATTCACCCCCGGGTTAGAAAAAGGGAGCCTTCACACGCTGGCAAGAAGCAAGCTGCACCAAAATCAGACATGTTTCAGGGCACAAACATCAAGCCATTCACCCAATGTAAGACAAAGCTAGGACCAACAGAGAAACAGGATGCCCTACTTCCTTCAAGCTATGACATTGGCTAATGAATCCTACCATGCGGGAGGCGGCAACTCGCCCACTCACCTCATTCGAGAAATTCCTAACCACAACACCCGGGGACACCTCATCTCAAACATATAGATTGGGGCTTGAAGCAGAGCAGAACGTAGCCCCAAAGTACATGACAAAATGGGCAGACACAATGGGGGAACCAATCCCAGGAACGGAATGGGAACGCCTCTGGAAAGACATTCCCAAACTCCCCCAAGCCATACGAATACGGGAATTTTGGTACAAATTAATAACCCAGTGGCACCTCTCACCGCAGCGCCTGCAACAAATTTAGCCAACAATAACCCAGCAGTGCTGGAGGGAATGCGGCAGAACAGGGGGCTGGCTACACACATGGTGGGGCTGCCCAAAACTGGGGGACTTCTGGAAAGTAATTAATAACATGCACAGGTTATTTGGGAAACGGACACTGAGGCCCAAAAGAAAGCTTACTCTGTATTAGTGGCCTGGCCGAACTACAAACTAAAGGCCTACGTAATACCATCTGTGGCAGCCCTGTTGGTCATAGCGCAGAAACGGAAAGCCAAAAGATCCCCCAACGGAACAGGACTGGCTAGCCAAGGTCTGGTAATGTGAGTCCCTGGAGTGGGTCACGTACTCCCTGCAAGGGAATCAAGCCAAGTTCTCGGCGGAATGGGAGTCAGCAATGGACTTTTTGCATGATGACTTTAGGGAACGGTATTGCCCCCACAAACTTGGAATCCTGGAGGATAAAGTGATGAAACACGAGTGGTGCTGCAGACCTGGGAGGGCGGGGTGAGAGGGGGTTTCAGGAGGATGGAGGGGGGAGAGGGGGAAAATGGGAATTATGTTTGGTTTTAGAACCATCATGATAAAATCCTAATAAAAAGAAGTTAAAAAAAATAATAGAACTGTGTGAACCACCCATCACCAAATTCCCCAGAAGTTAAAAACTGCCTTGTACAGGTGGACGGATGGATGACAGCAAAAAGACTAAAATGTAAGCCTAGCAAAACAGAACTGAAGTTCTGCAATCAGACAGGTTCCAACTCCACCACAATACTGTGGCCTGATGGGAGGGGACCCTGCCCTAACATGTCAAACATAGTAAGAAACAAAAATGCACAACACCCTCAAAGCCATCGTCGGAAGTGTTTTCTCCTAGCTGCGCTCTCATACTATCCAAACTAGACTATGCAAACAGCCTCTATCTCAGACTCCCAGACTACCTAATCAGGAAACTTCTAAGAGTTTAAAATGTAGGTGCAATACTCGGAATCAAGCAATTTGAACCCATCACGCCAGCATTACGTACTCAGAACTGGCTACCCATCCAGAAAAAGGGTTAATTTCCAAACCTTGTGCATTGGCCATAGTTCATACCACAGAGGAGGCCTGCCTTCCTTCAGAAGCAAGTTTCAACACTACCCTCCTCCTAGAACACTTAGGTCCAGCAATGCTGCACTAGTCCCCAACAAGAAATGGCAAGGAGTGGAAAACCCTACCCCAAATCTCTATGCCTCCAGGCGAACTACCTTACTTTCAGGAAACTACTCACTACTTGGACTTTCAACCAACCACTTTTAAAGAAAAGAAAAATAGACTAAAAACTGTGCTCTACAAACTTGGGCTAATTCACAACGAGCATTTTCGAAACTCTTGGCACTACCATCTGTGGAAAACCAAGCAGACTCATGAAACCTCCCGCTAGGCACTAGACTGCACCTTTAAAATCAGTGAAATCTACCACAAAGAGCAAGGAAGTGACAACACCCTCACCACCACATCCCTCAACTAAACCCCTCACTATTGAAATCTTGCACCCTTAAACCCCCAGCACTCTTACAGGCTGCAACCTAGCTCTAGAGTACTTACAGATTCAGACCCTATCCATCTTCTATCAACAAGCATGCTGTTAAGTTGTTGCACTCCACAAACTGGGGGTTGCCTATATGGTTAACCGGCCCGGTCGGTGCCAAACAGACAGATTTTCATACCGACGTACAGGTATACAGGCACTTCCGATAAGCAACCATCAACATCAAAACGTTTCTGCATCTGCCTTCCTGCTATCAAGACTAACACACCGTACCTTGCTTTCTTACAGAGCCCTAAGCAGCGAAGCCAACATTACTGGCAGAAGAGCGCTTTACAAGACTACTTTACAATACATAGTATCACAACGGTCGGAAAATAACCACTTTGGGAAAGAAATTGAATATAGTTAAAATAAACAGATGACAAAGTAGATGACAAAGTAAGATTAAAAGGTGGACAATGTTAAGAAACATGCCATGATGCATTTGGTAGGTACATCTGCTCCAATAGACCATAATTCGAGACATTAAAAAGTTTTAAAATGAATTCACAATAACTAGTTCAATTACTGAGACGTTACAAATATTCCACCTACTGCCAACAGTTGACTACTTGGGCAAGTCGAACCTGAAGTAAAATCAAAAGACTAATACCTTCAGAACCCAAGTCATAATACTACAATAGTGACCTAGCACAAAGCAACACTACACTGACAATCCACTGCAACACTGTCACCAAGTATGCAAAACTGGATGAAGGACCTGCCAGACAATGTTGGCATGTCAGCAGGAATGCTAGGGGGCAGAATGATCTGAAATGGACAATATTGGTCTCCTACAACAGCCATGCATGTAAGCAACATAACATACAATAACAGAGTACACCTCAAAAAGACGATTCAATAGCAATCTCTGCTCTGCACCCACTAACCCACTCATTACTGCACCTTGTTACTTGCAGGTTTCAAACATCCAAGAGGCCATGCAAATTACAAAAGCTAGACTATACATAAACTCATCAGATCAGGTGATAGAGCACAAGATAAGTACTCCTGCAAGACAAGGCCACCTATACGTCTCTGACTTTGCTGTCCACAATTCCCAGGGTGATAAATGCAGTACCAATGAATAGGCAAGTAACACCTGTTAGAACAGTGATTACAAGCATGTGAAATCCGGCATTAAGCAAAATTTCTGAAAATAATTTTCACCACGCGAAGAGAAGCTCAATAAAGCCAAATAGACTATTACAAAGCAAAATGCGATCAGCAAACTCTGGTTGTTTTAACTCTGCATCTAACTAGTTCACACTCTTGTAAAAACAAAAATAAAATCTTAAATATGGACATTAGAAATCATTTTGTACCACTACATGTTTTGAACAGATCAAATCTATATTGAATGCATTTTGGTAGCTTGTGTGGAGAAACTAAGAAGGATCCAACACAGAGACTTGCAGCTTGGTGTGATAATGGCATTTTTTTACCCATTTGTATACACAATGGCTCTAATGTTTCTGAACACTTAAATAATGGTTCCACAGTGGGGGCGTGGCTAGGCACGCCATCGAGAAGATAGCTACCCGAGTGCCTCCGGCATAGAAAGGGCAGACAAGGTGGAATACAGCCCGCTTCTGAGACTCAGACCTTAACTTGGGAGGAAGAATGGTACGTTGGATATTAGCAGCTAAAGTCTGCGGCTCTGGGCATTCCAGCATTTATTGATGTGAGACGACACGCAGGCGCCGCGTTGCTGGCTGAAAGATGGCGGCTCTGTACTGGTCCGGACCATGAGGGGAGAGCTGCGCCTGCCCTGCGACTCAGACTACTGATCCTTGTTGGAGTCGCCTTTGGCGCAATCCATATGTTGTGGTGGGCTGCGGCAGCATCAGCCCAGCGTTACCTGCCTGCGGTGAGGAGGAGCCCTGCACCATGCACTGGGTCTGGCCGAGGAGTGTGGGGACAGCAGAGGAGACACTCCTAGGAGGCAGTGAGCCTGTTGCTGCCGGGGTAACTGTGGATCAGCGAGGCACTGCTGGGACACTTGGATGGGGAGCGTGAGATTGCTTCCCTCCCCCCCGCAACCCCCTCCCTCCCAAGACTGCCTGCTCCTGTGGTTGAAATCGTCTGGGCTTGCCCCTGCGTCAGCTGAGTTGAGCTGGCCTCTCGCTGATGATGCAAGACTAATGCGGCACACGCTTGAGGGATGATGGGGGCCCATGAGAGATGGGCACCTGGAGGAGCACGGAGCCGCCACACACAATGGAGGCGCATCTACAGATTCTACAGCCTGCGGGCTCCCCAGCACAGTCACATTTGGGCGCTGGCCTGACCAGTGGATGAATAGACAATCCAAAGTGGGTTGAAGCAAACGAGGCCCTGCAGTTCCCCCAGCATCACACTGTACATGGCACTGCATTGAATCCGCTTGGTGGGGGACACAAGCGAGGGGGTTGGGGAGCCGGCTCAGAGGAAAGTTTACTACATCAGATCCTCATTGCCCCTGAATCTATCCTGGAAGGTTACCCTTCTGGCTGAAGTATTTGTGTCTCAATTAGAATCACCCCGGCAGCCTTGGTGGGAGCGCAAGTGGTCTGGCTGCCTGCTTTGAAGCCTTGCTTGGGAACAAGCTGATCGGCCATGTGCCTGCTTACTGCAGGTCCTCCTGGATCGGCACAGTGGAGAGCTGAATTAATCAGATGATCTTAGCCACCCAAAGCCCTGACGGGGATACATAGCCAACAGCCTCTCAAAAATGGCGCAAGGTGGACAGAGGGAGGCCCGATCGGGAAGACCTGAAGGTGGAGAGGACCCGTTGGGCTTTGACCATGTTACCGTATGGAATCCCTGGACGCTGGGGATGTTGGGCTACCTGTAGGGCATGAAGGGTTTCACACCTGAAATGGAGGCTGGGGCGGTTCCTGGTAAGCTTGGGTTCTTCTCCGCCCTCAAGTCGGGCCCTTGACGAATTTCACAAATGTTTGGAAGATGCTCATGTTTGAGCTTGTTTGGGGGGGAGGCGTGTGGGGGGTGAGGGTGTTGTGTTCCAAAATGTTGTTTGTGAGTCAGTCACACGGGGGTGTGGCAGCAGGCACAGTTCACAAGTCGGGGAGGAGGGGTGGAAATCTACGTCTATAGTGCCATGTCGGCTGATGTAGCGAATGCCGCTGGGGAGGAAGACACTATGCACTATGGTGATGGACATGAAATGTTCAGGGCCTGAACTCCCTGGTCAAAAGAAAATCAATTCTAAGCAAGTTGAGGGACATGTCCCTCTCTATTGTGTTCCTGCAGGAGACTCACCTGCTTGCTCAAGACGAAGGTTGCACGAAAAACAGGAGTTCCAAACAAGTATTTTGCATCGGGAGGAGAGAAAAAGCAGGGGGTGGCCATTCTGGTGGGCGGACAAATCTCGATCACGAAAACCAAGGTCCTTCGAGACCCAAAGGGGCAATATCTATGTGTTAAGGGTCAGCTCTGGGACTGCATGTTTACCTTGGTCTCTCTGTACGCTCCCACCGCTGGCAAAGACCGGTTCCTGGAAAGCTTTCCTCCTGGGCGGGGATTTCAATTTGGTTCCCAACCCGTTGGGAGAAGTGTCTCCCACCCACTAGGCTAGATTTCAAACACTCCATATCATTTTGCCTTATTCTCTGGGAATTGGGGTTAGTGCAGACATGGAGGCTGGTTCACAGGGATGATGGGGACTTCTCCTTTTGCTCACATGTCCATGTGGGCTTCGAGGTTGGATCTTGTGCGGATTCCCAGCGCCCTATACCCATGTGTCCGGGGTGCGAACCTAGGCATACGCTCGTTATCAGACCATGCCCCCACGCCGGCAACCCTAGCAATAATGGATAGACCCGAGAGACCCAGGCGCCTGTGGAAACTGTACGATCGAGTGCTCAGGGACCCCATCCTGGCCAGGGAGATCGGGGAAGCAAGCTCCAATTACTTTAAGGAAAACGAAAACTCTGGTCTTTTGCATGGTGTGGGACACTATGAAGGCGGTGTTAAGGGGCAAGCTCATTTATAGGACAGCAGCATATAACAGAGCAAGGAAGTTTATCTGTGAGGGGCTATAAAAGGAGGTTGCCCAAGCTGAGCAGGAACACAAAAAAAAGGGGGGCCACAGAGCAATGCGTTCCCCGAGAGTGGTGTGGAAGCACCGCTGGCAAACCGAAAAGTTTCAGGCAATACTGAAAACTAGGCACTTTTACTATACAAAGGGGAATCGGGCTAACCGCCTGCTGGTAGCCAAGCGGCACAAACTCCAGACCCGGAACTCAGTCCAGGCCATGCGCAATAAACAAGGGGTGCTACAGCGGGACAAGCCTGCCTTTGAAACACTTTTCTGCAGTATTTAAAGGGGGAGCTCCCGCTGGAGGAGGCCCAAGCCCACTACTTGAGGGCCGCATGCTTTCCTCGCCTCTCTCAAGAAGATCATGAGACCCTAGAGGAGCCTATATCAACAGGGGAGGTAGAATGGGCTATAAAGTCACTGAAAAATAAAGCCCCGGGTCCCGATGGCTGTACGGCCCCTTTTTATAAGACGTTTTGCAGTGTTGCGGTCGTTTAACTCCTTCATGATCTCCAACGGGTGGCCCCGTCAATGGGAGCCTCAACAACCGTTTGCTCCCTAAACCGGGTAAGGACCCGTCCCTTTGTGGTTCATATCGCCCCATTGCACTCCATGTGGACTCAAAGGTTTTCTCAAAAATTCGGGCCCGTCGCATGATGGGAGTTCTGCCCGGCTCAAAAATGGTGATCAGACAGGGTTCATTACAGGACGGCGGCACAGGACAATGCGAGAGGCGCATTGGGTTCGCTAGAGGTGGGGCGATCAGGCCTAGACCTGGGAATAAATCGCAATGGACGCCCATAAAGCCTTCGATAGGGTGGACTGGGGTTACTTGAGGAGGGTTCTGGAAAGTTTCCCGTTTGGGCCTGGGTTCACTGGCTGGGTCTTGGCGATCTATCAACAACAATCCAAACACCTCTGAGTTAATGGGGCATTGTCAAACAGTCTAGCCATCACCAGAGGAACAAGGCAGGGCTGCCCGATTTCCCAGTTAATTTTCGTTTTATGCATGGAACCATTTGCCAACTGCATTAGAACAAGACAGTTACAAGGTGTGCCTTTATGTGGACGACGTCCTGCTTACCATGAGCAACACTGCCTCCTCCTTGGCAGCGGTATTGAAGAGCTGCACGAGTTTGGCCGGACCTCTAGCTTTTAGGTGAATAACAGCAAATTGCACGGACTAGACATGTCCCTCAGGCCCCTGCAAAAAGAGGTTATAGGAGCGCTATACCCCCAATACAGTGGACTCGGGACTATCCCATACCTGGGGCTTCGTATCCCGAGCAAGCCATCAGAGGTATATCGAACTAACGTTTCCCTTCTGTTTTTGGAACCGATCGGGGATCTGGGAAGGTGGGGGCACCAGGTGATTTCCTGGTTTGGCCGCATCGCAGCAGTCAAAATGAATCAGATCCTGTGTTTGCTTTACCAGAGTTCAACTCTGGCAGTGAGTCCTGGATTTGGACCTTCGTACACTTCAGGGGAAGATATTCGGATTCATTTGGTGGAATAAGCGGGCTAGAATATCCAGAAGGGTCTTGCTAAAGCCAGTGAGTGTAGGAGGCTTGGGGTCCTGGATGTGTTCCACTATAACCTTGCAGCTCTAGCGCACATGCCTTCACCTGGGGTGGGCCCAAGTGGAAATGAATCGAACAGGCCCAGTCAGCAGTCGACATATCTCTGTTGCCTTACGTGGAGGCGAGACACCTGGGGCAGGAATGGGGCTTCTCCTTACTTGCAACAACCAAAAGCGCGCTCTACTACATGGGCAGGGCTCTCCACAGATGGGAGTATCTAGGGGTTTGGGGCTCCTCAGACCCTTGTGGAATAACCCGGGCTTCTGGCTGGGATGTAGGGGGGTGAGGGGGTGTTGGCAAATGGGTGGCCTGGCAAGCCTACAGCAGCTTTATGAAGATAACAGGCCAATGACATTCGAAGAATGCAGGCGTACTTTTAACCTCCTAGAGTCGATTTAGATACACGCAACCGAGGCACTGGGCCTCCCACATGTACATGAAGAAGAGGGCTGTTAGGCACCTCACTGCTCTTGACTTGACACTACAGGAGGGCAACATGGGGTGCGGAGGGAACTCAAAGCTATACAAGCTTCTGGATACGGGAGATCCTGTCATGCGCTTGTCAAACAGGAGTAAATGGGAAGATGATTTGGGGAGCCCCATCGAGGATGAAGAATGGTTAAGAATATGGGGTTGGATGCTCAAGTCCTCCGGTGCGTCACAGACGGGGAATGTTACTAACGCTTTGCTATAGATGGTATCTCATCCCTGGAGAGGCTGCATCACATGGACAGTGATTTACCCTGCTACATGTTGGTGGGGCTGCGAAGCATTGGGCTCCCTCTTTCACATGGTGTGGTCATGTCCCATGGTGGGCCTTTACTGGAAGGAGGCGTTGGCTAGATTAAAAGATCACAAGGTTTCCCCACGTATGGTGATTCTGCGGGATACGACTGGTGGAGTGTTCCCGCGTTACTGATCCAATGGCTACTCTAATCGGTCACCTCCTGCTGGCAGCAAAGTTGGTCATCGGCTGTACCTGGAAGGCAACCGAGGGCCCAGTGGTTGAAATGTGGTGGGTTAGGGCCTAGGACATTCTGGTGGCGGGCACAACTATGGCACTGTGTGAAGAGCAATACCCAAAGTATGTCTTGGTGTGGGCTCCATTCATTGACTTTGCAGAGATGTACCCAGCAATAGCCACTAGGCGCCCAATGTTGCAGCACTCCTCCGCTCTGTGATCCTCCTTGCCACTGGAAAAAAGGAGGGTGTGGCTGGAGGCGGGGACCTGTTTCGAGTGCAAACATGTGGGCCCAAGAATCGAATACCGAAATTGGTTGCATTGTATTGTACCCATTGATAAGCTTGTTAATGTACTCACAACATGTTAACTTAAATAAATGTTTTGGGGGTGGGGGGTGGATAATTGATCCACACCATGTGTGCATGACCACAGGACAATTAAAAATCCGAAAGAAAACACAGTATAATAAATAGAAATCAACTTAGTTCAATTACCGAACACCCAGAAATACCCGTTTAAAAAATAAAAACTCTCAACCTGTTAAAAAGAAAGTGCAATGATAGTAAAAAAGGAAACCAATTCAGTTAACGTTCGGGTACACCAGAGGAAACCCCTTAAACTTTGCCTGTAAATGAACAGTGTTAGCAATTAAAGTAGTGAGCCTGTCAAATGTTTGAACCACCCGTAAACCAGTTAAACTGCACACTCACTCCCACATCATAGACCCAAGCTAAAAAAAAGCACCCAGGCTCAAAAAAGCACCCATCTGAGCCTCGTCCTGCATTCCAAGAGACCTGTAACTAGGATATGCACAACTTAAACCACCATTGATACATACTCAACAATATGGTTCCTTATCGAATAGATTGGGGGAAGCTGGTGGTGATGTTGTGCTGGGATGGAATAGTGCATATGACCTCGAGCTACACCCATGAGCCATGCTATATGAGATGTATTACGTAGAATCCAGAAAGTGTGTGGGGAGTGCGTCAGTGCTCAAAAACGGGAGGACAACCATTAGATGTGAAAACTACTGGTATGGAAAGTGGAGGGGCAGCACAATTCATGGTCTGTCTCGCTCTGTGTGATCTCCTGAACACACAAACAGATCCTTCACTACAGTAGTCCATGGGAAGCATGGCGGAAAGACTACCAACACCTACCATTCAGCAGCCAAAGGGAGTCTCCGTGGGAGTTGTGGGAGACTGCCACATTACATTATCACCATCACCCCTAACAAAATGAGTCTCTTCACAGCCATCTGAAGAAACTCCCCAAGGATGAAGCTGGATTGTAACACTAATGCACATTAGCATGTGGATAGGTATTTAGCGCAGTTATAGTGCTTGGTTGTGTGATGCAATCTGCTCCAGTATCCAGTCAGCTTTTTCAACTTTGGGTTACTAAAGTTCAGCCATTTATCAAATTCCACTCCAGTTTACGATTTTTATTTTCTTATGGTCTTTCCCACATCTCTTTCAATTGTTTATCTTCGATTCTGTAAATTATGGATCTTGTCATTCCTCCCAGCGCCATAAAACCACATGTGGAGGTATATATATAAGAGCTTAACAATAAAAAGGCAACAATGCTTCAACCACAGTGATACGTGCTCTATTGGCCAACACCATGCCCTCAAACAACCTTACGTTGCACCACATGGTCCCACACAGCTGTGCCAATCCGATTCTTGGGGGCATATTTCTTCTTGACTGATAGAGGATGAGGGCTTCAGAAACATAGAAACTAAACACCAGGCAGGACTAGAAAAAGAGAAGGACTTGGGAGTTCTGGAAAAGAAATACTCTACTTTTCATGTTACTCCTCTTGGCCAGTGTATGGGCAATTGGGGGCTTTGGGTTACACATTGTGTACATCTCACTTGCACAGAAATGCCCAAAGGAGCACTCAAATAATAACAGTAAGCATACAAAGTAATTGTAGGGAGTTAGCCTGGTCTACATGGTAAGGGATTTGCAGCACAAGCATCAGGGAGTGTAGCACTACTGCTAGTTTCAAACTGCTACATTACCCTTTTACAAGCACCAATATTTATATATGGAGCATTTTTAAGTGCATATACAACAGAATGGTGTTCAAGGCACCAGAAGACAAAGCGGAGAGGGAACAGGGGAGTAAATAACAGTGGCAAAAACAGTAAATATAGAATTGTGGTCCTACTAGGCCTTATGACATTTGGACGTGCAAGTGCAGTGAAGAGAGTTTCGGTAGATAGGGTGGGGGTGAGCCGGGCAAGGACAAGTGCTGGTGGGAACCAAGGGAGGAGGCTGTTGGCTAAGTGCTAGAGCGGAGGAATCCCATAGGTGGGATGCACAGCCGCCAGGCAGGGGGCTCACAGGGGCAGTGCTAAAGGGGTGGGAGGAGGGTGCTGGTTTTTGAATGGGTAGGGGGCCTAGTGACCTGTGGCATTCATGAAGGACCAGGCAGTCAGTCTCGGGGACAGTGGGATGATTAGAAGGGAAAGAGGTGGCGAAAAGGAGAGTTTTGAGAAGTTTCCGGAACTTAAGGTGGTCCAGTTGAAGTCTGAGAGGAGCAGGGAGGCTGTTCCAAAGAGGCACCAGCAGAAGATAGAGACCTGCTCCCCCACACTCTGCCTGGAGAAGCGTTTGACAAGCAGAGAGTTGGAGTTAGACGAACCCGGGGCTCTAACAGGGAAGTATTTAGGGGTGGAAAGTTGGAGTTAGCGTGGTCCCAGGCCCCAGAAAAACTTGTGGATGACGCAGTGGGTCTTGAATTTGATCCTTGCGGCCACCGGGAGCTAGTGAACAGATGTTCGGGCTGCAGATATACAGTCCCTGGGCTTGAGGCTAAGGATAAGTCTTGCAGCTCTAGTCTGGATTAGCTGAAGGGGGCGTAGGGAGGAAAGGGGGAGATTGAGGAAGATGCTGTTGCAGTAGTGTAGCCTAGAGGGTGAGAGTGCTGGAGGCATTGAGCGTCTGGGGAAAGGTGAGGAAAGGGAGAATGCATCTAAGGAGGTTGAGCAGGAAGTGGGCCTTCTTGTCAAGGTTCAAGATGTGAGGGGCGAAGTAGAGAGCAGTGTCGAAGATGACCCCAAAGTTTTTGGCCTCCCACGATGGTGAGGGTAGAGTGCGGCCAGAGTGTAGGCTGGAAACAAGGCGCAAGGTATCCCAATGAGAAGGATCTCCGTCTTACTCATAGTAAGACGGAGATCAATAATCGCACACCATGCCTGGATGGCGTTCAGACAATCTGGGATAAGAGAGGAGGCGGTAGTAGAGGGACGTTTGAAGGAAAGCTGCGTGTCATCAGCATAACACTGAAAATAAGGAGATCAGGTGAGCAAGAGGGACGAAATAGATATTGAAGAGCCACAGCAATAGGATAAAACCCTGGGGGACGCCGCAGGTAGAGTGAGGTGGTGGAGGAGAAAGGGCCCAGTTGCAGCTGGGAAGGGTGGTTAGTGAGGAAAGGTCAGCCAATCCAGTTCACGATATGTGATGCCGGGGGTATCGTGTAGCCGTTTTATGATAGAATGGTTGACTGTTTCAAAGTCAGTGGGGAAAATCGAGGAGAATGGGAACAGCGGCAGAGTTGTAGTCAACTCTCCTGCTTACGACAATGACAGACCAGCACAGGGTTTTTGTTGACTTGAAAACAGACCACAATGTGTGGCAAAAAGCAAAACCTCCACTGACAGAACTTCTCAATGGTGCCAGTTTTTGGGATTACCACATTATACTTTACATCAGGAAACCCCGAGGCCACAAATCCAGCTAATGCAAAATAACATTTTGAGAGGCAGTCCAACCATCAAAACTAACATGGTTGCAGATAATGGGTAAGTAGTTTTACAAATTAGACTTGAAAAGTAGGTTTGGACTTACCTGGTCTTGTTCATGGGGTAAAAGGCTGACCGGTGGGAACGACGCTGCGGAAGCACTGCAATACTTATGAATCCCCCGGCCTTCAGAATGACCATAATTCACGCTGTACAAGGGCCCATCCTTCAGTAACCGTCCATTATTTACAGCACGTTTGGTCCCCAGTCGTAACCTTCGCTGAAAGACTGGGTTATTAGCAATACTCTGCAAATCGCTTAGACTGCGGAGATACCCCTCTATGTTCTTCAGAGTTGAACCTGTTGGTTCATGTAGCCCTTCAATTGCCCGTTTTAATAGTTTATTCCAATCTACACTGCGAAGATCATTAAAGATCGTCCTGGGTCCTTGAAGAGGTTTGGGAAAAGCAGCAGGTTTAATGCCTGGGATCCGCCCAGGATTCTCCGGATCCTTGTAAGATGCAAGACCTTTGTTGAGAACTTTGAGGACAGAACCATCTTGGACACTCAATTCCAGCTGCTCACTAACAATCTTCTTATCCAATCCGTGGGAGGAATAGACAGCATGACTGATCCTCTCTTCAGACGGCCTTTGTTTCTGCCTCTTCACTTTGTGTATAGCCTCCAATATCCATTCAGTATAAAGCGGATTAGCAAGTTTTACCATGGTTAACCAAGAATTCCTTCAACCTGGAGTCACCCATAGACGTCCCTTCTCATCTTTTCAAATGGGCCTCTTCATATTGCAGGTCAACAAGAAACACCCCAGTCATACAGCTTACATCATACGGTGCACCTTTGCTTAACCATTCTGTTGGAGCTTTGAACAACACAACATCTGCTTTACCAATATAGTTGAATATAGTTGATAAAAACTTATCCAAGAATGGTCGATGCCTAAAGGGAGAAAATAAAAAAAAAGAAATACAGTGTCAATGTTAGACATGATAAATATGGTCCCTGGCCATTTGACATTACCGGTTTTTACCAGTATTACAATGAGCTGCCAGTTATGCATGGGACGTTGGCAATGTACTCTAACTACAATATCTATAGCTTTACAATATGTCTGTCTAAATCAACGGTTGCAGATCTAAAACCAACATTGCAAATTATACAAATGTCTACAAGGAAAGTTACATTAAAATGTAATGAAACAAGATAGGACACAGCTAAATAAAGCTAAAGACAATGTACTACTGCACCTTAAACGAGAAATGAAATTAGGAAACTAAACAACCCTAAAGTCAAGTTCATTTAATAAACGAAACCAACTAAAATGTAAAAAATGAGAATATAAATGCATACAAAAGACAGCAATACACATGACAGAATTAAACACTGCCAACAGAACCACATTCCAAGAATTGACAACGTTTATTTGGCCATTATTGGTGAGGAAGCCACATACAGCTCACAAAACCTCCACACTGCTGAACAACTCGTAAAATCAATGAGGGAATCCATAACAGTATAAAAAAAAGTTGACAAGAAAAGACATTAAAATCAGATTGGCTTCTTGATGCCACGGATTTCAAATAGCTGAGAAACCCCAAAAGCTTCCCAATACAGGGGAAGAAAAAAAAACGTATTGAAACACATTTGCCAAATGGGCCCTTTTAAGAAACAGTCTTGTGAAAACTACTAATTTCAGCAAATCCAGAAACACTAAAAATGTAAATGTTCCAAAAAAGCATAAACTACCTTCTTTCAGAGTGACATGGACTGCAATCTATTATCAAAGGAATCATGCACAGACTCCATCAACTTAAAATCAGGACAATGAAGCCTTCTCTCACTACAGGCAACTGCAATAAAATGCAAATAAATTAAAAACTATGAATGATGTAGAGAACAGAATTTAAAGTTGCAAGCTATTAGCTGCGCATAAACGTGATTTGCCCTACTTTGAGCAGGAACGGTAGTGAATGAATGACACGTGCACACCTTAACGTCAATCATGTACATAGCCCTAGCATCAACCGTTACAGAACAAGCAATTCATATATTTTGCTTGGAGACCCGGAATTAGGTTTGCTTGCTTTAAGAGAGATGTACAATTTGGAACCAGGGAATATAGGCCCCAACACCAGCTTCCTTGCATTTTTACAAAGTGAGATGTGCATAAAAGAGGAACCACTGTAACAAGTGCAAAGTCCCCACTTCAAGGCTCAGGCTTTTTAACTCTAGTCCTACGGCCATTTTAAATGAATTTCGGGAGAATGTAACCAGCCACCTCCCAGGCAGCAAAGGTGGCTAGCCCAGGACGCAGAGAGCCATGTCTTGGGCATTGAAGTGGATGAGAAACAGGCCTATTTAGTTCATGCCCAGAGCGGTAAGTGATAAACTGCAAACTAATAAAACTGAAAGCTAAGGCTCAAACCGTGGCTTGAAGAAATGTGTGATCCAGGACAAATTATCTTTTTGTGTACCTTATTTTTCCTACATGCTAAAATTGGTTATCACCTAGAACTTGCAAGAGTTATACCATGTTGATCGGTAATCACTAATACGTAAGCTCACTTATACCATGCAAGACTTAATCAGAACACTACTGATAGCAACTGTGTACAGACATGGGTTTGAAACTCAACAGGTTGCAAGGACGGGACTGCTGAGATCTTGACACTTAACAAAAATAGCATCTAATTAGGCCATGGCCCCTCACTTCACAGGACGGGTTTTTGGGGAGCCACCACCTTTACATACAAATGAAAAACACTGTTCAGATATTTACAAACAAAGAGGCGTTAACCAAACAAATTAAATATTTACAGGTAAAAAAAATAAACCATTACAAGTTTGTGCATGTGCACCCGTTGGACCATCGGAATGCAACCGTAAAGCAAACTGAAGAGCAAAATTGTGTCCGTCTAATGCCCAATTCGGCAGAATTCGGGAGGCTTTTCTTCATGCTCCCGACATGCAGACTACAGATTGCACCTTGGTTTAAATGTAACCTGCCCTTCTGCAAAACCCAACCGAGGTGAGGCAGTACCTCCCTTCAGGGTCGTTGTTGGATGAGCAACAACGGTGGCATCAAATGTTGCTTATAGGAACAGAAATGGCAGCACTTTGCCTAATAATCCTGGCCAACTCATCCTGGCCGACTCACACTGCTCCTCCAGGCACTGCTTGCTTGTGCGAATCATGCAGTCAAGTCACCCCCAAAAGTCAACCTCCAGGGTCTCCTTAACCAGTGGAGGTACCCTGGGGGGCTGTTAATGGTGCGCACCCACACACTTACTTTGACGGGCTCCTGCCAGGCACTGCTTCTTAACATTCTGGTGTCATTCAGTAGTTCTGGTACCTCAGTGACAACTGAGGGGGAAAACTGCGTCTTAACTGGCCAGCCCTTTCCATGGCCTGCCTCTGCAATTGGCTGACCTGTACCCACAGGGGACGTTGATGCACAGAATGCACCAGGAGGCTGAGCACAGAGCTGGGTCACTAGCTTTACACACATGCAATTTTGTACTAATCCGGGTGAAATTCTTACTTGTGAAAAGCAATTAACATTGTTTCGTACTAAAGAACTGAGACCCAAAAACAGACCTTTGAAGTTGTTGCAATGTCACATCTTCTGGGTGTACTAGAACAGCGTTCTACTTAATGCTTGCATCAGACAAATTGATGCTTGGAGAAACCAAGCACCAATGGCCCACCCAACAGGCAACTGGATTTGGAGGGCAAACAAATTAGACCAAACAGGCATGATCTTGTAGGTGCTCGGCATGACTACACTAAGAAGAAGAAAAATGTATAGTATTCTGTAACAGGATGGAACAAATGAGGATCAAGAAAAAAAAAAACTTGTAAAAAGCAGCAGATCACTGACAACGTATGTAGCAAAGTACTAAAGGTAAGAAACATTACACCTTTCATAGCGTTTGATCCAAAAGCACAGGTCACCCACATGCTCAGTATTGATGTTTTGTCCAAGCACAACCCAAACGCATGTTTTATTTCTAGACGCAGATTCCATGCACTGGGCATCATCTGAAGTCCAGTTTTAGATGATCTTGAGATAATAAATACTTGGCTTTGGATTAAGGGTAGAATAAATCCTCTGAAATTTCTGTGGGGTGCAGAAGCAATTATGATCCACGTTTGTCAGCTCAGATCTCAAGGTGTCTTGAAGAGTTGTGGATGATTTCCTTGCTTACTGGTACATGCAATTGATCGTACTACAACATGTGAAAAACATTCAACAATTTTCAGGCACTTAAAAATCTGATGCATGGCAAACTGTCCAGCTTGGAGCATCCAACATGCGACTGCACTCACTTAAACCCAATCTGTGCAACCAACTTGAAAGCCCTGGGCGTAAACTAGAACTCCTTGCCTCTGCAGATGAGATTAGCAAATTAGAACTAAGAGTAGAGCTTTCTTTTGACACTTACTGCGATATCAAAAGATATTTGTTTTTTTAAAGGACATTGTGGTGGCAATCCCTTGGGTTCATGCGATTAACAGTAGAAAGGTGCTGCGCACACCGTGATGAAATGCACTGCATACTGACTGAACAAACCTACTGGCAATTGAAAAAATAGCGATTTCTAGCAGAGCTTTTCCAGCACAAATAGTTTGAAATGCAATGATACTACAACAAGTCCTTTCTCCGCGAGGAAGAACTCCCATAAGCATGGAGGAAAGGGGACAGTGAATCAGAATACAAATTCACTAATCAGCAAGAGTGGTTCTCTTTATGACAAAGTTATCACCAACAAGAATACAAATAAAAACCTCAAGAAGAAAGCAATGTTGCTAACGAGGGAGAGCGACAATCAATCCTTACTCCGCTCTACAATCACTTGGAATGGAACCATGACTAACTTTCCCCAAGCACTATATCTTGTGCTTTGTCCAATGCCACGGCTTGGCAGCATATCTGCATTGTAAGCTGTAAAACAATACTAGAATTGGTGAAAGATGTTGCGAGAAAAACCCTGAATACTATGTTGTCTGTGGGTGAAGAAAAAAACCCCATCATCAACTACTGGTTAAAACGCATCCCCAAGTGTTGTTACTGCAAGTCTAAGCACAAACTGTTCCTTATACGAACACTTAAACATTAGTAAGACACATAAGTAGCAGAACTATTTCAATAGAAAAAACTTTCTAACAGGGATGCTAAAACATGGAGAGCAGACAATTATGGGCACAAACAACCCAGCATCTGTTCATGTTATTCAACGACACTGCAGAGAATATGTCAGAAACTAAGACAACGATGGTGTGCAACAGGATGGCACATTGAGCACTCGTTTAGTCCCTCCAACTATTTGAGGTTTCAGAAACAGAAAATTAAACTATTAAGAACTGATGACTTGAGAACGTGGGATTCCTTCACCGAAGCAACCAAAGGAACGGAGGATAGCACAGGGGTAACACGTTGGTCTTGGGAACAAGACCACACAGAGCAACAGAAGTTTGAATCCAGGATCCGCACTTAGAAACCAAACTCTGGTACCATATAAGGCGCGTTATAAAAAAACAAAATAAAATTCCTCTGCCCAAGTAGGCTGCACTGAACCAACGATATTCCTTTCTGCCTAGAAGCTGCAAACGAATATGCTCGGGACCACCATTCTGCAAACTCTGTAGAAAGTGTCTGCGGATGCATCACCACCACTTTCACACATTGACCTAAACATCCACACACTACTTTCATACATTACCCAAATAGCCTCTCGCATCCCTCTTAAAACGAGATCTGTCTTCCACAACACCATGATCTCCAATTTGGCACCGAATATATCATTTACAGGGAAACTATAAACCAATAATACTATAAAGTGGTTCTGGCGACATACTGCAGAAGGCCATATTAGACATGCAGCCCGCTAGGTATTTGTATTACACATTAAAATTATTACAGCTTTCGATTCTGAATTGCCTTATTCTGGGGAACGATGTGCAATAACAATAGCACAAGAAACATATTCCAACATCCCCTTGTCCTCTGCAAGAGCATGGCATTAACTTTTTTACCTAATGGAACACTATATAGATGTAAAGTTTAGTCACGATTGCTAACCTGTAGTAAAAAGAGCAATGAAAATGTAATTAATTTAAGTTGGTCAGTAATGGAGTTTGAAAATGCGAATTTTAAATCATCTTATTTTGCACCGAGTCCTACCGTTTCACAGCTGCACATCGCAGTTAACAATATACAATGTTTACACTAACAATGTTAAGGCAGAAGACAAAACCAGCCCTTACAAGCCCTCTGACATTATTGTTTGGAGTAGAACCCTACAGAGGGCTCTCCTGCAACGAGCTGCAAGAGACCACAAGCTGAATTGACAGCACAAGCCCATGTTCCCTCTTAGAACACGCAAATGCTGCATGCTCTGCTTTCGCATCTCCCACCAATTCCCGATCCATTCTTTGCTCAGTGTTACTTTTCAAGTGTAGGTCCTGCGAAACCTACAGCCTCTTCCCGACCTCAATTTTGTATGTGGGAAGAAAAAAAACTGGACTTGCCAGTTTGTGCTAAACTCAGGTCGCATCATCTGGGCCACGCCAGTCCCGCATCTGTTTTCCAAAAATTCCATTACAGAAAACAAAAAACAAAAAAAGGGACTAGAGCAGCTCGGGTGCTGCCAAGAGAGTTTATGTATGGCAAGAGCCAAGTTTTCCCTTGTTCCTCAAATCGTTAAGACCCGTGTTGCCCCCTCAAGAATCCACAGGTGCTAATGGAGATAAATTGGCTACACTAGCCGCTAACAGTACAGCACCCGGCTGTGCCCTTAACGTGAAATGGTAGGCGATTGCCTGCCAAGTCCACCCGCCGTGCATGAGTTTATTGCTCAATAACAATGTTCCAACTAATCTGTGCAGGAATTTATTTGAAGTTGCAGACTCCTTCCTTGCACAAAAGGGAGTATGTCAGGGGTGCGTCTTAGCACCACCATTTTTTTGCTTATTTATTAACGAGGTTATAGTTTCATTGATAAAGCCCCCAAAGAGGTACCCAATTTGGGCAATAATAAAATACCGATCTGTTGTAATGGAACCTTGGACTGCTTACATACGTCCATGGTTCCACATTCGTTTTCAGTTACTGCTTGTGGGGTGACAGCGGCTGGGCCCCAAGGTTCGCTGTTCAATAAATCTACTGTTGACCCCTTACCTGTTGTACTGTCCTCCTTCACCGGCGACGAGGATCCGCAAGCCTTGAGGGACGAACAACGGCACAACAAGGTGTGCAGCTCTTGACACACCAGATTATTTTGGGAGAGCCCAGCAGCCATCGCGAGACACCCCCACGCCACCGGTGCCCCCTGTGGAGTGGTGATCCGTCTCCGCACTGGGGACCGCTGGTTTTCGCATCACCCTAAAGCAGTGGTATTCAAACTGTGGGTCGTGACCCCCTATGGGTCCGCGGGTGCATCCCAGGGGGGCCCCGAGAGCTCAGCATGAAAAAAGATTTTTTTTTTTTTTTTTTTTAGATTGGAAGAAATGGGCAGGGGTGGCCCACATGGGCGGGCTGAAGCATGAAACTGTCTCAGGCAACAATGAAACAGTGGCCCACAGTTGTAAATGGATATTCATTCCTTTAGTCACAGACTGGGCCTCATTACTACTATGGCGGACCAGTAACAACGGTGCTGGTAAGCTACCGGCACCGTTGCTACCGTTCCGCCATAGTAAGAGTTGTGCTCGTGGGTGCTTGACAGCCCCCGCCAGGTCTGACCTCAGCTCGTCGGATGCACCGGCACCGTTATTAACGGTGCCGGTGCATCCGAGCTCCCCATTCCCATTTGAGCCATATGGGGCTCAAATGGGAATGGGGATCTACCGGCACCTTCGAAAGGGCAATTATCATGTCCGCCTAACTCGGCATGACCTAGTAATTGCCCATTCGCGGGTGCCAGACCCGGATGCAACTCCAGTGGCAGCCGTGCCGGTTTTACCGGCACAGCTACCGCCAGAGTAGTTATGAAGCCCACTGTTTCAATAGTACCCAAAGTGGTGCTTTGTGTTAAAATGTAAGTAAATTGTGATATATTCAGCAACAATGGTCAACATTACTAACTGCATAGTTAAGTAACTCATCAAAATGGTCCACATTGGCCAAAATGGTGGCCCATTTTGATTGGCCCAAACTAGCATTTTACATTTTTGGTACAGGCATTGCCCTATAGGCCTGTCCGAGCCTGGCGGCTCATCCATAATGGCAAGAGGCGCCCACCCAGTGGCCCCTCACCCATTATGGAGGAGCTAAGGAGCCAGCCCAGTGAAACAGTGAGCACTCCCTCAGCTGCTTTATCCAGCTAATGGAGTGCTCCTGGGCTGGCTGAACTGTCAAAGGGAAACACTGTTTCCCTTTGACAGTTCAGTTTAGTTCCCCAGCCACACATGCTCACTGAGCCATGCAAGTGCTGGGGCGTTTTGCTTCGCCAGCATTGCATAGCTCATTGGAAATGCTGGCTGGGGCACTGCATGTCTGTATGTCCGAGGGGGAGCTCCTGCGCCTCCTCGCACATACGGACAGAGCAGCTGGAGCAGGCCGTTTCAGCACCCACACACAGGCCAATGCAGAAGGTACGTTTATGTTCATTGTTTTTATTTAAACATGTGTATGGATGCGTTATGAGTGAGTGTATGGTGATGGATGCTCGTGTGAATGATAGAGTGATTGCTGTATGAATGTGCAGCGCCTTGCATATACACATAATCATGTTCATTGTGTTAGGACCAGTGGGGCCCAGGGGACAGGGATGGTATCTTTTTACCAGACATCTATCATTCAAAACCCTCTGCCTTGTCCACAAGGCTTTCTGGGGCCTGGGTCCAAAATACCTTCAGCTATTCCTCCGCAAATACCTCCCCTCTCGAGCTCTTCACTCCTCTACCTCCAACTCCCTCAGGGTCAGTCGTTTATCAAAGAAACGAGCTGGGGGTAGATCTCCGTCTTCGGCTGGGGCCTCCCTCTGGAACAGCGCCCTGCCACTCTAAAACTTGAGGAGAACCATCTTTCTTCCTGCACTTATCAGACCTACCCCGTCTGCTGCCTTAAACGTAGCACTTGCAAATTGCTGGCTGCACTACCACTGTTTGTTGCCTTTATTATTTATTTATTATTTATGTGTTTCTCCTCTGCTTCGCACTTTCCACTTCTCCCCCCTTCCATGCACTTTTCCCCTCACACTTGCGCGTTCTCAATGTCACTGGGCCTAGTAAGATCGCTGTTTTATTCTCCTCTGTTCCCCTCCCTTGCCTTGTCACGCTCTGAAACACTTGTGTACGAGCGCGATAGAAATAAAATATCAATGCCTGCCCCCTGGACTCCCAGCAACAATTGCAAACTGTTTGGCTATTTACCCATTTTTTGTTAAAAGTATGCTCTACAATGCAACATTTTAACCTATTATTTAAAAAAAAATTCACAGGGGGAAACCCCCCCGAACCTCCCCTTAATGCCCCTCCACTTAAAAAAGATTCACCAGCCGCCACTGGCCCTCAGACTGTGTTGGGAACGGGATGGGGGAACCGAGGGACTATGGTGGGAGCACAATGGGCGGGAACCATGGGATAGTGATGGGAGCAGAGTGGGGAGAGCCCTGGGTGTGTGATGGGGTGGGGAGAGACCAGCGACTGGGTAGGAGTGGGATGAGGGAGCCCAGCGACTTTGATGGGAGCAGGTGACGGCGCGCAATATATACTGTCCATTTGGCATTTCTGGGGGGTCCCGACCTGCCCAAATTTTGCTCAGGGGGGCCCTGGCCAAAAAAGTTTGAAGACCACTGCCCTAAAGGAAAAGTATGCAAGCATCTCCATGTACACTGCCCAGGCGAGGAGAAACGGGGAGGAGCTTTGCAGGGCGATTGAAAGAAGGTGAGCACAGCTGCCCACGCTCCCTAGAGTAACGTTTGTGCAATTGGAGAACCCCTCTCCCGCCGCGGTGAAGCCAAGGGATCTCCAGTGCGAGTGCTGCAGTTACAAGGGTGCCAGAAGTCCTGTGCAAGATGCCCACCGGACAAAGGGTTAGAGGAAAGGCTCTAGATGCGTCAGCCTATGCACGGCAAGGCATAAAATAAGCGGTATCGCATCGCAAATCGCGATATAATAATTATGTTTTGCGGTTTATTTTAACTATCATGTCGCACCAACTGCGTTATGATTTCTATAGCAAAAAAAAAAGAGAAAAAAAAAAGATTGTGCCTTTAAAAGTTCTGCCTCTGTGCACAACGTGCACTGCAGGCAAGGGAGAAGCACCAGGCTGGGCTGAAAACATTGTATCAATGTTTTGTCAGCCCAGCCCGGATGAGGCGTCATCACGTGGTGAGAGGAGGTTCTGAGCCCCACTCTCACACTCCGGCTCAACGTCCTCAGGTAAGGAGGCCGAGGCAGTGCTAGGGGAGGTTTTGGTGGGGGAGCCGGGCCCTTTTCATAATGGTGTGGGTGTCTGATGATAATATTTCTCCCGCCCGTTCGGGCGGGAGAAATATTATTCTCAGCCACTTTCTAACACCAGCACCTGCCATAATAATGCAGCCTGCTGCTCGTAGAAGAGGCCTTCTACGAGCAGCAGGGTGCGTTATTACTGCAGGTGCTGGTGTTAATAAGTTCGGGCGGGAGAAATATTATCATCAGACACTTACACCCAGCACTTGCCGCCGTAATAACACACCCTGCTGCTCGTTGAAGGCCTCTTCAGGCTGCGTTATTATGGTGGGTGCTGGGTGTTGGAGAGCACCTCTAACACCCAGCACCCGCCGTAATAACGCAGCCTGCTGCTCGTAGAAGAGGCCTCTTCTATGAGCAGCAGGTTTCCTTGGTATATTCCTAGTTTGGGCTATATAATTAGGTGGTGCTTTAGTGCTACCTTAAAGGCAAAACTGCATTAAAATGCAGATGGGGAGAAATGCATGCTTGTAGGTGTTTGGCTATTTGCCCACCCATTGACTGCCAATGCTAATCCCTATGGCCATTTCCACCCAATTTCTGGCCAACACATCTCCTTGTGTGAGCTCTTTTAGCTCCTTTAATCAAACCCTTAACATTTCACTTTGTTTTTTCAAAGCAAACGTCTGTGAGTTAACGAAAGAAATAAAGAACAGCGGTCTGGTGGGGGTAAGGGGGAAGTTTGCAGGGAGATGGTAGGGGAGGGAGGTAGGGGATAGAGGAAGGAAGGAAGGAGCGGGTCGGGGGCAGGGTGAAATGAAAAAATAAATATGAGGACTCCTCTACGGGCAGCAGGCTGCGTTATTACGACAGGTGCTGGGTGGAGAGCGGCTGCTCTCCAACACCCAGCACCCGCCGTAATAACGCAGCCTACTGCTCGTAGAAGAGGCAGGGGTGCTGAATACACAGCAACGTGCTGGTGGCAAAAGCCCTGGCCGCACTGTGGTCTCTTTAGTGCGCACATTTCAAAATAAGCCCTCTCCCATAGGCCTCGCATTGATGTGCCTAGAGGGCATGGCTTAGTCCTTCCTGCCTGACCTGAGAAGTCGAGGAGCAGGTAAGTGCGTTTTTTCATTTAGCCCTGCCGCTCGGCCCGCTCCTTCCTTTCTTGCTCCCTCCCCTACCATCTCCCTGCAAACTCCCGCAACCCCCACCAGACCACCCTTGTTCTTTATTTCTTTTGTTTGTCTCCCCCTCCCCCAAATGGCATGCACACAATGATTAACTCCCACATGCCCTCTCGCTCTCTTCTGGCCTCCCACCCTCGCGCCGGTAACTCATGCAGGCACCCATCTTTCACATACTCTTTCTCCTGTCCTGCACATTTCGTATCTTTTAACTGGCCCTTAATTTCAACATTTCACCTTCCCTGCGCTCATTTTCACCCTCCCAGCACACCACATGCTGTCACCCTTTCTTTCCCTCATGTACCCGGTCACAAAACACATGTACCATGACTCTACCAGCTTCCCACACACCTTCTCTTGCATCCTGGCTCCCTCCAACAACATCTCTCACACTCTTTAACCCTGGCTCTTTTGAAGCCTTTCCCAAACTCGTCTCTAGCACCAGCATAGTTCTCACTCTTGCACCAAAGCTCTCATTCTCACACCATAGTTCTCACTCTTGCATCCTAGCTCTCACACCTTAGCCCTCTCAACATGCACACTACTCTCACACTCACTTATGTTTTCAAATAATGCTACTTCTCCCTCTCTCATTTTTACTCAAAACTATTTTTCATGCATTCTTGCACGATAGCTCTCAATCGCAGTCACCCACAGTACTTGCACTCGAGTTCCCACTCACAACTGCGGTCTAATCTTGCATATAGCCCCCCACTTTCCCTTGCTCCCTGTCCCATGTTTCCTAGCATTCATTCTCCCTCACCCCACACACCCTTGTTCTCTCACACACTGCCAGCAATAAAAGTCTTTCAGAGTTTTTAAAATGTTTACCAGAATCAAACTGCACTTATCTTGTCTGCTATCTCACAGCCTGATGCCTCTGTTCAGAAGCGCATGGCAAAAGGTCCTGATCGCGATGTACCCTCCCCTTTTGTGGCTTAGCCTACATATCTAGTCTTTTGAACTGTCATTTTTTTCGCCCCTAATTCGCCCACCCCAGCCCCAATTACGTTTTGGTAGCTGGCATTAGTGGAAGATGGCATTTTAACACATAACAAAAACAAATAAAACTCAGAATCATTACAGATGCAGCCAATGATTCTGCAGTTTTATGCAAGAAACTTAGAGCTCTGTACAGGCGCTCTGGGGCAAAATACATGCAAACCTCCTAATGTGCATAAAGGTGAAAGGCCCCGACGCTGTCCCCGATTGCTGGGCTGGGTGTTGGCAAGTGGCTGCACTGGCATTTTATCGGCTGTCGATTCTCGAACCAAACCCCTTCCCCACCCCCACAAGAGTGAGTGCGCATTGTTGTGGGTAGGTAATGAGTTGCGTTTTGCCTACTTTGTAGGAATTGGTCTGCAGTGTAGAGGAATATTAGGCAGAGAGGACCTTCCCACTGTGACTTAGCAACGTGCCTTAAGAGATAAGAAAAGCTTAGCCCAACTATTTATTCTACAAATATCTCTTTAATGTAATTCAAAGGCCTTCTGCAAGCAGGATGTGTTACTGGTGCAGGTGGCTGTGCTGGGAATTAATTTTCTCCTGCCCGTTTCGGTGGGAGAAATATCAATATCAGCCACTTGCTTGTGCTCAGCCCTGCACTAAAACTGTGCTGCAACACTGACTGCATGACCCATCCACACATCCTTGAACTGAAAAAATGTTTTTAGAGCTTTGTTTGGCCATTCATGCGGAGAACCTTTACATTTTACAGACATTGCACTGATGTTATACTTCAGGAGGTACATAGAAATAATTTCTGCATTCTTGCTAATTCTATATCTTGGGGTACAACTAATTCTGGTGACATTCAATATTAGTACAAAATTGCTAATCAAATGAGTTCATTTGCTAATCAAAAAAAAATTTCATTAGCAAAATCTGCTAAACAGTTTTTGAAAACTAATTTATGCCTTGCACGGCATGTGTGTATGGTTGTCAGGGAAACAAACTAAAGCATTGTACCAATACCACACAGGGAATTAAGAGATTGGTATCCCTCACCAGAGATATTTTATTACAATAAGGGAAATGGTGCCTTTTGGGGAAACACCAAAGTAAAGAAGTTTACAGTTGATTCCACAAGCACTGCAGCAACAGATTCACAAAATTACTTGCCCTGACAAACTAAGTTTTACAACAACAAGAGAAATTCCTTTCACGCTACAAATTTGACAATGCAAAGCAGTCCCCGCCCTCCACCTTCATTTATGCCTTACCCGAGCGAACCTCCAACAGCATGGGACCTGTGGATTGATGCTTTCAAGGTATACCTAAGGGCAGAATGCGGCGCCAAATACTCTGATGACAAGAAGGAAGCGACTTTGTTAAATTATTTAGGAACAGAAGGGCTATGCGTATTTAAGACACCTTCCTGGAGATGAAGTACATGTTCCGGGTGCTGGAGAAGGACAAATGGTGGTGAGCATGTATGAGACAGTTTGCAAGGGGTGAGGAGCTTGGTTTCGGGACAGCCAGGTCCCCTGCGCAACTTGTCATCTTTATTCAAGGTTAGGCCTGCAGCCCAATACATGGTTTTGTCAGGGAACCAGGCTCCATGGGTCCCAGGAAGTTTGAAGAGAGAGGGTGGCTTGACAAAACCTAGTTGGTTGGTGGCGCTGGCAAGGGAGTTGGTGCCCCTTAGTTACTACACAAATCAGTTTGTGTGTGCAGGCATATTTATTATTTCAAGTGCAGCATAACACCTGGGGTACAGTGTACCAGGTTGGTGAACCGTAACAATAGAAAAAACAGCCGACGCGCGTTTCAACCTAAGTCTTTCTCAAGGCTGTGCGAGGTGGGGGTTGGTGAGTGGTGGGAGAGTGAGTGGTTCAGTGACATGTTGCATGAGGCGAGTTCATGATAAATGGAATCGTATATCAATCCAGACATGGTATAACATAGTAGTGACATGTTCATGATGGAAAAATACATTAGATATTCATACAATATGGGCCATGGTAAGACAGGAGTACAGCGACATGATTAGTGCATGGAGATACGTGGTGAGTGGGGTGGTTAGTGCAGATTGGTACAGTTTGTTTGTTTGTTTATTTATTTAGTATAGCGCGCAAAACCCAGGGGTAACAGGGCGCAACAGAGGTCAGGAAGATAGGATTGCATAAAAACTTGGTTACAGAATAAGATAGGCATGAGAAAAAGAGCATTGTATTTACAGTTACATTGTGTGGGATGTGCATATATACATATAATTGAGCGAAAGCTTACAGGTTTACATATTAATACTGTGCATAGGGGCAGTTCGGTTGCATTTACATATTTGCAAATTTAAGGCTGTACATGGTAGTCAGGTTATAGCACTGGCATGATCAGATTAGATGGCAGGGTTAGTCGTGAGGATCATTGGCCCGCAGCCAAGTGAGGGTGTTTCGCCTGAAGCTAAAGTAGGATTGGTCAGTCCTAATGTGGAGTGGGAGGGCGTTCCAGTGTTGGGCTGCCAGGACAGGGAAGCTGCTGCCGCCGGTTTTCTTTTGTCTGAAATTGGGTACTTGCAGGCAGTAGGAGTTGATCGATCTGGTGGGGCGGGAGGACGTTTTTTTCTTTATTCTGGATGCGAGATAGGGGGGGGCTGTGTTATTTAAGCATTTGTGGGTGAGTGATGCCGTTTTGAGGGAGATGCGGTCATGGATTTTAAGCCATTTGTGTTCTCTTCTTTTGTTGGAGATGTGTTCCTTAGAGGGTAGGTTGAGGGCTGTTCTGAGAGCGTTGTTTTGTAGTGTCTGTAGTTTGTTGGTTATGCATTTGTTGGCTCCTAGGTACATGGCGTTGCAATAGTCCAGTCTGGATAGTATTAGGGCGTTGGCTATGATGATGCAGCTAGCTTGGGTGAGGAAGGCTCTACTTGCCCCAATTAGCTTGCATGTGTAGGCGGTGGAGGATGCTAGTGAGTTGACTTGTTTTTTTAGTGACATGGTTGCATCAAGGTGAAAGCCTAGTGTTTTCACTGTTTTGGCCACTGTGATGGTATTGCCATCAATGTTGAAGGCCTTGTAGTTAGAACTGAGTTTTTTGAGATTGGTATTGGATCCGAGGAGCAGGATTTCGGTTTTCTCATCATTTAGACATAGACCGTGTGTGGCCATCCATGCCTGAATGATGAGATATATTTTGTTTACCAAGGCCGTATCTGAAGCGTAGTTGCCTGAAAGGGGTATGAGGATCTGGGTGTCATCTGCATAATTGGTATATGAGACACCCAGTCTGTCCAGCTTGTCAAATAGGGGCTTGGTAAAGATGTTGTAGAGGGTGGGAGAGACGCAGGAGCCTTGGGGCACCCCACAGGTTATTTTAATGGGGTCTGCTGAGGCTAGGGTGGAGAAGACCCTCATAGTTCGGTTGTCCAGGAATGATTGGATCCAGGCTATGGCCTCTTTCGAGAAGTGGGCTGCTGAGGCCAGGTGTTCGCACAGGACTGCGTGATCCACCAGGTCAAATGCTGCCGACAGATCGAGGAGTAGTAACATGGCAGTGTTCCCTTTGTCGTTAATCTCATTGATCTGGGTTTTAAGATCGATTAAGGCTGTCTCGGTGCCGTGCTTCGGTCTGAAGCCTGATTGGTGGGTGCCTAGTAGTTTGTGAGTTTCAAGATATTGCTGAATCTGCAGGTATGCTACTCTATCTATTATCTTTAACAGGAATGGCACCGTGGTGATGGGCCTGTAATTGGTGGGGATAGCGGGGTCTAGGGTTTGCTTCTTGAGGAGAGGCAGGACCCAAGATTCTTTGAGGTTGTTTGGTATGGTGTTGGAGGAGAAAGATGCGTTGATCAGCTTGGTTATAAAGGGGGCTAGATCCCTAGCAGCATCCTTGATTATCTGGGGAGGGCAGTTGTCGCCTTTGCAGTTAGATGGTTTAAGTGAGGCTATAATTCTTTCTGTTTCTGGGATAGATATTTTGGTAAATCTGAAGAGATTATGGCCTGGGCGGTTGGCTGTTTTATCGTGGTTGCTGGGAGATGTTTCATTGGTGGTGAGAGAGTCTTTTTTGTTTTCAGAGCGATTTTGGTTTGGAGACTTTTGATTTTATTAGTTAGTGCGTTTTGGACGCTGGTGCACCATACTTTATCCTTAATTATGTTGTCTGGTGGGGGTATAGGGGATTCTAGTTCCCTTAATATAGCAAATAGTTCTCTGGTGTTGGAGCTCGATTTTTTGATTCTTTCATTGAATAGTTTCTTTTTGGTGAGTAGGATTTCTTTTTTGTAGTTGTTTGCACAAAGTTTGAGTTGTGATTTGTTCTCTTCTGTGGGGGAGTTGCGCCATTGGCTTTCAAGTTTCCTTTTGTGCAGTCTAAGTTCTTTCAGATGTGGGGTGAACCAGGTGTTCAGGTGGGCTTGCTGTTTGCTTTTTTGCAGTTTTAGAGGGGCAATGATGTCTAGTCCTTTTTTTATGGTATTGTTATAGTTTTCTACTAGGAGTTCTGGTTTTAGATTATCGGGGAGAGCATTGAGGGTTGGCAGTAGTAGTGGTAGGAGGTTGTCGGGGGGTTATGTTTTTTTTTGCTCTAGTGGGTAGTGGTGGTGCCATGATTTTTCCTTTGATGACTTCTTTATTGAGAGATAAGGTGAAGTCAATGAGGTAATGGTCTGTCCAGTGCTGGGGAGTGGTTTTGGTAATGACGGTGTCGCAGTTTAGAGTGGCGATCCAGTCCAAGGTCCTACCTTTATTATGGGTGGGGGTGAGCACTCTTTGGATTAGGCCGTGTTCATCTAGCATGTTGGCTATGGCTTGTGCTGATTTGTCGTCAGGGTCGTTTAGTCCTAGATTCAAGTCGCCTAGCAATAATATTTGGGTGGTGTCTTTTATGTTGTTGGCTAGGAGGCTGGATAGGTCTGCTTCGAATGAGCCAATGGGGCCGGGTGGCCTATATATTAGAAGGATGGTTAAGGTGCGACAGTTGGAGATGGGTAGTTTGGCTGCTAGGAGTTCGCAGGATTTGAGAGGTGCTTGAGGCAGTGGTCTTAGCTATGATGGCTAGGCCGCCTCCTCTGTTGATGGGCCTGTCCATTCTGATTATTTGGTAATTTTCTGGAATGGCTATTGAGAGTGCTGGGCCTGCTGCTTCGTGCAGCCATGATTCAGTGATAGCTAGGAGGTCGAGGTTGTTTGAGGATAAGGTGTCTGCTATTTCTGTGGCGTGGGCCATTATTGATCTGGCGTTGGTCAACGCTCCGGATATAGTGGTGGTGTTGGGTGTATCCTGGATTGTTATAGGGATAAGTTTGGGTAAGGTGGAGTTGTAGCAGGGTGTGATGTGGCTCGGGTGGATTTTGGTGTGTTGCAGGGTGGGTCTCTTGTTGTGGTAGATGGGCTCGTAGAGACGGGGTAGTCTGGCTCGTAGTCTAGTGTTTCTTTCTAGGGTTGGACAGGGTGCATTTTCTGCAGGGTACATGGTTGTGGTGGCAATGAAGGTGGTAAGGTGTAATATGTGTATGAGGAGATACAGTAGGGTGGTTGTTTGGCTCTTGCTGAGGTACATTGTACGGTTTGGCATGTGTAGTTAGGCAGGGGGTTTACCTGAATTCGCAACTCAGGCTAAGAATGGCATGTGCAAGTAGATGCAAGTAGGCAAGGGGTTCACCTAAGAACAGTAATCACATTTAGGTTGAAAAATGGCATGCGCAAGCAAGTGGTCCGTTAGCGACCATAAGGCACAACATAGTTCAAGTGGTCCGTTAGCGACCATAAGGCACAACACTGTTCAAGTGGTCCGTTAGCGACCATAAGGCACAACACTGTTCAAGTGGTCCGTTAGCAACAGTTGGAACAGTGAATATGTAATAGGTGACATCATCAATGATACACTAGGTAGAGGTTGAAACAAAACATAATAGAAGGTCCGAATTAGACAATGAGTACCAAGGAGAATTGACAAGCGAAAGTGGAAGGAAGAGAGGTTTGGACCACCCCACTCACCACCTATCTCCATCAAAAACAAGTGTGTAGGAAGTGTGGTTGGACAGGTAATTCTACAGGGGCCAAGGAATGTCCAGCTTGGAATGCAGATTGTAGGAGGTGGCATGGCATCCGTTACTGGCCACCAAGAGTCAAATAAACATGCAGAGAGTCTTGCAGTGCCATATCGGCCTATATTAGTGAAGATAGTTTGGGGATGATTTCTTACTGTGGCATGCATTTTCTTTCTGACAACAAGCGTAAAGACAGCATGAGGGGTGTGCTTTTACACAGTCATCCTGACCACAATTGGTGGAACCAGTATAGCCATATTTTATTACTATGGAATTGTTTCTGGCACAGCCAACAGTTCTTATGTGGGGATACGGTCATATTAAAAAAGCTAGCATAGGCAAGTTTTCTTATAGTATTGTTACTGGCACAATTGGAAAAGCAAAAACGAGTATGTTTTTAAATGGGAATACTGTCATATTGGTCCAGCCAGCATGGACATACATGTATGTATGGGTTCAGCCACATCAAAAATGTTAAACTTGCATATATCGCGCAGACAGTCATTATGAAAATGTACATGTGGACTGTTGGTGGCTTGCAGCTCTTGGACTTTTTCCATGTGCTGCCCGACAGAACCCAATTGCAAAAGTTGGCCTTTTACCCAATTTTGACCAGAAAGTGTGCTGTAAAAGGCACCATTTTCACCCGTTCCGTTTAAAACGTTATCTCCATTGGTTGGTTCGAGGTCCCTGCATTTCTCAGTCAATCCCACATATTTGTGAGAAACGTTTACGTCCCTTCAATTTAAAAAAATCAATAGCCGCCAATGGTGCAGCAGGGGATACTAGGCGAAAAATGCCTGGATAAAGTCAGAAGCCTCAGTGAAGCAGCCTGTTGCATGTATCCCTAGGACGCAGGCCCTATCTAGGGGAGGGGGGGCGGAAGAGGGAGCTTAGAACCTGCACCAACATGCAAGATTACTTGTACAGTGCAACATTTGCCATTTTTACAGTCACTTGGCACGGATAGATTTCTCAAAAGGGCAATGGAAGGTTCTGCCCTAGGCAGATTAACCGTAGGGAAGACTTTAATACTGCTTCCCCAACACCATATACCAGATAGTATTCATTGCTGGTTCAAGGTAGCTGGGCTTTACGCTTTCCACAACAGCTAGCTGTAGTGCCAGTGGTTAAGAGTACACCCATAATAAAGCATCAGATAGGACAGTGCTAGGGCCAAAACCATTTCTCCGATTGGCAACGTTAACATCCGGGTGAAGACATTTCAAAATTTGCCATGTGGAAAAGGAGAACGATGGTCCTCTGTTTTACTACCACTCACTTTCTGCATGCAGTGTCCACATCCTACCACTGGCCACTATAGAAAGTGTCAATGTTTGTACTCTCACATCCCCCAAAATAATTACAGAATGTACAACAAGTCAGGAAATAGCAGGGAAGTCTGGTTAAGAACACCCACTCCACCAGTTTTCCCATGGGTTGGCACACACCTGTAGTAGTCAGACACACACTCAAGCGTTCACTGATAATATTGGACAACATTCAAGAATCACAAGACCCCGTTCAGACATTATACGAACCACTTTGCCAATTTACAGACTGTCTAGCAACACATAGAAAAAGGTAATTCACATGTGCGCCCACCTCTTCATCTGCTTACTAGACCTAGCCAATGTATTTAATTATATTATCCATTTCAGAAGTGTTTTGCACATTCACTCTGCCCTAATCAGATGCCACACCAAATCAACTCTCACTACCTTACTGTGTTGTGCTTTCGACCTCCCCTTTGTCTAAATAACAATATTACTTTTTATTAAGCGATACATGACATTCTTCTCAGTTCAATACCCATATTTGTACTACCACTAAAATTAATAAGACGGTGGAAGTATAGAAAGGACCAGAGATGACACTTCCAAAGACCGACAACATCTCCCATTGAGCATTTCACTTCACACCTTGTTCACCACAATGAGGTTTCTTTTAGGCATTGATCGACTGTCTGCACACCAGATGATTCTTTTTCGTCTCCCTTGTCCTTGCCCTTAACAAGGCCCTAAAGCTTTGCTCCAGAATTCTCACGTCAACGTTGACACACTCATGTGCCTTACATGCACAGGTCCACTTCATCATCTTCGCTCTACAGAGTTATTCCTAGAGAATGTTTACTTAACATGCAACATTCCTCAAGAAGTAGCTTGTATATCCACCAACAACGTCACACCCTGTAGGTGTTATTGGTAGATCACTAGTCAACTTTGGCTACTAACTGTTTATCACCGGGACATCTTCGCCTGGTCCTATACACCCTAGACGGTGGGGGGCATGTGCTACAACTTTCCATCCTGTTATGTTGCTTACTCATTACATGTTGCACACCTCTGCACCATACACAGATATTGCCTGCTCAGGGATCTCTGTATACACTACTATAAATACTGCCTTCCATTAAATGCTCCATCTTTCTACTTAATACCCTGGTTGAATTTTTGTCAACGTATTATTCATTTTCTGTATGTCCATTTCCCTGCGACACCTGGAAACGTGTTCTTCCCGTTTGACCCAGTAGAATGTATGTTTCTTTCCCCACTGGCCTTATGGGTCCGTTCAAGGGGGCCTCTGTGACAACTGAATTTTATGTTCCAAGTTCTTTGCGACCTCAAGATTTGAATAATGCGTTTTGCTGTAAATAAATGCGTGCGGTGTCTTTGACATTTGGATTCTCGGGGCATGTTCCCGGTGTCCTGGCACTCATTTGTCAATGTTTTCTCATTGTGGGATTCAGATGCGTGTTTGTGTGTGCCCCGCTATGAATTTGTTTGCTACTCGTCTGGCTATGGCACCATGAAAAGAAAGATGCTTACTGCCACCGAGATTCTTGTGGCATGCTCTCTGTGTTCCCTTGACTCATGTTGCCAGGCTTCCCATCGATATCGGTACACTTGGCTCAGTTTGTGACACTCCAGTTCCTACCAATAAATTAATGCTACGTTTATTTTGAGACGGTTTGGGCTCACTGAATGATGTACGTGAAAGATTATCTGCTAGCTGCAAGTAGTGTACTCTCCATACCAAATTTCGCATATTAGGGGCGCATTTATTAGCAAACACCTCACCCGTTCACTTGAAAACCTTTCTGCAACAGCTGTTCTCGTGGTTTCTTCACCCCCGCCCTCATTAAGAGGACAGGTTCTTCGTTTTGCCTATAGGCTACAACGAAGCCTTCTCTATAGCCTCTCCATACCCGTGCACTTTAATATTTCTCTGTGCCCCTCCCCCTGGATATTAGTGCCTTGCCCAGTGGATTCCTGCATCTGTCTGTAATGTGTTCCTCCCTGCTCCCAGCCCCCGTTTGGTGTTTCTATGTGCCTCTCTGCTGCAGCAGCAGGGTCAGACAAGGATTGCAGGGGAGCGAGACAACAGCCATTGGAACGCTTCAAAAACACACTCCAGGCCATCATTAACCAGCATTCACTCTTAGGAATATCCAGCCCCTCCACTCCCTCTAAACACACGTCGATCCCATTCTCATGGCCTCTCAAATTCACACACTATACAACCACTCGCTGGCAGATCTTCAATGACACCAAAAACTCACTTCGAAACACTTCCTTCTCAACACTGATACATCCAGACACTAACAACTATTATTCGAGGCACAAACGACAATATACAGAGGCAACGCATTCACCTCCTAAAGACCCAGACACCAGTGTATTCACCGGCATGACATCAAGCGCATAACCCCCTCTCACACAGAGACCTTCAATCTATCAAATAAATAACCCACCTAGCATCTCACTCTAAAACACAAACTATCCATCTCCTTCCATACACAGCACCACCTCCAACGATCCGACCCGTCTATCCACCACCAAAACAATTCACTGCAGTTTCTTTTGCACCCACACAGCATACCCACTATTTTCACTAAACTGTTCGCCAACATAAACACCTTACACCCCAGACTACCTCATTGTAACAAGCTCACACTCTGTCTGGATGCAAACCCCATCACTGGTCTCACAAAAAAGCCGAACTCTGCCAAAAATCACCAGATGTTTCCAGCAACCGAGCACTAGTTACCCTCACTAATATAATTGCCACCTGTCGAACACATCACAATTCCATACACCCGCCCTCCCCACATCTCTCCTCGTAAGGCTTAGCCACTTCACGATCACCAGCTGCACAAATGCCATTTAATTTCCCCCAAAAGTTCCATCCTCTCATCTTTCATTATATGCACCCCCTCCAATACTAGGCGCTACAGTCCCCCTTGTCACACATACCCTGACCACCTAGTCCTTCCAAGTCACACCATAGCTATCTACACATCTTCAAAACCCTCCCAACAATTCCTTTGATTACTTGTGAACTGATTAACCCCTTACCCACCTACTTGGTGCTGGCAGCACGAGCGCCTAGAAGACAACCCCCATTTCCAGGCAGCTCCTCCTCTTCAAACCATCACTCCATCCAACCCTCTTGCTAACAATCACAACTTACAACCAGACATACAACCCAGGCTCTCCTCTTCTTACCTCCTGCTGGCACCATCCTTCTTCAAATGCATTCACCTGACCCCTTGCTGTACAACGCCTCACCCACCAACGAAAAGGAAACCATAAGCCACCTCTGTTCGTCTATCCACCTATACCCTCAGTACGTACCCTACTTCCCATCTCTTCCCTTCATTCACCCTTCCACTTACTCCTGCCAGCCACGGTATGTAAAGGCCTCACCCCCGTTCCCTCCTCTACCCCCGCTTCCCCCTCGCCGGTTGCGCCTCTCTCGTATTCTTAGCCCTCTATTCCGGCCTCCTCACTCCCTACCCCCTCCCTTGTCCCCTGTACGCACCGGCCTTCTTCGCTCTGCTCTTCATACGGACGCCATTTTCTTACCGTAGTTTCCCCTAGTGTTGCCAGGTCTGTACGGATACAAAAACAAGGGTAACTCAGTGTGAAAAAAGGCCACAAAGAAGCACCGCCCAGGAGAGGACAAGACTTAGTCCCAACCAACGACAACGAATGGTTACAAAAAGGAACACGTGACGTGCCGTTCCCATTGTTAGTAAATCCCTATCCATATGGTGATCATCTCATTTGCGGCTTGTCCTTTTCTTATTCGCACAACCGTTCTATTTTTATGAGGATTGCAGCTCTTATTTTGTTTCAGGTTTTTCTGTACTCCTTGTTACTTTTCTTTTGAATTATTTTCATTTACCATAGGGTGTACCTAATTCAGATGTGTTCTACCCTGTAGTATTAAGACATTCATGTTCCCCAGTGCTTTAAGTGGGCCGGGGCCTGCCTGGGCCGGGGTCCCACGGTCCCACCGCCACATATGCGGGATGCATTATCCCGTCGCGGCTGCCATGAAGTCAGGCTAGCTGACAGAAGTGGCAGCCAACCACAGGCATACTGCGCCTGGCTGCCACTTCCGTCAGTCATAGTAACTGCCTCTGGTGACCCCTCGTTTGAGGAGTCACCACAGGCAGTTGCTGTCCCTTTGTTTCCCCAGGTTCGCCGAGGTAACCCTGGGCGAACCTGGGGATTCCTCGACATTTTTCGAGGTTTTTAAAAGCCGGATTGAAAAGTACACAATTCACACCATCTTTTATAAAGCTTTGCAGACGGACAATTTTGTCCGTAGTCAAAGCTTTATAAAAGATGGCTTGAATGGTGTACTTTCAAAGCCATCTTTTATAAACCCGAATGTTTAAAAAGATGGTCTGAAAACTAAGCAAACCGTATGGTATGCACACAAATATATATACATGTTATATATCTGTGTGCATACCTTACTATGGTTTGTGTACTATGCAAGCCATCTTTTCTAAACATAGAAGTATGTTGCATATTTCTACGTTTAGAAAAGATGGCTTGCATAGTACACAAAGCACAGTAAGGTAAGCAGGTAAGCATACACATATGTAACATTTATATATGTGTGCATACCTTACGATTTGCGTAATTTCTAAGCCATGCCCCTCCCACAAGCCACCCCCCCAAATGAGCCCCCCCCTCGATTTCTTACCCCACTTGAAGCCCTGATGTTCCCCTTTTGGGCTATTTTTTCTGACTGTGGGCCTCAGTATGTGTTCAGTGGCGTGGCCAAAAACTATGTTAATGGAGTTACCACTGCATTATCACCACATACCCATACATAGCAACATTCTGAAGTACCAGGGAGCAAGATTTCAACAGAGAAATTAATGTTTCCATAGGAATGCGTTAGGCCTAGGATTATTTTAGGCTGGGGAATGTGTAAAAAAGCTATATTAGTCATTGAAAAATCGATAGTCTCCTGCTAAATTGGGTGGGTTGGCGTGTATGCATTACCACACTGCCTGCTAGGCAGAATTATATGCAGTACCCTTTGGGAACAGCACACACAATTAAGACTAAAAGTGACAGTGCAAATGCACCTTTGGTACAAGCCTGTACTGCACAGTTAAAGTGGTAGCTGTGGCTGAGCAGCCAGACTTATCTCAAGAGTAAGTGAGCAGTACCAAATAGTTACACAAAGGACAGCAATTAATATGATTCAAGCAAACACTGAATCAAGGTTTTCAAGTAAAAGAATATAATTTATTTTACTCTTCAGTTGTATAACATTTCACTATTCTAAAGCAGTTTAAAAATCACACTTTTAATACACCACACAACTCCCAATACGTTTCAGACAAGTTAAGCTCACAAAATGAAGTGGGAGCAAAATGGCACTCCAGCAATTTAAAAGGGAGGGAAAGACAAAGTTAGCAGAAAATGAACCACACCAACAGGTAAGTACTCAGGGCAATTGAACAAGAGGAACTTCAATAATAGAATCAGGTTAAAAAGGCTTAGGGCCAAAGTCAATGGGACAAAAGTCTTGTGCTCAAGATTACACAGTTCAGGGTAGTTCGTTGTAAAGTTCGTGCCACGGATTCCGGACAAGGTTGGTTGGTAGAAAAGTTAGTTCAAAGAAAAGAGAAGGACAAGCCCTCGGATTGGAGAAAGAGTTCAAACACTTTCACCACAGCTGAACGAAACGAACAACCGGATTTGCACAGTACCTTAAAACGGAGAGGGAGCTGTAGCTGAGGCAGACGTTCCTGGTAGTTCCTGCAGGCTCACGGTTCCTGAAGCGACTGTCGGACTGATCAGAAGTAGGAAGACTGGAGGGCCCTGCACTAACCAGGGAAGAAACCAGCAGCAGAGCAAAGCAACGAATAAAAGGTGCGCTCCTTAAAACCCAAGCAGGGTCCGACCTTCCTGGCTATCCGTCCCACTGTAGCTCTGTACAGCAAATTCGACCAGAGGAGGGGTCCTGGCTTGAAGTTTGGGCGAAATGGTTGGTCCCACTAGCTCAAGGGAAGAAGTTTCCTGGAGGATCTTCTCTGTCGTCGGATTCTGGCGATTCGGACCTGCAGCAGGGCTTCACTGGGCGGTTCAGTTGTGGTAGGGGTCCTCTTCCGCCAGTTCCTCATTGGTTCTTGCGTTCCAGTGGTGACTCTGCCTTTCCAGTCCCAGAGACCTGCTTTTTATGCAGTTTTCCGCCATTCATACAGCCTGGCTGTCAATCACACAGCTTGGTGGCTGTCCTGGCAAGGACAGTCACCCAGCCAATTACACAGGAGTGCGACTTGGGTTACCAAGGGAACCCATGGCAGGGGTCCTAAAACCCCTCCCTCACATCCTGCCTACCCAGACTTTCAGGTGCCTAAAGGACGGTTTCTGTGAGGAAGCCTGCGAAAAGGCGATGAACAAAGAGACCAAACCTGGTTTGGCACGCAGAGTAAAACACAAGAAAGACATTTACAAAAAGAAATGGTGAATAAACCCAGCCGGAACCGTAATACAATATATATGGTTAAGCAGGTTTATGTTTGAGGCTAATATAATAGCCTAAAACAATATCATGGTTATTTAAGATAACCGCGGTATAAAAAATAGGGTAGATACCACTGCCACCAGCCAAGTCTTAGTGTAAAGGGAGTGAAACAATGCTCCAAGAGACACAGATAAAAAGGGATAAGAATTAACCCTTTCCAATACTCCATGTAAAATGGGGTGTACTGGATCTGTGGTAAAAGTGACTAAATAAAGTTAATGGCAACTTTACCTTTTCTGGGGGACAGTAGTCAGCTCCAGAAAATGTAGTTGGTGGGAAGTCTAAAAGACAACTCTGTGTCACTACAATGAAGGTGCTGTGTAACACACATGGAAAAATGTGGTTGCATGGAGTAGGTGAGGCTCCAGCGCCCAAGATCACACAAAAAGTAGAAATACACTCAGCAAAACACATGTAAGAGTGGGGAAAAAGGCTCATACTCTTACCAGGTGAGAAAAATAAATCCCAGAAATCCAGCAAAGCTGCTGAGGGACTTTAGCCATTTATGAGAATTCTCCCTAACACTCGTCCCGCCCCCACTCACCCCTACCCCCAGACTAAGGGACAGGAGGATTTAATCCACTCCTGGATGAATCTCTACCTCTAGTCGATTAAAAACATCCTAGAGAGACCATCAGCATTTTGGTGGTGACATCCTGCTCTGTGCTCAATAGTGAAATCAAACCCTTGCAGGCAGATTGACCATCTTAGAAGTTTTGGGTTTTCCCCTTTCATTTGCATTCAGAAACGTTTTTATGGGAGGGCAAAAGGGGCACTTGCCCAGGGACCCCACCTTGGAGGGGGCCACACAAAAGGGCCTGATCTAAAGAAGTAAGATTCAATTGTTCACCAGACTTAAATAGCACGTGTCAGGATATAATATGGCATGCTGCTGAGCTTCTAAGCCCATTGCCTGTCTGTTTTGACAAGTACATTCTGCCTTGATCAATTAATCATGTATGCCTTCTGTGTTCACTGTGGTATACATAGTTATTGTGTTGCTAACGGCACAACTCTGTGGCATTATTTCCTTCCTGTGGGAAGTATATTTATCATGTGCAATAGCTAAAGTTGAAATGCATATTGATAAATTGAATGCCACGATCGTTTAGAAGTTAGCTCACTGAGTCAAGTACTCATTGCAGAGATATGTGTTAATATGCAAGATTAGAATAGCACATTTAAGCAAAGCTGGCTGAGCCTTTCCTATGTTTTGAAGTTTATATACCTACCTGCATATGTACTTGGTTTTATAGCACAACAGGTGCTATTATCAGCAATGCACCTGCACCAGATAGGGGTTGCTATACAAACTAACATATCATCTGCATGGTGAAGGTCTAGAAATTGGTTTGTTCAGATGGGGTGTTGTAAAACCTAGGCAATCACCTCCCACGATGAGCAAAAACTGTTAGTCCAAGAGGTGAATAAGTATCCAAATTCAAGCCTGTGGGACAAAAGTATTCATGCTTGTGTCCTGGCTTTGTCAGCAGACGATACAGTGATCCTGGTCAAATCATCTAATATATTTTACATTACTGTGCTGTCTTATGTGAGGTTTGCCTTCTTGCATGCAGTGGCATTGTTTAGCCCATTACTTGATCTTTCTTTTTATGTAGGCCATTTGACTGGAAGGGGTGGTAGACAGAAGAGAGCAGACCAGATGTTGCAGGCCTCGGGCAAGCATATTTTAAGGTCTGCTCGTTTGACAAAAAATGGTTTGCTTTTTTGTAAAAGTCAACGTTTTTTATGCACGTTTATAAATGACAATGTCACAAGCAATTGTTTTGGAAGTATTTAAAGCTTTAAAATACTAAAGAAAAACCCAGATTATGAGGCCAATTCATGGAATTAATGTGCGCTGAAATTTTCAGTGCAAGCGTGCGAAAGCGTGCGAATCGCAGTGCCAGTGCAAAAATCACAGCGAAACCCGCGCACAGCGATTCATGGAAGTCTGTGCGTGTGGAAATCCATGGATGTGCGCTGAAATCCTTTTTGGCGCACGCTGGCGCACACGCCTTCAAACAGCGTGCGCTAAGCACACAGCGAAAGCGCACATAGCGCGGCGCACACAACAAAAGTAGGTGTAACACGGGGCGTGACACGCGGAATGGGGAACAACGCGTGAAAATGTGGGCATCACGGGTGAAGTACAGGAGGCAAGTGCACGGTATCCGGTTGCCGGGGTGCTTGGCACAGGCAAGGCGGCCACGAGATGATCCGGGAAGGCGAAAAGGTGGGCAAACTGGTTATCCCCACCAGTCAAAGGAAGAAGACTCCTCGGAATGAAGATCTCCTCTGTCGTCGGGAAAAGTGGTGAGACGGTTCAGCAGGGCTCCACCGGTGGTGTCGTTGTTGCAGGTCGGCTCAGCTTTCTCCCTCTTCGGATTCTTTGGTCCTGTGGCGACTTCTGAAGTTCCAGTCCCCAAAGCCCTGCTTTTATGCAGAAAACCCCCATTCATCAGTCCTAGCTGTCACTCCAACATGCTAAGTGGTGAGCCGGGAGGCTCACCACTGAGCCAATCACACAAGAGTGTGACTTGAGTTGCCGAGGCAACTCAGCCCAAGGTGCCTAAACCCCCCTCCCACTGATCGTGTAGACCCAGACAGAGTGGCACCGCTTTTGGAGGCTTCTGTGGAGAAGCCTGCCAAAAAGTGGAACAAAGGGCTCGACTTGGGTTGGAGTTACAGAGGCGAACATAAACGCCATTTTAAAACCAAGTCCTGGGAAAAAGACCCAACCGGGGAATAAATATTAAATAAATAACCCGGCGGTATCTTTAACATTGCACTAAAAAGTGGTGCGTTTAAAATGAATGGGAAAATCCCATAGAAAATATTCCGGTGGAATATTTTGCGTGGTAACCACTGCCACCAGCCAGAAACTCGACGAGGGGGGACTGCACAGTGCCCCCTCGAAAACAGACCCAGGGGCAATCTAATTACCCCTACCAGTACTTCCTCAATATGATGGTTTGTACTGTTCTGTTCCCAATTTAAGACTAGTAAAGTCAATGGTGACTTTACATGCCCTGGGAGACAGTAGTCAGTCCCAGGGTATGGAGTCTATGTTTGGTGGTCACTATGAAACCCCTGTGTTACTGCACTGAGGGTGCTGTGTAACAGACTTACCAAAAACCACACGAAACCCTATGGAGTAAAAGACCCCTTGCAAAGTCAAAGGATATCTCAAATCGTTTCTAAGAGTGGGAGAAAAAGAGTCTCACTCTTAGCAGGAGAAAAAAATAAACCCCAAAAATCCTGAAAAGCTGCTGGGGGACTCACTAGGTTTGGGAAATTAGCCTTAACAGAGAATTCTCCCCAACACTTGTCTCCCCCAGACTAAGGGACAGGAGAATTTAATCCACTCCTGGATGAATCTCATACCTCTAGTCGATGTCATACATCCTAGAGAGACCATCAGCATTTTGGTGGTGACACCCTGACCTGTGCTCAATGGAGAAATCAAACCCTTGCAGGCAGATTGACCATCTCAATAGTTTTGGGTTTTCCCCCTTAATTTGCATCAACCATCTCAAGGGTTGATGGTCAGTCTGAATGACAAAAGTAGAACCATACAAGTATGGCCTAAACTTCTTGAGTGCCCACACAATAGCAAAACATTCTCTTTCAATTGTTGCCCACCTTGACTCAGGATCCTTCAGCTTTCTGCTGATGAAGCAAATGGGGTGCTCCCTACCTTTCTCATCCATTTGGCTAAGGACTGCACCTATACCTACATTAGAAGCATCTGTCTGCACAATGAAAGTTTGGTGATAGTCAGGAGATCTCAATACTGGTGCTTGGCATAGAGCTTTCTTCAGGTTTTCAAAGGCCCGATTGCACTCCTCATTCCATTTGACCTTCTTAGGGAATTTTGGAGAGGAGATTACATTCAGTGGAGAAGCTATGGTCCCATATTTCCCTATGAAATTCCTGTAATACCCAGTGAGGCCTAGGAAGGCTCTCACCTGGGTTTGAATAGTAGGTGTTGTCCAATTTTGCACAGCTTCAATTTTACTGAGCAAAGGCCCTATTTCTCCACCTCCTACATCATGCCTAAGGTAGACCACATTACTCTGACCAATCTGGCATTTACTTGCCTTTATGGTCAGTTTGGCCTGTCCAAGAGCCTGCAAAACATGTCCTAGGTGGTTAACATGCTCTTCCCAGGATTGGCTGAATACTGCAATGTCATCCAAGTATGCCATGCAGAAGTCCTCCATCCCAGTCAGAACCTGATTTACCATCCTTTGGAATGGTGCAGGTGCATTTTTCAGTCCAAAAGGCATAACCTTAAATTGGTATAAGCCATCTGGGGTAGAAAATGCAGTTTTCTCCTTGGCATTGTCTGTCAGGGCTATTTGCCAATAGCCTGAGGTTAGGTCAAATGTACTGAGGTACTTGGCTGAACCAAGTCTATCCACCAGTTCATCTGTCCTGGGCAAAGGATGGGCATCAGTTTTAGTGACTGCATTTAGAGCTCTATAGTCCACACATAATCTAAACTCCTTGGATCCTGCTCTTATTACTAGAACAACTGGACTAGACCATGGACTTGTAGATGGCTCTATAACCCCGAGATCAAGCATCTTGTTGACCTCTCCTTTGATGTGGGATCTCACATGTTCTGACATTCTGCAACCCCTGCTTTCCAGAGGTAAATCATTGGTACCCTAAAACCTTCGAATTGTCAAGGTGACACTTGCCCGGCACCGATCATTAAGGAATCAGCCCACAACCTTGCGCCTTTCATAACCACCTTCATCAATTCGTCATTTCAATCGGGAGTGGTCCCTAACAATTTGAAGGATGCTTGGGTCATCCCCCTACTAAAAAAACCGACCCTAGATCCAGAGTCTCCAACCAAGTACAGGTCCATTACTACTGTCCCATTTCTCCAAAAAATATTAGACAGAGCAGCCTACCTACAGATACAGAACTATCTGGAAACAAACAGTCTTCTAGGCACAAGACAATCCGGCTTCAGACCCAAACACGGGACTGAAACAGCCCTCTTGGACCTCAAAACCCAAATTGAGGACCTAAAACATAATGGCAAACTGGCACTACTACTCCTACTGGACCTATCTGCTGCCTTCGATTTGGTCAACCACCAAAGCCTCTGTCAACATTTGAAATCTGCAGCACATATTTTCTGACAACGCCACCAACTGGATCAGGTCATTCCTAGACAATAGACACATGAGAGTATTCTGCCCAACCTCCTCAGCTGACCCAGTGCCAGTCCCCTGTGGGGTCCCTCAAGGGTCATGTGTATCACCTACCCTCTATAATGTGTTTACTAAACCCCTGTCTGATGTGCTTGACTATCTGGGTGTCACCTACACTAACTACGCTGATGACACCCAGATACTCATTCCCATCACAGGCGATTACTCTGTAGACTCTAAATCACTAAACAATATCTACTTTGTCATCCAAGCCTGGATGGCACAACATGAGCTCTGTCTTAATGATGGCAAGACAGAGCTCCTCATTCTAGGCACACAACAAAAACTCATTAAATTGAACCCTCTGTTAAACTCATTCAATATCGGTGGCAACCCCATCAAAGTATCCAAAGACACAAAAACCCTAGGCATCTACCTAGATTCCACACTTTCCCTTCACAGACAAACCAATGCAGTTGCTGCTGCATCAGCCTACACATGTAAGTTGATCACAGCCTGTTGCCCATTTCTTTCTATGCAGAATTGCATCACCCTCGCTAGGTCACTGGTTATGTCCAAACTGGACTACTGTAACGTACTGTACCAAGGCACTAACCAGTGCAACCTCAATAAACTCCAAATCACTCAAAACAACGCTATTAGAGCAGCCCTCAACATCCCTAGATCAGCACATATCTCGGAAACCAGGAAGAGCCTGCACTGGCTCTCAGTCGCCCAAAGGATCTCACTAAAATCACTTACCCTTACCTACAAATGCATTCATAATCAGGCCCCTATCTACTTAGCTTTGCGGTTCACTCAATATATCCCTCCTCGGTCACTCAGGTCTGCCCATAACCAGAGTCTCTCCATCCCCAGATTTAAGCTCCAAACAGCCGGAGGGGTTAGCTTCCCAGTCGTGACAGCCAAACTTTGGAACTCTGTGTCTCTCAATATTAGAAATCTATCATCACTTAACTCATTCAAACTCAAAGCTAAACACTGGCTAACCGCCTCAGATGACCAATTGTCCTACTGAATAGCCGACTTCCCAGTTTTGTTATGTATGCCTGACTAATCTGCACTGTTTTTGGATTCCTATGCTTTTGTACTATGTCCCTGTAATGTTGTAACCATTGTTTGAAGATATGCGCCCGGTAGCCTCCTGGCCTGGTTTTGCGCTATACAAATAAACAAAATACAAATACAAATAAATACAAACAGTCACCAGTGAGAATATCATGCTGGCCCCAAGAGGTCAAGCCTGGTGATAGTGAGAACAGGGAGGCAACATGATTCAGCAGAACTTTGCACTCCTCCTGTTGTTCAGAAGTCAGCTGAGAAGAGAGATTAACTCCTTCTATGTTTTCATCTAAAGGTTGGCCTCTGAGGAGGTCAGGTAGAGGTTCACTCCCCTCTTCCTCTTGAGCTGAAGCTAGAAGCAAAGCTCCCACTTCTGGCCTTGAGACATTAGCCTTTAAACGGTTGGTGTGAAGGACTCTGGGAGCCTCCTTAGGTCTGCCTAAGTCCACCAAAGAGTTCACCTCTCCAAGTTTACCCACAACCTTGAGGGGTCCTATCCACTTGTCCTGCAAGGCCCTCTGCCTTGTTGGCACCATAACTAATACAAGCTGGTCTTGATCAAACTCAACCATGCTGGCCTTCTGGTCCTGCCAATGTTTAACCAGAGCCTGACCTGCTTTTAAGTTACCGCTTGCTTCTGCCATCATGTGTGACATTCTCCTCCGGAGACCTATCACATAGTCAGTCACTCTGACTGGCTTGGGGGAAGGAGCACTTCCTAACCCCTCCTTGATCAGGGCCAATGGACCTCTGACTGGATGGCCATAGAGAAGTCCAAAGGGACTGTAACCAACTCCCCCCTGAGGGACTTCTCTATATGCAAAGAGAAGGCATGGCAACAGAAGGTCCCACTTTTTCTTAAGGGATTCTTCTAAAGCACCTATCATGCTCTTCATAGTAAGATTAAACCTCTCTACCATTCCATTTGTCTGTGGATGGTAGGCTGTAGAGAACTTGTAAGTGACACCACAGTTTTTCCACATGGCTTGCATGTAGTGGCTACCCACCTACACACACACTAGGTGTGTCTAGTTGCAACAGGTGCAATGCATCGAGATTATACACACGTATCTCGGAAAAAGAGAAGATTTGTCAATTCCATCAGATTTCATTTGTGAATGTATAAAAATAGCATTGGTCAATAATTTTTTCATGGTGGAAGATACATTTTACCAACAGCTACACGGGACAAGCATGGGTGCAACATTTGCTCCCGATCTAGCAAATTTATTCATGGACAATTTAGAACATAGATCTGTGTACCATGAAAATAATCCCTTCAAAATGCAAACAAAAGCTTGGCATCGTTATATAGATGATGTGTTCTTGTTGTGGCATGGTAGTGAAACAACCGTAACAGAGTTTCTTGTTTGGTTAAACTCACAAGATCCATGTATCAAATTCACTATGAATTTTGATCACCAAAAGATAGCCTTTTTAGATCTAGAGATCTATAAGACATCTTCTGGCAATTTAAACACCACCTTATACAAGAAGCCAACAGACAAGAACACTTTGCTGTCATTTAAAAGTTTCCATCCGCAATAATTGCGAGAAAACCTTCCTTTTGGGCAATTTCTGCATATCAGACGCAATTGTTCAACAAAGGAAGAGTTTTACAGTAACAGCCAAAATTTGTCTCACAGATTAAAAGAATGGGGATTTCCACCACATATCATCTGACGATCAATGAAAAGGGCATGAAACACCAACAGATCCCACTGTTTGGAAAAACGAGAAAGGGTCCAGGAGGATAAGATCACATGTGTTTCCACTTATTCTCCGATCAGCAACGACCTATGTCGTTACATTTTGAAACACTGGCCTCTGATTCAAACTTAAGATTTTTCTATCCAAAAACCACACTTTGCATTCAAACGTATGCCCAATTTACGTGATAAATTGGTGCACACGGATAAAGTCTCAAAGACACGCTCCACCCCGCAACAAACAACACTATGGCACTTGCCACCAGTCAGCGGACATTTCAAATGTGGAAACTGTTCAGTTTGTGGTTTGACTAAAAATCTTAAATCCGTTAACTTAAACGGTCAGATCTGGCACTTAAAAAACATTACAAATTGCAACACATCATGGGCAATTTATGCCATTACCTGCCCATGTGGGCTTATGTACAGCGGCAAGACAAAGAGACCCATTAAGCAGAGGATCTGTGAACATCGCTCATGCGTAAAAAACTCAGTGCCCGACAAACCACTAGTAGCCCACTTTGTAAAAGCCAAACATACTGCCAAAGACATGGAGTGGTTCATAATTCAAACTGTGCCAGTTCACCCCTGCGGGGGGGATAGAGATCGAAAATTAAGACAACTTGAGCAAAAATGGATTTACAACCTTAATACTGTACAGGCCGACCTCAACATCGGGATAGAGTGGAGTCTTTTCTTCCATAAATGATCTTTTGTCTTGCACAAATGATTTATCATGCATTGTTCGGGTCCAACACATATTGTTCTGATCCCTTTATTTAAGGGCATGTACAAACCTGCTTCACTAAGAAACTAGGTAAATAACAATGTATGACATGCCTGCAATATTGTTGCAAGATGCTAACCTGTTGTGACATAAATTTCGCTGCCGCTACTTTTTTGCATTCGCTATCCATCTTCGTGGTGCTAGTGTTCACACTTACTCCTCAGCTACAACTGGCTCCATTGAAACACTGTTATATAATTGTCAATTTGTTTGGTTTCTCTTTTTGAGTAGTAATTGCTTCACTACCACCGGGGTTGGTCGTTTGATTGATATGCGCACATCAACATACTAAACAGGTATATGACCAAAATATAACAGTAAAGATCATAATGGCTGCAAAAATTCAGTTGAATTGGGCCTTTAACATGTCTTCAACCCAGGCTTTCTCAGCGACAGTCGCCATTTTTTATTTCAAGATGGCGCACAGATTGCACCATATTGATTGTTCATTCAGTCACAGTCTAGTTTCCCAACATACCCGTGGAGTTATATCCGTTTTTTTCAATTAGAAACCACCGCGAAAACTGACAGTGTAGCAACCAAACCAATAAAGATATACAAAAGAGGTAAGCGTACGAATGTATCCGTTGTAAAATAACATTTAATTTGAATGCAATGCTTCGAGTTATTCACTCCGAGCATTTTTTCCAGAAATTGAATCCACGGCAACCTTTCCTAACGCTGGGCAAAACACGTGCATACCGCGGCTAGTGAGGCCATCGGAGGAATTATCTCCATTTGCTGAAGATAAACCTGTGATCTCAGCCCTTCACTTTATACGCGATGGAAATATCCCTAGCAGGGTGAAAATATAAAATGAAAATTAATGTTCAACAGATAGCAGTGGTATTTAAGAAAGTACTTGATACTGCATGCATATATGTTACGCCCGCATCTACGCCGGGCTTTATCTTGATACCAAAACTAAAACCGCTACGCCAGCATAAGACAATATGTATCCAACAACAGCATTTGTTTGTTGCTATCGCAGCCTATTGTGCCAGTTGTGCACACATTTGTTTGCATTTTTTAGTATGCGTGCGAGACATAAAAAGCAAAGCAGGCTAACAAGTAAAATGAAAACACAAGCTATATATGCAGTAATGTGATGCTAGTATAATATCCATTAATGTATACAAACACGAATTGTATGAGTCCACATTGGGCTCTTACATTAGATTTGGATTGCTGTGTACTTATCATACAACTTGCACCAAGCTGTGCAAAAAAGTAAAAAACGAAAAGCAGAAGTAAAATTGCAAGTTTAAGTTTATAAGGTCCATCTCACATTTGCCTTTCAGTTCTAATGACTGTGAGAATCCAGAGCCTTAACGTTCGAATTTGGTCTACCTGCCTACCCAATTCGATGCCACACACGCCAATGAAGTAATCAGAAGGTTAGTGTCAACAGTTGCATGTGCACACGTATAGAGATATGATACCCCACCTTGGGTTTTTAACTATGTTACCAATACGCTTTTTCTGTTTTGGTTTTTAGATTGCCATAATGTGAAGGGTCAACTAATGAACCTTTTTCGACATCAAATTCCTGGTGTCTTCATTTAATGTCTTGAAGACGAGTTCAGCACACATCCAATAGCGGTTTAAGTCAGCTATAGAGTGTTTTCTAAAAATTGTTGCTAGTTCCCAGAAACACATTTCTCTGTGTCGACAGAGCCAAGGACAAGTTATAAGAATTAGGGACATATGAAACAGCCATATGTCCACCACACGCCCTTACTAACCTCACAATATTGTTAGAATACGCGAATTGTGGTAGCTTTGATTCATTGAAATCAGTGACTTTCACAGAATGTTGTTTTATGTGATATCTTGTGTAAACAAAATGCGTTTTTGTCTTTTTTATATGGAAATTGTTCCGAGTGTTTTTATACTCATTGATTAAAAAATGTTTATCTCTATTGTTCCTGTCTTGATCTAGTGATTGACATGATTGGTAGCACATGTTGCAACTAGACACACCTAGTGCGTGTGTAGTTGGGCAGCTGTTTAGTGGCATTTCTTGCTGTATATGCTTGTATTTGGTCCTCAGCCACACAGCCCCCTAAAGAAGAGGACCCCCTAGCTCTAATTGCTTGTATTTCCTGCATGAAGTGGGACATAAAATTGGATCCCCTGTCGGATATCACTTCCTTAGGAAACCCTGCTCTGGTAAAAATACCAAGTAGAGCCTTAGCCACAGCCTGAGCCATAACAGTTCTCATAGGTATAGCTTGTGGGTATCTTGTAGCATGGTCTACTACAAGCAGGATAAACCTGTTCCCTGAAGATGTGGGAGGGTCAAGGGGACCGACAATGTCAATGGCCACCCTCTCAAAAGGAATTCCCACCACTGGGAGAGGCACCAGGGGTGCCACATTCTTGGCTCCACTCTTGCCAGAGGTTTGGCAAGTGTGACAGCTCCTACAGAATTTGTCAACTTCTAAACCCATTTTAGGCCAGTAGAAGTAAAGAGAGAGCCTTTCCTTGGTCTTCTTGAAACTCAAGTGACCAGCCAAAGGTATCTCATGGGCTAACTGTAGGAACTGGAGTCTGTTGGCAAGGGGCACTACAAGTCTTTTGCAGTCCCCAGGGGTCGACTCAGTTGGTTCACTGTAGAAGAGGCCATCTTCCCAGCTTAACCTGTGCTTGCCAACTTCTTCCCCATCAAGTTGGTTAGCAGCCTGTTGTCGAAGACCTTCAAGAGTAGGACACTCTCTCTGTCCTTTACTGAAGTCTGCCATGTTGGGTCCACCTTCTGCCAGTAAAGACTGCAGCTCAGGATGGTCAACAGGGTCAAGATCTCCAACTAAAACAGTGTCTTCTTCCAGATTTGATTCTTCAGAAACTGGCTCAACCACACGAGGTTGCACAGCAGGTGGAGGGATCACAGGTGTGATCTTGGACAGTCTCAGTGATGTTCTTGTTGGTAGCACAGGGGTGCTGTCTGTCTTTTTCCTGGAGGTCTTGGGTTTCCCCTTTGCCTCTGTTTTCTTAGAAAGGGTAGTGAGCAACTCCTGTGGAGTGGGAGTGATAGTTTCCTCTATCAACTCCTCTGGAGACCATCTCAAGGTTCTCTCCCTTGCAGATCTAGTGAGCTCCTGTTTCCTGTTACTGGGAGGCTTGGGGGTGTTTGACACAACTCAAAGAGTTTTCAGGTCATTATCCAACAGGACTCTCCCAGGCACTTCACTCTGCACATTAACAGGTATTTTGACAATCGTATCATTACACTAGATGCGAGCTGGTATGATATGATATGATATGATATGATATGATATGATATGGTATTTGTAACGCGCCTATACACAGGTGTTTCAAGGCGCGACGAGGCAGGGAGGGGAGGGACAAGGGGAGACAGACAACGATCCTACTAGGCCAGGTGTCATTCAGATCGCGCAAGTGCAGGGGTGGGGGAGGGGGAAAGGTGCAAGGGGAAAGGGGAGGGGGGGAAGTGCAGTACAAGGTAAGTGGCGTAAAGTAATAAATAAATAAATAGGGCCAGCTGGTGGCAAGTGCGAGGTAAGTGCAGAGCAAGTGCTGGGGAAGGGGGGGGGGGCTGTAGGGATACAGAGACAGTCCCGCAGTGCAAAGGGGTTCCAGGGCATCAGTGCAAGTGGAGAGTGGCTGGGCCCAGGACCGAGGCCGTTTAGAGTGGTCCAGTTGCAGGATCAGTGCAGTTTCAGTGAAGAATTAATTAGCTGTTCAGCAGGGGAGAGGGAGAGAGAAAGCAGAAGCAAAGAGGAAGGTTTTGAGGTGCTTCCGGAACCGGAGATGGTTCTCCTCAAGTTTCAGGGAGGCAGGAAGGCTGTTCCAGAGGGAGGCCCCTGCCGCGGAGAGAGATCTACCCCCAGCTCGTTGCTTCGAGAAGCGGCTAACCCTGAGGGAATTGGAGGCGGATGAGCGAAGGGCTCGGGAAGGAAGATATTTGGGAAGAGAGAGTTGAAGGTATTTAGGACCCAGGCCCCAGAAGGCCTTGTGGACAATGCAGAGGGTTTTGAACTTTATCCTAGCAGCCACTGGGAGCCAGTGTAGAGATTTCAGTCCTGGAGAGATACGGTCCCTGGGCTTGAGGCCAAGGACAAGTCTCGCAGTTCTGTTCTGGATGAGTTGCAGAGGGCGGAGAGTGGAGGCAGGCAGATTAAGATAGAGGCTGTTACAGTAGTCCAGCTTCGAGAGAACCAGGGCTCGGGAGACAGTGAGCTTCTGGGGGAAGGAGAGGAAGGGAAGAATACCTCTGAGGAGGTGCAGCTGGTAGTGTGACCTCTTGGCAACGTCAGAAATATGAGGAGAGAAGGAGAGTGTGGAGTCGAAGATGACCCCAAGGTTTTTTGCCTTGCAGGTAGGAGCAGGGAGGGGGCCAAGGGAGGCAGACCAGAGAGCTGCAGGGAAGGAGGGAGTGGGAGTACCGATGAGTAGAATCTCAGTCTTACTGGCATTAAGGCAGAGGTCATTGGCGGCACACCATTCTTGGATAGCAGACAGACAGTCAGAGATGAGGGAAGGAGAGGGGGAGGCTGAGGGTAGCCTGAAAATGAGCTGGGTATCATCCGCATAGCACTGGAAATTAGGGCAGAGAGCGGCGATGCGGTGGGCAAGGAGTGCCAGATACTGGTTGAACAGCCAGGGAGAGAGATTAGATCCCTGGGGGACACCACAGGTGGAGAAAAAGATGTCGGAGAGGAAGGACCCCAGTTGGACCTGGGAGGGTCGATTTGAAAGGAAAGAGGTCAGCCACGCCAGAGCCTGACCAGTGATACCCAGGTTTTCCCGGAGACGGTTGAGCAGGATGGCATGGTTGACAGTGTCAAAGGCAGAGGAGAGATCGAGCAGAATGAGAACACACGGAGTGTTGGAATCGAGGTTCAAGAGCAGGTCTTCACGGATGTTCAGGAGAGCAGTTTCCGTGCTTCTGGCAGCTCTGAAGCCAGATTGATGATCATGAAGACTACCAACAGATTCAGCATGGAGGTTAAGCTGGGAGATGGCCGGTTTCTCTAGGAGCTTGCCCAGGAAGGGAGTGATGGAGATAGGGCGATAGTTAGCCGGGCAGGAGGGGTCGGAGGAGGGTTTCTTGAGAAGAGGGTGCACAAGGGAGTGCTTGAGGGGGAAAGGGAAGACTCCAGAGGCGAAGGAGTGGTTGCAAAAGTCAGCCAGGGCAGGAGCCAGGGAGTCGATGTGGTCCTTGATAGTTTTGGAGGAACAGGGGTGAACCTGTTTAGACGAGACTTTCATTGATCGGACTTGTCTGGAAACCTCGTCAGCAGAGAAAGGTGGAAAGGCAGAGAAAGAGGGAGGAGGGGTGACCGCAGAAGGGCCAGAGGAAGGGCCGGGTAGGGAGGGAGGGAGGTGAAAGGAGGAGAGCGAGGACAGGATGTCCTGAGTTTTAGAGATGAAGTGAGAGGCCAGTGCAGTGCAGAGGGCCTGGGAGGGGACAGGAGAGGTAGAGACTGCAACAGGGTTGGCCAGCTCCTTGCAGATTTTAAAGAGGGGGAAGTAACTGGGGAAGCATTTGCACAGGGCCTTCTGTTTGGGTGCCCTAGCAACATCCTCCACCTTGAAAAACGATTAATCCGCCACAGTTATGCTGGCTCCAGAGTCTCTGATGGCAGGGGTCTCCTGACCATTTACAAGAACACTATCTTTATAATACTCTTTAGTATTATCTGCGATGGAATTATAGACATCTAAATTCTGTTGTTCCCACAAGCCCAGGGACACTAAAGAAACACTAGCTGAGACTATCATGGGTTCATCAGCCAGTAGGTGAAAGTTTCCACTTGCCAGGGACACTTCTTCCTCTGGGGAGAAGGCTAAGGAGACAGTATGGATCCCTGAAGGTTTACCCTTACATCTGGGATCCCCATTCACATGGTCAGTTGACCCACAAACAGAACATTTCCCAAATGTTTTGATGAATGGGGGCTTGTTCTGACCTCCATCTGGTTTGGGTCCAGATGGTGCACTAGCCTGGTTGGTTTCCCTTGTGGTTTCCCCTTATGTGGTTGTTTGTGGCCCTCTTTTGGATTGGAGGTATTAGAACTCTCCTTGTTGTCTTTATTTGGCTGTTTCCCCTAAACCTTTTTCTGAGTAGCCCCAGAAACCTTGTGAGTAGCCCTGTTGGCAACCCACAAGTCAGCAGCCTTAGCTAGCTTCTTTGGATCTATCTCCTTAGAATCAGCCAAGTGCTGTCTGAGCGCAAGAAAGCAGACATCAAAAATAGACTCCAACATTACAAGATTTCTCATTCCTTCATAAGTGTTCACTCTGCAACCCTTAATCCAACCATCTAAGTTTTTCAAACATTCACATACCCAGGTAGCCCTAGGGGTACCATCATGTTTTTTGAGGGTCCTAAACCTCTTAAGGTACTGGGAAGGGGTCTTCCCAAATCTAGCAATTAAAGCTAGCTTTACACACTCATAATCCAACCTATCCACCTCCCCCAACTCCATCACAACATCAGATGCAACAGTTGTTTGCCTAGAGAAGAGCCAGGGAAGCAACTGATTCCCTGTGAGACCTTGCATATCATGGTTATATTCAAACATGGCCAACCAATCCAAAATATTTAGCTTAACGTCATACATAGCCAAAATTTCTTTAGGCATAAAGGGTCTCTTAGGACTGGAAGACCTAGAAGACTCTGGGAGAGAAGCATTTTCAAGAGACAATCTTTTCATTTCTAGTTCACGATTCAATTCCATTTCTCTGAGTTTCAGTTCTTGATGTTTTTGTTCAGTTTGAGCATTTAAACGTTTGCATTCCAGTCCAAGCCTCATTTTCTCCAGAGCAATGAATTCAGGACTCAGTGTAGGACCTGTGGGGGTCCCAGTGGACAAGGGTTGAGGTTGCTGAGCAGGCAAGGGAGCAGAGAGACCTACATTAGGAGACATATCTACTTCTTCCAATTCATCAGTAACAGATACATTATCATCCTCAATACTTTCCACATTTGCTAAGGAGTCAGGTATTTCAGACCCAGTCCCTAGACTTGGACTCTTTAACAACTTATCAATCAATTCAGACTTTTTGCCTTTGGCAGAGATTTTCCTTTATTTACACATGTTTCTTAAATAATCAGCAGTGTAACTCATGAGGGTCTCCTGACTGTGGCTTTCCATATCAGACATGATTAATATTGCTTTGTAGTGATGTTAGCCTTGTGGTTAGTTGATCCAAGGTAATATCAGCACTCTAAGTGTAATTACTATACTTTATCCTCACCGCCATACACCAGTGTTAGGCAGAATTATATGCAGTACCCTTTGGGAACACCACCCACATTTAAGACTACAAGTGACAGTACAAATTCACCTTTGGTACAAGCCCATACTGCACAGTTAGCTGTGGCTGAGCAGCCAGACTTATCTCAAGAGTAAGTGAGCAGTATCAAATAGTTACACCAAGGACAGCAATTATTATGATTCAAGCAAACACTGACTCAAGGTTTTCAAGTAAAAGAATATACATTTATTTTACTCTTCAGTTGTATAACATTTCACTATTCAAAAGCAGTTTAAAAATCACACTCGTAATACACCACACAACTCCCAATAGGTTCCAGACAAGTTAAGTTCACAAAATGAAGTGGGAGCAAAATGGCACTCCAGCAATTTAAAAGGGAGGGAAAGACAAAGTTAGCAGAAAATGAACCACACCAACAGGTAAGTACTCAGGGCAATTGAACAAGAGGAACTTCAATGATAGAATCAGGTTAAAAAGGCTTAGGGACAAAGTCAATGGGACAAAAGTCTTTTGCTCAAGATCACACAGTTCAGGGTAGTTTGTGGTAAAGTTCGTGACACGGATTCTGGACGAGGTTGGTTGGTAGAAAAGTTAGTTCAAAGAAAAGAGAGAAGGACAAGCCCTCGGATTGGAGAAAGATTTCAAACACTTTCACCGCGGCTGAATGAAACGAACAACCGGATTTGCACAGTACCTTAAAACGGAGAGGGACCTGTAGCTGAGGCAGACGTTCCTGTTAGTTCCTGCAGGCTCATGGTTCCTGAAGCGACTGTCGGACTGATCAGAAACCAGCAGCAGAGCAAAGCAACGAATAAAGGTGCGCTCCTTAAAACCCAAACAGGGTCCGACCTTCCTGGCTATCCGGCCCACTGTAGCTCTGTACAGCGAATTCGACCAGAGGAGGGGTCCTGGCTTGAAGTTTGGGTGAACTGGATGGTACCACCAGCTCAAGGGAAGAAGTTTCCTGGAGGATCTTCTCTGTCATCGGATTCTGGCGATTCGGACCTGCAGCATGGCTTCACTGGGCGGTTCAGTCGTGGTAGGGGTCCTCTACCGTCAGTTCCTCGTTGGTTCTTGCGTTCCAGTGGCGACTCTGCCTTTCCAGTCCCAGAGACCTGCTTTTTATGCAGTTTTCCCCCATTCATACAGCCTGGCTGTCAATCACACAGCAGGGTCGCTGTCCTGGCAAGGCCAGTCGCCCAGCCAATCACACAGGAGTGCGATTTGCGTTACCAAGGGAACCCATGGAAGTGGTCCTAAAACCCCTCCCTCACATCCTGCCTACCCAGACTTTCAAGTGCCTAAATGAGGGCTTCTGTGTGGAAGCCCGCGAAAAGGTGATGAACAAAGGGACCAAACCTGGTTTGGCGCGCAGAGTAAAACACGAGAAAGACATTTACAAAAAGAAATGGCAAATAAACCCAGCCGGAACTGTAATAAAATATATATGGTTAAGCGGGCTTATGTTTGAGGCTAATATAATAGCCTAAAACAATACCATGGTTATTTAAGATGACCGCGGTATAAAAAATAGGGTAGATACCACTGCCACCAGCCAAGTCTTAGTGAAAAGGGAGCTAAACAATGCTCCAAGAGACACAGATAAAAAGGGCTAAGAATTAACCCTTTCCAATGCTCCATGTAAGATGGGTGTACTGGATCGGTGGTAAAAGTGACTAAATAAAGTTAATGGCAACTTTACCTTTTCTGGGGGACAGTAGTCAGCCCCAGAAAATGGAGTCGGTGGGAAGTCTAAAAGGCAACCCCGTGTCACTGCACTGAAGGTGCTGTGTAACACACATGGAAAAATGTGGTGCCATGGAGTAGGTGAGGCTCCAGTGCCCAAGAGCACACAAAAAGTAGAAATACACTCAGCAAAACACATGTAAGAGTGGGAAAAAAGGCTCACACTCTTACCAGGTGAAAAAATAAGTCTTAGAAATCCAGCAAAGCTGCTGAGGGACTCAGTAGGTAAGGGAAATTAGCCATTTATGAGAATTCTCCCTAACACCTCCAAACTATGGGTTTAGAGTTAAGGTGGAGGAAAAACTTCCAGCAAAATGCTGGAGGTAATTCTGCCACGTTATTTCCAAAAAACAGCCATTTTGACAGAATTACCGCTGGCAGTATTTCTGCCGAAATCCCCATGGAGTGATTCCATAAATGGGGGCTAACACCACAATACCCCCACTTGTAATCCAGCGGTAAGTAGTAATAACTGAAAATGCATTTGGTGGTGTCTCTGTGGATTTACCTCCAAGATACCACCAAACTCATAATAAGGCCCTATATGTCTTCTGCTTGTTGTTGTTAAGAGAGTACGTGGATGTCGCACTACCATAAATTAGGTGGTTGATACCCCAGAGAATTAGAGATGAAGTTTTCGCAATAATCCTACAGACCACATCGTCGTCAGTAAGTGTGGACTCTCGCTGGAAGGGTCTAGTCCCTTTTTATGAATTCTGACCCATCACGTCTGCCAGTCGATGCAGCAGCGTGACGGTATAACATCTCACCTTAAATAAATAAATTAAATAGATAATCATACATAATTTTTTTTATGGTTAAGTAAAACCCAACCTTTACATATCAGAAATATAAAATAATCAACATTAATTACTATACATATAAAATAGCATAAAAAATCAGCATTATACAATTTTAAAACAAAGAAGGAAAGTTCATTCAGTTAAAAGAAAACTCATCAGGTTTTGGCCACCAGGGGGCGCAAGGATGTGAGAGCTCTGCACCTCGGGTCCAGATAAGCGGTTAGAGCCCCCGCTGATGGACCCCACCGTGGCTGCAAAGTAATTAACTTGAGGTTGGAAGGGACCCTCCACCGTGTGGGAGAAAACTGGGAGAAAATGGGACCATCCTTCCACGAGAAAACCGCTCCTCGAAAAAGGACGGACAGGTCACCACGTGAACCTCTGCCCTCCATGATCAGACAGAACACTGTCCCATCCTGTAGAAGCGTGAGCCCCGGCGACCACCTGGGGACTTGTTGGGGGCGGGTCGGAGCCCCCACGCGATCCCGTAAGCCCCTCAAAATAAAGGACTCACACGGGCACCAGTCCTTCCTGTTCGGGCTTCCCGGTCGCTCTGCCGCGGCCGGGAACGCCCCCTTTATTTATACACACCGCGGCGCCGTGACACGTCACGCCGCCGCGTAAGCCCGTCATCGGGCAGCGCCACACTCCTCCTTTTCCGGGAGGAACAACAAAACACATTAACATTAACTTTATTAACCAGAAAACCACACATCTATCATAAACACTACTGCACACCCAAAACCCCTTTAATGTCATCCACCCAGATCCTCTCACCCCAGTTCACTAACCAAGTGTCCCACGACATATTCGCTGAGGTAGGCAGGTTTCCCTCGCCCAGCCCTCTGGGGGTACCTCCTGCCTACCTCCGGCACGTGACGTCCTTCCGCCGCTTCTCCCCGGACTGGGGACTCGGGTACCTCGTCACAGAGGCCTCCGCCAGCAGGCAGGTCTGGTGGATCAGGTTCGGGCGGGGTTTCAGTTCGTGGATCACCCAGCTTCTTGAAGAAACTCACATTTCGGGTGACAGCAGATCGTCCATCCGAGGCCGTCACCATGGACCCTTTCACTGCCACTACATCCAATGGCTCCGGTTCATAGGGGAGTGAGAGCTTCCCGTGGGGGTGTCGGTTGCGGATGAGGACCTCATCTCCCGGTTCAAGTCTTTGAGGTTGGAGACCCCTGCGCAGGTTTTCTTGTTCAGTTCGGACTCGCCTTTCAGCCTCCACCCGCTGATTATCGATGACCCCAGGTTCTTTCTCCCCAACTTCTGGCAACAGCCCCCGGGGGCACCTCTTGAATAACACTTCTGCCGGAGCCACTCCCGTGGCAGCATGTGGGGTGGTGCGGTACACCCGCAGAAACTGATAGAGGGCGCGTTGTAATGATTGACCCTGCCCCTGAGCAATTCGGAAGGTTTTGTTCAGAGTCCGCATCAGTCTCTCAGCATCCCCGTTCGCTCGGGGCCACAGTGGGGATATCTTCCTGTGTTGTATTCCGCAGCTCTCCATCAACTCGGAGAACCGCTCACTTTGGAAGGGCGATCCGTTGTCAGAGCATAGAGTGTGGGGAAAACCATGGGCCGCAAATATTTTCTCCATCGCTACCACCACATGCTCAAAGGCCACAGATTCAACGAACTCGACCTCCGGGTATCTCGAGTGTTCATCAACTATTACCAGGAAGTGGGTGCCCACTGATGTTGAGCCAAAGTCGGCGTGGACGATCTCCCATGGCCTCGTGCCTCGGGGCATTGCCTCAATGGCAGGCTCTCGTTGCAGAGGAGAGGCCGGCTGACACCATACGCATGACGCCACAAAGTCGTCCACCCTTTTCTCCAACTCCGGAAACCAGACTTTCGAACGGAGCCGCGCCTTGGTCTTGGCGGCGCCCTGATGTCCATGGTGGGCGAGACTGATCACATCGCTCACCTTTGACTGTGGAACAACAATCTGGTCACCCCGGAGTAGCAGCCCTGAGTCCGAGAACGACAACTCCTCCTTCACCTTCCACAACTGCTCCAGTACTGTTTTGGCTTCTTGCGTGCGCCCGGCCACAGCTTCGAGGATGGACTTCCAAGACCCATTACGCATCGAGTCCTTCCAGATTCGAAAGCACTCGTCCTCAGCCGCCGCAGCCTCCAACTCCTCTAGGGACATCACATTTGGTGTTGCCGCCTCCACCACCATACGTACATGACTGTCCGCTTCTTCTCCGCAGGTGTCATATCCCTCTCCCCCACCCACTCCCGGATGACGAGAGAGGTAGTCTGCGGCATTGTTGGCCCCTGGCCTATACACCAGGGTGACGGAATACTCCAGGGGGGCGAGCATCCACCTCTCGATTCTAGCCGGTGGTTTTGAAGAGGAGCCCACCAGTATTGGAAGCAGTGGTTTGTGGTCAGTTACCACCGTCACCTGACGTCCCAAAACATAGAGCCGGAAATGTCTGCAGCCCCACAGCACTGCCAAGGCCTCCCGCTCGATCTGGGAGTACCTCTGTTCCGTTTCGGTGAGCGCTTTGCTAGCATATGCCACAGGTCGAACAATCCCGTTGCGGTCCACTTGAGTCAGCACTGCTCCCAACCCGAAAGGACTTGCATCGACCACGATCTCTGATTCCAATGCGGGGTCGAAAAACGCCATGGTGTCCCCCGTTGTGAGGGCACCCTTAATGTCCTCAAAGGCGGCCTGTTCGAGAGGGCCCCAATGCCATGGTGACTCTTTCTTGGTCAGCGCCCGGAGTGGTTCAGATCTCGAGGCTAAGTTCGGGTTGAACCGCCCACAGTAGGTTACCATCCCCAGGAAACTCCTCACGTCCGTCACAGACTCGGGGGCTTTCGCCGCTTTGATGTCCTGGACCTTTTTCGGGTCTGGCGACACCCCCCCTTCCTTGAATATGAAGCCGAAGAATTCAATAGAGGAGCGCATGAATTCACACTTTTCCCTGTGAAGGGTGAGGCCCAATGATTGAAGTTGTTTCAGAGTCTTACCGAGCCTCTTCATGTGATCCACTTCGGTTTTGGCGAATACCAAAATATCATCGCTAATGTTAAGGACGCCCTCCAGATCTGCTAGGGCGACCCTGATGATATTTTGGAACACTTCAGCGGCAGACGATACTCCGAAGCTCAACCGCTTGTATCGATACAGTCCCCGATGGGTGGTAAACGTTGTTATGTACCGGGACTCTGGATGAAGGACGACCTGGTGAGACCCGGCTCGGAGGTCCAGTTTTGAGAAAAATCGAGCCCCTTGAACATCAGCAATGATATCATCGATCGTTGGTGTGAGATGTCGCTCCCTTTTGATCGCCTTGTTGGGGAGCCTCATGTCCACGCAGATGCGTACCGAGTCGGGTTGCTTGGGCTTTCTGGCCACCACGATCGGAGACACCCAGGGGGTTGGGCATTCAACCTTCTTGATGATATCCAGGCTCACCAAGTTGTCCAGCTCCTTATCGACCTGCTCCCTTAAATGGAATGGTACTCGGCGGTGTTTCAATGCGATGGGCTGCACCGACTCATCGATGTGTAGTCGAATTGGTTCCCCAGTCATCTTTCCGATCCCACTGAAGAGTGCAGCATATTTGTCAAGGAGATCATTAATGTCCTCCAGGTGGACGGAGTATGCAAAGCTGACGATACCTAAGGCCTCCGCAGCTGCACAGCTGAGCAAGGTATTGCTGCTCACCGGGGTCACATAGAATCGAGCCTTGATTTGTGAGCCATCATGCTCCACATCTGCCACGAAGGCACCGTCTAGCGGTATCGGTTCCTGACCCCCAAAAGCAAATATGCGGGCCTTCGGTGTGACCAGACCTGGGAGGGGTTTGAGAGAGTCATAATGCCCTCTGGCCATCACATTGACTGAGGCGCCTGTGTCAACGAGCACTGGGACTGGGGAGTGGTTGATCTCCACCACACATCTCGGCTGTCTCCTGCTTTTTCCTTTGAGTATTCCCACGCTGGAGACGAAAAAGATGTTCTCCTCGTCTTCCTCTTCGGCTCCTTCAGCATGGGACTCGACTTCACCCTGTTCTACCTGGGCTACACTGGGCGGTTGGCTCTGGCGCGGAGTCCACGTCCATGCCTGACCTCTCGGCACCATCACCGGCATGGCTGCACGACATACTCTCGAGAAGTGATCGGCCAGTCCACACCTCCCACAGGTTTTTCCAACCGCCGGGCATTCTGCCATGTGAGGGAGGTCGTACCTGCACTTCTGGCACGACTCCCCGGCTCTTCCTGCCCTGTCTCGGGGTCCTCCACCCGGGCGTCTCACTCCTCGGCCACCTCGCCACACGACACACACCTCCTTTGACCTCACCGACCGAGACCCTGCTTCCATCTTGTTGGCTCGGGCTTCTGCTACCTCGTGGCACCTGCCCAGCTCCAGTATGCGGGGCAGCGTGATGCCCGGCTCTCTCAGGACTTGCCTCCTGAGCTTGCCAGAGGAGCATGCCTGGATCAGCATCATGCGCATCATGTCGTCTGCATCCCCCCATGCGCATCCGAGGGAGAGGCGGCGTAGGCGACCATAAAAAGTGTCCAGTGTCTCCTCTTCCTTCTGCTTCGCCGAGAGCATGACGAATCTCTCATAATCCACATTTGCAAGGGGAAGGAAATGTGCAAGGAGTGCCGCCTTGGCCGCATCATAAGAGTTATTAATAGGTGTAAGCGATTCAAATATCTCCTGGACTGCCGGCCCTGCCGAGTACAGCATGGTGGCAATTCTGCTGTCGTCATCCGTCACCTGTGCAGCCCTGAAATACATGTCAAGGCGACTCACCCATCTTCTCCATCGGGGCCCCATGCTTGAGGGTGGGCCCGATGCATCGAACTCCGGGATGGGCTGCAAGGCGGCATGGGCCGCGGGTGCTCGTGCTTGAGCCATGATTGGAAGTCCTGGTTGTCCAGGTAGCGGTCCTGCAGGGGCTCGAATCACCGGAGGTAGGACAGCCTGTTGTTGAGCCGCTGCCTGGCCACGATCGCGGGGGAGTGACGCAGCTGCAACATCACTGTCTGAATCCTCAGAGTCACCCATGGGCTTGAGCGCACAGGCACCCCACCTACTGTCCTGAGGGCCGCGACTCAAACTCCCACCATCATAGTGCAACTCACCCCTTCCTTTCCAGGCACACGAACAGTTCAAACTGGGGGAGGCTTCCGGACAGGGCACCAATGGAGGCACAAAAGTATAAGACACCCAGAGCAGCCAAACTTGATGATGAAGGAGACAAAGAAGAAGCCACAGCGCTCTGATAATGAAGGGGACAAAGAGAACACTGTGAATCCACCTTGCCGTAGTCCAAATAGACCTGGGAGTTCCAAAAATTGAGCTGAGGCGATGGATTGGCCTAGACAGGCCCTGTCATGTTAGTCCTTCTCCTAGCTTTCACACAACGTAGGAGTCCCAAAACTGGGTTAAAATGCACAAAACAGGCATGGGCGTGCAGGTTAGACTTCCTGCTATCAATATTTCCAAAAATTAGGCCCGTGTTGCCTTCACGCTCCAAACCGGAGCCTTGTGAAGTTTCACGGCCTACAAGACAAAATGGCCGCCGGCCGCGTGTGCGTCCCGCGACCCGGCATGAAGCGAAGCGAAGCTTCGTTCTGCTTCCGTTTGAAAAAATTTATCCAAAGGATTTCACTGCCGGGCCCGGGTCTCCCTCACCACTCGTCGCCACTGTTGGGGGCGGGTCGGAGCCCCCACGCGATCCCGTAAGCCCCTCAACATAAAGGACTCACACGGGCACCAGTCCTTCCTGTTCGGGCTTCCCGGTTGCTCTGCCGCGGCCGGGAACGCCCCCTTTATTTATACACACCGCGGCGGCGTGACACGTCACGCCGCCGCGTAAGCCCGTCATCGGGCAGCGCCACAGGACTCAGCCACAGCCCCCGGAGAGAGAGCAGAGGCAGCGAAAGACTCATAGCTCTCAACTCACCGGCTTTTGGCGGGTGTCACCCGCCTTGTAAAGGGCTGACTCACCCGCCAGGCCTCCTGCACGCCCATTCATTCCAATGGGCGTCTCACCCGCCAGAAACAAAATCGGGTGATTTCACCCGCCTTTGCAAGACAAATGGGTGAGAGCTATGAAGACTGCGCTGGCACCCCGCCATGACAGGGTGAGTGATACGGCCACATTGAGCAGAAACGGAGCGGGGGTCTAAGTGTGACCGTGCCACGCAATGCATATCCCCCCAGCCTCTGGCTCCAGTGGGCACCTCCCCCGCAACATGCGCACACTCCACTAGAATCCCGGGGGGGCGTGAGGCGCCAAGAACGGGGACTGAGCCCGAGCATCAACAAGACCGGATTGCGCACACAGAGGGCCCAACAACACGTGAAGAGACATCCATTCCCATATTGAAGTACAAACAGCACAGGGCCTCGGCGAGACACGTGGTCCAGCACAACCCAAGAGCCTGATCGAGACAGAACGCTCGCAAACGTGCTCTTCACCAGTGTACAGGGTGCACGCATGGTGTTGGGGCCCTGGAGTGGCATTATCAGAAGGGCTTGTAGACATTGCAGTCCCTGTGAATGGCCCTCCCCCACACCTGGCCGCCAAGGAGTGGAGACATAAAACACAGCTGCAGCACAATACAGGATCGAAGCTAGGTGGCCTTACTCTCCCCCTTCTTAAAGGGACCTGACGGGGCTCTTGCGCCCCCGCATGAGGCGCACATAGAGGAGCACGCAGGGAGCACCAATTGGAGAGATAGAGAAACAGTGACAAGGCTCACAGACCCTGGAGAGGGCAAAGTAATGTGTTCAATGCAAAACATCAAAAGCACTTGCCCCCACTTCCTGGAATCATACTGAGGCCACCCCAGACTGAGGTCACGCTCCTGAGGGAACAGGGCAATATCATGAAGTCGCGCAGATGAACGAGAAGTAAAGAAAACGATCAATAGAATACGAGAAAAGTGCACAGAAACTCAGCTCCACATTTAATATCACAGAGACACCACTCACAACGTTCCAAACTCAGCGACTGGACAATTACCACGCACGGAACCGCCGCCAACAATAGGGACGGCCGCCTCGAGCCGACTAGACAAAACGTCTGACCCCGATGACCACAGAGAGGTTAAGCTATCTTCTCAGAACGACCCTGTCAGTTCTCCCGCTCAGGCAGGGTAGGGATAAGGGCTAAAGCAACATTCTTGGTGATCAAAGAAGTATGAAATGGTGTGAGGTATGTTGAGCAGATGACATGTTGGTGGTTGCGGTTAAAAACCTTTTTCACCCCGATATTGAACAATGGCATTAATTGTTGATCCAAGGGGAAAGGACTCCATAAGAGTGGGAACGCTTAATGTCAAGGGTCTCAACTCACCGACTAAGAGATTTTTAGTATCCAGGGAATTTCGTAGAGCAAATATTGACGTACTCCTTCTACAGCAGACCAAATATATGAAGGGGGGAGAAAGACAGATTCTTGGAAAACGTATGGTAACAGAATTCTGGGGCTCCGGACCATTGAGAAAAGGGGGAGTGGGAATTCCCGTTAGGAAAGGGATAGAGTTTAAGGTCGCTAAAACATGGTCAGAGGCAGAAGGCCGAGCTCTACTGGTAACAGGATCTATCGAGGATGTGAATGTAACAATTGCCGCAATGTATTCTCCCAATGTAGGCCAAGTTAGATTCTTGTCTAAAACAATCCCCAAAATAATGCTTGAGGCCACAGGGCACATTATTCTAGGCGGTGACTTCAATCTATGGGCAGATCCCACTATGGATCGGAAGTCTGGAAACCCATTCATGAGGGATCGAACCAAGGGGGAACGTAATGAGTATGCAGACATGATGGAAGTGTATGGGATGAGTGATGTGTGGAGAGGATTGCATCCAGATGAACGAGGTTACACCTTCTACTCAACCCCACATAACACCTTTACTCGGATTGATTATATTTACTTTTCAAAAGATCTATATAACATTACAACACAATCAGAGATTACCCCAATCACGTGGTCAGACCATGACATGGTCATTGCTGACACCCAGTGGGAAAACCTGCCAGTCAGAGGAGGTAAATGGTGATGTAATGAGACCCCATGGAAAGACCCGGTCTTTAGGACCGAAATGGAGACAGAGATTACTGAATACTTTAAAATGAACAACACCGGGGAGGTTTCCAAACAAGGGGTGTGGGAGGCGGGAATGGCAACTTCGAGAGGCGTACTAATAAGAGAAGGGGCCCATAAGAAAAGAGAAAGAACACTGATTGAAAACAGACTCCGAAAGGAGATTAGCCAGTTGAACAGGGATGTTAGGAAAGATGATAAGGCGGATCCCAACAAAATCAACGAAGCGAAAATGAAAAGGGAGGAACTTTGCCTTCTAGAACATGACCAGACGGTGCGCAAACTGCACCTGCTGAAAGAAAAAGTTTATGAAAAAGGAGACAAAGCCGATGCTCTGCTAGCTGCCAGACTTAGAGAGCAACGGGCGGAGCGAAGAGTGCTGGAGATAATTGAGGAAGGGCCCACTGCAGTGACAATCATACCCACCATCCCAAAGTCCTTTGCCACCTTCTATGAGACATTGTATGCCCCAGAGACAGACCCAGACCCGCCTGGCATAGAACATTATCTGACCGATATCAGCATGCCAAAGGTAACAGGTCTAGACTCTGATCATTTAAAATCCCCAATAACAGGAGAGGAAATTCAAAATGCAATAAAAAGGTTGGCATTAGGCAAATCCCCAGGAGAAGTTGGCTACACGGCTGGATTCTATAAATCCTTTAGTGCCTTTCTTATACCATTTCTGGTTGAACTGTTTAACGAAATCCTAGACTCAGGGTGGGCCCCAGACTCCTTTGTTAGAGCTCTAATCATGGTGATCCCCAAGGACGGAAGAGACCCCAAAAAGGGCGGATCGTATCGCCCCAATCTCTGCTTAATGGAGACACAAATATTTACACCCGAGTATTAGCTTCCAGATTGGAGTCGCTAATGCCCCAACTAATCCATTCTGACCAGGTGGGTTTAATACTCGGGAGACAGGGAGCTGATACGATGCGAAAGACCCTGCATCTTGTTAATGCCTCCCAGAATATTACCAATGAGCCTGCCCTGCTCTCCATCGATGCAGAGAAGGCCTTTGACAGAGTGGAATGGGACTTCTTGATGGTAGTGCTCAGAAGAGGGATACGGGCGGTTTATACCTCACCCAAAGCATCCGTATTTGTAAATGGAGAATACTCTAGATGGTTTGAATTAAAACGAGACACCAGGCAGGGGTCCCCTCTTTTCGCTATCCTCTTTGCTCTCTCCCTGGAACATTTGGCGCAGAGAATGAGGGAAGACCCCCAGGTGGAAGGGCTGCGATTAGGTGAGACCGAGTATAAGGTGGCACTGTATGCCGATAACATACTCCTTCATGTAGAGAATCCGACAACATCCATCCCCAGAGCCCTGCAACTTCTTAATGAATACGGCCAACTATCTGGTTTTAAAATAAATAAAGCCAAGTCCATTTTGTTCCCACTACAAGGGTCTGCAGAGACAAATGAAGCTAAATTCTCCCCACTGGGTTTTACGATTGAACATTGTAAATTGAAATACCTAGGCATACAACTCACAAGAAAGCTAGAAGACCTATATAAAGCCAACTTCCCTTCACTCCTTCAAAGGTTCAATGCAGACCTTACTAGATGGAATAAATTGACAATATCCTGGTTGGGACGGCTCAATGCAATAAAAATGATCTGTCTCCCGCGGTTCTTGTATCCCTTCCAAATGCTCCTTATCAAGATGCCTGGACATTTCTTCAAAGAAATCAATAGAGCTACCATAGATTTCCTCTGGCAAGGGAGAAATTGCAGAATTGCATACAACTGTCATGGTCATGAAGTCAGCGGCACAGGCATGCAGGGGTCGCAGGCACAGGAGACCTAGGTGGACACTGTCCTGGCGCCTTTGGTGCCAGGCTCATGAACAAAAGTAAACAAGAACATCCATGTAACACTAAAAAGCTTTTATTATGGCCATAGCACTTCAGATGCATTAACCTTGAACATACCATCCATTAAGCAGGATTCATTAACCTTGAACATTCCATCCATTAAGCAGCCCTAAGTGTATTATTGGGTGTGGCTGCTAATGGGTTGCCTTCGCACGTGCTCACTCTCTAGGAGTGGCAGGGTGTGGCTGGTAAACCGGCCCTAATGTGCGTGCCCACGATCTCAGCTATATAAGCTGCCCCGATCCTCAAGACAGACGCTTCGCGATATTCTGCACTTACAAGCAGCATAATGCTCACCGTCGCCTGAGGTCAGAATTATCTTTGAAGATCCTGCTTCCTGGACATCCTGCTTCCTGCCAGCATACTTACCAACTGGAGGAAGTTGTTCTTACCTGTACATCTCTCAGGCGAACCAAGTATTCATCTTTACACTTTCTGGAACGCCGAAATCTTCATCTTGGCACCGCAGCACGACACGCTCCATTGTCGACAGCAGCACCTGCAAAGAAAAACAGAAGACAAGGTTAGACATCAAAAAAACAGTCAGTTTAAAGTTGCGCTTTGCCATACTTCGCGCTTTTCCTTAAACCATCACTTACCTGCTGTCGAACATTGCCGTAGCATCCATCTTCCATCCGGCTGCGTCTCATGTGTCACAGCTGCATTGAGGTCTCATTTCCATCTAAGGGAAGAAAACAGAAGAGAGACATTGTTGCAGGCATAAATAGGAGCAACATATAAAGACATTAAACAGAACTAACAGCATCATAAGAGCTCAAGAAAGACTTACCAATCATAAGGAGAAGCATAGTCGCAGCTGGACTGGACTAATCCTTTTTTTTTTAAAAACAATTTTTATTATTTTTATTAACAACACTCCAAACGTTACCAACATTGAAGACATTCACATATGAGCTTCAAGTCATTATATTCGCATGTTATGCATCACAGTCCTCTCCCCTCCCGCCCCCTTAACTCGAGCCCCTACTTCAATGCCACCTGCTTGCGTATCACCGGGCTTGTCTTCCACATTAATCTCCCTCGTATCGTTTTCACTAAGTTCTGCCTGGAAGGTCCCACCATCGTGGCCACCAGTTGTCTCCATGCTATTAGGGGTCCCGCTTCCTCCTCCCCTCCCCTACTGATTGCTTCATACCAGGCTGCCGTTTCTGCTTCTGCCCACCTCAGGAAGTCAGCCCACCACGTCTCTATTCTGGAGCGTTGGGCTGCCTTCCAGCCCATCGCGATTCTCTGTTTGGCCAGGATGTAGGCCAGGTCTTTCATCTTACTTATGTGCTTCAGGTTGCGTGGTCTGGCAAAACCCCCCAGCATGCATGCCCACACTGACTCCACTTCCAGTAGGATCCCTTTTTCAGCTAAGCGTAGTTTAATCTCCGTCCAGAATCTACCCACCTCAGGGCAAGCCCAAAACATGTGTATCATCCCAGCTTCCACCTCCCCGCACCTTGGGCATTTCTGTGCCACAGAACTTCCAAACTTGGCGATTTTGCTAGGGGTCATATATGCCCTATGAGTAACATACAACTGGATCTGCTGTAGCCTTGCGTTTCGGGACACCTTCTTGTGGTACTTTTGAAGCCTGTCCCATCGTCCATCCAGCATAGGTTCTCCCACCTCCTCCTCCCACTCCTGCCTCAGTTGGAGCAACTCCTTGCCCACCCTTGTCATCAGTAGTTCGTATATGCGGGATATTTCGTGCCCACCCTCCGAGATATCATACATCGTCTCAATGACTGCATCGGGTTGCTCCGCTAGCACTGCCTCAGGCCACCTTTCTCGCACCCGTCTGATCATTCTTGTACAAGTAATATATTGGCCTTTGTGCACCCCGGTGTCCTCCATTAATCTCTGGAAGTCTAGTGCCTCCCCCTCCTGCCATATATATCCGAGGGCCTCAATGGACTGGACTAATCCTTATCAGGGATCAGTGAAGGAACTAGATGCCATTCGACGCGCCCCTGCCAGAAGTAGCAGGACGGAGAGCTTATCTTCCATAATTCACAGGTGAGCTTTATGGGCTAGCGTATGCTCACAGAATCCGTAATTTGGGCTGAAGGGTTCGAGAGGCACAACAATCACAGATTGGCGCACTCACACACTCTTATCTCCATGCAGGAGCAGTATCACCACGTACCACCACTCACAGCTTTTCTACTGAGGGATTCAAGTTCAGGGAGGGCTGCAACCGTGCCTCCGCAGAGACCACGTGAGTGTAACAACAACACCCTGACATTGCCTAAGGATAAGGGTGGGGTGGGTCTCCCAGAATTTAGGAAATATTTCGCGGCAGCCCAATTACGGGTGGTAATCCCCCATCTTTGCAACCACAAAGAACCCCAGTGGATCTCCATGGACAATCACTACTTATCCCCCGCTACGGTCTCAGAGTGGCTGTGGGCCCCAAGGAGGAAACTCTTAAATAGAGTAAAAAATCACCCGATATTGGAAACCATATGGGAAATTTGGAGGGAAGGCACTGAGATGAGGAACATTTCCACATGGCCATCTCCATTAAGCCACCTGTGGCTCCCAGGTATTAACAAACACATCCCTAATGTAGAGAGATTCCAAACTTGGTACGAAGCGGGACTGGAGAGAGTGGGCCAACTACTGAAAAACGACTCCTCATCACACTCCCAGAGTTAGAAGAGGCCATGGGACTAGGCGCATTGTCTAACTTCCAATTCCTGCAGATTAAGGGCATCCTGACGAGAGTAGAATGGAAGGATAAACTGAAGAGGGATCTTACCCCCTTTGAAATATTACTAAACTCCAGGACAGAGCTGAAGGGTTTAATATCAACTATGCATAAATAATTGGTAGAGGCTGGAAAGGGAACCACTGAGCACCTGAGAAGGAAATGGGAGAGGGATTTGGGAGATCATATTGACCCAGATATGTGGGGGAAAATGTGCCGAGCGGCACCTCAAACATCCACATTGAGTCCGTATAAATTGCATGCAATCAAATTACTACACTGGTGGCAGTACAACCCACACAGACTCTCTAAAATGTACCAGTCAGCTAGCCCACTATGTTGGCGTGAATGTGGTGGAGTTGTGGATTATTGGCATATGTGGTGGGGATGTCTCCGGATTAAGGTTTATTGGGACGAGGTTCTGGGCTGGATCAGAGATTTAGATGGTGTCCACAGAACTGCAGATCCTTACCTCATTTTGTTTGGCTTTGAGAGGTATGAAGATGAATGGAGAAGCATTAAAGGTCTGGTCACACAGTTGCTGATAGTAGCCCGGGCTTTGTTGGTTATGAAGTGGAAATCCGCAACTATCCAGAGCGAGCGTGAATGGGTTAATGTGGCATCCAATACATGCATCATGGAAAAAATAACATCATCCCTACATGGGAGGTCCACACAATGTGATACTTTGTCGATGGACTTCACGAACAAATACATGTCAGGGATAACACAATAACGTGTAAGAGTGTAGATGGGCACTTACACCACCACTTCTTTAGTCCTGAAATACCCCATACAATGTTTGATGTTGTCTAATATGCAACCTAAAATGACAAGAAAGAACGTAAAAGGAAAATTACAAACCTTCCCCACCAGGCGAGTCCCTTAAGAACTTGAACCTTGACCACTTAAAGATAAACTCACACATGTCTTGTATAATAAATGCTTAGCCCGGGGTGGGGTGGGGAACGGGAATGGTTGCATTGAAGACTCAAAGACTGAAGTTGTTAGAATGCATAAGGTTTATGTGTGGATACTTATTGGAAAAGATCTCAACTCTGTTCTGTAACCAATTTCTTACCCTTTTTCTTGTGACCTGTTTGTATAAAATCTAATAAAAATCAAATAAAAAAATAATTAAAAAAAGAAAACTCATCTAAATTCAGTGCTTTGATAAAAGATGTAATTCCAATAACAATTGACGTTGATCTTCCCGCCAGGCATCTATTCCAAAATTCACCCAAATCCAAATTGTTCAATCGGGTATTTACCCAGATAAAGTGTACATAGAGGAGTTAAGGCAGAACAATTTGTGACTGAATGCTTAGAAGTTTCAACATGGGTAAAAGACCCACACAACCTGCAAGCTACCATAGCTCCAGAGATCCTGTTGTATTTCAACATAAATTCTTTGGAGCTTGTCCGGTCTAGCAGCGGGGCCAGGCCCCCCAATGCCACACTCTGCCCCCCTAGAAAGTAGGCCATGCCAGTGGGACCTGAGGGAATATGGGTGTGGGGGTGAATTTCACTCTGCACATGCAGCAGCAATCTCAGAGATATCATTCTGAGAGGCTGAACTGCAGGAGGTCGGCCAGGATTTGTTTTCATGCGCTAGACAATGATGTAGCGCCTGGATGCCTATAGGCTTTGGCACTCTAGAAATATATAGAAACAGAAATGTATGCCCCACAGCCATGAAATGACCAGAGAGATGGAGGGCCATTCACACATATAAGTGAGGTAGCACACTTGTTCAAGCTGGCTGCCTACAACTATTTTCTCAAACCTAAAATCACAGTTTTGCTTTCTGTAATTTAAAGCATGTTTATCTTTTGTGGGAATATAGCGGTTTTTCGCATCATGCTTAATAAAATGGTTAACTATATCAAACAGTACATGACAAATGATGTTGCTTGAACACAGCTTTCTGAAGAAGGTGCATCATCTGACTGGGGGACCTTACAAATAACATTCAAAGTATTTACTCTGCTGCATTAACTAAATTGAGTATAAGTAAAAAGATAAGTTTGATAGTAACTTAGTGGAGTGTTGTAAAATAAAAAGCGATAGCTGCAAGGCTTTGAATTAAACATTACCACTATCCTTGCTCTGCGCAACATTCCATGCCATAATTCTGTAGGAGTAGCGGCAGAAAGGAGTAGCGGCAGAGTAGCAGTCTCGGCTACTTTCTTTTGGTTCCTGGTGACCAGTCTGTCTCCTGTTTCAACTAAGTGCTGGGGGAGGAGCACTGTTTAAAAACCCCTGGATCCCGCGAAGCGGCCGCGGAGTAGCGGCAGAGTAGCAGTCTCGGCTACTTTCTTTTGTTTCCTGATGACCAGTCTTGCTCCTGTTTCAACTAAGTGCTGGGGGAGGAGCACTGTTTAAAAAAAACCTGATCCTGCGGAGCGGCTGCAGAGTAGCAGCCGAGTAGCAGTCTCGGCTTCTTTCTTTTGGTTCCTGGTGACCAGTCTGTATCCTGGTTCAACTAAGTGCTCGGGGAGGAGCACTGTTCCCCCAAAGAAACCTTAAACAAAGACTTTGAAATTTTTGAAGCCATAAACTCTAAACCAAAGGAAACTGTAATAAATAAAAATCAACTGGTTTTTCAGCTAGAGCCCACAGAGAAGTCCAATCTTGATCGAGTCGCCTTTAAAACCTCTTGGAGACCAACTGCTGTCCTGAGTACTGTGCCACAAAAACAAGGCCAAAAGAGACCAACAGAGTCTACATCTAAACCTCAAACTGCCCTAAAGCAGCATCCACATCCATCTTCTTCTCCGAAAACACTGGAGGACTTTAAGGCAACAGAAGACCTAATGAACATAAGTGAACATCTACATGAAGACCCTACTGTTGAAACAGCTGGAAACATCTTGCCTCACAAACTCATCAATCCAATAAAGGCTTTACAAATGAAAAACAGCGATACATATTGGGAAGTATCAGCACATTTTTTAATGCTAGAAGACCGTTGCAAAAAACAAGATACGAAAATAAATTGGGATCTAAATTCAGATGCACGACCCTATTCAGAAATCGAAGATAAAAGACAGCGCATAGATTACCACAGCAGGATGAGAGTATTGCCCACACAAAGATATCCAGTGAAAGGAGAAAGAAAGCGAGCACTAAATGCTAAAACTGACCGGCTTAGGACCTCAAGACACTCGCCTGTTCCATCAGCAACTGGGCCTTCAAGAAAATCCCAGCGTTCTGAATCGAAAAAGCAACTAAGTGAAGAACGAACTGATCCTCGCTGTACGAGAAAAGAGAAAAGAAAGCCATCTTTCAAACTGGAACAAATTGAGGCCAGTAGAGAATTTGTTGTCCTAAACTGAAGAACAGTTCTAAACCTATTTCAATGTGTTCCAACATTGCGATGTTTGTGAACAGAAGATTTAAAACTCGTAGACCCATCTCACGAGGGAAAGCTGCTATAACTTACCTGTACACCACTTCCCTAGCTGTGGAAAATAAGATTTGTGAATCTGCTGAGAATTTACTAAAGCTGGGATACGATTTTAGGGATAAAACAGAAAAACTGGACGCCTTCCATCTTCATGACATATCTATCTAAAGGTTCCTCGCAGTCTCTAAGATCTCCTAAACCGAAAACTAGCGATAGAGAGAAAAGAGAGGTGATTCTGGAAAAGCGAGTCTTTAAAATCTGCTCGGATGAAAGAGCAGACTCGTCAAATCAGACGTCAACCAGTCGTCAACAACAAGACAAAACGAAAAGAAAGCATACCCGCCTCTGATTATACATCGTGACAGCTTGCGTCCCAATTTAGAGCAAGCTCAAACGCCAACCTTCAAGGACGCCCAAGTTGTCCAACTGGGCTTCTGACAGACATAAAAAGGACAATCACAAAGAAGCCTGCAAAAGAAACTTCAAAACCTGAGATAAAAGAAAAAATGGCTGCAATGCAACAACTGTGGGCCTGGATCCCTAAAGCCCTATTGGCGCAGCTAAACAAATAGGAACCCGTGAGTTCAGTCGACCCAACCTCAATGCCAGAGAACCCGCTCTGCCAAACGCCAGTAGTAACATCACTGAGGCTGGGCTCTTGGAATATGCGTGGCTTTTCTCATCTGACGGAGACCGGTGACGTTGATCTGGGTTTGTTTGACATCTTATGTTTCCAGGAAACCTGGCTTGTGGAAAACCAACCTTAGATGGGTTTGTTCTGGCGGTTGCTCCACCAAAAAAGTGATAGAGGATGTCCATCATCAGGCCTCCTGCTAGCAATTCGCTCTGGCAGTGGGTTACACCTGAAACAAATTCTGTCTGCAGACGTTTCCCTATTGGCAACCCTAGTGCAATGGGACCACTACAGCAAAGCCACAGGGGAAAAACTTGCGACGCTTGTCATAATTTTGAACATATACTGGAACCCTGAAGAAATAACAAACGGCAGCTTCATCCCCCTGTTGGAAAAGGCAACTGACAGCGCCTATGTAGATCACCAAGTCTCGCACCTAATCATATGTGGCAATCTCAATGCCAACTGCAAAAAGAAGTCAAATGGGTGCATCTAGGTCACCGGCTGAAGAAAGAGGCCTCGCATGGTCAAATCCTATGTCCACAAGAGAACTCTTACATCTAGCCACAATCTTCAACTGTCCAAACCGTGTTCCAACTTGGGAAAGAGGCCATTCTTCAGCCACTATCGACTATATTTTCATCTCACACCCACTGATAGCAGCAATTAAATCTTTTGAAGTAATAAGAATGAACGCCAGTGATCACAACCTTCTGACCATAGCTTGGACTTCCAGCAGCATGGAAAAGCAGGAAATGACCACAGACTTGGAGGTCAATAGGAAAGGAAATCGCCTAATTTTGAGCACTCGAAACATTGCAGCTCTAACAAGCGCATACAACTATCTCGACAGTCCTAAGATTGCAAATGACAAGGTGCCACAAATTGACTGCTGCCCACTACTTGTCTAATACAGAAGATCAACACATAAACTAGGGGCTAAACCCAACCCAAGAAACCACACATACGACAAACATCTGGTGGAAAAAAGAAGACTCTTGCGAAGACTAAAAAGAGCTGTAACTTGAAACAACATCCATTCAAACAGAGACCCCCTCCTCGTCGCAACGAAGAAATACAAGTCATGGTTAAAGGGTTATCATTTGCGCCTATACCAACAGGACTCAGAGGACATGTTGAGGCAGGTGTGTGGCCATAATCCAAGAAAATTCTGGTCTCTGATCAGATCAACAGAGCGCTCGACAAATAACACACTTCAAAACAGCATTGGCGAACGTACCTGGGTGCAACACTACAAATCGCTATTCCAGTCACCTCAAACTGTTCCGCCTTCAACTCATATTGAAGACAACACATGTTGGGTTGACCTTCACAATAAAGAAGAAATTACAGACGTCATCCACAAGTTGAAAAACTGTAGAGCAGATGGGATTTCGAACATTGAACTGAAAAACCTTCCAGTGGAATGGGCAACTCTCATCAGCCTAATATTTAAAAGATGCACGGACGCAAAGGCAATACCATCTTCCTGGACCTCATCAATAGTGGTCCCTATATTTAAAAAGGGCTGCCAAGACGACCCAAGAAACTTCCGTCCCATTGCTCTTTTGGACGTGATTGTAAAGGTCTTTGGCTCTCTCTTATTAAGCCGTTTCCAAACATGGGCAGCCCAAGCTCCATGTGCAGATCCATTCCAGACAGGCTTCAAAAAGAACACAGGAACCAACGTCAACATCATGGTATTGAGTACCCTCAAGGGCAAGCTCATGACAGGAGGCCCGAGGCTCTTCCTTGCGTTTATCGATTTAACGCAAGCTTTTGACCAAGTCAACAGAGTAAAAATGTGGCACAAACTCCATTCATGGAAATGTCCAGAAGAGATCTTGAGCCCCATAATAGCCTTGCACACGGACACCAAAATGCAAGTTTGCCAGCCCTTTTCCTCGCTTACTTGGGAGATTACAAAGAGGTGGAAGGAAGGGTAAGATCATTCCCCCCTACACTTGGCCAGGTAAAGGGACCCAGATTACTCTATATGGACAACTTGAATTAAAGTGGTACCTCGAAGGAACAGAAATTGAAAAAGTGTTGGAATTTAAATATCTTGGAGTGACGCTAGATAGCTCTAAATCCGAAAACCTCCATGCAGAACACCTTAGATGATAAAATGCGGAAAACTAACATTGCAAGCTAAAGCCGTTGACAAAAAGTTTGTCCGCTTCTCGTTGGTTCCCTTAATGAACTTCTATAGAGCGACGGTCGTCCAGCTATATCGTATGGAGTGGAAGCTATGCCTTTCCTCCCTAAAACAATCTTGCAGACTTTGGAAAGTCACTTTTGGAGGTCGGTCCTCACTCTGCCCAAGTCAACTCCTCTGTTCTTGATCAGACGTGAACGTCAACTTTCTCTGAAATCAATAATCGAGACAAAGAGTATCATGTTCTACAGGAAAACTGTCCTGGAAAACCGCCCCTGGCTACTCACCTTGATAAATAGGGAACAAGCTGGAGGTTGCTGTAAGTTCCTTACTTTTTGGGAAAGAGAACAAGACCAAAAACTGTTAGAAATTCTAAGGTCAAAAAAGGAACTGATTGAAAACTCCACAAAGGTTTCAACAAATATATATGAACTCGATTGGACAAATACTCTTGACAAGGCACTAAAATACAAATTGGTTTCTCATTTACCACCACAGACAAGAAAGCTAAATGAGACCAAAGCCTTCTTGAAAAAGTACCCAAGTAGAGCGCTTAGGAATATCTTTCTAACGATACACCTAAATCTCATGCACACAAATGAAATTCTCGCAATTAGAGGGCAATCGACAACAAAAAACTGCAGATTCTGTGAAAGCAAGGACATCACTGAGACCACGAGACATCTCCTGCATTTTCATTTTCGATGAAGACCTTTGGTGGGTGCGTTTGATTGGAGGCGAAAAGACTACCTGGGTCACAGCGGCAGTGAAAATCATGGAGCAGGTTCTGCTAAACAAGAAAAACGAGAGCCATGAAGTGCCTAAATAAGAAAGCTATTTGCTATGAGTTTTGCTACTTTCAAGGAGAGCTTTAACACCAAAACGGGAAACAGGCTTTTAGACTTGAGAATTGTATGCTTTTCTACTTCAAAAATCTTGTAAAAATCACAGTAGTGATTAAATCAAGGATAGTAAAAAAAAAAGAAAAATAATAATTCTGTAGTATGTCTGTGCAATTAGAGGACATGTCATTAGCAAATTACTCTTGGTGCTGCCACCAAAAGGTGCAGTTCAATCTCAATTGCTAGGCCATTACGCCTGTGCACTGGAACACAGCAACCACATGCATTTTTAGGCGTTGTGGTCTAGCAGTTTGGGAAGGGCTTCTCGCATTGGTGAATGGGCCAAGGCTGATTTGCAAACAATGGTAAAGAAGGCTGGCCAGTGCAATGCCAGTGGTTATAATTGATTCAGACTGTTTCCTATTAGGTTCAAGCCAGAACTCATGCAGTGCAACACATATAGGATGGAGATAAAATGTGAGGAGAAAAACACATCCTATGGGTGTATTTGGTCATTTACCCACCCAATGACAAGCGATGGCTATGTTAGAACCCATAACATTACCACCAACTACCTGACTCTCGCCACCAAAATGTAACCGTTCTGGAACTCCTTGAGCAAGCTCTAGCACAAAGTAACACCAAACATGTTGCTATATAGGGCCTGCCAGTGTTATATCTAAGCATTCTTTTAGTGTTTAATTACTTAACTGACACTGTAAATGTGCTCCTGGTATGATGAAAAAACTCTTAATGTGTGTTTTCAGCCAGTTGATTTTATAAGCAATATCTTTGTCAATGCCTCTGCCTGAAGTACTGTCTTAAACAAGCAATTGCAAAGGCAACAGTTTTTGCTTGTCTATAGGTATTAGACATTTGCCAGCAATGCCATCATATGTACTCGCACCATTTTCCAGCTGTACCCATCTTATGGCCAGGTTGTACCCTTATGGCAGTGCCTGGCAAATGCCTATCCATGCCTAATCAAAAGCCCAAGCTGTTGGCTTTGTCAATGAATGTTGGTTTCAGTTTGTCACACGAAGTTAACATTTATATGCCCAGATGTGAGTGCCTTGCTTGCTAAGCCTAGGTAATCAAGTTGCACCTAACTGAGTTGGTCCAAAAAGGCCCTACCTGAAAATGATAAGGCTAGGATGGTGAGTATGGACCTGTTTCAGATCTTCTCATGCATACTTGGGGCTCCAACATAAATAGAATGTATCTTTGTCTGTGTGGAAGCCTAGGCTACTCTGCCAGAACGTTTCATGATTCAAACTAAGTACAGACTTGATAAACTCATACTGCTTGAGTAACTTAACAGAGTTTGCATTCCACAAGAATACATCATGTGCATTGTGGGTCTTGTTTGGAAAGTATAATGTAAATACTGGATGCTGGGTGTTTAGGCAGCGCCAGAATGCCTTAAAGAGAACCTTTAAAATAACACAAGAGAAGAGTGTTTCCTATAATGTTGCGAGCAAAGTTTAAAAGGGGTACAAAAAAGCAGTATTTAAATATTTCCTAAAGAGTGCAATTAGAGGTGGATTTAACATTTGGAACTTGGACAAATGCCCATGCCCCCCCTGCTCTGCCTCTCTCCCCCAAATACAAACAACCAGGGCTGCACAGGCCCTCCCACTGAGGTCGCATCTTTTTAACGTATCACAGATGCAACTTATTTACAACAGGAAGTGATTAACAGAAGGTAATTAAAGATGAGAAAAGGTAACAGATAGTGACCATTGCTGTGGCACTTTTTCCTTTAAATTATATAGGTTTTTTACAAGCTATTTAAGTGTGATTGTTGGGTGATTAGGATACAGATCAAGAGGAGTGATACAATGATCTTGTCATGCATTTCATTTCACTTTGTGTCTGTATGTGTCATGAGTCCTGCCCCTCATGTCCCCAGCCCTCCAAGCTGACAGGCTAGATCCAGGACACAATCACCTACATGGCCCTCAAGGGCCTCTCCATCCCTCCAAAGACCCACTTGGAGTCAGACCTGGCGCTTGTGTCACCAGACTCACTCAGTCCCATAGGATAACATTGAGGATTGGACTTGTAGTGCATTGATGGGGGCAAGATGGATGCCCCCACATATTCCGGTTCCCAGAACTGCATGTGCAGTCTAGTCTTTTGGATGTGGTTCAGCCCAGAGACACCTGGGATACCCAGAGTCTATTTGAGCCACGCCCAGGCTGAGAAACATGCTTTGCGTTTTCTGCACCTGCAGCGTGATACTCACCGTGTCCGGATCGGTCTCCAGTAGACTTGCATCTTTCTTCTGCGCTCAGCTCCTGCAAGAACAAGAACACCGTTAGGAACAGCCTTACCTTGCGGCGCTTCTGCCCATCATTCATCGCTTCTTCTGTTCTGCGGGCATCTTCGGCGGTGTCATTCCCATCCCGGCACGCCGCTTCCTAAGGTAAAAGGGAAAAGAACAGAAAAAAGGCATTAGTAAGCATTCAGCAAATCTTCGCTTATTTTTAAAGACTGTACGAGCTTCAAACGCTTACCTGAATCCCAGCCGCTCTGAGGGAACTCTGTCCCCGGAACTTCTCATCCATCTGCAAGAGGGAAAAGACACTCCAGGTTAGCGTGGAAACATCTAGAGGCGCTGCATACCGCGCTTAATCACTGCATTTCTCCTTCATAACCGGCATCCACGCTGAAAACGTTGCGGCACCTAAAAGACACAGAAAAAGGACTCAGTTCAATACAAATACGAAAGGGTCGCATCGCGCATCATGCTCTCACTCACCTTCAGCGTTACTCATCTCAGCAGCACGTCGCCATCCCCGGATGCCGGCCATCATCTAAGGAAGGAAAGGAACGAAGTTAGAGAACTGTTCAAAAGACTCATTATACTTACCTGTCGGACTCTTGCAAGTGAAGTAACTAGGCAGCAATGAGCCCGCATCAATCAACGCGCCCCTGCGCTGAAAGTAGGACAGAGAGCACACTTTCCAAGAAAACAAGGTGAGCTGTGGATCAAAGGGAAGGGTTGGATCCTGGTGAATAAGGGGTTCAAGCACACAGAGACAATAGGGAGTTAAACTCTACCAATCCTAGTTTCAGGCCCAGTCTCCAGTCGAGTAGACTCCAGGGAAGGGTTCGAGGTCATAAGAGGTCAGAACAGGCTGAGTGACGTCCCCGTGGATACCAGGTGAGCCTTACAGTATGAGATCTTTTGTGTATTCTCATTAATGTCTATGCTGGAGCCTATCTGCTTCTATTCAGGATGGGGAAAAAAAAGCTACAATCATAGGGGGTCATTTTCCAAGCGAAACTGAGTGCAAGAAGTGGTGATAAATGCATCTCTCCACTTTTTATTACCTGCAGGATTTTGTATGATTTGGCATGTGAGATTGGAGACCAGAGGTCCCCCTTCCAAATCAGATTGGTTTTCTACCAGCTTGTATTATTATGTTGGCAGAAAACCAATGGATTCCTCTGGGATCCGTCTGACATTTACACCTGGTAAAAGCAGGCAGATTCCAAAGGAATCCACTGTGGTTGGCTCCCACAATCGTTAATTGTGGAAGGGATTTACACTTTCCCAGGCACATAGTGGAAATGTAAAGATTATTAATGAATTGGCCCTTTTGCAAAAAGTGCAAACAGGAGTGGTCCCTTTCTATGCAATTTAGGATTCAAAACAAAATGCCCCTCTTATTCTTTTCATCAACACATGTCTACAATGATGAATACATTGTCAGGTTGATCTATCCTTTGACTTGTCCATTTTTAATGCAATCTGTAGAAAATTAAGTATTATTGTAGGTATTCAAAACCAAACATCAACACATATTTGTACCAGGTTGAGCTTGGAAGATGCATGGTCAAGTATCTAAATTTCAGGCTAGGCTCACATTCTGCCTTTACCACTTAACCAAAGTGTGTGATCCTGTACAAATCATTTAATTTCACTATGTCGTACCTGCTAAAATTAGGTGCCCCTAGAAGTGATTCATTTAGCATTATAAGCTATTCCAAACGCCCCACTCATGGTTTAATAGATGGGCAGCACAAGCATTGGAACCCGCCAAGAACACACACACGCATCTTTCTTTAAAAATATCACCCTGCATTTATAGAACAAAATTGTGTTATTCAATAGCAAATGAAAGTAAACACATCAAACAAAATGTCATCATGGACAGTTGCATATTATAACCATTTGTACCAAACAAGGATGTAAAGGGGCATGGCAGAGGAGCAAGGCCCCTCCCTCCCTGCCACACCCCACCAGGAGTGATACCAGGAGGCCGGAAACCCCTCAACCTGCACAGTCTGCCTCCTCATGCAGCTCTCCCAGCCCTAGCACTCTCTCCTACATGCTAGTACTCCCTCAACTCAATTAAAATGTGCTGCAAAAATGCAACGTCATTTTCTAAGAACCAAAATCTCCTATTCCTTACTTCACTATTCTGGGGTTGGGGGAACTATCTTTCACATAAGATGGAGGGACCACAATCTCCTCTTCTGGGGCCTCTTGGGAGTAGCCACAGTGTTCAGGAAGGCATTGTTGGGTGAACACCATCTGAGATGGTACAAAGACTGGGGGCCAACCTGCTCAGCCCTCTCAGAGGATGTGGAGGATGCATCACCCTCGATATTCCCCAGCCAGGCTAAGAAAGACATGCTGGGGGCTGGTCGGAGTAGGTGGGAGTGGAGGTAAAAGGGAATGGTGATTAGGGGAGCTGAAGGAAGGTGACTGGGGGTGGAGGAGGATAGGACATAATAGCAAGGGAAGAGCAGATGGGAAAGAAAGATAGGTAGATTGATTTTGCAACACTATTGTCCTTGCCTCTCCTTTTGCACTGTACTGTCTTTTTATAGAGGGGTGCAAATGTATTTTTCCAAATCTGGGGACACATTTTTGCTGGATCGCGGATCTGGCAAATCTGGATCGACGCCAACACTTTCTTTAGGGTGCTCCTAGACCCAAACCCAGTGGAATTTGGGCCCCCCCTTATCACAAACCTGGCCAACCCAGATGAATATTCCTGGAGCCGGGCCTGCTTTGGAGTTAAGCAGATTCCAACAAAAGCGTAAAAAAGTGGTTCAGGTCAACTTATCTGGGTATATACTAAGGAAAGGAGCCAAAGTGCCTCTTCTCTTATGTTCCTTACTCAAATGTACCAATGAAGGATAAGAGTGTCATTTATCGATTGTTGAGATCCAGTCGTGTTGATATAGTAGAGATTTGATCCTACCGGGATACTTTACCACATCCTGAGAGGAACAATCAAGTTTGTCAAGAAAGGAAAGGCTCAAAGCTTTCAGGACCTCCAATCTAGGACGGGACCTTTCCTTATAAAATGCCTTGAAGTCTATGTATAGAGTGCCCTCCACCGGAATTAAGATTTTCATCACTAGGGACATAATTTTCAAGTATGCACGTACTGCAAGGGAGACAAGACCCAGATCGTAACGAATAGCTACTGCAGGGAAAGACATGGTTAGATTTAAGATACGTTTCCAAATCCTTCCCTCTAATACCGTAAGATGTTCTAAAATGGCAAATGGATGGGTCTCAATTCCTTATAGAAGTTTGGGAATACGTTTTGCTTCATAGTATCTAACCACAGGTTTTAGGGAGAATCTACCAAATTTGATATCTATCATTTCAATCTGGTTGATCTGTGTCCCTACAATTTAATTTAACCATGAGATACTACTCTGCAATGAAGATCTACCAAATACTGAGAAGCCCAAGTAGATCAATGAATCAACACATTTAATTGAAGAGTCACCCATACTCCATTTCAAAGGGCATTTTTTGTACTATTCGAAAATCTAATTACTTTTGATTTCGCAGGGTTTACTTTGAGGGAATGTTTTCCCATATAATCAACAAATGAATTAATTAGTCGTTGCAGACCAACTTTACTGGCATCACATTTAAAAAAAAGTCATCCGCATATGCAAGCTATTGGAAATGGAGATGGAGCAATATTGGTAAAATCAATGAGGCATCAGCTTGAGCTTCCATTATGTCGACCAGGTAAAGGTTAAAAATGCAAGGTGCTACAACAAAACCCTGTCTGACCCCCCTCACAGATTTAACTTCTCTTGACAAATCCCTGTTATTATTCAATCTTTCTCTATGCCAGAATTAGAGCGTAGCCAGATAAGTAGATTAAAAAGACCAACGAGTATTCCCCAGGAGGCAAGTTTCTTCCACATTAGCCTGCGATCCAAAGCGTCAAAATCTGCTGTAAAATCAATTGAAGCTCCATAAACAGCCTCGTCTTTACCACTCCATGCAAGTTGCTGAATTGTATTAATTACTAGACCTCTGAGAGGTGTCCCATTTGTTTCCTAAAACCAATTTGTCACTTAGAGATTCTCCCAATATCCGAAGCCCATACTTCTAAATGATGTAAGACAATTGAGGCAAACATTTTGCTATCATCATCTAAAAGGGTAATGCGACGATAGCTTGTTGGTTCCGATCTGTCACCTCTTTTAAACATGGGAATTATATGGGCGTTTGACCACGAAGAAGGAAAAACTCCTGAAGCAAGAATATTAGCAAACAAAGTAGACAGTGTGGTAGCCCAAGTGTCCTTATCTGACTTCAGGACCTGATTAGTCAGATTATCAGGACCCGGAGCCCTAGAAGAGCTAATAGAGCTTAGTATTCTAAAAATTGCATCTTTACCAAAGTCCATCAGCAAGATTGAATCAGGGTCCCACTCAGGAATCTCCACCACCACACAACTCTGCCCTTTGGGGTTTGCAAAAGTTTGTTCAAAATGCATAACCCATTCTGACTCCGAGACTCTGATGATTTGGAGTAATGATTGGGGGGCCTCACTGCTGTTAATTAATTGCTAGAAGGCAGAGGAGTTCTTATTTCTTAAGCATAGGAGCATTGCTTCTCCATCCCATTACAGTCTTTTTGCCTCGGTTTGTCTGAGCCAATACCGATGTGCCTGACGCAATTTTCTGATTAACTCACATATTACGGACGGAGAGCCATTTCCATATTTTAAGTGGGTTATCTTGCGACGGAGTTCCCTTTTCCTTTTTACCACCTCAATATTATATACATGTTTGTGGTTCGCCTTGCGAACGGTTCCACCAACAAGAGAAAACCCTACTTGTTTTTAAAATATGCCCCAGGAAATTACCAAATTCATTAGGAATTAGTGTATTGTATTTCCAGAATAGGTCCGTAGAGTGCATGTAGGAGGCAAGAATGCAATTCACCCTCTTCACTTTCCTAGGGTTCCAGCGCACTTGAGTGCCTGATGCCCTAACTAAAAGATCTTGCGCACATATCGTTCGAGGATTACTCACAGCAGTATTCACCAATGTAATATACAGGAGATGAAAATCAACTTCCAAAATGGCGTGATCACTAAATGAAGTAAAAGTAGCAGTGAATTTTGTGCAAAACGGAACCTAACCAATGGTCCACAAAAATGTTGTCAAGTGTGGAAGATGCAGTCCCATTCGTCCATGTGGGAAGAGGAGCGGCTTTATGACAAAGAGCTGCGTTCAATGACCAAAGCCCAAAATCACCCAAGACTGAAAGCCACCCTGCACCATCTTTCATCTTGAGGGTGGTCGACACAGAAAGACCACTATACTCTCTTTTGTATAAATACAATTTGAGTTAAGATCCCCCACTAATACTATGTGACCATTTGGATGTGCCTCCCGCCACGCTTGCATTTGGGAGGTTATTTTAATAAGAAATGTAGCCAAAGCATCAAGGATAAGCAGTGTCTTACCGTCGCACTCTCATGGCGCGTGTTAAGATGATATGTCCACAGAGTCAGGGCAAGAATAAATATGGCACTGCAAGGTAGCAGGTCCCAGAAGGAAAATATTCTGCCTTGGCAGTCCCCTGCTGAACACTGCAGAGCACTTTTACTTCAGCTTTCCGTGTGTTCAGAGTCAGCAGAGCTTGTATGCAAAACATACTCCTGTCTCCCGTCTACCACTCTGCTCAGCTCTGCTCGCCCTTCGCTCTTTGATCTTGCAGCTCCTCTCACAGTTCCACTTGGCTGAGAAAAATGGCTCCAGGAAAGGACCAAAGAACATGGCACACAGCATGGTAAATAGACAACCATACATAACATTGAAAAGGTCTGTGTCATAACAAACACATTGAGTTCTGCTAGCCATTTAGTAAATAGTCTTTGAATTTGAGTGGTACATTTCTGTGTGTGCGGTGAGGGTACCAACGGATTGAGGGGTTGTTTTGAACTTGCTGTCTGGGTGAGACATCTCCACTGGACAATGGTGTCCCGCTGTCTGGGGGTCATCTGCCTGTCCATTGAGTCGTCTTCTGGTGGTGGATTTCCCACCCCTTGTTCCATGATGTCAGATTCCTTGTGTTCTCCATGTCCTGGTTTGTTCATTTTCTGAACCAGTTGATGTTCCGAGTCATGTCCTCCTGGTTATTGCTTGCAGTGATCATGGATCCTTTTCTGCTCACTGCTGTCCAGGGTTGTGTCTCATATGGAAGGTATAATACATGGGTTGAGCAGCAATTGCATAACAGTACTCAATCCCCCACTTGGAGGTACGTTGGGATTCTCGTGGACCTTTTGTCATTACTTCTCACTTGTTTTTCTTTGGTGACCTGGGTATTGATCATCGTGGTTTCCCTTGATTCATGTCTGGTATTATGGAACATATTTTCCTGCCCACAAACACTTCGACCAGGGATACCCCTGTTCAGGTGTGTGGGGGGTTGTGATAGACTTTTCTCAATCGGCCTGGACCGTGTAGAGGGGGATCATACGCTTCTTACCACACGGTTAAGCTATATATTCTCCAAAAAAGAAGGTATGCTGATATGTGTCTGAAAACCACGATTTCCTATGAAAAAGGTATATCTATTACCCCAAACTTCTCTTATAAACCTTAAAATGTCTTTTTATTAAACACATAGATAATAGTACTCATAAAATGATCACATTACATAAAACTCCATAAAAACATGAAAACAAATTTATCACAAAACAAGACACAAGAATAAACACATACTGTAGGTTACTTCTCTTGATCACTAGATCAACATCATGTGAAACTTCACATTGGCGTTGTATTTCTTTTTTTTATCACACACTGATTTTCTGATTGTTTCCTAGACCCTACTTGCACAAGTTTCTGTCCCTAAACGCACATATAAATGTAGGACATTCATCAGGGGTATTTAGTTACTTGTGTTTCTATAACCGTGATAGTCTTCTTTCCTATCACTTATTTTCTTTGTCAGATGTGTTCAGTGATTTGTGAATCCTGTGGGTTAAAGACAACCTATTAGGGTTTTTATTTTTATTTGCACATATCTGCTATCGTTGAAATCTTATAAATAGACTCCGATAGTGACACCCCCGATCCACCAAGGGGATACGTATGCTTCACTCTTACATACCTTCCAAACTGTGGTGACGACGTCCCACAGGTGGCGAATTACCACCAAATGGTAACCAAAAAGGGGAAAAAACGAGATTTCCTTTTCTTTGGGAATATCTCTCCAAATGTCTTCTATCCTAGAAAATTGGGTAAACATAAAGGATACTGTTTCAGAGAGGGAGAATGTATATTGCGTATAGATAATTCTTTTACCACCACCAACAAGGTCCTCTTACCTGCGTTGGATAGAGGTGAAAAAATATATAAGATTCCTTCCATGTTTCCACTGTACCCTTCAGATGGGACATGTGGCTCAAAGATGTATCAGAGGACAAACTAAGAGAGAGAAATGAGAAAAACCCAAAAATGGCTCCAGTCAGTGTCTAATTCAAAAGCCACTCTATATCACATATCCTACACTTGAAAGATATAATAAAATGTAATAAGCGCTCCTTCACTTACTATTAGGCTGCTTATTTAGTCTGTATTCTGTAACTGGTCTTCAGCAGGTTCTACAGAGCTTGCATCAAAAGGCATAAGTCTGTCCCAGTGTAGATCTAAATACATCACAAATGTATTCCATTTTAGTATTTGGGCTACATCGTTCCATAATTACACTAAGCCCCAAAAAAAATTCGCCTTTTAAACACCCTAAGGTAGTATTAGGTTTCATTTCTCCAGCTTACCTCAATTTAAGATCCCTCCATCAATCATAAGTTTCCCTGCTCGCCAAACGAGATAGCAGGATGGCCATTCTCTTTTAAATATGGCCATATGTGCGTTCGTGATGATGTCATCACGTTGTATGCGCGACGACGTCATCACGTTATATGCGCGATGATGTCATCACGTTGTGTGCGAGACGACGCCATCACGCCGCGACGCATGCCGTCATGATCTCACTGCTTGCATGGGAGCCGTAGAGTGCCTGTGAACCATGTTATGACGCTCCCATAGGTGCAAACAAAGAAAAAGGAAAATACATGCATACACCCCTGCTTGTGGGGGCGAGAAAGAGTAAACAGCTCCAGCAAGTACACCCACATCACTTTCCAACAGTGGAAAAGGTACGGGTAAAACAAAATGCCTATTACATAAGGTGTCATGAACGGGTAGACTGAGCAACAAAAACATGCATCCCATCTAGGCATTATGCCATTCAATATTATCATTGAGTCCATGGATATGGCTCTGGGTCAAAAAAAGAAGTTTCTGTTCAAGGCTTAGTAATTTTTTGTTTACTTGTTCTTGTGTTTCGCCTCTTATGTGTTTTAAGATGGTCCAATTGAAATCACTATATTTGTGATTGTTTTCCACAAAGTGTTTTACTAGTGGTGCTTGAGCCACCTTGTTTTTGATGCAGCTTTTGTGCTCTATCATTCTCGTTTTACATTTTCTCATTGTTTGGCCAATGTAAATCAGTTGACATGGGCATTTGATAACATATACCACATTTTCTGTATTACAATTGGTATGTTCAATAATCTTCCATTCCCTTTCAAGACCTAAGTCTACTGTTGTTGTTTTTCTGGTCTGTGCGCACATAGTGCAATTTCCACACGGATGGTGCCCTGTTACTGGTGGGAAATCCCATAATCTTGTCTGTTGGGGTTCCCTTATTCTAGTGCTGCCTACCTCGTTTCTCATCACTAGATTGCGTATCGTGGTGCTTTTTTTGAACGCTATGAGGGGTTTTGCACATTCTTTAGTCATCACTTTCTTCCAATTCCTGTTTATAATGCCCTTAATCTTATAGGATAGGTTACTAAAGGTGTTCACAAATACCAGATGGGTTTCCTTGTTCTCTCGATTTCTGTGAAGTTGTTGTGATAGCCCATCAGGAAGGTGGTGACCACTTCTTCCATGCTGGTGCCTTTGTCATAGCAATGCGAAAGGCCTCCTTGGTGTTCGCATCAATATCTCGGTGTAACCGGTCACCCTGGCCAAGCAGTGAGTGATGTGCCGTTGAGAGATGTTGTGGAACTGGAAGAATTCAGCAAATTCAGCAAATTCCCGTACCTGAAATGGAGGCCCATAATCCAAGCAAACAGAAAAGCAAGGATCACTTCCGCTGCAGTAGATTGTACAAAATGTACCTCTGGATATCTTGAATATTCGTCCAAAATGACAAAAAAGTGTTTGTTTTGTTGGATAGCTCCCAAGTCCATGCTGATAGAGTGCCATGGTGCAATGGTACTATTTAGGGATTTAACAGGGGGATGTCTTGCCTCAAGTGCGGACTCATAGCACCATCTACAGCTTGCCAAGAGAGTCAAAGGTCTTTTCCAGTTCTGGAAACCATACTTTTCCCCTGAGCCTGGATTTGATCTTGCTGGCTCCTTGGTGTGTGTGATCTGCACTACTCTCTGTACGAGAAATAGCGGGATGACCAGCCCTGTTCTTCTAAGTAATACACCATCTGGGCCTACAGACAGCTCATTTCAGACTCTCCATGGTCCCTGGAGAAACCATTGTGTTTCCGTTGTTCAGTGTGCCTGATTAGTGAGGACTGACTTCCATTGTCCACCTTGTAATTGTTTCACAGCCTTTTTCATACCACTATGGACAGCAGTGGCTTCGATGATGTCCTGTAGGGACATGATTTTATGGACCGCCATTTGTGCCTCAGATTAATTTGCCATGCGCGCTCTGGCATCCGTTGGGTGCTCAGGGTGACAGGAAAGCAGGGTTATTGGCCCCTGCTCTGAATTGGAAGTTAGCCCCATAATCTTGGAGTTGCAGGAGCCACCTTTAGAGTCTGATTGGTGGTCGCAGAGCTGACCCCTGTAGTATGGGTAGTAGGGTTTGTTGTCCATCACGACGGTAATTGGGTGGCCATAAACAGAGATGTGTTAATGTTTACATATCCAAACCACTGGAATGGCATCTCTGCTTGAAACTTCCAATGTTTTGTCGGAGTGAGGGCTTTACTCACAAATGCTCTTGGGTGCCGTATGCTTTGTTGGTCTAGTTGTCCTAGTACTGCTCCTAGTCCTAGTCTAGTTGTCCTAGTCCATTACAATCTCCCCCTCATTCCTCACCTCCTACCACTACTTACCCTATGCCGCCCTACCTCCTTCCCCCCACTCCCTGCTCTCTTCTAGTCCTACTCTCCTCTCTCCTCTTCCTCTCACACTCATACATTCCCTCTTACTCCTGCCCTTACCTCCACTAACATCTCCCATTCCCTCACTCTCCTCTGCCCCTCCCTAAGTCCCTCCTCACCTCTGCAATATTGTAAACTGTTCTTTACACTGTTTTCAAGTTATGATTCAATTTCCATATTATGCTTGTTGTATTTTGCGTGTTCTCATGTAAAGCACTTTGGGTTAAAGGGCTATATAAATTCAATAAAATACAAATACAAATACAACCCCAGATTCCCTTTTTGGGTCGGAGAAGGCCATTGTTGTTTCTTGTGCAAGAGCTTGTTTCATGTTCCCAAATGCCATATCCTTTCTTGATTCCCAAGTCCAGGCCTGATCCTTTTTTTGTCAATATGCACAGAGGTTCTGTCATGGTAGCCAGATTTGGAATGAACCTCCCGCAAAAGTTAACCATACCCAGGAAGCTTTGGATTTCTGAAGCTGTAAGGGGAGATACAAATTACTTTATTTCCGTTATCTTGTTGGGATACACTGAAATTCCAGATCCCTGGAATACAAATCTGAAGAACTTTACTTTCGACTGTATACATTTGCATTTCTTGTCATTTAGAGCAAGGCCACGGGGGGCGTGGCCGGAGCTCATGGAGTAAGGTAGCAGCAGGCTGAGCTCCCGTCCTGTTTTTCTTACTGATCCTGCAGTCGCTATCAAATGCGACATTTCCACCAATAAACTTTGCCTCCAGCTACAACAAGCACTGCTGTGCCTGCCTGGCGAAGACCCGACGTAAAACGGTGCCCGCGACTCCCAAAACGTGGCCTCTGAAATCACCCCGGGGTCCCGGCGCAGCGCGGGGCGGCGAGCGCTGCGGAGGAGGGGCTTGCCCCGGGCCTGGACGCCTGCCGAGAGTTGGAGGGCTTGCGCCCGCTGCGTATGCTGAGGATCCCACCCCCAGATCCTGGACTGCTGAGGCTGGGCGACTGTGTGGAGGGCGGCGACTCCCCTGTGGAGGCCGCAGTTTCGCCAGACCTGTACTGATCCCCAGGCCGCTGCGGCCCGGCTCCGGAGACCGAACGGCGGCCTGAGCTCCATCGGGCTGGCCGGGCCTCAATCTTGCTGGAGGACTCCTCCGGGGGAGGGGGGGCGCTGGCACCTGAATCGCACCGCAGCCGCGGAGTCCGGAGGGCTGCTCTTCCCCCGCGCCTACCAGCGCATTATCCTGGCCTCCTTGCCAGGCGGCTCCTCCGCCGTGAGCGGACACGCGAGCTGCCGAGACTCTCCACAGAGGAACTTGTGAGGTTGCAAGCTAATGCTGGGCTCCGTCTGCACGCGCGTGCAGCCACCACACGCCTGATTACACAGTAATGACATTTGGACCAGCAACATACCTTAGGCCTCCCGTGGTGGTTCCCCCCCACATGAACCACACTCACTGTGTCACACAGGCTCCATCGACTTCGTCAGGCCCACTCGGCGTGTGAGGCTGCAGGCGAGCACTGGGGCCCTGTTCTGCCTATAAGTGAAACCAGCATACGCCTGATGTTACACAAGGGATGATTGGACCAGCAACACGACTCGTGCTTCCTACGGTGGCCCCCCCCTGCAGGCCTCATTCTTCGAGCCACATAGGCTCAGTGACTTCACCCGGCCTGCTTGACATGTGAGGCTGTGCGCAGGTACTAGGGTCCCGAACTTTTCCCCGTGTGAAGCCAGCACACGACTGTTGCCACACCAGTGACAACTCGTCCAGCAGCATAACTTGTGCCCCTGGTGGGGATTCCCCCCTCTACGGGTCTCATTCATCGAGTTGCAAAGGCCCGACAACCTCGCCTGACCCATCTGACATTGTGTGCTCTGGAGAACTAGCGCGCACTTCATACAAGCCCCGCCACAGAACATTAGAACTCCAGTTCTTTACTACTATTCGTCAAGGGCCGCTTCCAGTGCAGGGTATCTGGCTAACCCCCGCTGTACTCACCCGCGTCTTACAATGCAATATGTCTACATCACGTCAGAAAAACAAGGGGGTGACGATCATGGACTCCTTTTCTGGGGCAAGGTCCAAGCAACAGCTCCAGCACGAAATCACCACACAAACGGAGCCACCACTGCCCGAGGGAGACCCTTCAAATGCCCAGCTGCTGCAGGCCATCACGGCGCTTCAGTCATTCATGGAGACCAAAATAGACGAACTCAAGGTGGACATGCAGCTTATACGTCAGGACGCCCGAAACTTAACTGAAAGGGTGACCAAAGTGGAGGCGAACTTGCGAGACACCACCGATACCACCACAGATCTGAGAACCAAGGTGACTGCACTGGAAAGGCAGGTCGAACGACTAGAGGCTAGATCGGAGGAGGCGGAGGGGAGGGCCCGCCGCAACAACATTCGAATCCTCGGGATCCCGGAGGACACGGATGGAGCTAACCCAACTGAATATGTAGAGTCCATGATACTCCAAGAGGTCGGCCCCGGTAACCTCACAGAGGGATTCTCAGTCGAGAGAGCTCACAGATCTCTTCAGAAAAGACCCCCGCCAGCGTCGTATCCACGCCCAATGATTGCAAAGATTCTAAATTTCCGAGATAGAGAGGCGATACTCAGGTTCTAGAGAGAGGGGGGAGAGATCAAGCGGAATAACTCCAAGATCGTCATGTACCCAGATTATACCCCTGCCGTGCAACGTGCCAGGAACTCCTTCATCCCCATTAAGGCAAGGCTGCGCAGGCTCAATTGAAATACATGCTCCTGTACCCCTCACGTCTCAAGATACTCTATAAAGGGAAAGCCATCTTCTTAGAAACCCCAGCTGCAGCCACTATGTGGCTTGTACATAACAACTTGGCGGACGACGATGAGAGCAACAAGGAGGTCGGGAAACCTGGCAGAAATCACAAACCCAATGCATGAAATTCGCCGAGTGGAGACACCAAAACTCAGCGCCTAAGACGTGGTCCTTCGCTAGAAAAGACTGATTATGCACCCATAGACGGGAGCTCAGAGCGCCACGTAGGACAGCTACCACGACCCACCCCTTTATAACCATCGCTGGCCCAATGCCAGCACTACACCCGTGCCCCAAGTCCTGGATAGGCCGACGGGAATCGGGTGCCCCCGAGCGTTGCCTCCCCGGAGCAACTGCTGGGGGTAGTTCACAGTTGCTTTATGTTACCGACCCACCTGTTCGTGTGGAGTTAAAAGGGTTGATAAGTCTCTAATTTACAATGCAGCTCCTCTACCGAGGATCCGGGGGGGTATGAAATATGCACCCATACTGTTCGATCCTGACTGGGGCTGCCTAAGGCACGGGCAGGCCTTGTGGGCACTGAAGGCCAGCACAAGGCATGCTTGCGATAATATGGCCGCACGCATTAAGGCTGTGACCTGGAATGTGAGAGGCCTGGGCACCTACCTTTGCCGCAATAGAATTAAATTGTTTTTGCAGAGGAAGAAGATAGGGCTGGCCCTCCTTCAGGAAACTCATCTTACAAAGGAGTCCATCGCCACTCTTCAAACACACTGGGGAGGACAAGGGTACTGAGCCACTTACTCCAGATATGCCAGGGGGGCCAGATATGTCGGGCACCCGACCGTGGCTCTGAGGGACGCAGAGGGCACATAACATCAAACCCAACAAACCATCAACGACACATTTAAACAATTCTACGCTCAGCTTTACTCCTATCCTGTCCAGGTGCCTTTGGATGAGATCTCAGACACCCTAGAAGAGATAGGATTGCCTACGCTCTCGTCTGCACACAGAGAAGCCCTGGACGCAGATATCACCAGGGACGAAATAGCAGAAGCGATCAGGTCCTTGGCGACCTGCAAGGCCCCTGGAACTGACGGGCTGCCCTCTGAATTTTACAAGACCTACAAACCTGAGTTAACCCCACTGCTACATGAGGTCTTCCTAGAGGCCTATGAGCTGGGAATGCTACATGAGAGCATGCGCGAAACATTAGTGATTCCTATGCTTAAGCCCAATAAACCCGCTGAAGAATGCAATTCTTATCGCCCGCTCGCAATGCTCAACTACGACGTCAAGATCCTGACAACGATCTTAGCCAAACGTCTCTCCAGGATAATAGGAGAAGTGGTGCACCCTGATCAAAACGGCTTTGTACCGGGCCGTAATACCACCGCCAATCTTCCTGTACCGGGTCGTAATACCACCGCCAATCTTCGCAGACTTCAGCATGTCTTGTCACAGGTCAGTCTGGATGAGGGACCTTACGCACTGCTCTCCTTGGACGCCATAAAGGCGTTTGACTCTATCTTTTGGGAGTGGCTGCTGGCGGTGCTTCGAGAATTCGGCTTTGGAGAGAGTTTCATCAGGTGGGTCACAGTCCTCTACACTAAACCTAAGGCACGAGTGAAGTCCGGTCGGCTTATCTCTATGGCATGGGACATTCAGAGGGGCACCAGGCAGGGATGCCCACTTTCCCCTATGCTATACATCCTGGGACTGGAACCCATTGCCATTTATTTTTTAAAACAATTTTTTGATGCCGGAATTCAACTAGATGGGACAGATCACATAATATCCCTATATGCAGATGATGTCCTCCTTTACATTAAAGATCCGCATCAGAACGTCCCGACCATGCTAGAAGTCCTCAACAACTTTGCAAAGGTATCTGGCATACACTTTAGCAGAAATAAGTCTTGTCTCTTTCCATTGGGGACCCTCAGAAATATGCACCCTGACGATCTGCCCTCACTAGGGGTGGCCTGGCAACTAACCACTTTCAGGTACCTGGGAATCAACGTATATCACACACCTGAGCTTATGCATGAAAACAATATATTGGCAGCACTTCCCTCCCTGCGTAGGTCGATCAGATTCTGGTCTAAGCTTCCCCTGTCCATGCTGGCAAGGGCTTCCATTGTTAAAATGATCCTTCTCCCCAGGTTTCTCTATGGATTCCAAAATGTGTTCTGTTATATCAAGGCCCCCTTCTTTCGGCTGATGGGAACAATACTTAAGGATTTTTTGTGGGGCAAAAGCAGGCACAGATTGGCTTTATCCACACTGACCCTTCCATACGGACAGGGTGGCATCCAGCTCCCTGATCTGGAGAAATATTACTTATCAGCCCAGCTCAGCCCAGTTACCAAATGGTTGGCGGACTCCAGAAACTGCACTGTTCCACCGCTCGATAGCTCCCATCCGCCTAAATGAGCTCATCTGGGCTCCCCAGCAACTCACAGGTGGGACACCCCACCTAGTAGCCCTTGGCAAACAAATATGGCGCAGAACAATATCGCTCCTCCACCTGAAGCATGCATATGCACCGGACATTCCACTCCTAGCCGACTTATGCCAGAATAATGCTGATCTAGCAACCACCAGATATTGGGAAAGGCTGGGAGTGTACACATGAGGGGATCTATACCACGAGGGTTCCTTCCGAGACTTCTCCTCCTTACAATCCACAGATGACGTCCCCAGTGGTCAGTTCTTGTGGTATCTCAGAATCCGTAAACTTGCATCCGCTAAATGGGACTCCTGGCCTGAAGAGCCCGAATCTAGCCCCTTTTTAACACTCCTTTACGGGTTGGGGGAAGGATGGAGACCGTTGTCCAAAATATACAAACACTTGGCAGATAGGGTCAACCCCCGCAGCCAAGATCTGAAACTCAAATGGGACAGGGACCTGGGGTGCGAGATGACCGAAGGAGAATGGGGGAGAGCATTGGCGTTCCCCAAAGAGGTCTCCAGAAACTCCAGATTCAGAATGATTCAACTTAATATTCTATATCGCTCGTACCTAACACCTCATAGAATAGCAAAGATTTATGATCTACCCCAACACAACTGCCCATGGTGCAACGGCGACAAAGCAGACTTAATGCACATGTTCTGGGAATGCACCAAAACTCGCCAACTCTGGGTTGCGGCGGAACAAACCTGTAGGAAGGCTGGCATGACCAGGTATGAATGGTCTCCCAGTGAGTGCCTCCTTGGGACCTACCCCAGACTTGCCAAAATCAAGCATACTGTGAAGCTCATGGATCTATCGTGCCTCCTAGCCAAGAGGACCATCGCCATGGCGTGGAAGCGACCTGGCGGCCCACGAACCCAAGCATGGCGCAGCGAACTTGAACGCTGGGTAGGCGCAGAAACTTCGGCTTGGGAAGACAGCATTGCCAGGTCCCCCGACGAGGCAAGTCAGACACTAGATGCTTGGAAGTCCCTCACAAGGGCTTTGCTTCATCCCGCCAACGACGACAAACCCCCGTGAATGAACTATCTCTACACAAACCGATTTTTTTCTCAGTTGATTCTATGCCTGCCCACCTGTTCGGGCTCCTTCCCCTACCCCCCTAATAACCCTCGAGGAACAACTACATGCTAATTACGTGGAGACACCTATGTTATTGCTATTGTTTTCAGTTGTATTTGTTTGTTGTTTATAACCTTTTTGGCTCACTCACACAATTTTCCCTCTTGGTTGCAGTGGGCACCCACTGCTGTTGTATTTATCGCAAATGCCAATAAAGAAATTTAAAAATAAAATAGAGCAAGGCCACGTTGCCAGAGCCATATAATCACTTCGACACTTGACGCAGGTGGTCTTTCTCATTTTCTGTGTAGATGAGGATGTCATCACTTACGTCTTAGACTCCTTCCAGCCCTGCCAGAATGCTTCAAATGGTATGTTGCAAGGCCCCGGCCACAGAAGAGACCCCAAAACGGAGCCTCGTGTAGTGGAACAGGCCTATGTGGGACAAGAATGTGGTGACTGATTTGGAATCTTCATTCAGGGGTAGTTGGAGGTACCCAGGTCTTAGGTCAATTGTGAAAAATACTAACACCTGTTGAGGGTCTGCCAGGATGTCATTCAACGTGGGTGTTGGATGCCTTTCCCTCTTGATTGCTCCGTTGTGGAACCTCATGTCTACACAGAGGCAGACTTCATCTGGTTGTTTTGGTTTGGGTGCTACCACAATGGGGGACGTTGATGGGGTGGAGCCAGTGACTATTTCAATGATATCTGCTGCTATTAGTTTTTGCAGTCCAACTTCCACCTTTTTTTCAAAGATGGAATTTAATGTGTTTGTGTTGCAGGGGTAATGGTTGAATCGTGGTGTCTAAGTGCACCTTGATTTCCTGGTTGCTGAGGCACCCTACGTCTTGAAACAAATCATAGTAGCTTCTCACCAGATTGTCAATGTGATTTCAGAATATGTTGAATGCAAAATGAACAAGGCCTAAGTCCTCCGCTGTGTCGCAGCTAAGCAGCGTATTTTTCTGTTCTGTTGTCACATAGATGGTGGCGGGTGTGGAGGATCTGTCATGACTTACACGTGTCTGGAATGCCCCTTCCAAGGGTAAGGGTGTTGATAACCCATATGTAAAAAATATATTTTCGGAGTAGACAGATGAATAGTAGTTCACAGTTTGTGAAAGTGGGTCGATGGCATGACAATTACTGGTGACCCAGTGTGGATCAAGTCTGGGTGGGACTTGTATGGACAGAATGGCGACTGCCCCTCGGTATTGGTGTCTGCGACCTTGCGACTCCTGTGATATGGCCGATATGAAGAATATGTCTTCTGCTTTATCCTCATATGCTGCGTTTCTTTCTTCATCTGCTCGGTCTTGTGTAATGACGGCCACTCTTATCAACTTATTTCTTGCCATGTTGGTTCATGGAGGTGGCCTTGCTGTTCCCTGGTGGTGGGTTGTTTCACTGTGTCTGACGGAGCGAGGGGCTGAGGTGTTGACTGCTCAGGGCGACACTGGTTGCTTGCCTGGTGCAACCTCCTCCTCTGACTCGTGCCTGTTGCAGCCATGTGTGCACCTGTCTTGTCAAGTGCTATTATCCCTACGGGCTCTTTGCCTAGCGTTAGATCAATAAATAAATAAATAAATAAAAGTATATGCTTCCTCGACCTTGAAATTGCTCGTGGCGTCTTCCATTTGAACAGCACGTGATGCCACTACTTCATGTGATATCCCTAACTCTAGAATTATTTGTAGGGACCATGAGAAACCTGATGGTGTTCACAAAAGTAGTCCCCGGGGATCCATTGCTTAGTTGGCCAGGGAAGGGCAATCGCTCTTGGATACCAACCCTGGGGGCAGCACAGCGAAGGAGGATCACCTGGGCAGGGAGTCTTCAGGGACTGCGAGGAGGGTGCCTGAAGACGAGACATGGTATCGCACTGTTCTTTGCCCCAATCCATCCTACCCACCCTCGTTGTTCATGGGATATTGTCACTCGTCCTACCCTTCGACCTTCCCTCACAAAAAGGGAAGATACAATATCCTGGACTGCTAGGGAGAACAAACCCTTTTATAACTCTTGACCCTAACAGTGTCTTTTCCTCTTCAAGACCCATTGCTCATGGTCCAAGTAAGAAGAGGAAAAGAGTTAAGTACATGAGATCTGATGAGAAGAAAGATCAAGCACAGCAGAGACAGGACCATAATATTGATAGCCATTGATCTGTCACCCATCTAGACTACAGGGAACAGTATCAAGACCCATGCCTGTACAATAAAACATCAGAGAGGTGGAATACTCTGCCACAAGGGGAAGCTATCTGATTAAATAAAAAAGAGGCTAGGAAATGTTCCTATCTCCATTGTCAATCTCCTAATAATATTCTAGTATATAGATTTAACCATCAATCTAATTTCCGATCCCATTTCACTTTACAGACCTCTCTCTCAGCTTCCATGGGGTATTTCCAAACCCATTCCACCTGCCCCCTCCCCATTTCCAACAAATACTGAGACGAAGAAGAGGAAACTACGATCAGTAAAGGTTACCCATATCAATAGCATAGGGAAAGTAAGGGAAACATACCCTAGAAAGAACTCAGGTTGTCCCACTAATAGAGTCAGGCAGGGCCAGGCACTGTGTAGTCACTAGTCACACCTGACGCCACATGACAGTTTGGTTCACTATAAAAGGTGTGGTCATGCACACACGAATGAGTGAGTTGGGGATGCAGTCCGGACCCGGAGAGCCAAGGAGCAGAGAGAAACCGGAGCTGCAGGCTGGAGAAGGAGGGCGGTATACAGAGACGCTGGCCCGATGTGTGTGTGGGCTGCAGCGTGGCGAGGGAGCCGTGCCTCCAGGGAGCCAGAGAAGCGCTGCTTGCATTCTGCAGGCCAGGTCTAAGACATTGCTTGTTCCCTGGGGGCCAGTGCCGACCCCAAGTGTGCCTGAGAGCAGACGGTGAGACCCTGACCTCAACCCGGCACTTCCTGCACGAACCGCCTCTCAACGCAACGCTGCCCGGTGAGTTTCATGGGGAATGTGAGAGAAACTCGGGAGCGTGCGTTTGGATGAGAACGCCTTTGCGTTCTTAACTCTCCACATCCAATTACAGAGCCTTCGGAAACAACTCAAAGTTACAGTGACATGGCAGCAGATAAGATCAATACATCTCTTAAGGATTCTACTGAAGTGAAAGGAGCTACCCGAGATAGCCAGGTAATCACATCACCCAAGGCACTCAGGGTGGGACAAAAAACAAAGGGAGAGTTAATTGAACAAAATGAAATCACCAGGGACCCCATACAGCCAGACATGGTTTTGGAAGAGGAAGATGTGAAGAATAAATCAGAACGAAGTACAAATCTACTTCCACAGAGATAAAACAAACTGCCTTAGAAAATCTGTAAAATCTTCATGAAACTACAGCTAGACCAGGAAGAAGGTACATTACTAGTGACATCTGTTCCAGGGAAAAAGAAGAACATTGCAAAACTCCCAAGGGGCCCCAGTGATAGAGGAAATCTTCTAAAGAAATCGTAAAATCAAGCGGCGGCATCGAGACATCAAATCAAACGGAAGTCGGTCCTTCATCCAAAACATAACTCTAACAACTGAATCCAGAGGTGTCCGGGAACGGGACACAAAGAATAAAGAGAAGACTCATGAAACACAAACAACAGTCTAAGAGAGAGAATTAGATGATATTGGCGACCAAGATGTCGAGAATGCCACATGAAACCTGTTGGACCTATCAACCTATTCAGTATCAGAGGAAGAGCAGGTGTTCAAGACTTCACAGACAATGAGGGGGGAGCACTTGGTGAGCAGTTACCAGCATTGGAAAAGAGACTGATTGGCCCAAAGGCCCTAGAGACTCTAGGCAACCTAGATGAGTCCACTTCACAGAAGACGGCCGATGCTACAGCCCACTGCAAAAAATCGGGGGTTTCATGGCAAGACGATGAAGTAAAGGAAGGAAGAAGAACCCAAGGCAAAACAGAGGAACGCCCCCCTTGATCAGTCTGACGAAAGAGTCAGCAAGAGATGCGCAAGAGATGCGTAGGTGAGATACATCACGGTGGAGAAAGGGAAAGGAAAAGACACTGGACCTAATTCAAGTAACGAGGGTATCTTTTTACCCTCACCTCTGAAAATAGTAAAAGAAAGAAGACGACAAGCAGAGGTCCAGCCCCACAAGGAGATATCCGTAAATAAGATCCAGGACAGGATGGATCAAACAAAAGACTTGAGAACTCCTAAACTTTGGAAGCATGATGGTTTAGTGTTGGAAAGGATGTTCCCTTTAAGAGAAGGCTTAATTATTTATAGAGCCAATGTGATCAGGCTATTTCATCACATGCCCAGTCTTAGACTTTTAGCATCATATGACTTGACAATAATTGAATTACATGAAGAACAAAGGATGGACAGGGTGGTCCTGTATTCATTTACTCCATTGATAAAACAACTATTAGTGGAAGAAGCTTCTCGTCTGAGACCATTGGGCTTTGACCTAACAGAGCTAGAAATGAGGAGTCTGGAAATGAAGAAAAGATCAGGACATACATTTGAAGAAGAAAGTAGCTGGAGGTGGGAGGAAAAGAACAAACTGCTAAAAAGTTTAGTAAATAACAGAGAAACCGCATCAAACCCATCTACTGAAGTAATAATAGCGAGAGGACCTTGATCCTTATGAAGCTATATTGGAACCTGGTAACCATCAACAGCAGCCACTTCCCAGAACAGGTGATGTCTCTAATTGACAATCAAGGGGAGACCCGGAAGGACCCATGGATCATCTTGTGCAAAGATCTAAACTGCACATGTTTCAACAAACACGGAGTGGAAATTGAAGATAAACAAGTAGGAACGACGCACGCTGAAAGAAGGGGATTGACGTGGAAAAAAGCCCTTGCTTGCGATATAGTAGTTACTTCGGGTAGGAACAGAGTAAGGATTGACACACAAAAAATCGAGGGCTTAACTAAGGAACTGCAACGATCAATACAGCATTTAAACACACAGGAAGGGGATCAGCCTATAGACTATTCGATACTGCTTCAATCCTTCGAAACCAAGAAGGGATGGGGCAATAGACCAATTATGCGCCACTTGCATAACTTCGACAAGACCCTACTAGAAAAAAAATAAGTTTTTATTCCAACAAATTCAGAGGTTCAAAAAGATGCCTACTGCCCAGGCGACCATAACAATCCGCAGTTTAAAACAGCAATATCGAAATTGGAGCAGATCGTACAAGAAAATGTTGATGCAGCAAGACGCCAAGGCCATGCTTAAAAAAATTGGCTCTAAAAATACTTCAGAAAAGTGGTCTTTAGTAAACAGCCTGGATGCACCACAAGAGGCTTTTGTGACAAACCTTATTTCAGTGACCATGTGGATAACATACTTCTCAAAGTTCTTTGATCCAGAACAAGTGGAGCCATAAAGCCCAAAAAGAACAAACGAAGTTTGGACTCTTCCAGATATTGGCTTAACTTTGTTACAGGAGATCATCTCGAAAGTCAGCAATTCAAGAGCACCAGGGCCAGATGGGATGTCCAACAACTTATTAAAGCAGAATCGAATCCAATGGTCAGCTTTTTTGCTTACCCTATATGAACACATCTTAAAGTCCCAAAAAATTCCACTCTCATGGAAAGTAGCTGGCACTATCCCGATCTATACGAAGAGGATAAGGACGGATTCAGCAAAACTAGCGTCCTATCATGCTGTTGGATGCGGCGGGTAAAATATTTGCACAATTTACCGTTAAGGCCTTGACAAATTGGATCATTGCGATGGGACATACGGACGAGTGGCAAGCCAGATTCGTGAAACGTATAGGGACAAGCCTGAACATCTTTATAATCAAAATTCTGAATGCACAAATGGAGAAGAAGAAAAATCGAAGGATGTATCTTGCTTTCATAGACCTCACACAGGCATTCGATACAGTACAATGGCCAAAACTATGGAACAAGCTTGAAGAGTGGGGATGTCGCAACGATGTTCTGGAAATTATAAAAGACCTTTATTCAGGAACCAACATAAGGATTAGGATGGACAGGTCTGGACTCCTATCCTCAAAAATAACGACTAACAAAGGTCTTAAGGAATGATATCCATTGGCAGCGGAACTATTTAACTTGTTTATCTCTGACATCAAAGATGATCTTCAAAATGTCGGATGTTTTCCACCCAAAATAGCAGGAATCGCCATCAGCAGATCCTATATGCAGATGACGTTGTATTGTTAGATCAAACGCCTATTGGCTTACAATGACAACTGGACGTCCTACAAACATACGTAGAATCAAATGGCTTGACAATAAATCCCAAAAAATCAAGGATAATGGCCTTTGGAGAGGGGTCAGGGAGAACCCTGAAAAAATCCAAGGCATGGTATCTAGTTGGTGACAAAATCTGAGAGGTTAAAAGTTTAACATATCTGGGAGTGTGCCTGAACACCAGCAAAACGGACATCCCTAGACTGGAGACTTTGAGATTAAAGGCCATCAATTTGGCAAGCCAGGGAAGAGAACTCCTTAAGAGATTCTGTGGCTTTTCGTTAACCCCACTTGTCTCATTCTATAGGCTGATGGTCTGTCCTATCCTAATTTATGGATCCAAAACTTCTTTAACATTCCAAGCAAGTAACTGGTCCAAGCAAGAAGGCATCTTTTGGAAAAGAGTATTACGACTGCCAAAAAGTACACCAATTCAGGCAGTCCGTATGGAATTAGGCCTAACATCAATCAAAGCCATTGTGACCTGAAAATCCCTCTCCATCTACAGAAAATGCATTGAAGAATTTCCGAGGGGAGGATTTGCAGCCCTAAAGAAAGCCTTTGAAGATAGCAACGAACCCACGTTACAGGAGTGGAGATCTATCTGTAAAGCAATTGTAGTAGACTTGGGGGAATCAGACATTACCCTGCTGGAAAACCCAGATAGGATCAAAAATAAACTGTACACACAGGACTGGATATAAACTCAAGAGGAAAGACAGTCATATATTTTATATGGGAAACCCCTACAAGAAGCCAGAAGCTTAAACACCCTCCCAAATTATCTACGCCTATTCCCGAATTGGCATTTTCAGAGATCAATTTCAGAGATCAATTTCTGAGACTAAGGGCCTCATTACACGGATGGCAGTAAGGATTTACCAGTACCAGTAAATCCTTACCGCCTTACTACGAGGTCCCTTTGAGGGTTGGGGGATTTAACGCCTGCTTTTTGCAGGCATTAAAAACCAACCCGCAAAGGGACCCAGGGAGCTAATTACGGTACCGCAATTTGCGGTACCGTAATTAGCGCCTTCCCCATTCCCATTGAGCCCTATGGGCCAAAAATGGGAATGGGGAAGGGCAATGCTGGAAGGGGGAATTACCGCCCCGCCAACCTTGGAATGGGGCGGTAATTCCCCTTTCCACCAAGGCGGTGCCGGTATTTTACCGGCATGAACCATGGCGCTAGTAGCGCCATGGTTCTCCGCCATCCGTGTAATGAGGCCCTAAGACTAAACTTGTTTCCTACCATGGAAATTCTGAGTCGTAGAAATGGAAGCTAAGGAGACGCATCATGTAGACTCTGTGAAGAGAAGGCCTCACATGAATCACTCAAACACATGCTGTTACTTTGTTCTGCAATCAATGATGTAAGAATGTCCTTTTTGATTCATGAGATCAACAAGTACCCTTCAAGAAAGAGCGGGAGACTGGTGAAGGGAGGTACTATCAGAGAATCGTATTTTGATAACTGAAAGAATTGAGGCCTTAAGGAAATGAAGGACTGTATTCCCACTGACTAACTGCTGCAAGAGAAAGTGATAATGAACAAATGAATCATTTTATATATGTATCTTTTATGATTTAATGATGAAAAGGCAAAAGGTTTTTATTTTCTTTAACCATATTAGCCTAATAAAAAATTAATTAAAAAAATAGAGTGAGGGCAAGCATAGGTTTAGACACAGATGGACTTTTATTTTGGACTATTAGACAACGATGGCCATTAGAAACATCAGTTAAGGGAATTACCCCATTAGATTAGGGCCAGTCAGGCATTACACCAACTCATGAACCTCAGTAAATAAAAGTTTTCAAACAAACCCTTTTGAGTCTTTGTCTCTCTTGATACTATGCCTGTCTCACAGGACAGACCAGGTTCTTCCAATATTTGTTTTCTTAATTAGGAAGAGTAGAACTTCTGAATGATCTGTCCTCTTATTTTGCCTTCCTCGTAAGGCAAGGCAAAAGTGGCCACGAGACACCCGAGCCATGTGTGGAAGATATCTAGGATTTTAGTCGATGTTTAGCGCACCTGTCACAGCCGAAGTCGGTCATAGTCAAAATTGATGAAGTACACTGTGAGAGCTCCTTTTTTGGTGTAGTAGGATCCATTGCCCACAGACTGGATTTTTTAAAGTCTATGGACTTCACAACCAGCATAAGAGCATTGATTTGTGAGCCTCGTCATTTTCTTTTCGAGATGCTCTTAAGTACATTTCCAGGTCCTCCGTCCAAAGTGCCCAACAAGGGCCTAGCATGGTTGGCGAGCAAGTAAATGTCAAAATCTTGCACAGGGCAAGAGTGGGACTATCTGTATGCCCTGGGGGTATCCTCTGATATGGGGCATGTGGTCTGGTAGCGGTCTGGTTATAAGCTCTTGTTCTGGAGCAGGAGGATTCCTCATCGTCACCTCCTGCATAGCTGGCACCCTCCATTGGATATTGGAAGGGTGATTGCCTCAATTTGCGGTCTTGAAATGGAGTTGTATCTCAAAAGCTACCCGAGACTAAGTGCTGGAAACACACAGCCCTCTTTAATACTGGGCATGTACCACTGAGCTGGTGTGCTGAGTTCCTGCACCCACTTCAGCTGGGAATGTGGTTGAATAGACAGAAGATGCGAAGTGCTGAGGTTGGGTGAAGCACAGGAGCCCTGGGAGCCTTCCACAGTGCTTTCAATCGCTTCTGCAGTGCTCACCCCTTCCACGTGGGGCAAGGGCTGCAGCACAACATCTAGAGTGAAGGCTGTGCCTTACTTTGGAAGCCATCTGTTACATCCGCCCTGCGCCCCGCAACGCGGTGACGCAGGGCGTCTCAATAAAAGCCCCGTCCCCGCGCAAGGGAGGCAGTTCCGGGCCAAGACTCTAACAACGTGTGGCGTGTTTCATTTCGCGCGGAGCCAGAACGTAACACTGGCGACGAGGGAAACGGGACCCAGCACACGTGCTCGATGCCCTACCAGCTGATTATTCCTGCAGCGACACGCACAATCTTTGGACACCCGGTGGGAAGGGGCACACAAAACCCCCCCACCCAAAAAAAAAATTTAAAAAAAAACTATTTTGTTTTGCTCCATCCCTTCGGCTGCATCGTCGTATTTGCTTTCCACAGCTGTCCCAGGGCGCTGCGACACACGACCAACTGGCATACAGGGGCCATAGGCACCACGACACGACGTGTGAAGCCACCGCACACGCAGTGCGCATGTTGGATCACGGCAGCAAGCACCTGGAGCGAGGCAGCGATCCTATCGGCTACTGTTTCGAAGGTCGGCCTCAAAAGGGACCACTGACACCTGAAACCACGCACCAAGGTGAGGACGACAGACACCATCAAGTGACGGCAACGCCCCACTATGGCGACCGGCACATCCACCCCCAGCCCCGGCACACCCTCTAGACTCGCGGCAAATCTGTCAGGAAGCTCTTCCACAATGTTTCAGCCATTTGACCCTTTCACGGATCCATCATCAGTTGGCCCTCGGTGGCAGCTATGTATCCAAAAATTCGAAATGGCAATGGAGTGCAAGGACATAACCTCCGTCAGGAAAATGAGGTCGCACCTATTGTTGAATGTGGGGGACGAGGTGCTACGAATCTTCAACTCGCTAACCATTGCTGATGGCCAGGACATTTACCAACAATCGAAAGACGCCTTGACGGCCCATTTTCTCCCACAACTTAACCCGGATTATGAAACCTTCATGTTCTGCACCACATTTCAAGCAGAAGAGGAGACCTTGGATGCCTACCACACCCGACTCAGGAAGTTGGCGATTTCGTGTGAGTTCACGGATGTCGAGAGAGAAATCCGGAGACAACTCTTTAACGGCATCCAATCGGAGAAACTAAGAAGGATGGTGCTGAGTGAGAGGGGCATTTCTCTAACACGCATTCTGGAGTTGGGTCGTCAAAGGGAGCTGGCATGCCGCCAACATGGTAATGACTCTTCAAAAACTACAGCCTGCCCTTGCATCATCCATGGTGACCCATGTCACCAATAGACAGTCCACAAGAGATGAGTCTGGCGGCAACTACGCACCAGCCAGATGGCAGCCACGGATCCTGGGACTTGCGGAGTGTGGTGGATCGCGTCATGGACGGCGAAACTGCCCGGCGCAAGGGACAACATGTTGGGCATGTGGCAGAAAGGACCACTATGCCAAGGTGTGCCGATCATCGGGTGCTCCACTACCGCTTCCACAGAATCCCCAGGAAAAGAGTGGAACCAAGAAAAAGAACCAAGCGATCGCAAGGAGAGTCGAAACGACCAACTCTTCAACCGAGGAAGAAGCGGATGACGTCACAGGGACTCAACAAGACTCTGGTAGAGAGCACCGGACTAAAGGGAGAAAAGTATACCTGGTGTCAGCTCTGGATCGTGGGCATGCTACGTAGAAGAAAGGGCTCAGGAGGCGCACATGCCAGGTCACCCTCAAAAACCAGCAGGTATGGATGACCATAGACACTGGAGCCTCTGTAAATGTCATGCCCACAAGCACATTTCAAACACTGCAATCACGACCAGCCTTCAAGAACACAGACACCCTTCTGTTTGCATATGGCTGTAGAAAACCATTACCGTGGTTGGCAGATTCCGCACCACCCTCAGCCACGGTGAAAACAGGCTACCGTCCAAGATCTACGTAGTAAATGAGGGGATTGAATGCCTTCTGAGTGGCGATGCGGCTGAGGACCTAGGGCTCGTACAGTTTGTCAGTCAAGTCAAGGAAGCCCAAGAGGTCAAAAACATCCTTGCACAGTATCCCAACCTGCAAAACGGGATTGGGTGTTTGAAAGTAAAGACGATCAAGCTCCATATGGATAAGTCGGTCCAGCCAAAGGCCGTCAAACTCAAAGCGTTGGAAGAAGCTGGCATTATAGAAGAGGTATCAGGGCCGACACCATGGGTGTCCCCGATGGTGGTCACAAAGAAACCCGAACAGCCGGGAAAGGTCAGAATCTGTACAGACATGCGCCTGCCGAACACTGCCATCAAGCGGGAGCGCCACATCACGCCAACCCTCGATGAGATTGTGGCTGACCTCACGGGATCAAGAGTCTTCTCGAAGGTTGATTTGAAAGCAGGTTACCACCAGCTGAAGCTGCATAGGGACTCTCGGTACATAACCACTTTTTCAACACACTTGGGTTTGCGAAGATACAAGCGGCTAAGCTTTGGGATCTCCTCGGCGGCCGAAGTCTTCCAACAGACAATTCAAGAAGTCATCCGGGGCATACCAGGTGTCCTAAATGTGAGTGACGACATCCTGATCCAGGCTCAGGACAAAGGAGAACACTTGAGAAGATTGCGGATGCTTTTGGGCCGACTAGAAGATGCTGGCCTAACCATCCATAAGGAAAAATGTGAGTTTTTCAAGACAGAAATATCGTTTTTTGGCTGCAAGTTTAGCAGCACTGGCATTTCACCGGACCCTCAGAAGGTTGCTGACATACAGGCTGCGAGTCCGCCCATGACACCCACTGACGTGCGCAGCTTCCTGGGGATGGCCACGTACTGTGGGAGATTCATCCGGAACCTGGACACTCTTTCGGAACCCCTTCAAGAACTTACCAATCTCAACGCGAAGTGGGAATGGGGGAAGGCGTGCCAGGAAGCATTTGAAAGCATCAAAGAATCACTATCCGTGGACATGAAAATGGCGTACTACGACACCATGCTTCCCACTGAACTCTTTGTGAATGCCAGCCCTGTCAGCCTGGGGGCCATCCTCATGCAGGCCACCAAAGAGGGTGAGAAGAGACCCATCGCCTATGCGACACGAGCCCTCAGAATGACAGAGCAGCGATACTCCCACATTGAGAAGGAGGCAATTGCCGTACTGTGGGGGTGTCGCCATTTCCACCTCTATCTGTATGGCCGAAGGTTCATGGCGATCACGGATCACAAACCCCTCATGCCAATCTTCATGGGCACCTCCTGGCACCCGCCAGCCAGAATGGCCAAATGGCTGCTCCATCTCCAGCAGTACAATTTTGAGTTGGCATATCAGCCCGGAAGCGGCAACCCGTGTTACGCTCACCTGGTTCCCACCGGGGAGGTCTCCACCAATGTGATGCGTAGTGCTGAGATGACTGTCTGGACTGGCCCGCCTAATCTCGTCTGCTTGATCTGTAGAAGTATTCTCCTGCAAGAGGAGGAAGGGATTTAGCCACCCGTGGATATGAGTGATAGCCCCGTCCCACTGTTCTCGTTCTCTCTTCTTGTCACCTCCGATATCCCCTTTTAGGAACCTCACCTTATGTTTTTAAATGATGAGCTCTCCATCCTTCATGCATTGCAGGGGCGCGTTGATGCCAGTTACTTCACTGGTTTGAAGGCGTGGGAGAGTTCCGGAGAGTATTGACTCTGAGGTTCCTGGCAAGGTTCGGTAAGTATCAAGTTCATAGAGTTCAATATGTCCGATGATTCACTCTTGTTCCACCCTTCTGCAACTAAGATCGTGAGAAGATACCCCTCATGGCAGTTGGTGGCGCTCAGGTCAGAGTCTGTATTACCCGACGCCGTCCGGTAAATGTTGCCGGTGTTTAACGTGTTGTTTTCTCTCTCTTTGGAGAGTTATAGAATAATGCCTCCGGTGGTAATCAGGTAAGTCTATGATGATAAGTGTTTTATTTGTTGGTTTTCTCGGCTCACCTTGTTGTTTTCTTTTGTCCCTCAGGTGCCGGAGTTCGGCGAAGAAATGATGGAGGCAGCGCCGAATCGAAAGATGCTGCGAGGACTGGTGAGCATGGCGCGGCGCTGCAGCTGGAGATGCGATGCGCACTGAAATGATGTTCTTTCCAGGTCCGGAGGCGAGATGGATCCGAAATCAGGCGAGGAATTCGAAAGAGTTTGTTTTCTAATCTTGTCCTTTTCTTTCCCCTTGGTTTTAGGAGCTCCAGATTCGAGGCGGGCATGGCAGAAGACTGGATGCAGACTGCAGGCACGGTGAGCGTTACGCTGCTGGATGCACAATAACGCGAAGCGTGTGCTGTTGTTCGGGCGTGGTTTAAATAGCCTCCAAAGTAGTTCCAGGTAAAAAGTTCACTAGAACCACGCCCGAGTAAAAAATAGTCCCTGTAGAAAAATAGTCCCTGTAGAAAAATAGTCCCATCCAGGCCTCACGTTGGCTTGGACTCACTAGCAGCATGGTCTGCATCAGGTAAGTAAAGTCTATGAGCCTGGCGCCTATGGCGCCAGGACTGATTTCAATGATGAGCCTGGCACCTAAGGCGCCAGGACTGAACCCAAACAGCCCCCAGCCGGGGCTGTTGGGGTTTTAGCAAGTATCTGGATGCCTGCTTCCGGAGCTGATGGGCTTGGTCCTGATGCCCGGGGGTAGGCATCATGACAACCCAGCAGACTTCCTCTCAAGACACTCTCGAGAGGCGACACCACAGGAGGTTTGGGTGGCCGAAGAGACCGAGGAACATATCTGCCAGGTGGTGCGGGCCATGAGGCCATAGGCTGTCAGCATCAATGACATTGCGGAGGAAACACGCAAGGACCCATGTTGCGACCTTGTAAAGGATGCCATCATCTCAGGTGGCTGGAGGTCTTTCATGAAGAACACCCACAACAGGACTGCGGAAGCAAAGGCGTTCCTCACAGGGATGTTCACTGTACGCCAGGATCTCTCGGTAACAGAGCAAGGATTGCTACTCCGTGGAAATCGCATCATCATCCCGCCGGGCCTGCAGGACCGAATAGTGGCCCTCGCCCATGAGGGCCACCAAGGGATGGCTCGAACGAAGGCTCGAATTCGACACTGAGTGTGGTTTCCACAGATAGATGTAAAGATGGAAAGGCTAGTCAACACCTGTCTACCATGCCTGATAACCGGAGCCCCACCTGATCCAGAACTAATCCAGTCAGCGGAACGAGGCTCTGGCAGGTGGGATGCAATAAGCATCGACTTCTGCAATCTAGAAGAAGGCCTATACCTCCTGGTAGCCATCGATGACCACTCCCGATATCCGGAAGTCAAGGTGGTTGAATCCACAGCGGCAGAAGTGGTCATCCCGGCCATCGAGAAGATGTTTGCGACACATGGACTACCCACTGCGATTAAGAGTGACAACGGCGCACCCTTCCAAGGGGAGGAGTTTAAACACTACCTGCAAGAACTGAACATCCGGTATCACCACATCATGCCAAGGTGGCCCCAGGCGAATGGGGATGTGGAACGGTTCATGAGAACAATCAACAAAGTGCTGAGGTTATCAAAAGCTAATGCCAGTCCGTGGAAAGTCGACCTCTATCGTTTCCTGCGAAACTACAGGGTCACCCCGCACAGCACGACCGGTGTCCCGCCAGCTGACCTCATGTTCGGCACCGTCATAAAGTCTTCCATTCCACATCACCCCAGCCGAAGACCGGACGAGTTCGACAATGGGCGCGCCGAAAGAAGGAGAAAAGATGCCAATGCCCACATGAGTGCCAAGAGGAGGTCCAAACGATCCAACCACCAGGTGGGCGACCAGGTGGTCATGTTGCAGAACCCGACAAAGTCCAAGCTGGACTCCCGCTATGAGACTCTCCCATGGACCGTCAGCGAGACACAAGGGACCATGATAACCGTGCAAAGAGGGCACCGTCAGGTGACACGTAATGCGTCGTGGTTCAAGGCAGTGCCACGCAACCTATGGACTGATGGAGACTGTCCCCAAGAAGATGAAGACTCCCAGCTGATCGAAGACGAACTCACCAACTTTCAGGGCGAGGAAGATGCAGGTGACAGAGCGTGGGAGCAGTGGAGTGAACCGGACATGGGTGAGCCGGAGATGGAAGGTGAGAGACCAGATGAGACTGTGGGGCCCAGCTCCCGGAGTGGGAGATATGGACTAAGAACCGCCACCAAGCCGCCAGCTCGGCTCAAGGACTATGTGTGGTAGTTTGCCTCACGAGAACTGTTAAAGCGAAAAGTACCTGGTTTGTTGTGTTTTCAAGCACTGGCATATCTGTTGTGTGTGTGTGTGTTTCATTGTTAAGTTAATTCATAATAAAGGAGGAATGTTACATCCGCCCTGTGCCCCGCAACGCGGTGACGCAGGGCGTCTCAATAAAAGCCCCGCCCCCGTGCATGGGAGGCAGTTCCGGGCCAAGACTCTAACAATGTGTGACGTGTTTCATTTCGCTCCGGCCGGAGCTGCGCCACTGCGGCCTACTTCAGAGGCCCTCAACATTCTGCCTCCGCGCGGTGTGAGAGGTGGGGCGAGGCCAACCTCATTGCCAGTTGTTGCACGGATGGCTAGAGTAACCAGATGTCCTGGTTTTCACTGGACGGTCCTGGGAAATTGCCCTTCGTCCCGGGGTCCCGGGAGTTTTTTTATTTTTATAAACCCTGTCCTGGGATTGGATGGGTGGGTAGCTACGGTCCCGATTTTGCCGGAAACCGATTGCCAAATCCCAAAATTGGGCCCAGCGCGACTCTGCCTGTGCATGAATGGGGGTGTGAATGCTTCCCCTCCGTGGGTACTCTCATAGAAGTAGGACTACAGTTTTATCGTAGTCCTATTTGTTTTTATGGTAGTCCTACTTCTATGTCTATGTCAGTCCCATTTTTGTTTTTTAACTGCTCACCCTATGGATGGTGCGCTACCTTAAATTAGGCAATTTGCAGGAAAGAAAGATTATCGGCACAGTCGCGCAATAATCACAGGGACTCCTTCAGCATTAGTAATTGTGGACCCCTGTCGGAAGGGTGCTGTACCTTTTTATTCATTCTGACACGTCACATCATCCTGCCGACGCAGCATCGGAGGCCTGATGTTATAACACTTCTATTGCTTTTTTTCTGTCCTCATGTTTTTTCCGACCTTACATTGGTATGTTCCTTACGTTATTCACCATTTATACAGCGCTCATTCATCAGGAAAGCTTTTTGGTACTACAAGAACAGTGAAAAGGTATGGCTAACAAGGTACTTAAGTAGCTCTCAGAACTGAACATTATCTTATATCAGTTTTAAAGAGACTGCTAGAGAGTTCCAAAGTAATGCAGCTTGATCTAAGAAGGCTCCCCCACTATTTGAATGCCATTTTTGCACTTTGTTGACACTTTTCAAACTTTCTCTCTTACAAATTCTATCTGACCAGTGTAAGGGTGTCAAAGAAGGAAACTGACACATGGGTGGCATTTTTGTTGCTACAAACCTTTATTGTACAGGAAAAGAAAACTCACTATCCTATCTCTAAGAGGCGTTTCCCTGCCTCAAACTAATATCAAAGGATTTGTCAGAATGTCAGTCAAAATGAAAAGTCCACCATCCTTTGTCACCAATGTAAGGAAGGCATGGTATCAACAGTAAGACAGACACAAATGACCACAGTTCCAGGGTGTTTATTGAACTTCAAAAAGGGTTTGAAAAACGCCTATCTAGTCCTAAATCTACAGATGGGAGCAAGCTACAACCATCAAATAATAGTCCCTGTGTTGTTGTTTTGTTAAAATAAAAGTGCCTATACTAATAAACCTATTGCCAATCCTTATCTCTAAATACAAATAGTGTGGGAAACAGTGTTATGAAAAAGAAAGAAGTGTTCAAAAAATGATATGTCAGGATGTTCAGGCCGTTGGCCTCCCTTCTCCACGTTTTCAGCACGGGACAAGGCAGTGCACTCTAGCTTAGCACAATCTCTGGCTTCTCCAGCACGAGGATACAGTTCAATCATTACCATCAGGGACTTGTGTGCCCAAGTCTCCTTGCCTTTCAAAGCCTCTTCGATCAGAGGGCCTGATGTGACAAACAAACAATACGCTCTTTTCGTCTTTGGACTTCACAAGTACTCAATTTCTCAGGCGATTCACTATTTACTTCAGATCCCCCTCAGCCGGGCTCAGATCCTCTTAACACAATGTTCACAGGATATTCATACATCCAATTTCCCGGGTGATTCACTGTTCACCCCAGATCCTGCTAAGCCGGGCTCAGTTCCTTTCAACACAATATTCAATCAGTCTCCCTGCGCCGGGCTCAGACGGATTTCACTTTCCAACTTAACTTTCAACACAAACTTGCTTTAACCAAAAGCTCTCAGCTGATCTAACTCTGCCAAGCTCAAACCAATTTCAACTACTTTGTCATCAACTTTCTTTATGCCATTGACATCAAAGACTTTCGAATGTGCACAGTATTTTGCTTGACCTGTTGCAGAACCACTTCAATTTCACAATACTTTATCACTCTTTCACTTTTGCCACTTTTCATTTGGATACCTAACAGAGACTTTCGAAAGAGAACCCACGTAATGCCGGACTACTCTGTCTAATGTATCATATCTCGACTTCAAAATTCAGTCACTCGTCTGTTCTTTTAATTTGGTTCGCATCGATTATCACATATGCTTCATACACTGTTTGCTTCAGCTTTCACTATACAATGTCGCTGCTTGCAACCTTGGCTTCAACACAGACTGGTCTGGTATCAGTCTACCCAACTCACTGGCTGTGCTGACTTCACTGGCGTTTCTTTGTTTTAGGAGCCAAGGACAGTACCACGGTGGCAAGCAATACTCCCCACCTTGACTATCGATGCAGGAGAGCCCCGGGTACCTCTGACACACAAGGCAGGTTTCTTCAATCTTGATTCCAGGTCTTATGTTTCCTGTTCTCGAAGGTTCATGAAAATAACAGTCTCTTGTTGAAGAGGTGAAGGATACTTCTCTCCTTGCGCTCCCCTTCGATCTTGCCATCTTTCGCCTTGTATTAAACTGTCATCTTGGAACTGCTGCTGCCTCGTGTGCTTTGCCTTGTTCAGAGTGTGCTCTCGTGCTCAGCCTTTTATCCGTCCGGGAAGTGTAATGGAAGTCAGGTGTGTGTAATGGTCAGTAATCGCCTTACCCTGCGTGACTATTGTATTGGGACATGTCAGGTATATGGCTCAGGAATTAGTCTGTTTTCTCTTATGGTGAGCTGACCGTGAGATAGTGTTTGTGTCGGGAAAGGGGGTGGGGTGAGTTCCTATGTATCCTACCTGGTAGGCTGGGGTAAAGGTGTTACAGGGAAGGGGATACCTCGTCTCGCCATCCGGTGTCCCACTCCAACTCCCCAAGGACCCCTCACCCAGGTGATCCTCCCCTACTGGTCCACCCCCAGGAACTGGATCCAAAAGTGATGGCCATGTCCTGGCCACCTGGATAGCAGATCCCTGGGGACTAGCGGGTGAAACACCTTCAGGTTTCTCACACCAACTACCTTTATCTCTTACATTACAGCTAAAGAATGTTATAATCCAACAGAAAGTTTCTTCTCCAGGAGAATTACTCCCTTCTCCTGGTATATGGGTGGCATCCCCCAATGTCCTCTTGAAAAAAGGTACTGGGGGAGTGACTCCCTTGCCCGGGCTTGTAGCAATCTAACAAAAAGTTCTTTCCCCAGGAAAATGACTCCCTTCTCCTGGTATATGGCGATGTTCCCGAAATGTCCTCTTATAAACAAATGCCAGGGGCAATGACTGCCTTCCCCTGGCTGGTAGTTCCAGCACTTTGTACAGTCAACATTCTGGGCCAGGAGAATGACTTCCTTCTCCTGGTGTAAGTCTGAATACTGGTCTTCAGACAGAGTGGACAGGTCAGAATGAAGTTTTTAACTTCTGCATATACTCCATGGCAGTAAAAGCAGTTTAGTATTTGCGCCTGTGTTTTAGCAGTCCCTAGATGTCCGGCCACAGAGATGGGCATGTGCAATTTCTAACACTACTCTCCTATGGCTACGTGGTCCTACAATTTGGGAGCGGTGATTCCCATCCGGTCCAACTTCACCACTTTATAGTAAGCCATGTTTAAGAAAAAAATATTGAACTTCTTTAGTTCTTCTTTCTTCCTGGGAATAACTTTGAGAAAAGCCTCTACTAACACAGAGTCATTACGCTGTGCAATGGCCAGATCAAGGATAATGTCTGTGTCATCTTTGCCAGGGGAGATCTTTCTCAGCTATAGGGTATACTCTGGCTCGGTATCTGCCTCGCCGAAACCCTTGGTTCCTCTCTCAGTATCTTCTAGTTCGATCTTTCCTACTATCTTGGGGAGCAGGGCTTTCTCCAAAATACCTTAAGCTATTTTGTCTCAGGGCTTGACGTGATAGGGCTGCTTTCCATTGTTTTGTAGTAGTATTTTGACATCCCCCTAAACCTGGCTCTCTCACACCCGCCATTACATCTAGGTCATACCTCCAAGCCAGACCCGACTTTGCGGCCAACCTAATGTAAGGCCCAAGGGGGATGTGATGAATCCAGTGGAGAATTGCCTAGCATTTCGGTGCTGCACTGCCCTTGGGAAGGACAAAGACTGATATGTTGTGGATTTTTCTCTTCTGTGAAAGGGAAAGTGAGCAAAAAAATCTTGTTGCGACTCCCCCGCGACAGCTGCCTGTAGAGAGACTCCCAGAACACCCCTTTTTTGCATATTAAAAAGTAACTTTGAGTCTCACCCTAAGTAACTAGGGTAATCCTGACATGGACCCGTTGCTCACTGTTCTTAGAGAGGCACAGCTCCACCCCACTGATGAGGTCCAACCAGGCCGAAACAAGGTGTCTGGGGTTTCTGTTGGTACTCTTATTCAGAGGAGAATTGCCTAGCATTTTAATGCTGGACTGCCCTTGGGCAGGACAAAGACTGATATGTTGTGGATATTTCTCTTCTGTGAAAGGGATAGTGAGCTAAAATATCTTGTTGCGACTCCCCCGCGACTGAGACTGGTAGAGAGACTACCAGAATCCCCCTTTTTTGCATGAATCCAGTGGAGCCATCACACATTCCCTGGCAGTGGCCTCCTCCCATTTGGCCAGGGGACGGCCACTGCTACCTTATCTGAGGGAGGATCACATGGGAGGAGATAACTACCAGGGAGACATTTGTCTCCATTGGAGAAGACACAATATTCCCATCTTTCCCATGAGGAAGAAGCCCTAATACCTGAGTTTTTGATGGCCTACTGTCATTCTGCGCAGTCCTCCACCATTCACTCAAACGCCTACAGCACACACACAACACCTTTTTCTGATATGCCCTTATGTGAAATCCTGATCGAAAACCAGATGAGAGTTGAAAATCCAATGTCAACTATGGACTCCAACTCCCATAATCACTCAGGTCCTGAGATGTGGAAGAGGAGTAGGGAGTTTGTGCAAAGTAACAGGAACCCAAAGTATCACATGCAGACTAGTTGTTTTGCCATACCTTCAGTGCACGGGACATTTAAAGAGGGAAAAAACACTATCAAAGTGAGTTATGCAAGAGAGGACGTTAAGCCTCAGGTCGGAACTCGTGAACATAGAGAAGATCGCTGGAATGGAGGAAGAGAAGAAGAGTGCAAGCCAAGAGGGTCATGGAGACGGGAGGAGCCACGCTGGAGCTTCTGGAAGTCCGAAGGACCGATCGCTGATGCAGCACTCCTCACTCGCAAATGAAAAGGGAGACCGGCAAGCCACCGCAGAGCCAGGTAAGACGCTGGGAGAGTGTCTTCACACTTCCCGATGGACAGCAGATGAAGGAGTGGTCCTGCAGAAATGTGAAGAGTCTCAGAAATGCTGGAAAAGACTGGTGAGTCTGCCCAAAGCAGCTGGGGACCCCAGGGCTTTCCAACAAGCTAAAGAACACAGATTGTTTGAATAGTACGAAATTGCTAATGTGGGCAAAGCCCAGAGTTTACAAAATCCTTACCCAAGAAGAAGAATGCTGGAATGCAGACAAGACCAAGTAAGATGAATGTTTGAATGCTGTCAAGACAAAGTCCAAAGGCAAACCCCAATGCAATACAGATACATGAGATGCCAATGTGGGGGGAGAGTTTCAACAAGCATTGTCAAATATAGATATACCAAGCACCTCACAGTATATGCTAATTAGATATAACTAAAGAATTGAGAAACATTTAAAAGAAGTCCTGGCAGTGGGGGCGCTGTTGCGCTGGAAAGGAATGGCAGCCTGAGTGAGGAGCTCCGTGCTGGGAAAATCCTGCATGTTAATTCCGTCTACGTGGTGCCGCCTTTCTACTCGGCGAACTATTGACTGATGCCCATAGATCCACTGGAGGTGCTGCCCAACTACTACGCTTCGGAGAGGAGTCGTTGCGGAATAAATTTACCTCTTCGATCCGGCGGCTTACCCTTTCACGGCAGCCCGCGCCACGCTTCAACGCTGCGCAGTCCCCGGCTCACGCGTGTGACGGGTCCTACGGGCCTTGCCGGGGGAGGGGCGGGATCTACAAGTTCCCTCGCGGCATGCCCTGAAGCTGTTCCACACCTCTGCGGCTTCGCTCAGGGCACCCTAGCCCCCAGACTACACGTGCAATGCAGGGGCTTGCTGGAGAACTTTACCCGAACCCAAATACTGTCTTGATCCGACCGTCGCATGCTGCTCCTTAACGCACCTCCTGGAGACCGTCAACAGCTCCCCGGTCGCACCGACCTTGTACTGGAAAACACCGGGAGACCCTGAACCCGGGTGGTCCCCCCCTTCGCTGGCAATACGGATGACCCCTACCCACAGCGCAGATCTGGAAATGGCAAGACAGGATAATACAAGTCAGGCTGCCCCATCCCTGCACTGGGACACAAAGTATGGAGCTCCCCAGTCCTTTCCACCGCGATCCATGCTACTTTCCAAACATCCTCCCAACGTTGTGACCCCATTGCCATATGGAGGAACATCCCAATTTGTATACGGCTTGGGTTATACAGTTTGGCCTCCCGACCAGCACCTCAGGCGCCCCCGCTCTGATTCTCGCTGCCAAGTAGCCTGCTAGTGCGGAACGTCCCCTGAAGGTCCTGGGACGCCCCAGAGTCAGGCCTTTGACTGACGGTAGGTCTCTGTGGCGCCCACTGCCAGCTAAGCTGAACTGATACGGCCCCACCTACACCTTCCCTTACTCCACACCATGGCGAAGACCACGATAAACACGACTACGGCCTGGGTCGATTTTCACTGTTATCTCTGGTTGCGCTATTAGCACGGGCAACCTTACGCTCCCCGGGGCCTAGCCATTGCCTGCACTTGGGCTCTCCACCAGTGGCTAACACATCGAACTCTCTCTGCTATGAGTTCGTGGAAGGGAATTGAACATACCCTGAGTAATGAATAGACGTGGGAGGCTACAATCCATTTTATAATACAGTGCACACAGCATAAGAGACAACTGATCTCCTCCCCTCCTTCCTCCTCGTTACCGTGCCTGTCTGCCATCTTTCCTTCCCTGCTTCCACTCTGCCATTCCGGTGCTTCCTGCTTCCTTCACCTTACCGAGGGTTCTACTGCTAGTGATTCCTCCCCTTCTCCTCATTCCACGACCTCCTGATCATTGCACTCCATCAAGGAAGGTGGGCAACCTTCACAACTTCACATCTTCCTGGATCCACTGCATACCATGACACAGATCAACCCACCGCAAAGTTCTGGCACTGCATCAGGGTTTTTTGCCTACAAGGATTTTTTTTTTCTGACTGGAAAGGGGTCGGCTCCCCAGATTTCCCCCTTCTGCCCCTAGCTTTTGCCACTTGGGTAAGGTGGCCTCCGGGGGAGCTCGCCCATATCTACATGGCCGCAAGGGGAGAAAGAAGAAGGCGGCTGTGGAAAGGAAGAAAAAGACAAGGAAAGACTCTTCAGATTACCTTTCATCGGATCCAGGTGAGGAGGGGATTGAAGAAGGGGAATCAAGTCTTGACAGCTTGCAACGCCCAAAACCACCCATGGCCTCACTTGAACAGTATCAGGAGCTAGTTACAGCCCTGCAAGGGATAACCGCAGAGGTTCAGTCCTTTCGGGCAGAAAACAATAACCTCAGGCAGCAGATGGCAAACCATGAAGGGAACCGAGGAGATCTCCCTCCTCTGACCTTTCCGTTCGGAAAGTATGATGGAAACCCACAAAGGCTAAAATAATTTTTGGAACAGTGTTTAGTATATTTTGCGTTCTGCCCTAGGATTTACGAGACTGTAGGGCGAAGGTTGGCTTTTTGGTTTCGAACCTTGTGTGTAACGCCTTGGCCTCGGCCACCCCACTCATTGTTCAAGCTGATCCCTCTAGTAACGATTATGGGCTCTTTGTTCAGAACCTCAAGAGCCGTTTTGAAAGGCCCAAGGTTCAGTATTCAGCCTATGAAGCCTTATTGGATATCAAGCAGGGATCTCAGGACGTATAGTCCTATGCATTTGCATTCACCAAATACGCCACAGAGGCCGGATGGCCTGTTTCAACACAACAGACGCTGTTCAGAAGAGGCTTAGACAAAGACCTTAAGGATGAACTCACCAGGGGAGCAAGACCCACCACTTTTCATGAACTGGTGACTCTGTCCTTACAACTGGAATACCGAATGACGGAGAGACGACAGGAGAGACGAAGGAACCAAACCATTCCACCTCCTATGATGCCTCCGCCTTCAGTTCCTGAGAAAGGGTCAACAGAAGAGCCTACGCAGATAGGTACTGCACAGGGTCCCTTAACTAGCACCGAAAGAAAACAACGCCGAGATTTAGGTCTGTGTATGTATTGTGGCTCATCGACTCACCTCTTAAGGAACTGCCCAGCAGTCCCTCCACGTCGGAAGGGAAACAAACCACCTCAACCTTAATCAGTGACAAGGTCGGGGAAAGGAACAGTAATCCCTGTAATCAGACACAACCAGCTAAAACTTTATTGGATTGCTGGTTTATGGTATTGGGTATTAAGTTCCATATCGGCTCCTCATCTCCCACAGAGACGCTCGCCATGGTGGACTGCGGAGCGGCAGGTCATTTTATAGATAAGGCCTGGACAGAGGAAAAGGGCATACCCACGCTTCCCAAATCGGATCCTTAACCCGTAGAAGAAGTTGATGGGACCCCGCTGTCTTATTATGGAGACCTGTCCGCTCGTTGTATAGTTCTTCCACCATCAGGAGATGATGAGCTTTGATTTAATCAAGGCAGCTTATTTCCCCATAATTCTGGGGATACCTTGGTTGCGACAAAACAATCCCTGGATCGATTGGACCCTGAATACCATCAACTTTCAGTCTGCATACTGCCAACAGAATTGTATCTCTTCCTTGAAAGACATACCAACGGAAGCGGGGATCTCTCTTGAGGCTTCGGTGGTTCAGCCCATTCCCTCGCAATACCAAGAGTATGCTGACGTATTCAAAGAAGTCACCCCCCGATTATTGCCACCACACAGAAGGGAAGACTGTGCTATTGACCTTCAACCTGAAGCCCACATACCGGTGGGTAGGATGTTCCCTTTGTCCTTGCCAGAGAGGGAGACGCACTTAAGGAAATTTTGGACATCAACCTCGCCAATGGCTTGATACAAGAATCCAGGTCCCTTTTGGGGGCCTCTCTGTTCTTCATACCAAAGAAAGGGACAAGTGAATTAAGACCTTGTATAGACTACCGCAGCCTAAACAGTCAGACCATCAATGACCGTTATCCCATGCCCCTTATCAAGGACATGTTAGAAGCAGTAAGAGGAGCACAAGTGTTCACCAAACTTGATTTAAGAGGGGCATACATTTGTTACGGATCAAAGCGGGGGATGAATCGAAGACCGCTTTTCGGATTCCGCAGGGACATTTTGAGTATAGGGTAATGCCCTTCGGGTTGGTGAACAAACTCTCTATCTTTCAGCACTTTGTGGACAAAATCTTCGCCGAGCTCTTATTCACCTCATTCGTGGTTTACTTGGATGACATCCTTGTATTCTCCCCCAGTCTTGAGACTCATCTGCAACATGTCCATGAAGTATTACGAAGATTAAGACAACACAAACTGTCTGCCAAACCTGAGAAATGCGTCTTCGAAGCATCCTCTGTTTTATATCTGGGATTTATATTGTCTGCTGTAGGCATACAGATGGACCCAGCAAAGATCAGAGCAATCCAATCATGGCCCATACCCAGCAGCGTTAAAGACATCCAAAAGTTCCTGGGCTTATCCAACTTTTATCAGAGATTTATTGCCAGTTTCTCAGAAGTGGTGTTGCCCATCATGGCTTTGCTAAAGAAAGGAATCAAGTTTGAATGGAACGAACAAGCAGACATAGCCTTTCACACCCTCAAGGACATGTTCTTGACCGCTCCTATTTTGGTCTAACCCGACCAGACAGCTCGGTTCATAATCGAGACAGATGCATCTGGTGGAGCCCTTGGAGCAGCCCTCCTACAGAGGGGCTCAGACGATAAGGAACACCCTGTGGCCTATTATTCTCAAACACTAACAGCAAGCGAAAAGAACTATGCAGTAATTGAGAAGGAACTTCTGGCGACCAAACAAGTATGTGAGGAATGGCGCCATCTACTCCAGGGCCTTTCCCTTCTTAGTAAGAACTGACCATCGCAACCTCAAAGTACTCAGCCAGATGGAATGCAGAAATTCCAGACACGCCCGATGGACATACTTTTTTGCCCAGTATGACTTAGAGATCTCACATATTCCAGGCAAAGAAAACATCCTTGCTGATGCACTAACACAACACCTTGAGGAAGAAGATGACCCACTGACTGATCCAGAAAGAATACTGGCAGGAAAACGATACTGGGAACAGTAAGGGAATTCCTTCAGCAAGTACAAGAGGCCTCTGTACCTACGGATATCCCACGGATTCCCAGACATCCCCTACGCAAAAGGAAGCCATGGTTATTCTACCATTAACAGGCTCTGTACTACCCACCAAGGAACTACAAACCCAGGCAATGTCGTGGTGTCATGAAGGACCCACGGCCGGACATAAAGGAACCCATGCCACCACTGTGTTGGTATACAGGTATTTTTGGTGGCCTTCCAGACACAAGGATGTGAAGATTTACATGACTACCTGCCCTGTATGTGCGAGTAGTAAGTATACCACTTCAAGACCCACAGGACTGTTACAACAGGACAATACACCTTTAGGACCCTGGCTACATCTGTAAATGGACTTTTTGGTTGACCTTCCCCCATCAATGAACAAGACAACTATAATGGTCGTAATAGATTCCTTCAGCAAAGTGGCTCATTTCACTGCAATGCAAAGTCTTCCTTCTGCCCCAGAGACTTTCGTGACCTTCTTAAGAGACATTGGGCCTCATTACGAGGTAGGTGCTAAGGGATTACCGGCAAAGGTAAGGACACCGGTGTCGGTAATCCCTTACCACCCTATTCCGAGGTCCCTTAGCTAAGTTAAGGGACTTCAGAGCTAATAACGGTACCGCAAATTGCGGTACCATCATTAGCTCCATCCCCATTCCCATTGAGCCCTATGGGGGCTCAAATGGGAATGGGGAATGGTTCCCGGAATGGGGACTTACCGGGTCCTCCAAGGTTGGAATGACCCGGTAAGTCCCTGTTTCAGGAACCCGGATCTGGAATGCGGTACGGGGGTAGCCATGGTGCTAAGAGCACCATGGCTACCTCCTACCTCGTAATGAGGCCTATAGTCCGACTACATGGCATACCCATGACTATTGTATCTGACAGGGGAACCCAGTTCACCTCAATGTTTTGGTCCACTCTGTGCAAAGGTCTGTGTGTACAACGTGCCCTATCCTCAGGGTATCACTCACAAAGCAATGGCCAAACGGAACGCCTAAACACCAACCTAGAACAGTACCTTAGATGTTTTTGCAACCAGAAACAAGACGATTGGGTGGACTTACTGCCTTTGGCAGAATTTGCTTATAACAACACTTAGCACACCTCTCTGGGAATGAGTCCCTTTTACTGCACATATGGATACAACCCAAGACACCTTCCTGACAAGAGCATAACACCCTCCAAGATAACCTCAGTGGATCAGCTCCTAGAGACCTTAAGGAACACCCACAAGGAGGAAGTGAAGCATCTGGATTTCAGCAAGGAAATCAACAAGAAATACGCAGATCGCAAGAGAAACCCTAACCCGTCTTGGGTCAAAGGGAGCAAATTCTGGCTCTCTACACGATTTCTTCCTAGATGGACTCATGCAGGCAAGTTCGCTCCAAGATACATCGGACCGTATCCCATCGAGTCACGAATTAATCCAGTGGCTTTTTGTTTGAAGCTAACCCCTAGTCTGAGACAGATATGTCCAGTGTTTGACACGTCCTTACTCAAAGAATACCTGCCAGATCCATACAAGCGAAACCACAAAAGACAAGCCTTACCTAAGTATATGGAACCAGATGAATACGAAGTGTCTTGACTGATTGACTCCCCCTACAAAAAAGGCACTTTGAAGTACCTTGTCCACTGGAAAGGCTATACCGCGGCAGTAAGAACCTGGGAACCAGTGAGGAATATACACTCACCCCTTTTGATTCAACGTTTCCACAGACTGCATCCTAACAAACCGGGGGGAACCCCGATGAGACAGGGTTATACTGTCAGGATTAGCCCGTGGTGCCTGTGGACACGGTGGCGCCGCCATTAGAAGTGCCATCACGTTACCTTCCGTTTCCACTTCAACGGTCTAGTTTATTTCAAGATGGCCACCACCATTATGAAAACACCCACAGTAGAGGGATCGGAGCGTTGGAACCGTGCTCTCTTGCCAGTACGCTCGCTCGTGTGTGTTACCTACCGCTGTACCATTAGTCCCCAGTACCTTCCAGGTATATCCCCCTCTGTTTCCCCTCCTGTATTTTTTCCTCCCGTCCTTCCTCCTCGTTACCGTGCATGTCTGCCATCTTACCTTCCCTGCTTCCACTCTGCCATTCCGGCGCTTCTTGCTTCCTTCACCTACTGCTAGAGATTCCTCTCCTTCTCCTCATTCCACCACCTCCTGATCATTGCACTCCATCAAGGAAGGCGGGCAACCTTCACAACATCACATAGTCGTGAATCCACTGCATACCATTACACAGATCATCCCACCGCGAAGTTCTGGCACTGCATCAGGGTTTTTTGCCTACAAGGCTTTTTTTTCCCTGACTGGAAAGGGGTCGGCTCCCCGAGTTCCCACTTTTGCCCCTAGTGTTTCCCACTTAGGCAAGGTAGCCTCTGGGGGAGCTCGCCCATATCTACACGACCACAAGGGGAGAAAGAAGAAGGCGGCTGTGGAAAGGAAGAAAAAGATAAGGAAAGATTCTTCACATTACCTTTCGTCGGATCCAGGAGAGAAGAGGATTGAAGAAGGGCAATCAAGTCTTGACAGCCACGCAGAAGTCAGCGGAGTGAAGTCCTGAATCCGAGATGCCCACAGCATCGACCCCGGGCAACCAAGACTCAACTAAAATGTTTGAATACATGCAGGAGGGGTTCACTGCTCTCCACTCTAAGCTAGACGACATGAGTGGAACGATCTGCTCGATCAAGGCACACATGGAAAAGACAGATGCCCGGGTCACAGAGGTCAAAAATAGAGTGAGCACCACAGAGGGCAACATTGCTTCTCTTTGGGCCGAGGTGAACACCCTTTCCGCCAGGGTCCAGGAAATCAGCAGAAAGAACAATGTCCTCGAATCACGCTCTAGGCGCAATAATATTCGTATTATTGGTGTACCTGAGAACAACATCGATGGTTCTATGGAGGAATACGTAGAACAAATTCTTCTGACCCTGTTGTATTCCCCCAAACTGTCTTCACAATTTGCCATTGAAAGAGCCCACTGTGCTCTCACTGCTCAACCTAAACCGGGAGCCCCTCCCCGTCCAATTATCACGAGGGTGCTGAATTACTGCGACAGAGATGCACTGTTGCGCGCCGTGAGAGCCAAGGGCGAGTTACTCTTGGGGTCCTCTAGAATTCACCTCTACCCAGATTTTTCTTCTGCTGTCCAGCAAGAACTCAGACCCTTTCTATCAGTGAAGAAGAGACTACGCGATCTGGGTGTGAATTACTCCATGTTATACCCAGCTAAGCTTAGGGTTGAACACACGAACCGGATCCTCTTTTTCACCATCCCTGAAGAAGTGACTAAATTCATAGAGGAGCACTTCCACGGCTGATCTTGTCATACTGGATACCTGGATGTGCATATCTTCCTGGGCTCTCTGGGCTCCCGCCCTCTGCTTCAAACTTGGTTGCACACTATTTCCTTCATACATTCATCCTAGGTGTGGGGCCCGAAACAGTTGTGCATTCCCTTGTGACCGTCCTATTGGCTACCCAATGTTCCAGTGGCTCCCTCTCCATGGACCTAAATTTGGGGGGACCCACGTCATGTATCCTTTATTGAACTGATACCTCTGGGCAGCGTCCGAATTCCTTCGATTTATGCCTAGTTTTTGAAACAGTGTATTGTCTCAGTGTTCATATGCCACAGTGACCTTGTCTTTGTCCCAGCACGAGGGTCTGTCTGACTGGCGCTAAGGCCCCCAGCCGAAGTTGCCATAGGTTATGTGTTGGTTTGATATACGGTTGGGCTTATTCTTCCAATTGGGGGAGGGATGTGGGTGGGAGTGGATGAGGTTGACATTATTCCTCTGTTTGGGAGAGGGATCTCGTTGGGGATGGGTGAGTTGAGGTGTTATGCGAGAAAATGCTTGATTGCTGCAATGGATGGGGGGGGTGTGGGACTATACCATCATGGACATTTCCATTGGATGGACTCATCTTGCATCACTTAGACTGTGCACGTAATATGTGGCTTTGTTGCTCCATAGTACCTCCCTTTTTTCAGATATACAATGGCTGACAGTGATTTGACCTGTATGAGCTGGAATGTGAGAGGACTGGGAAACCATAAAAAAATGAGAAATGTACAACTGTATGTGGAACGACATGGTGCCAATATCCTTTTCCTACAGGAAACACATGCCAAATGGCAGGGTTGCTTATAATTCGCCAAATCATGGGGCATACAAAGATTCTATACCGACTACTCCACCCAGAACAGGGGTGTCATGATTCTATTTCATAAAAGTGTTAAGTTCCACCTCACTTCCTCCCTCATAGATCCTTTAGGGTGTTACGTTCTACTTTATGGCTGTTTGAATGGTAAAGAGATTGTACTTCTCAATGTGTACGGGCCCAACATAGATGACCCTGAATTCTACTCTTATCTCACTACACTACTGGTTGGGTTTCCCCTGGTTCCCATTCTTTGGGGCGACGACCTCAACACAATCCTCGATGTCGAATGGGATAGACCAGGCACCAGGCCTCGCCAACTCTCCAGAGCTGGCAAAGTTATCCAAGAATCCTTACTACAACTGGAGTTCTCTGATGCATGGAGAATAGTACACCCTGACTCCCGAATGTACTCCTTCTATTCCTCTGTCCATGATTCTCACTCCAGGATAGAGTCGCTCTTAGTCTGTGGTTTCTTTCCTTAGATCTCCCGGACTTCTCTCTCATCTTTTTATGTCTTGTCTGTGCCCTCACACCTATGGGTCTATGGATGCGCTTTATAAATGTAATAAAGTAAAGACAGATGGCTCATTTCCTATATACTTCTCAGGAATGTCACGCAAATGTTAATTCTTCCCAGAACTCACTCCGATCACTCCCCTGTGACTATCTCTCTGGCCTGGGGTGTGGCTCACTGTGAGTCCCATTCCTGGAAACTTAAACCTCAGTCTTTATTAGATGTGCCCTTCAAAACTGACCTAGAATCGGCAATAGACAACTACACTTAATGTCGGATCTGTTCCCACACAAGCCACCATTTGGGAGTCATTTAAGGCCTACATCAGAGGCATAGCTATTTCCAAGGAATCGGGGATTCTCAAGACTATCCGTAGAGACATTTCAATAAGCAAATCTACGCTTTCCTCCCTCGAGGTCCAATATGCCCTACACCACTCCCCAAAAACCCTTGCCGGCATCAGCGTCGAATTGGACAATTTACAAACCCATGCTGAAAGGGAGAGGAAATTCATAGACACCCCTGGACTGGCGAGACGTTACGGGGAGGGTGAACGACCCGGCCGCGTGCTTGCCAGACTCCTTCTTCGTGAGACGGGATCGCCACACATCCCTGCCATAGAGAGGCCCGATGACTCTCTGGCCCGCCTATCACAAGACATTAATGAACAGTTCCGATCGTTCTACTCATCCTTATACACTAACACCAACACTATTCTGGAATCAGACATAGATATATATATTTGGAAGCCCTCCCTCTCTCTGTCCTCTCAGAGGACAATAGCATTGCCTTAAACTCGCCTATCACTCCAGAGGAAATATCTGAGGTCATCAACTGACTAGCCTAGGGCAAAACCCCAGGCTCCGACGGTTTTCCCATTGAATTCTATAAGCAATATAAATTACGTTTGGTTCCCCATCTCCTGGCGCTATGGGAAGAATCCTGCACATCGGATACGCTCCCGCCTACTCTCAGTGAAACTATCATAACCGTTTTACTTAAGCCTGGTAAACCTCCAACCCAATGCAGGTCATATCGGCCCCTTTCGCTCATAAACTCCGATATTAAGATCTATGCGAATGTACTGGCCATGCGACTAACTCCCTACATGCCTCACTTTATACATCCAGATCAGTCAGGGTTTATCCCGGGCCGCTCCACCTCTCTCAACCTAAGTCGCCTCTTAAACATCATCAGCAGGATCGACCCAGGCATTCATGCTGTGGCAACGGCCCTCGATCTGCAGAAAGCATTTGATTATGTTTCTTGGAACTACCTTTGACGAGGGCTCGTGAAATGCAATTTTGGGCCCCGATTTCTTTCGTGGGTTAAACTACTATACTCGGACCCTGTAGCCAGGGTTTGCACGGAAGCCAAGTATTCCACCCCCCCTTTTGTATATCCCGAGGCACTAGACAAGGATGCCCCTTCTCTGCTCTAATTCTCGCCTTCGCCATAGAACCCCTAGCGGATAGAATTCAGCAGACGCACTCACACCGGGGTCTACGACTACTAGATGCACCTGATATTATTTCTTTCCATGCAGATGACTCCCTGCTTTTCACCCGTTCTCCTGAACGCAACCTTGCCCCGATCCTCGAAGATGTCGTACACTTTGGTGAACTTACCGGCCTTAAAGTTAATTGTGCCAATTCGATACTATTCCCACTAACCGACGCCACTCCCCCCCCCAACCTCATGGGCTTTACTTGGACACAATCAGAAATTACATACCTCGGTGCAGTTGTGGCTCGCACGCGCGACAGAGTCTAGGATGCTAACTACCTGAATTATTTAACCACACTTACAAAGAAATGCCAGGGCTGGGCCAGGCTCCCACTATCTCTCGCGGGTAAACTTGGTGTCTTGAAAATGGTGGTGCTCCCCCAACTTCTTTATCGCTTCCTCAATCTTCGAACAATGTTTTTCGAACACTGACCCGCACTCTTAATGAATTCCTATGGCACTCCGGAGCAGTCTGCCTCAAATATGACACCCTGGCTGCCCCCGGGGAGTTCGGTGGCTTTGGCGCTCCGAACTTTGAGAAATATTGGCTGGTCACCCAAGCACAATTCGCATCTTATTAGTCTGCCACCAAACCCCCCCCCCGTTGCACCTACGGTTGGAGCATCGAGGGGTTGGGGATTGCAACATCCGCCCCTAGCACTCTCTCCCCCAACCGCAATAGTAATCCTCTTGATCCGGTAGACGTCACATTTAAAGCACTTGTCAGAATCTGGACACTCTCTGACAGTCCTCACCCAATACATGGCTGCCTACCTCTCTGGAACTTCCTCCCTGGGGTCCCCTTAGCCCCCCTACCAGAGTCGCGCAGGTGGGCGGAGGCGGGCTTCAAAACCATCCGAGATGTCTTTAACCAAGACCACTTTATTGAGTGGGCAGATCTACCGATAACCCTCTGGCGGGGCTCGCCCGTCTGGCTACAGTACTCAGCTCTTCGTCGAATTCTTAAGAAGAGATATTCCAGTTTTCCCATCATACCCCCAGATGACCCAATTCTGCCTGAAATAATGAACACCATGAATACCAGAGGGAAAATCTCCAGACTATACTCTTTACTACAATCTAAAACCTTCCCCAAGTTCGAGGCCCTGAGACAATCTTGGACCAGGGATCTGTAACTAGAGGTGACTGACCAGTGCTGGAAACGGATGTGTGTCCGCACTCACAAAGTCTCGTTCAACTCCAGTTTTAAATGAATCCAATTTAAAATCCTACATAGGTACCACTACACCCCAATCGGTTACAATGAATGTTCCCAGACCACCCTCCCTTCTGCCCCATTTGTAGATCCAGTGATGCAACCTATATTCACATGATCTGGGCCTGTCCTTGCCTTACCCAATTCTGGTCGGATGTCTGCTCCATAATATCCACTATTCTACACCATGAGTTTTCCCCTTCCCCGTTAATGTGGCTTTTCCATGACTTCCCCGGTCTCCATTGTGATTCTCGAAGGCTTGCTGGTCTAAGTATGCTACTTGCAGTACGATGCATTGTGTTATGTTGGCTCCGGCCCTGGGTACCTACACATGCACACTGGCTGTCAGTGTTACCTGGGCCTCCGACACAGAGGAGGCGTGGGCATTTCAATTGCCACCAACAACTAGGCCCAGAGATGTGTGGCCACGATTCCGCTCTTATCTCACATCTATATCCACTGAGTCAGACGACTCTACCTCTTCACAACAGCCCTTTCTGAAAGTTATTTTCATTTGTCATGCCATGCATACTTAGCGACTAGCCATTACAGTGACGCCTTCCTGTTTCGTATGTCATCGCTATGCACAGTCTGTATATGCTCTTGCTGTAATTGATGATTGTTCCCGCTGCCTACCCTTCGGTTGTAATGTCAAGCACAAGAAAATAAAGTAAAAAAAAAAAAAGAAGTCCTGCCAGGCGAGTGTACCAGGCAATTGAAGTTGTTTATAGCTTCCTGGCAGGAGAGTATACCTGGTAATCTGCAAACCTACAAAAGACATCCTGGCAGGCGAGTATACCAGGCAAGTGAAGTTGAACCTAGATTCCTGGCAGGGGAGTTTATTAGGCAATCTACCAGGCTATGGGAAGTCACACATAGAGACTTATGTAGAACTTTATTGCTTAAGCCAGAACATTGTGAATCCAGAGCAGGTCTTGAACACTTTTCCCATCAACAAGTTAAAGACATTTTCCTTGCACCATTTGTTGATTTGTTTATAGTGTGTGAGGGGTCCGAAATGCGAGACAGATACAAAGGTACAGTTTTCACACGAAGTGCCATTTCATTCAACATAAAAGTGTAAGACGAATGCCTAACTTTCCCTACCCTAACCAGAAGGACCCTGGCGAACAAACTAAGGCTAAATAAATATGCCCTAGTGTCCAAAAAGAATCTGTCCCTCACACTAAAATATACAATACAATTATACAAGGTTAGTTTGTCAGTCTTAAATCCCACAAAATAATATACCATTTCCAACAAAAAGATTGTCAGAGGACTCCTTGGGACCAGGTTTGATTTCCCTTCCCCTGGATCAATTCAGGAATCTATAGCAAAGTTCAAGTAAGTTCTGTGCAAAAGTAAAGTTCCACTCAGTGTAGAATACAACACCTTTTCCATTCAATATCCTTTCACTTGGCAAAGTAATATGTCTCTTCCAACTGCGTGCCAAATGATTGTTCATAAATCAAAGCAACTGTCAATTTTCCTTGATTTCCTGCTTGGCAAAACAAAAGAGTCTTTCTCTCAAACCACAAACTCCTAAATCGGTGCCAATGTTCTCTTCTCAAAAATCAAACAATTGTTAACACATTTTGTGTCTTTTTCCAAAAGAAACCCTTTAGTCAGGATGGTGCAATTATCACTTTCTGAAATAACTTCTCCTTTAAAGGAAACACTTTCTGAAATGTAGCAGTTCCTCACAACAAGGGGCCTCATTCTGATGTTGGCGGGTAACCTGTCACCGACCTGGAAACACTGAATCCGCCTGCTGACTTTCCGGTGCAACTGGGGCATTACAAGTCCCTGTGGAGCAGGAAGTCGGGCGGCAGATTCAGTAACTCCCCATTCCAGTGGTGTCCAATAGGACTCCATGGGAGTGGGAAGATGGAAGCACCGGCACCGTTACTAACGGTGCCGGTGCTTCCGTGAAAAGTCTGCCTACAGGGGCCGGTGCACCCAGCAGGTCTGACCCTGCTGGGCGCAAGGGCCCCTGCAGGCAGACTCTAATTATTGATGTCATGTAACATCACACATGGTTTGCAAAAACCTATGTATTATACTTTTTTTTACAACAAATTTCAATGGTTGGGGACTTTGTATACTTTTCACAGTATGGAGAGCAGATCTGATAAGACTTTTTAACTTTAACTATTGATGTCATGTAACATCATACATTGTTTGCAAAAACCTATGTGTTATACTTTGCAACAATGGAATTTCATTTGTATATACAGCTACAACTGTGCTCCTGAAGAAGGGGCAGTCACTCCGAAACGCATTGCACATCCCATTATATAAAGAATATATCAATGAACACCTATAAATCTGCACTTTGAATTATTTATGTGTTGTTTGAAATTATTGACCTCAAGACAAGGCATTGATACTACACTATAAATTATTGGCTGTTTTCACAACATATGAGTGTGCAGGGGACGAAGGTCCTAAATGTTAGGACACCATCACTATTGTGTTTAGTGATGACTCTACAGGATTCATCACAAGTTTGATGACCAGGAAAGGATGTTTTTGGACACAAGGACAGATTATTAGTTACAGACTTCCTGAAACAGACAGATCATTAGTTTTGCTTTCCAGGCAGGGACATTCTTCTTTAGAATAGGGCAAGAAAAGCATTTCCCCAACAAAAGTTTGGTTTAAAACATGAACACCTTGTGTTCACCTCCAATTGCTGACCTCTCGCACATGGTGCCAGAAGTGGGATGTCACTCAACAGACATAAATTGGGGGACCCTTAAGTGTTAGAAACTTAGTAAGCGAGCCTCCGACCCAACAATTGCCACAGAACAATCTATAGGATTTGACTTATACAGTAGTAGGGGAGAGCTGATTCAACATTGGGACTCAGTTTTAATACCAACAGACTTAGTCCTCATTCCGTCTCCTGTAACCTACATTAGACTTGTGTGAGACAGGCATGGTATCAAGAGAGACACAGACTCAAAAATATTAGTTTCAAAACCTTTATTTACTAAGGTTCTTGGTTTGGTGTAATGCCTAGCTGGCCCTAACTCTAAAGGGATGGTTCCCTTAACTGATGTTTCTAAGGGCTGTCGATATCTAAGAGTCCAAAACAATAGTCTGTCTGTGTCTAAACCTATGCTTGCCCTCACTCTTTACAAAAATGTGTTAGGAAGTCTTCGAAAAGGCAAAATAGTGGTGTGCAGTGGTCAGCTTCACACAAATGAGTTCAATCAACCAAGGGCTGTTCATCAGACCTTCTCCATAGTTCATGTCGCAGTCTTACTCTTTCAAATGTCTTAAGTTCCTTGGGATTCAAATCCCGAAGCTTTCGTTCCGAAATACAACCAAAAAGAAATATACAGAGTTCCTTTCCAAGCTCCTCGGGGTTCCCTTCCCCAATACCTGTTGCACGGGAGTCTCCGATCCAGTTATATCAAGGGAGAGCCTTCCACTCTCCAGTTTCCCTCGACTTGCTTCTGCAAACATGCCTTGGGAGAATGCATGACTTCAGCTCTGCATTCACGGCATTGAGGTGCACCTGAAAAGACTGCCTGTTGCTTCCAGTCCCTTCCAATGCTGCCACAGCCAAACAGGATTTGTGAGCTGTAAGAACCCTGAGGACGACCTCACATATAATCCCCTTGGGACCTCTTCTCAGGTGGCCATGGAAAGTCCATCGTTCTTGGATCCCAACCCTGGGGTCGGAGAAGCGATAGGGAGGATCACCTGGGTGGAGAATCCTTGGGGATTGGAGACGAGATGTCCTCAGGTGAGACACGGTATTCCACACTGCCTTCTCTCAAAGAATCCCCTATCCCAAACGCAACCATGGAATATTATTACCCCTATCCCATTTACAAAGAATATGATAAAAGATTTTGCCAGTCTAGAGACAGCAGGACGAGGGGGAAGAGGAGAGGGGTTAAAAGAAGGGTAACCTTAGGAGAGACATGGTGTCCCCCTGTCTGTATAAATGACCTACCTAATCCTTCCCCGACCTTTGTGGGCTACAAGACTGCTCCCCTAATTTCCCCCCATTTGACTGTTAAAAGTACTGGGACGAGGAAGAAAAGACTGAGGGCCTCATTCCAGGTGTGGCGGTCCAGTAACAAGGGTGCCCGTAAGCTTACCGGCACCCTTGTTTCTGGACCGCCACACTACAAGTCTGCCTGCAGGGGCCATTGCGCCCGGCAAGGTCAATCAGCCCCTGCAGGAAGACTTTTCACGTAAGCACTGGCACCGTTAGCAACGGTGCCCGTGCTTCCGTCTCCCCACTCCCATAGAGTCCTATGGGACTCCACGGGAATGAGGAGTTACCAAATCTGCCGCCTGACTTCCCACGCCACCAGGACTTATAATATCCCGGTGGCACCGGGAAGTCAGGCAGTGGATTCAGTGTTTCCGGGTCGTCGCCAATCCGCCGGTAGCACCGGCAGATTACCGCCAACCTCGGAATGAGGCCATTAGAGTAGTAAAGACTATACCTTCCTTTTACCACTCTGGTACTAGGACGAAGAAGATGCCAGCAGAGAGCCAGGAGTGTCCCTTTATTCATGGCCAGGCAAACCTAAGTAAAGACATAGACCTGCAACCTGTTAACTGGTTGCAAGTGTATAAAATAAGGGTCAGAGAAAGAGACAGGGAGCGCAACAGGTAGGCTGCGTGGGAGAGACCAGCAGAAGAACCCTCATGTATGGAGGCCACCGTGGTGGGACCAGCGCAGGAGCCTGGTCGCCGGCAGGGAGCCTGATGAACTTGTGTGGCCCAAGGCAAGTGGGCTGTATCGTGGCACAGGTGTGGGAGCCTCCAATAGAGAGCGTGAGCAGCAGCAGCTACGGGAAAAGCCGGGAGAGAAAGGATGCCATCCGCATCGGGAGAGAAGCCTCTCCTAGTGCCGGCGTGCAGGGAAGACTACCTGGCAGGCAAGCAGGGAGGCCTGGGTGCCTCACAGGCAGAGAGAAGCTGTGAGGGCCATCGGAGGGAGCTGCCATCAGCCAGTGAGTGTCATAGGGAACACTTGGGCACTGGGACGTTCCGGATAGACCAGAACTGGTAAGTCTTTGAAACAAATACAATATATTCCTATTTAATACGGAACCATGCACAAACTACCGAACTGCATTAAGATTTACAATTGAGAATAACGAATGCATCGTAATTACCGAACTGAATGGAAACTTCTAATTAAACCTAATAAATGCAATTTAAACACTGAGCTGAATGAAAAGGTGAAATTATACATCACAGAAGTATATTGAATACGGAATTGAATGAAACCCTGAACTTACATATCTTGAATACTCAGTGCTTTAAAGACTTTATGAACAAAGCAAACCTTGAAGAACAATTAAAGTGCCAAGTGAAAATAAACTACGGAAAAGGGAATAAGTGTGAAAGAGTGCCACAGAAAGTGGGATAGGAATAAAACCCCACAAAGGTGAACATTTATGACTGAATGCAATGCATCAAGGCCACAGAGTGGTGAGAGGTGTGTGATAAATGGTGGCAAAATCAAGATATTGATAAGGAGAAACCAAAGATAAGTGTCAACTTGCACATAAAGCCTAGAGGTCAACAAAGTGAAATTAAGTGAAAGTGACTTGGTACACAAGGCAGGAGCTGAAGAACTTGTGTGGCCCGGAACCTAGGGGTCCTGGTTGCCTGACCTTTGATCGATGGACCATGCGGTTTGACAACTGCGCCTAGACCAGTGAGTCCTGAATGAGTGTGAAACAAACCAAGGAACAATATTTTGAATAAACTGATGAAGCCAACCAAAAGTAGGACCAAGTTAACCTCACGTTTTATTGCACTTCTTAAAAGGCTAAAATAAACTTGCTAGAGATGAAGTCTTGGGCAAGGGCACACCAAGACTTGAGCAACTGTACATGTTGCGCCAAAAATGCAAAAATTGAAATGCAGTCTGGTATTTATTTAGAATGTTCGATCAGCCTGACACGTGTTTCGAGCTTAACCGGCTCTTCATCTGAGGCTGGTATTTCGCATTAATATATCGGATATACAAAATTACCACATATTGAATCCAAATAAAAGATAAAGAATAAAACATTTGGAAGAGCCAAGGCAACATATGGGGTGGCACAAGGAACAGAAGGCCAAAAAAAGGGCAATTTTAAATAGTCAATTAAGAGTACGATTTTTCAAATAACATAAAAGATCATTGAGCATGTTTATGCATATATAGGTAAATACAAACACAGATCAAAAAGATTCAAAAGAAGATACGAAAAAGAAAAGAACAAAACAAAATAAACAAAATAACAAAGTATTAATAACGATTTCAAGAGACGACAGAGATTATCGTGATAATAGAATATGTACGTACCAGACTAAATATGATGAAGTGTCGAGATCACGCTCGAGCAGTGTTGCTTCATCGCCAGTTAGTTCTGATGTGGATAGTGACTCAGAGAAACAGATCCCAGGTTCATCCGATATTGTCACTGGTGATCCCAGTACATCACATGATGACTTACAAGATGACTCAGAAGATTTACAATCCGATCGACCAGTTCCCCCAGTACCGTCTCCTTTTTTAGAACAACTAAGGCGTTACAAAAAGGGCAATCGAATAGCATCGAAAAAAGTTTGCTTCCAAACCCCAATTGTCACAAATATTGCAACCCCAGGCATACAACCAGGGGCACAAAGGGCGGCAGGCCCAGGCAGCGGAAATGCACCCCCTCCTCGAAGGCTCACCCGAGCAACTTATCAGCAACAACTCACGAACCAAAATCGCTGAATCTGATCACCAACCTTAGCACTCACTCACTCTCTCCAGCTGAAACAGCTGTCCTCAATAAGGGCCTTTCATTTGTACCCTCTGCCTTGAATAATTATGTGGATATCCAAATTGACTTATTTAAATTTGTTTGTAAACTCAAGCTCAAGAAATTCTTTGCCACACAAGAGAAACATTATAAACCGTCACCTCCAACACCTACACCCTCCCTAGTCTCAATTCAGACACTGTTAAGCTCCATGTACTTATGACTTTGGAAGATACAGATCTTTATTCTCAAACATGTATCACAGAAATGTTGTCAGAATTGGACATTGTTCAACAGAATGTAAACATTAAAGAACTCACTGAGAAATCCAAGTTTACGCCTGTTTTTCCCACAGACAATATCATTGATACTTTTTATCAGGCAGTAGTAAAAGATGTTCATAAATTAGCTGACAATCATTCTCGTAATTCCATTCCACCCACTTAAAATGTATCCAAACCAGAATTCCAGGCATTGCAACAATTGGCTACTAACTCTGCTCTTATTATTAAAGAAGCAGATAAGGGCGGTAAAGTAGTCGTGATGGACCGTTCAGACTACATTACTATGGGCATGCGTCATCTCAATTCAGGCAACTCCTATCTAGTACTCCAACAAAACCCACTACATGATATTCAAACCTTGGCCAACCAATTAATACTGAAATGGCACAAATTAGGTTTACTTGCAGATGTGGAAAGACATTTTCTCATGGTGGATGCACCTACCATGGCCACTGCTTATTTTTTACCCAAAATTCACAAATGCTTTGCTGATATTCCAAAAGGGAGACCTATTGTGAGTGGAGGAGGTGGAGTTCTTGAACCTAATTCTATTTACATTAATGAGTTCTTATTACCGGCTGTACTTTTGACTCCCACATTCATTAGAGATACTATGCATGTACTTGAAATTTTGGATAAATTGGATCTGCATGATAAATGTTGGCTTGTGGCCCTCGATGTGAAAGCTTTATATACCTCAACCAATCACTTGAAAGAAATCCAATGTGTTAATTACCTGTTTCGAGAATCTTCAGCTTCCTTTTCTGAACATGTTGAAATGGTCAAAGAATTCCTTTTATTTACCTTCCAAAAATGTGTTCCTCTTTAACAATGTGTTCTTCAAACAATTGATTGGCATTGCGATGGGTGCTAGCTTTGCCCCGGCACTCGCAAATGCATTCATGCACCATTTCGAAAAAACATTTGTTTTCACTAACTCAGATTATTTTCCATACATATACCTCTGGAAACGATATATTGATGATATTATCATGATTTGGACTGAACCTCCTAGGATTCTTCAACAATTTGTCTCCTTTTTGACTGATAATGATTGGGGGATTCAATTTACATCTATGAGCAGTCAAACTAAGATTTACTTCCTTCCTCTTACTATTCAATTGACTGACAAAGGCTTGCTAACTAAAATGTTCCGTAAAAGTACGTCCGTCAATGCTACCTTGCATGCTGAAAGTTGTCACAAAAAACATGTAATTAATAATATTCCAAAGGGAGAATTTATTTGTGCTCAGATCTACAAGACTTTATTGCGGAAAGCACTTTGATCAAATCTCGATTCTCAGCAAGAGGGTACGACCCTAATCGTCTTAACAAAACTACAGAGGCATTATGCCAGATGGAGAGAGTTGAACTGCTAGTCCCGAAATCACGCACTACTACATCAGCTGCTCAGAAAATTCATCTGATTACTAGATTTAACTCAGATAGTTTTAAACTACACAATATAGTGCATAAACATTGGCACCTATTGCACTTAGACCCTGACATCTCAAATTGGTTAGACCCTAAACCGATCATTACATTCAGCAAAGGCAAGACTTTGAAAAATAAATTATGCCCCTGGTTTATGGACCTACTGAGTCCGTGAACTACCTGGCTACATTCAGCTAGAGCCAATGGTTTCCGCAAATGTGGTTGCTGCAACATGTGCAAAAACGCATTTGAAACTCAAGTTGTTTCTTTTGGAACATTAGGTGAGCACAGTGTCGATTCCTTCATAAATTGTAACACGAAATTTGTGGTCTATTGCATTATTTGTATTTGTGGTCTCAAATATATAGGCAGTACAATTAGACCACTTAAAATCTGTATCAGAGAACACTTGGCAACCATTGGCAGCCAGGAAGCTAAATACCCTTTGGCTGCCCATTGGCAAGCCCAGCACCAACTTGATAGCAAGGATCACATTCGCTTTGCGAGTCTGGCGAAAGTTTCTTTGCCTCCACGAGGAGGTAATTTGCAACTGTAGCTTCGCCAACTTGAGGCTCGACTTATCTGCAAATATCGAACAGTGTATAATGGTTTAAATTCTGACCATGAATTTGCAGTATTCTTATAAACATATGTTAAGCTGTACCTAAATCATTCTGGTTTTGTGAAAATTAGGTGCCAGTGCCCCTCACTGCTGAGTTATTTATTCATAATGATTATATCATGTCTTATCCCTTTTGTGCAATTGCAGTTTAAATGGCACAGGACAGCGTGATCACTGTACACTTGTTTGCCAAGGATATGTGGACTTAATCAATTTGGCTCCATTATAGTCTGTGACCTTACCTGCATCTCCGGTTGCACATGACTAACATCTGGTCTACCCAATAATTTCCATACATATCCCAATTTAAGGGCTTAAACACTAGCATCTGACTTTGTTTTCATAACTCCATTAGACTCTCCTTCCGCGTATTCTAACACATTAGATATTTCACCTAAATTTTCACTGGTCATTATAAGTACTGCCGCATTGCTCATGTATATATTAATAGCTCATTTAATATTTAGCACTAGACAATCCAATTATTCAACACAAGCCTTGTTCCTAAATGCAGCTCTATTAGGCATGTTTTGCCCTCACTCTACCTGTTCAGTATTAGCTCCACTGACCTAAGATGGCGCCCAATTTCAAGCAACCACTCACCTTGCACCTCACAATGTCTAGTCGTGCAATCACCGGAGGTCTTGTTTTTAAATGTCTACCTTGCTCGCGCACTGAGCTCGAGCCTACTCCTGTTGCTTTTTGTCATGTACTCAGGTAATGCTTTGGATATGATCCCTTGGTTTGTCCATGCGCTGAGGCTGTCAGCTGCCGTCCCAGATACCGGCATGCTGCGGCTGCATAGAGTGACCCCTTTTACAATTATCCTTGTCCACGTATGCGTTTAGACAACAAGCATCCTTGTTATTACTCCTGCATAATAACATATGCCCAGTCTTTCATCAGCGTTATATTTAATCCATGATTGAATCCTTAATTAAATTTAAGTTACTTGTTCGCTGATTTTTCTGAGGTCATCTATTGACAGCGCTCTGTCATTTTTTCCAAACTTAGCCTCTGCCACATCTGCGAAGCATTAAAGGTACGTCATTAAACATATATTCCCTTTCTAATGCACTAAATGTTTTCCATCCTTTATTGGTCCAACTAATTACATGGTTACAATTTGATCTTTTCTTAAGCACGTTTAGGCAATTTATGCCCTCACGAATTGAAATCACTACTTCAAATACAAGGTACAATCTTTTGTATTATGTCTTTTTCAGTTTACCGCTACTTGGCACAAAATATGTCTCTGATCGCACTGGACTCTTACCTCCGTTATTAATACTTTGTTCTTTTTTCTTTGTTGTTTATTTTGTTTTGTTCTTTTCTTTTTTGTAGCTTCTTTTGAATCTTTTTGATTTGTGTTTGTATTTACCTACATATGCATAAACATGCTCAATGACCTTTTATGTTATTTGAAAAATGTTACTCTTAATTGACTATTTAAAATTGCCCTTATTTTGGCCCTCTGTTCCTTGTGCCACCCCATATGTTGCCTTGACTATTCCAAATGTTTAATTCTTTATCTTTTATTGGGATTCAATATGTGGTAATATTGTATATCCGATATATTAATGCGAAATACCAGCCTCAGATGAAGAGCCAGTTAAGCTCGGAACACATGTCAGGCTGATCGACCATTCTAAATAAATACCAGACTGCATTTCAATTTTTGCATTTTTGGCGCAGTGTGTTTTGGGAACCCTCTGTTTATTGCTCTTGTAATGTGGTAGTATACTGGCAGTATACCCACACTCCCCAGACACCCACTGCCTTGCGCTACTTGATATAACTTGTACAAGCGCTGTGGACACATTTGACTTATTCTGCCAATTGTATCTGCTTTAAAACTGTACATGTTGTCTTGAGGACAAAGCCTCGAGACCTCTGTACTTTGTGAACTGTGTTGCTTTGAACTTGGGGAAGGGAATCCCGAGGATCATTTGGAACTGTGTTGCTTTAGACCTTTTGTGGAACTTTCTTGCACTTGGGGAAAGGAAGCTGAAAGAATACTGAGAGCTGGAAGAAGCTCAGACTTTGAGTTAAGCACTGTTTATTTGGTTAGTTACATCCTTACACATAGTTTAGCTTTAGTTGTGAGGGCAAGAACAGGTTTTGGACATGGACAGATTTTTAAGTTGAACTCTTTCACTCAGACTAAAACGTTCCATTCAGGTAGGGAAATCCCACCTTAGTATAGGGCAAGTTAAGCCTTCAACCATCCTGACAATTTAACTGCCATAGGTTCCCCCTCACTCCCCAGTGCCAAGGCTTTTTTCGTGATTTTCGGTATTTCGCCATTCAGTGCCTTCTAACGTTTTCTCTTTCATTAACCCCTTAAGTGCCAAGAACGAGTTATCTTGTCCTTGGCAACAGGGAGGTAATCACAAGGACGACATACCTCGCCCTTGGCACTTAAGGGGTTAAGTAAATAAATATCTTTTGTTTTAACTTTAAGTCTTTTGTCTGTGTCTTGCTTCATGATGCCTTCAAAGAGCACAGGACCAACTCAGAGCCTGCAGGTGAAATCAGCCCTTTCTCTGTTTCGGTGTCCCTTCTGCGTTGACATTTACTTGTGATCTGCAAGCTCCTTCTGCTATTGCCAACCTTCCAGCTCCTGCCCCAGCTTCTTTCTGATGCTCCTCCTTGCTGCAGCCTTTTTGATTGATTTCAGGTACAGGCCCTTAGGCCTAATTGCCTGACCTAGCCCAGAGCCATTTGGCTTGGCTGCCTGACTTGGACTTCTGTATGCATCTTCAGCTCTCTTCTTCTTCACAGTCCCTGAGCGATTTTGGGACTTGCAGTTTATTTTGGGGAAAGTGGATTTCTCTAATTCTTTAGAGTGGCAAAGGTCATAAAAAGGGTAGGGTTATGGAGAAAGCTAAAAAGAGGTTCCTCCCAGTCTTCCCAGTCTGATTCCTCCCCCCATGTGACGCTCCTGCAGTACACCACCCCCAGGGTCGGGATCAGAGCGCCTGCCTTCCCCTGACCACATGAGCAGGGTCCCAAACCAGGTTATTGGGTGGGAATCCCGTCAGATTCTCCACAAATGGTAACCTGTGTTTGCCTTCAAGACTCCCTTCTCTCTGGCCTTCACAGTCTTGGGCATTACAGGTTGAGTCTACTTCAAACAATGTATTCACAAACAGCCAATTTCCCTTCTCCACCTTTTACCTGCACCTTTCAGCCACCAGCTTTCAGCCCGACAATTACCCAGAAGCCTTGGTGCCACTCTCTTAGCCTCGGGTAACATTTGTATACTTGTTTGTTTATGCCAGTGAACTGTTAACATCACAGTATTGCTGAATTGTTTCAAACTCTGAGAAAGGTTTAGCTTCACAATTAATATGGGGTACCTCTTGGCTTTAGGCAATGTGTGTTCTCTTCTCCAGTCTTTTGCACTTTTTTGAATGGATGGTATGTCACTTATATACAAAGTATAAAGTTCAGTCTTTCAGATGAAACCCCAATTAGGCACACGTAACCACTCTTTGATGTCATTTTCAAGCTTTAAAGGTGGTTTGTGGAGAATCCTGTGGATCCCCCGCTTAAATCCTACCTAGAGTCTCCTCCCAGGTGGCCAGAAGGGGGAAGACGCTTCTTGATCCCAACCCTGGGGATGGTGTACTGCGGGAGGATCACCTGGGTGGAGACCAGGCCCAGAGAAGTGGGGAGATTGCGCAGGGTGAGACACAGTATTCTTCCTTTGAGAGGAATACTGTTGATCCAGACATAGAGGAGGAATTGGCCTATTGTAATTTTGATACATCTCAATCCTCTATTAAGGATGAAAAGGTAAAATCTGAAGGAGTGACTCCACTTCGTGTTGAACCCAAGAAACCAATCCTTTGTACCCCTACGTTCCGATGTCCCCCACAATATTTAAGGTATTCCAACAGGAACGGTGAAAATGTGACCTTTTCTGCCCCTTCTGTTCCTCAAAGGACGAAATCTTATAATTCTTCTGTTAATAATATTTCGGGGGTTCTCCCAGTAGAACGAGCATCCCGCTCGAGTAGAGTTTGTACACGCAAAGTGATATGTCACCCAGGGCTGCTTCCAGATATAAAGCTAGCCAAAAAAATGACTAGCTTTTTCACCACTATAGAGCGTAACAATGATGTAACAACAAGCCTTATGAATGTGAATGAGGAAGACATCTCTCGCAATGAAATTGTAGAGGACCTCGGTGTATTTTTCCCCTTCATAAGCTCTAAACTTATTTCTCAGGTACTCCAGCACTCACGCGCAACAGTCTCTATAAATGACGAGGATGTTCTGACAAATAATGGTGTAACTATCGAAGAAAGTATGTGTACGGTAAGCGATAGATCGCCGAGTGCAACAACCAATGCCTTGCCACCTCTGAATGGCGCAGATATGCATAGCGATTCAGGAAATTAAGTCTTAATATGGAGGGTCTTGTCGTTGAGTGCCATTGCAAGCCTTAATTTAAAGAAGGGATCATCGCCATCTAATACTGGGTATCCAGGTGACTCAGTGGCAAGTACTATGGACTGTGAACCGACTGCGCATGGGGTTGATGGCAATGCTTGTAACGGCCAATGCGATATAGAGGGACCATAAACCCATATTTAATGTAGATACTTAAGCTGAGCTTCTGAATCATGAGGACAGTCAGACCTCAACACCAATACAGTTGCTTGATAATGCTGCTAAATGTGTGAGTAAATCAGTCAGATTTGAAGAAGTCTCTGAGAAATGTATGACGGGCAGCTTAGACGCAGACAAAAGAGAACTCACTAATTTGGCAGGTGCCCTTCAATTCCAAGCAATCGAACCCATGACTACATTGGTGATATTGAACAGAAGTGCTATTATGGAACTTTGTAGATCTATAGTTCCCTTTCGTATGGTGACATTGAAAGATCTTAAAATAGTGGATCAGCTGGTAACCCCTATGAAAGTAATCACCAATGTATGGAGTGCCCACAAACTGACACATGAATACATTCTTGACCACAGTAATCTGTTTGAAAAATTGGTGTATACGTGCAAGGAAACCTTGATGCCTCAGATAAAACATCAGAAACGTTCTGTGAGCACCATGAGGAATGGAAACAAACAGATCTCTGTGGTCGACACACTTGAAAGAACTCAAGAGGCAACCGTAAAAGAACACCCAGTGAGGAGTAATAACGATATTAAGAGTACCTCTAAACTAACTCAAGGTGGTGTAACTTTCTCTGATGGGTATTGGCAATGGTTGCCATTAGAATTAAAAAATTATCTTGAGACTCAATCCCAATGACATCAATATAATACTATCATGGAATACAAGAGGTAATTCCCACTATGTGTCAGATAAAGGCTTATTGGAGTTCATCCCTCACTTTAGTATAGTGGCCCTGCAGGAAACATGGCTCTATAATGAATGTGATCTTGATGAGCGTATTACAATTCAAAGTCTAGCCACAAAAGGTCCTAGAGGTCGTCCCAAAGACAGCCTGTTGACCTCTATTAGTTTAGTTTAGTTTAGTTTAGTTTATTTATTTGTACCGCGCACCGAACCCTGGGGTAGCTGGGCGCCGGAGACTTAGAAACAGTTACAGCATGGCAAAAATATACAATACAGACTGTGATAAAACAACAACGGTGTAGCAGACCGGGTTACAGGTGGTCAACAGAGGCATGCAGAGAGGAAGTGCATTAAGCAGCGTTTTTGTTGGAAAGCCATGTTTTTGTTTTGGCTCTAAAAGTCCAAAATGAGGGTTCTGCTCTAAGGTATGGTGGCATAGCGTTCCATAGTTTGGCAGCTAGGACCGGGAAGCTGGCGCCACCTGCTTTTTTTAGGGAGAATTTGGGAACGGAAAGGCAATGTGCGTATGGTGTTCTAGTTGGTCTAGTTGAGGTGTGGTTGTGGAACTTGTCTGCCAGGTATTTGGGTGCGTCATTAGAGCGGCATTTATGGACGATGACGAGGGATCTGAGGGTGATTCTGTCTCGTACTGGGAGCCAGTGAGCATCTTGTCTGAAGCTGGAGATGTGGGCGTTTCGTGGGATACTGAAGGCGGCTCTGATGGCATTATTTTGAAGTACCTGTAGTTTGTTCAGGTTGTGTTCTGATGAGCCAAGAAAGAGGGTATTGCAGTAATCAATTTTTGAGAGCACTAACGCTCTGGCTAGTGTAATGCAGCTGGAAGGTGATAGGAAAGGTTTGCAGGCGTTGATGAGCTTATTGGTGTAAGCTGTTGAAGAGGCAGTTGCGTTCACCTGTCTTTTGAGCGAGAGAGTAGAGTCTAGATAAACCCCAAGGGTTTTAATTTCTTTGGCTACTGTGATTAGGTTACCGTCTATGTTGATGGACGCGTAACGGGGGTCTAGTTTGTTGAGTCGATGTTGGGAGCCGACAATGAGGAGCTCAGTTTTCTCGTCGTTGAGGCATAGGCCGTGCTCTGCCATCCAGGCTTGGATCTCTAAATAAAGGTTGTTGATTCTGGTGGAGTCCTCGTCGTAGCACCCTTATAGGGTGATGAGAACCTGGGTATCGTCAGCATAGTTTGTGTATGTGACACCTAGGTTATCTAGGCGGTCAAACAATAGCTTTGTGAAGATATTGTATAGGGTCGGCGAGACGCACGAGCCTTGAGGAACGCCGCAGGTGATGGGGACAGGGAGTGCTGATGCCCCTGGGGAGAAGACCCGGGTGGTTCGGTTGGTTAGGAAGGACTGGATCCAGGCAGTCGCCTGGTTAGAGAAGGCCGCTGAGGTCATCAGATGTTCTGTGAGGATCTGATGGTCGACGAGGTCGAAGGCAGCTGATAGATCTAGCAGTAGGAGAATGGCTAGATTACCCTTGTCCTTTGCCTCGTCCATCTGGATTTTTAGGTCCAGTAGGGCTGACTCTGTTCCATGCCTTGGCCTGAAGCCGGATTGTCTGAGACCCAGGAGGTTGTTGTCTTCCAGGTGCTTCTGTATTTGCAGGTAGGCCACTCTGTCTAGGATCTTTAGGATGTAGGGAACGGTGGTGATTGGCCTGTAATTAGTTGGGTTATTGGGGTCTAGATTAGGTTTTTTTAGAAGTGGCATGACCCAGGCCTCCTTGAGGCTGCTGGGCACTGAGCTTGATTTGAAGGATGCATTGATGAGGGCTGTTATGAAGGGGGCCAGAGTGTTGGCGCCTTCTTGGATGATGGGAGCTGGGCATGAGTCCCCTTGGCATCTAGAGGGCTTGAGGCCCTTAATGATGCTTTCTACTTCTTTAGTGGAAACTGGTGAGAAGGAGAAGGGGGGGCAAGTAGGTGTTTTTGGGGTGGTGGACGGAGGATGGTTTGTTTTTTTGGAAAGGCTGAGCTTTTTCTGTTCGATTTTGGATTGTAACATGGTGATTTTGTCTGCTAGGGCTTTTTGAATCCTCTCACACCAGTCTGCATCTTTCACGCAGGTTTCAGCCAGAGTGGGGGGGGATTCGAGTTCCCTGAGGATATTGAAAAGCTCTTTTGTTTTGGATTTGGCGCTCTCAATTCTGTTATCATATGTCTCTTTTTTGGCCTTAAGGATAGCAGTTTTGTAGGTGGTGGCTGCTATCGAGAGTTGAGTTTTGTTGGAGAGGTTGGGCGTTTTTCTCCAGGTGGCTTCTGCGGCTCGTTTGGAGTTTCGGAGGATTTTTAGCTCTGGTGTGAACCATTTGTTCATATGGGCTGCCGGTTTGGCTTTGGTGAGTTTGAGTGGGGCGATGGTGTCTACTGCTGATTCTAACGTTTTGTTGTAGAGGTCAGCGAGTTTCTCCGCATCTAGGTTGGCGTAGTTTGTAGGGGTACAGATATTGTCTATGAGTGGGCAGAGGTTTTGTAAGGTAATGTTGCGGTTGTTTCTGGTGAGGGTTTGGGGGATGGTAGGGGTTGGAGAGTTTGGTTGTGATTTCCCTTGGATGGAGAAGGAGATGGCGTGGTGGTCAGATCAAGCAGTTTGCTAGTTTTTTGTGATGGTCGTAGAGCAGTTGAGATCCGCTAGCCAGTCCAAGGTCCTGCCTTTGTTGTGGGTAGGGTCTGTGATTCTGAGCTTGAACCCTAGTTGGGAGATGGTGCTTTCCAGGGAGAGTGCATTGGTATCGTTTGGGTCGCCGAGACCGAGGTTGAGGTCACCAAGAAGGATAATTTGAGATCCTGTTTTGGTGTTGGTGGTCAAGAGGTCAGATATCTCTTCCTCAAATGTGGTGATGGGGCCTGGAGGTCTGTAAAGGAGGTGTAATAGTATGGTTTGTGTGGCAGAGAGTTGGAGCTTTGCTGACAGAAGTTCTGCAGATCGGAAGCTGGGCGGAGGGATTAATCTAAGTTCAAGGGATGTTTTAGCGATGAAGGCTACTCCTCCTCCTTTACCTATGTCCCGGTCTTTCCTTAGTATTGAATAACCTTCTGGGATGGCGAGGGATAAGGCTGGGCCTGCTGCTTGGTGCAGCCAGGTTTCCGTGATAGCCAGGAAGTGTAAATTGTTGATAGAGATGAAGTCTGCGATATCTAGCGCATGGGCGACCAGGGAGCGGGCATTGACGAGGGCGCCCTTGATTAGTGGCTGTTCAGATGTGCTCAAGGGGGCTGATTGGGTGATGTTCAAAGTTTGAGCGGAGTTTGCTTGAATGTGTGTGGGATGAAAGGAGTGTTTTTTGGCGAGTGTCTTGGGGGTTATGAACCGAGAGCCGAGTCTCAGGTTTCTGTCTTTCAATGTGCATGGGTTCCAAGGAGTGGGCGGAGCAGCAAATCGGCGGATCCATTCTATAGGACTGAGGGCGTCAGGCTTGTCAATATGTTGGGTCTCCAAAAAACCCATAGTATGTTGGGTTGGGAGTGATTGCGGACGGGGTTTGTGGTGGGTGGTGTTGTTGTGGTGGAGCAGGGCGAGTGTAGCCGTTAAGGTGAGCGTGGCTAAGTAGAAGTTTGCCATGGGTGGTCAGAGTAAGACCCGGGTGTAGTTGGCCGAGGTTGACTAGGTGGTAGTAATAGAGTAGTTTGAGGTGAGGCGGGAGCCGACTGGGTCGGGATAGGCAGGATGGCAGGTAGTCAAGATCAGAGTGGGTACAATGGGCAGGCACGGTGGTCAATGGACTAGGCACCCTTGGACAGGCCAGAACACCATTTGATCTACCTGCACGGTCTTTGCGGTGTTAGTAAAGTGCAATCAACCGATGTTTGCCACGCTTATGATAGTGTACATCTATAACCCGCCTAATGGCTGTATAACAAGGAAAACATAGCTACAGTAAGAAGAATACTAGGAATATAACTCCCACATTCCTGTTATCTATCTATCTATTCTAGGAGACTTTAATGCTCAGATTAGAATGGTGAATGATCAATCTATAGACAAGCAGAGATCTGGACCGACGGAACCTGTATCTAATACTTACGGAAAACCTTGGAGCAAGTCATTTCTCAAATACAAGCTCAAGATATTAAATGGAGCTACGATAAGTCACCCTAACCGTAGTGTGATACGTATTAGTTGATACTGTATGTCAACCATTGATTATATTATCACTAATGTAAGGACTTATGCAGTGATGTTGAACATGGTAGTAGGATGTCGGGAGGAAAGCGACCATCTTCTTCTGTATCTCCTGTTACCCACTAACCAGACATGTAATTACTATCAACTGAATGGAAATATAGGTGCAAATAATGCAGGGTATTGGATTACATAGAATCCCCTTAAAATTAAATTAGAAAATGGCAAATTGATTGCAGAACGTGAGCTAGCAAAATGTATAGACTGTATGACCTGTATGCAGGATGAGGGACAAAGTGAAATGATACCAGCATTTGAACAAATAGTAATGGCTATAAAAACTGTAACGACTCAGAAACGCACATATTTAAATTACTATGCGAGATGGAACTCTAAGCATGATAAAAATAACCCATTTGATGCTGCCATTCATAAGGCAAACAAACAACTTAGATCAGTAATTAGAGAGATTAAGAATAGTGGCAGTAAAGATGCCACAATGAAATTAGACTAGTCAAAAAAAACAATTGTATTTGGCTACGCCATCACTGTACTCATAAAGCAAATGAGATATGGCGAACTGCAGCTCTGTTTGCGGAGAATAATAACAATGAAGGAATTTGCGCTGTGATTAACGGCTCCAAGAATTTTCTTTTACCTATTAACAGTATAGCCGAAAAAGATTGGATACTTCATGTGGATAAAACGCCTGGTGCCTCTATGCCTGTAGAAATTAGCACACCATGCAATATTGCCTCATGGAAAGGTAAATACACTCTTGATACCTTGATTAAATTGATTAAGAACTTGCATAGATCTAGGGCGGCAGGTCCAGATGGCACCTGCAACACCCTTATAAGGATGTTTTCTGAGAAATGGGCGCAGACATTAAATATCCTGATCCAATGGATAGGGAAACATGTTATAATACCGCCATCTTGGCGAGAAAGTATAATCCTCCTGGTCCACAAAAAGAGACATGGAAAGACCCCGGAAATTACAGGATGCTAGCGATGCTCGCAAAAATTCTACTGATTGAATTTAATCAATGGATAGATGAATTTAATATACTGCCAGCTAACCAATCTGGTTTTAGAATGCAATCCTCGACTACGCATAATATAGTGAATTTAGTGACAGCCATTGAATGCTCTTGGAAAACCCATAATCTCCCAGTATTTGCTACTTTTATATACTTCTCAGCAGCATTTGATACTATAATACTTGAAAGATTATGGTCTAAATTTAAAGCATGGGGAATACCAGCTGGTTTATTAAGTATGATCCAACTACTATACATGGAAACAACTGTGAGAATACGCCTTGATAATGAAGGAAAGTTATCCGATCCTATAAAAACTCTACGAGGAGTTAATCAAGGCTGCATTCTTGCAGCTACCCTATTTAATCTGTACCTGGCCGATCTCATGGTGGACCTACAGGCCATAATTTCAGATGCCATCAAAATAGGCACCTTGAGATTGTGATGGTTGGGTTATGCAGATGACCTTCCGCTCCTACACTACACCCCTAAAGGCCTTCAAACCAATTTGAAAGCCCCAGAAAATTTCACAAGAGTGAATGGTCTAAGTATTAACATCAGTAAAACTAAAATCATACCATTTATAGGTAAAGCTAAATGATTTGTTCTATCAATTATGAATGGATGATTATGCATCAATAAATAAAAGTAGTAAGATGTTACAAATATCTAGGCATTATAATGTACTAGCAGCTTAGCTGGAAACAACATTGGATGGTTACAAAATTGAAATGTATGAAAATTGTTATGTCCATAAGCTATTTTATTGGTCAACAAGGCGTTTTTTCTGTTAACATCATTGTGTTGTTATATTCATCTAATGTGCTTTCGTGTCTACTTTATGCTGCGGAAATATGGGGTGCAAGTTGTGTCAATGAAATGAACCAGTTTGAAGCAAAATTTTTCAAGATTTTATTTAGAATGCCCAAATCTTTACCTAGCGAATAGCTCTTACTAGAGTATAATTTTATGGGTGCTACGGACATTTTAGATTATAATATAGCAATGTTGTATGTGAAATTATGTACTTTAACTAATAATACTTTTATTGTGGAACTAATGAGAGGTATTGAGACAAAAAAGATTTTGTTGGACTCCTGTACACAATAGGGTGTACTCTAAATGGGCTAAATAGAATGTACTCTTGTGGTTGCAAAATACTAACAAAAACAAAGAGGTGATGGCTGGAAGGTTTAGAATGAATCTTAACCACTGGCGTTGCTCTGGGCAACCCTCCAGACCACCGTTCTTCGCCTGCCAAGCCATTACAGAAGGGATAAGACCATATGCAAATCAGGCTTGGCCCCACCCCAAAAGGGGCAGTCCAGCCCGAACTGCTAGGTCACATTCCCTCTGCACGAGACCACAAGCATCCCCAAACATGTTTCGCCCTTGTTGGGGCTCATCAGTGAGGAGTAGCTTGGGTCTCTAGGCCCAGCAGGCACGGGACCCACGTCTGGGCATACCCGTCCCACTCGGGGTGACACAGCAAAAACAAAGAGGTGATGGCTGGAAGGTTTAGAATGAATCTTAACCACTGGCGTTGCTCTGGGCAACCCTCCAGACCACCGTTCTTCGCCTGCCAAGCCATTACAGAAGGGATAAGACCATATGCAAATCAGGCTTGGCCCCACCCCAAAAGGGGCAGTCCAGCCCGAACTGCTAGGTCACATTCCCTCTGCACGAGACCACAAGCATCCCCAAACATGTTTCGCCCTTGTTGGGGCTCATCAGTGAGGAGTAGCTTGGGTCTCTAGGCCCAGCAGGCACGGGACCCACGTCTGGGCATACCCGTCCCACTCGGGGTGACACAGCAAAAACAAAGAGGTGATGGCTGGAAGGTTTAGAATGAATCTTAACCACTGGCGTTGCTCTGGGCAACCCTCCAGACCACCGTTCTTCGCCTGCCAAGCCATTACAGAAGGGATAAGACCATATGCAAATCAGGCTTGGCCCCACCCCAAAAGGGGCAGTCCAGCCCGAACTGCTAGGTCACATTCCCTCTGCACGAGACCACAAGCATCCCCAAACATGTTTCGCCCTTGTTGGGGCTCATCAGTGAGGAGTAGCTTGGGTCTCTAGGCCCAGCAGGCACGGGACCCACGTCTGGGCATACCCGTCCCACTCGGGGTGACACAGCAAAAACAAAGAGGTGATGGCTGGAAGGTTTAGAATGAATCTTAACCACTGGCGTTGCTCTGGGCAACCCTCCAGACCACCGTTCTTCGCCTGCCAAGCCATTACAGAAGGGATAAGACCATATGCAAATCAGGCTTGGCCCCACCCCAAAAGGGGCAGTCCAGCCCGAACTGCTAGGTCACATTCCCTCTGCACGAGACCACAAGCATCCCCAAACATGTTTCGCCCTTGTTGGGGCTCATGAGTGAGGAGTAGCTTGGGTCTCTAGGCCCAGCAGGCACGGGACCCACGTCTGGGCATACCCGTCCCACTCGGGGTGACGCAGCAAAAACAAAGAGGTGATGGCTGGAAGGTTTAGAATGAATCTTAACCACTGGCGTTGCTCTGGGCAACCCTCCAGACCACCGTTCTTCGCCTGCCAAGCCATTACAGAAGGGATAAGACCATATGCAAATCAGGCTTGGCCCCACCCCAAAAGGGGCAGTCCAGCCCGAACTGCTAGGTCACATTCCCTCTGCACGAGACCACAAGCATCCCCAAACATGTTTTGCCCTTGTTGGGGCTCATCAGTGAGGAGTAGCTTGGGTCTCTAGGCCCAGCAGGCACGGGACCCACGTCTGGGCATACCCGTCCCACTCGGGGTGACACAGCAAAAACAAAGAGGTGATGGCTGGAAGGTTTAGAATGAATCTTAACCACTGGCAGAGGGGATGTGGCCTAGCAGTTCGGGCTGGACTGCCCCTTTTGGGGTGGGGCCAAGCCTGATTTGCATATGGTCTTTCCCTTCTGTAATGGCTTGGCAGGCGAAGAACGGTGGTCTGGAGGGTTGCCCAGAGCATTGCCAGTGGCTAAGATTAATTCTAAACCTTCCAGCCATCACCTCTTTGTTTTTGCTATGTCACCCCGAGTGGGACGGGTATGCCCAGACGTGGGTCCCGTGCCTGCTGGGCCTAGAGACCCAAGCTACTCCTCACTGATGAGCCTCAACAAGGGCGAAACATGTTTGGGGATGCTTGTGGTCTCGTGCAGAGGGGATGTGGCCTAGCAGTTCGGGCTGGACTGCCCCTTTTGGGGTGGGGCCAAGCCTGATTTGCATATGGTCTTTCCCTTCTGTAATGGCTTGGCAGGCGAAGAACGGTGGTCTGGAGGGTTGCCCAGAGCATTGCCAGTGGCTAAGATTAATTCTAAACCTTCCAGCCATCACCTCTTTGTTTTTGCTATGTCACCCCGAGTGGGACGGGTATGCCCAGACGTGGGTCCCGTGCCTGCTGGGCCTAGAGACCCAAGCTACTCCTCACTGATGAGCCTCAACAAGGGCGAAACATGTTTGGGGATGCTTGTGGTCTCGTGCAGAGGGGATGTGGCCTAGCAGTTCGGGCTGGACTGCCCCTTTTGGGGTGGGGCCAAGCCTGATTTGCATATGGTCTTTCCCTTCTGTAATGGCTTGGCAGGCGAAGAACGGTGGTCTGGAGGGTTGCCCAGAGCATTGCCAGTGGCTAAGATTAATTCTAAACCTTCCAGCCATCACCTCTTTGTTTTTGCTATGTCACCCCGAGTGGGACGGGTATGCCCAGACGTGGGTCCCGTGCCTGCTGGGCCTAGAGACCCAAGCTACTCCTCACTGATGAGCCTCAACAAGGGCGAAACATGTTTGGGGATGCTTGTGGTCTCGTGCAGAGGGGATGTGGCCTAGCAGTTCGGGCTGGACTGCCCCTTTTGGGGTGGGGCCAAGCCTGATTTGCATATGGTCTTTCCCTTCTGTAATGGCTTGGCAGGCGAAGAACGGTGGTCTGGAGGGTTGCCCAGAGCATTGCCAGTGGCTAAGATTAATTCTAAACCTTCCAGCCATCACCTCTTTGTTTTTGCTATGCAAAATACTAACGACAAGACAAAACGTCTATTGAAATCAGACATATTAAACTACGCCAAAGAACGTGATATGATTAACCTTGCAACCAAATCAAATAGTGGGCTGTTGTGTTAGTGGGTGTGTCTCTTATTTAAATTTAATATGCGAGATACGGTGGGGATTTTAGAGGCAAAATTGGGAATCGCTAGGCACTTGGGGTACTGCAGATTATGTGGGATGTTAACCACAGAGACAGCTGAACATTTATATGTCACTGTGAAAGCCTCAATTTCCTAAGAGGCAAATATCTGAAGGCGTATGATAATAGCTATGATGATGCGTATATTTATGACACATGGCAGGCATTATTGTATGGAAATGATCAGAATCTGATGTTTCACATGATGACATTTTATGGACTTCTTTTATCTATTTTAACAGAACTGTCTGTTGGCAGCTTGTTTTAATTAGTTTTATATGTATTCAATTTTATCTGAGGTAATCTTGGTGTTCTTATGATGAATTGGAGGCTATGTATTGATGTTTTTATATGTAAAGCCTTGTGTGGCTGTGTGCATGTTAAATAAAAAACATATGTGGGGAAGAAAATCCATCTTAAAACCGTGCAAGGAATTAAAGAAATCAAGTTTTCCCAAGATAAACTACAAGTCCAAGAATCCCTCAGAAGTCCATGTCAGGCAGGGAGGCCTAAGGGTTCTAAGCAAGGTCAAGTAATTAGTCTTAAGGGCCTGTACCTGAAACCAATTAGCCCATCTGAGGGGCATTCAAGTCTGCAGCAGGGAAGAGCAGCAGAATGAAGCTGGAGCAGGAGCAGAAGGTCGGCAGTAGCAGAGGCAGAGCATGTAGACAGCAGTGCACAAGGAAGTGTGACCACAACAGTGCCCCCAGAGTAGAGAGGAGGCAGATTTCACCTGAAGACTCTGAGTTGGTCCTACCCTGTGCTCTGTGAAGGCATCATGAAGCAAGACACAGACAACAGATTCAAAGTTCCAACAACAATGGTTTATTAACTTAAATATCAGAATGGTTGAAGGCCTAACTTTCCCTATGCTAAGGTGGGAGTTCCCTACCTAAAGAAACTAAGGATAGTCTGAGTCAGTAAGTTCAACTTAAAAGTCTGCCTGTGTCCAAAACCTGTACCTGCCCACACAACTAAAGCTAAACAATGTGAAGGGATGTCAGCATCAAAAGAAATAGTGTTCCAAATAAAGTTCTGAGCTTCTTCCAGCTCTGGGTTTACTTTCCAGCTTCCCTTCCCCAAGTTCAAAACAGTTCCACAACGTCTCGGGGTTCCCTTCTCCAAGTTCAAGACAACATAGTTCAAAAGGAATCTTGGTGGTCCTTTCCCCCAGTTCAAGACAACACAGTTCAAAATGAGATCTCGGGGGTCCCTTCCCCAAGAAGACAACACAGTTCAAAACTGATCTCAGGATTCTCCTTCCCCAAGATACCAGCTTGCTCGGATTGCCAACATGTACTTAAGTTCAGTCTCTCAATATTCAAAACCAGCTCCAGGTCAACTTTATACTCCTTCTAGTAATTGATAGTTCATACAGATTGCTTTCTTCTGCTTCACTTCAGCAATCTCTTTCAGACACTTGTAATTGCCTCCTGTATATTTATTTGGCTTCCACAGATAGGGTATAGCTCGGGCTAGGCACAGTTGTCGGACCACAAGGTCCACCCAATACAGGTCACGCAACCGGTCACCCTAGGCTTGCTTGCCCTCACAGGTTCCTTTGTAGCTGCACCTGTGTTCTGGTTCACACTCACTTGGCTCTCTCTTTACCACTTGACCAGCCTTTTGGCTTTGCCACAACATGTTTCATTATTTGCCAGTCCCTGGAATTTGCCGCCATGGGTTTTGTTACACAGTTCCTTCCCCTATGTTGTGCTCTTTTCCATTCACCACATTGCTCTCACACTCCTCAGCAATGTTCTATACTTGCTTTACATTGCGTTTCATCAGATTCACTCTTAACTTGCAATATGTGGTATTCGTTCTTCACACCAACTTGTCGTTTGCACATTGGATTTTTAAAAGCTTTCATTTGCTCATCAAAAGCTTTCATTCAGTTTGGTATTCAATAGTTTCCAGTTCTTATTTGCTCACACTTTGGAGTAATCATCAAAACCCTTTTACTTTGGTTCATTCTGTCTTGCACATTACTTGTCACTTACTTTGCATTCCCTTTTGGCACGTAACAGCCCCAAGAGCACCCTAGTTTGAGTGATCCCTTGTTCCTCACGCACCACGTCTCCTCCGCGTGGCTGTTGCCTCCTGCTCTGCTCCAGGTACACATCCTCATTGGACAGCGAGCCCTGCTCGCAGTTTGCTTCTTTCTCTCTCTCTCTGGGTTGCCAGTTGCTCTGCTCACATCCTGTGGACGCAGCCGGTGACTTACAACAATTGGATTTCTTCTGCGACACACAGCTCCTGATGCAGGCACCGACCAGTGAGGTTACCAATACTGTGACCTTCGCATGGCTCTTCCTGGCCCCAATGCCACAGTTCCTTCCAGTTCTCGCCGGCGTCCTGGTTTCCTGACAGGACCACCCTGAGCTGCCTCATACTCTGCAGGATTTCTCCCTCTGGTGGCCTCACTGCTGGTATTTATGGGATCTCTCTGATTCCACTTTTATACACCTGCAACTGTTTAATAACAGGTTGCAGGTGTGTGTCTTCAGGCACAATTGCCTGACCACAATTAGTAAAGCACTCAGAAAATGCCTGACCCTGACACCAGCCTGTAGGCCTCTTCCTCGTCTCAGTACTAGAGTGGGAAAGGATCTGTTAGTGGGCATTACTCCTAGTCACCTCTTCCTCGTTTCATTACTATAGTGAAATGAATGAGAGGAAATTAGAGGAGAGGGTTTACAACAGCCAATAAAGGCAGGGCGAGGATGATGTTGGTTCTCATTTAGAAAAGGGGGATACCATGTCTCCCATGGGGATATCCTCTCCCCAATCCCCAAGGACCCTCCACCCAGGTGATCCTCCCTCGCATCTCCACCCCCAGGGTCAGGATCCAAAAGCGATGGCCTTTCCTGGGCACCTGAGAAGAGGATCCAAGGGGGGTAGGTGTGAGGATCCCCTCAGATTTCACACAGCTCACAGACCCTGTAGAGCTGTGCCAGCACTGGAAGGGACTGGAAACAACAGGCAGTATTTCCAGGTGCACCTCATTGCTGTGATTTGTAAGGAACTCATGGTGGCAACAGTAAAGACAGACACAAGTGATCACAGTTCAAGGGTGTTTATTGAACAATGAATGCAGGGTGGAGATACGCCTTACCTGAACCTAAATCTAAAATGGGAGCAAGTGTTGACCATCAAATGAGATATAAGGCAGTCCTAGTGGCGCTGTGTCAAAATAAAAGGGCCTATACTAAAAAAAAATCTATTGCCAATTCTTACAACTAATTACAGAAAGAGTGTGGGATAGGATTTCAATAGAGAAAAGAAGGGTTCCAAATAATAAGTCAGGATGGGATTGCCAGTGGTCGCCCTTTCCCACGTTTTCAGCACGGGACAAGGTGCGACCATGGAGCACAGCGCACACTCGAGCTTTCTGAGCATGAGCTGCCACTTCCATTCCAGCTAGCACAGTACACGCTTGAGCTTTTTCAGCACAAGCCGACAGTTCAGTTCCAGCTATCAGGTTCTTCTATGCTAAAATCTCTTTTCACTAAAAAGTCTCTTGCCTTCGAGGCCTGATGTATCCAACAAACAAACAAAAACAAAAAGTTATTTTCCACAGTTCACGTTGGGTGATGTCTTCACCCCTGGGTCCTCCTCTTCCGGACGCCGACCCCTCACGTATCGTATTCAATCAATCAATTGAACAGTTCCTTTCTCAATGAACTTTGGGTGATGACTTTGCATACCTGGATCTCCCTAGACCGGGCTCGGACCCACTTGATAAGGAGGACAATTCACTTCCCCTGGTCTTTTAATACCTCTTACTTTCACGAGTCTTAATGTCTTTATAAACAGTACTTCAGGCTTTGACTCTGAGTGTCGGCTTTACTCTTCCCGGTTCGCTTTTGCCAACTTCTACAAACAGTTTACTGTACTTCAGGACTACGGACTTTGCCCCTTTTTGTTAGCATCCCTCCGCCGGGTTCACTCTTGCCAACCTTTTAGCAAACAGGTCACTATGAGACTTTAAACTTCGTCCTGTCTCCTAAGCATTCCTCTGCCAGGTTCACTCTTGCTAACTTCTGCAACACTCTGTTCAAGTGCTTAATTCACCAAGCAGGATTAATTTCCCTTTCTTTCACAATCATCTGTCATTCAAAGACTTTCGACGGTACAGAAGATTTTAAAAGACCCCGGTAGGACCACTTTGACCTCTTTTAACCTCTTCCCAATGGCTTCTGGTTCCAGTAGTTTCTACCATCGGGTAATCCCCAGAGTTTTCCACCGGATCATCCACGTGGTGCCGGCCTCCTCTGTTGCTGGTTTTCCCTTCTGTTCCTCAATCGTATCTTTTAGCCTTTCAAAGTTCAATTTAGCCGTTGGCTACTTTTCGTTCAACACAGTTCGGTTTCTTATCGATTCTCCCATCGACTCACCGGCTGTGATGAACCGCTTGCCTTTCTTTATCCTTGAAGTCAAGGTTGGTACCACAGAGACAAGCGCCTTTCCCCAGCTTGGTTATCAGCGGAGGAGGGTCTTGCGTACCATAGATATCTGCTGCAACACACGCTGGCTATTGTTTGCGGTCTTATGTTTCCATCTGCAGAGGTTTCACAGGCCTTGATCGGAAAGGGCAAGCTTACTTCTCTCCTTGTCATCATCATCATAGTTAGGTTATTCGGATAAAGAAAATCTATCAAACAATCACATAGCATTACATAAAAGCATAAACAAAATATACAGAATAGGAAAATCACACACCAGAACATATTCATAAATCCCAAAAATGGATTTAAAACTGCACATTGGCCAATTTTAAAATGCAGCATCCAATCCCCGTAAAAAAAAAAACTTTCTTCTGTACATAGTAGCTTTCAAGTAGGACAGAAGAGCCCATGGCGTCAATTCGGTTCCTACCGTCAACAGAAACATCATAGTGCGTCTGTACTGATGTATATCGGTACATTTTCAAATCTGCAGTAATGTCTGTTTGCTAATCACCCGATAGCCCGGGCAGAATAAAATAAAATGGCTCAAATTCTCTTTTGGAGCTCCATACAGAGACAGAGGGCAACTAGGGTCATCTGGATATCCAGACCATTTTGCAGTATTACCCCTCAACACGAAACAATAAAATCTTGTCCTGATAATTAGCCAGCTATGCTGCTTTTTCCCTGCCCAGACAAGATACGGTTGTAGATTGGGAGACTCGCTAATGGGCCTGTGATGTCTATCCACATGAGTCGCCCGTGCAGCCAGAGCATGTTTGCCAATATTCCTCAGGTCATTGCCTCCTTAGGTGTTCTTACCTTTAGCGACAATAACACTGCAGCCGGAGGAAACTGAACCGGAACATCACACTGGCACAGAAGATCTTTAACCAACCTCAGCAAGGGTATTTTGGCCCACCTGTCCCTGTTCAGCGTATTACTTAAAATAAAGTGGCATAACTTTGCGTTTTTGTTTCCCCACAGACTCAGCCACAGCTTACTCGGGCGGCAGCCCAGTCATCCTCCCAGAAAGCCATCCCTAGTTCCCTATGTACCGAGGCACACAATGAAGAACCGGGGAGCCCCAAAAGATTTTTAAAGAACCGGTTTTCCTTGCCCTGTAAATCACCAGGCTTACAGTAGCCCCACAAAACACCTCGGTATTGAGTAGCTGCCTTAATTGGTGAGGTATAAACCTTGAGAGCTGATTGCATGTGCTGTCCCTTGCATCTTGCCAAAAAGTGGGATAAACCCCCCAAATATTGGCTCATTTTCAGGGACTGCTTCATCACATGAGCCCGGCCCGACAGGGTCTCGGAGATCCTTACCCCCAAATAATCATATTCAGCTAACCAAAGAATAACTTCCCTGCAGCAAACTATGGGACGCATCTTGATGAGCTTCCTACCCCTATTGCCGCCCATCACTGCCGATTTAACAGTGTTAATTTTGAGGCCGAATCCAGTCATGAAGGAAGCATAAGCATCAACCAAAAAACTTGTAGAGCCCTGGGGGTTCTGGCCATAAGCACTGTATCATCGGCATATGCTAATACGGGAAAAGGCCTGCCCCCCAGACTCAGGAAGTCTGTACCAGTGTTCACCAGGGCCTGCAGTAAACCATTTATGTACAAAGTAAAGAGTTTGGGGGAGAGCACACACCCCTGTCGAACCCCCAACCCTATATTGAAGTACTCAGTACACCTTCCCCCAGGACCACATCTGACATTGGCTCTGTGGTCAGTATGTAGCTCCCATAGTACCCCCAGAATAGCCTCAGGACAGCGCATGGACTCAAGCACAGCCCAAAATTTTGACTGATCAACTTTGTCAAAGGCTGTGCTTAAGTCCATAAAGGTGAGATAAACCACATTGCCTCTACAAAAAACATAGTTAGATACCAGGATATACAGATTCAATACCTGTTCCAATGTTCCCAAACCGGGCCTAAAACCAAACTGAATATAAGTCAGGATCCCCCCTGTGTGAGCCAACTTTCAATATGACCTAGCAAAACACAGCCACGCATTTTAAATGATGTATCCAGCAGAGAGATCAAGCGGTATGATGCAGGCAAGGTAATGTCTCCCTTTTTAAAAATAGGAAAGATAGTTGCCGACTTCCATGAAGGTGGATAATGCCCTGTCTTCATACAAGTGTTAATGATAATGATGTGTTATTTATATAGCACCTTTATCCAAAGTTCTTTACAGAGCACATATTTACATACAATATCACCCAACCGAAATTGGTACTCATTTAACAACCTCGGAAGGATGAAAGGCTGAGTTGGCCTTGCCAGGATTCGAACCTGCGACCTGCAGATCACCCTCAGATCGCAGCAGCGAGCGCTCAACCCGCTGAGCTATCTTAACGGCCAAGGTCAACACTGGAGCCCATAGGTCAATTTCTTCCATGAAGAGGTCAGCTGGAATAGCATCCCGGCCAGGGGCTCGATTGCGAGACTGAGTCCCAATAGCTTTTGCGACCTCTTCCACTGAAAAAAATTGTGTATCACCCCCGTGCTCCCTTTCCTTTCGAGCTAAACCAGTCCCAAAAAGAGTTCCAAAGTAGGATACCCAATCTGCCACCCCACCGTAGGTGCCACTCCGACCCTGTATGTTATTAACAACAATGCTTCCCCAGACAAATTCCCAGAAGGCTTTTGCATCATCCTGCCTATTAGCCGCCAAGAAAACCTCCCATGCCTGGACTTCCAACGCTGTTTTCCTTTGTTCAAGCACCCGACGATATTCAGAGCACGCTCAGACCATGTTACATCTGTCCGTCAATGGGCATTTCAGGGCACTTAGGAGTGCTAATTTTGCCAATCTACAGTCCCGATCAAACCAGCCCCTCTTCCCAACACTCCCTTTACATTTCGGTTCCACCAACAACAAAAAAAAAAAAACAGTTAGAGCCTCTAAAATGGCCATAAAGAGGCCCACCACTTTCCGAGGTCAGCTGAATTCTCCAGAATTCCCATCATTTCCAAAAGTATTCCTGTCACGAAAGGGGAGGGGCAGTGTTTTGGAATATCCTACGTGGTAGGATGGGGAAAAGGTGTTGTATGAAATTGTAGCTTTTGTACCAAGCGGTTTGAAAAACTTATAAGGATGAGATTGATGGGATTTGGGAGACGGACGGGAATGACTGGGATTACTATCTTGAAATAAACAAGAGGGAACAAGAGGGATTGTGGGAACGGTAGTGTTTTGTCTGAGCAGTTTGGGAATGCAGGAAATGATAATCAGAGGGACGGGATTGGTAGAGTTTTGTCAAGGTAGATTGGGTGTTCTGGAAAGAATAATGAAGGTGACGTGAAGAACAATGACTGGGAGTATTCAGGTAGGAAACAGGCAAACAGGGATTCTGGGGAATGTGGTTTCTAAATGCAACAAGGTGTCTAATGGATTCACCAGATGCGGAAGGGCTGGTCGATTCAAGAAAAGGAGATTCAATGGGTGGAAGGGAGGTCGAGTTGATAAAGCCCACAAAAGCCTTGAGCACCTCGTCTTCCTCGTCCCTTTCTCCGGTATAATACAGCGGCTCACCTGGGGCATTTCCCTGAGCATAACCACAGGCTCCCCAACCCAGGTGATCCTCCCACACTTGTCCACCCCCGGGGGTTGGGATCTGAGAGCGTCAGCCCTTCCCTGGCCACCTGAATAAGGGATTCCCAAGGTCTACTTGGGAGACTACCCTCAGGTTTCTCACAGAACAGAGAGCCTCTCCCTTGATGAGGATAAATCAGAGACACCTGTGAAGCAGAGGGGTGTGGATTCCAACAGTGGCAGGAGAAGAAACAAAGTGGGGAAGCAGCAGCATGTAACGCTCACCTGATTCCCGCAGAGGCGCCGGTCTTGACTGGGTGAATGCCGTATCTTCAAAGGTGATGTGTAACACACGGTTGGCTCTTTGGGCTGGACCTCTGTGCACTGTATGTCTGACTCGAAGAGTAAGATGTCTGCAGATAGAAAATATGGGATTAATGAACTGGGGTTATTGGGTGCCTCTCTCCTCTTCCCTTTCAGGGCAGGGTACCGTAACCAGTTTCTTCACTGGATAAGGGTGCAGGCCTCTTGACCTCAGAGGACTGCTGTCCGTCGTTAACTGCACGAATGGTAAATTCTGGGCACTTCAAATGTCTTAAAAGTCTTTTGTAATGATATCTCTTGTTTTGCAGGGTTCCGGCGATGGCGGATGGCGGGCTGAAGAGAATTGAGGATCGAACCCGCGTGAGGAATAGAAGCGCCTGGAAGCACGTAAGTAAGCGCTTGTAGCCTGCTTCCCGATGCGCACTAACTGTCCCTTTTATCTTGCAGGTACAAGTTCGGAGCTTTAGAGAAGCTGAAGGGTGCTGGAATACCCACTGGATTCGGCGTGGGAAGGAGTAATGGCATGTGAGTAATAAAGTTGCCCAATGTCTTTAAACGCACCTTCTTTTGTCTTTCAGATGCGGGATGCAGCGCCGAAGACCTCCGGAGCGTGCGAAGAGCTGGTAAGCTTTTGTCTTTCAGATGCCGGAATGCAGTGCGAAGACCTCCGGAGCATGCGAAGAGTAGGTAATCCTTTGTCTTTCAGATGCCGGAATGCAGTGCGAAGACCTCCAGAGCATGCGAAGAGTAGGTAAGCCTTTGTCTTTCAGATGCCGGAATGCAGCGCGAGGCGTTGGTTACAGCCGATGGACCAGGTAAGAGATGCGCTGCCCCTGAAGACTGTAGTGCTAACCTGTTCTTTCTTTGTCTTTACAGGTGCTGCTGAAGACTGGATTCCAGGATGATAAGCCTTTGTTCCCTTAGGCCCAGGATCAGAAGCTGAAGACACGATGAGCGTTCTGCTGCAGAGAATGCAGAATAACGCAAAGCAAGATTCATCCATCGGGTGTGGTTTAAATAGCCTCTTGTAGTGCTTAGGTGTCTCCTTCCACAGCCTTGCCTAGGTAGGAAAAGAGTTCCTGCCTTCCAGAAGAGTTCCAGTGTTCTGAACCTAGGGAGTGGCTCCTGCCCCACCCAACAGGAAAAGTAGTCCCAAACAGAAGAGGATCAGGGGCTCAACTGGCAGGTAAGTAAGCAGCATGGTAGCATGGTCTGCTGCAGGTAAGTCCACCCAAGCATTATGAGCCCGGCGCTTCCAGCACTGGGACTGGGCATCTTTATGAGCCTGGTGCTACTGGCGCCAGGACAGGGTCCAAAAGGTCCCAATCGGGACTGGCTGGCACTCGGAACCGGGGTTATGGGTCTGCTTCCAAGGGAGTTGGGCAAGTCCTGATCTTTTGGAAGCAGAGATCATGACACAGCAGCCCACATTTGTTGTAATTAGGAGTCAGAAAGAGAAGCTCCATACTCCTGAACAGCACAATTTCCTTGCCGGTAACTGTAACCAGCTTAAATTACACTTGCGCTGTCATCTAAGCGAGTATAAGTTAACCGCAGAAGTAAAATCTTTTTGTTAAGGGGAAAGCAACATACGCTGATATAAAATGCTAGCGTGTAGTGAAAGCCCTTCTTTCCCTAACTTCAGTAATACTTTGGTGCCTAGCGGTCGCGTGTTTCCAGTTAATACTTAGAACATTGCCAGTAGCCTAATTGAAATAAAACAGACTTTCCCGAAGTGTTGCAAGCAACGTTTGAAATGCCCATGCGAGAGACAATGTTTCCCAATACACCCGCGGACCCCTGGGGGGTCGCACCCCACAGTTTGAATACCGCTGCCTTAGAGGCTGAGTGCTGAAGTGGGGCAGTTCGAGAGGGAAACAAAATCGCATGTGCCTTATTTTGTTTCTAGTAGAAAATATATGTCTTGCAACACATTAAAGGCTGAAGCCGAAGTCGTAGAAGAGGTTGTAGCTGAAGCCAGAACAAGTATTACCCAAGCCTATAGAGCGAACTCTATAAAAGTGAAACTGTCTCTCTTAAGAACTATGCACCATAGTTCTGAAGTTGTTGAAAGATATTGTTACCCAAGATTCCTCTAAATTGAATGGGACAAGAACATCCAAAGCTGGAAGAGTGTCACAATGGCTTTGGTGTAACCAATGACGGGAGAGTGTATATGCAGCTGGGAAGAGAGTGGGTACTAGTTAACAGAATTTGTTGCTTTCAAATCTACATGGCAAAGACTATGTGAAGGAAGAAGAAGTGGTCTAAAAGCTAACAGCAGATTTTATGGTTGCTGCAAGACAGGCAAAGAGTGTACCCTTTCTTATGGTATAGAAAGAAGAGTGCCTTGCAAGCCTGTAGAGGTTGAAGAAGACTTATTAAGTTACCTATCTTTGAAGTTGCAGTTTGAGCAGAAAAATACTTAATTTCAGAAGTTATAGTAACAGCAGCAGAACTGTGGCCTAATCTCCGAAGTTGTAGTACCAGCAGTAATGCTATGGTCGTCCATATTCTTGTCAGAAGTATAAAAGCTGTAAGAATTAGAAGTTGAAACTGACTGTGGGGCAAGGGACACTTCTCTCACTGTGCTATAATAAAAAGGAAGTTGCTGCGAAGAGAACGAACCTTAAAGCATCCTGACAAACTTTGTAAATAGAACGCTGCAGAAGTTCAAAGCAGAGAAATTGTTGTCAAAGTGGAAGTGGTACATTTGTCTTCAACTTTATCTATCTTTCCTGGAAAGGAAGTCGTCCGGGAAACCCCATTGGTGCTATTATTTTCTTTGTGGAGCTGTAAAAGGAAAATCTTTTCACCAAGCAAAGAAAACACTTTTGCCAGTGGATTTTATTTGTGTGAATGCTTGTTTCTTTGGAACTTTTCAAAACTTTAGTTAAGACTTTTTGTTCCTTGAAAAAACTGTCTTTCAGACATTTCTGGGGGAGCAGGATCTGCCTAGGATATCTAGAAGTCATGTTACACTCACCTGGTATCCACGGGGACGCCACCCAGCCTGGTTGGATGATTGCACTCTTGAACCCTCTCCCGTTCCATTGGTAGGACCTCTGGTTAAAGATGGGTCTTAATATTGTAAAAGGTGGATTCTCCGTCCTGCTCCTCATGGCAGGGGCGCGTAGATGTGGGGGGCGAGCAGCGACCAAGTTATTTCACTGGTGCAAGTCCCCCTGTGGGAATCCAGGTCTGCTGCAACTCCGTAGGTTTGCTGCTTTACAGTCTTTATATGCTGTTCTTATGTTCCTCTTAGTTCGAATAATAATGTCTTGCTTCTTTCCTTTTAGGTATGGAAAGGTATTTTGGTGTTGTCATGCAGTTTGAAGATAAGTATGGGCCGGTAGGCGAAAGCGCGGTGTGCGCGATGCTGTCTGGTGAGTAATGCGTGATGCGCAGCGCTGTTTCACCTTTTATATTTCTAACCTGTGTCTTTTCTCTCCTTGCAGGTTGCGATGTTCCTCGCCGAGCGCCATAATGTTCCAGCAATGACACTGACCAGGAGATGACTACCCAGGTAAGAATTGTGTGGCTTTCTTCATTCAGGAGGAAACGTGAGTAAACGCTTACTAATGCTGTCTTTCTTTCTCCTCTTTTCAGGTTACAGTATTCCAGGATGCATGCGGTGCCGGATGATGGAGTTCGTACCTTCAGGTAAGTGGAACTAAAGTCAGCGATGGATTGAAGACAGGATACTGTTCCAGGTAAGTTTCGTAGTGTTCTTTCTCTCTCTACAGTCCTTGGTTTCAGGTAATCTGGCATCAAAGAACTGGACACGGTGAGCGTTACGCTGCCCACAGCAGGATAACGCAAAGCATGTTCTGCTGTTTGGGTGCAGTTTAAATAGTCTAAGGTAAAGTAGTCCCGGTAAAATAGTCCCAGGCCTGCCACACCCAAAGTAGTCCAGGTAAAGTAGTCCCAGGCCTGCCACACCCAAAAGACCAGACTGCATAGCTCAGTTCCTTGTAACTGAGCTATGTGTGTGCCTCCATGTTGGCTGAACGCCCCCCCAAGTTAAATAGTCCAAGAAAAGAGTCCCAGTCTAATGTTGGTCTTCAAGGTGGTTATGAGCCTGGCGCCAAAGGCGCCAGGACTGACTCTAAGAGAGTTTTGGATGAGGTTTTAAGGCCTTTGACCTGGCCCTAACTGGAAGGCTGACATGCCGGTGAGGGCCAGGGGCAAGGGTCATGACAGCACTCCCCCCCCAAGGCCCCTCTCACGGTGGCACTTCTGCCTGGTCATGGTTTGGCTGGGTAATTCTGATGGAACTTTTTAATTAAGCGAGGTGCATGGATGTATTCACTAGATTCCCATGATCTGTCTTGAGGGCCGTATCCCTTCCAATCAACTTAGTATAGTTTGGATGTTTTGTATTTTGAGTCTAGGATATCCTTTACTTCAAACTCTGGTTCTCCGTCAACTAATACTGGTTTTGGTGTTGTTGTAACCGGAGTACCGGGTTGTACCGGTTTCAGGAGTGATACGTGAAACACAGGATGAATCTGCATAGTGGGTGGTAGGGCTAATTTAACTGCCACTGGATTTATTATGGATTCAATAGAATAAGGTCCCAGATATCAGGGACGAAAGGTCCGAGTACCTTTTATGGGCACATATTTTGATGCTAACCAGACCGTGGGCCTCATCACGAGTCTGGCGGTAACCCTTAAATGTGGCGGTAGCGCTATTACCGCTGCATTTAAGGGTCCGCCAGATCATGGGCTTGGCGGATTTGCCCCCAGCTCTGAGCTGGGGGGAAATCTGCTGTGATATTGCTGATTTTCGGCGCTATTACCGCCGGCGGGATTACAGTGCAGAAATTCCCCATTGGGCCCAATGGAGAATGGGGAATTCCTGAATGGGCCCAATGGGGAATGGGAAACAACCGTTCCACCAAACCTGTGATCCGGCGCTAATAGCGCCAGGGGGTTTGGTGGTAGGGCTAATAGCCCCAGCAGTAATACCGCCGGGGTTAGCGCCCAACTCATGATGAGGCCCCTTGTCTCCAATTTGATAGTCGGGGGCTTTACTACAATGTTGGTCAGCGAATTTCTTTTGTCTGTTCTTGGCTTGGAGTAAATGTTCTGCTGCTTCTTTGAAGGACTGGGAAATAGTCGTATGTGTCACGACCCGGGACCCAGAACCCCACTGCCATGGTCACATGCCAGGTAGCGTTAGGGCTCGGGGTTCATTTGGGGCCCCAAGGGCCTTGCATTGTTACCAGAGACTCTCCTGGAGTCAGTCCTGGCGCCTTTGGCCTTTGGCGCCAGGCTCATATTTGGAATGGGACTTGAAGGGACTACTTTTCATATGGAGGCCTGCAGCCAACATGGAGGCACCCGCACAGTCTAGTCCCTAAGAACCAGACTGTGCAGTGCAGTGTTTTAGGGTGTGGTAGCCCGGACTACTTTACCTGGACTACTTTACAGGGTAGGCTATATAAACCACACCCAAGCTAAAGAACGTGCTTTGTGTTATTCTGCAGCCAGCAGCCTAACGCTCACGATGTTCAGAGACCAGCACCCGGCGTTCCTGGAATCGTGGACCTGCAGAGAAGACAAAAGAACATTATTAGCAATTCCAGCTTACATGCAGTCTTCCATCCTTCGATCCCAGCTGCTCGCGGCCTTCCATCCGGTTGGCAGCATCTTCAGGACATCATGCTCGCACTGGAACGAAGCACCTGGGGAGGAGAGAAAAAGGGACAACGTTAAACAGGTTACTCACGGCAAGCTCAGCAGCAACCAAAATCTCCTCACCTGGCTTGGCATATTTTGGCTGGTTCTGCTCCGGAAATTACTGCACGGCCAGAAAGACCATCGTAACCTGAAAAGGAATAAAGAATACAGGTTAGCCCAAAAAGACATTAGTGCGCCGCACTTCGCGCTGAACCTACCTTTCTTCATACGCTCCGCGTCCATAAATCCCGGCAGGAGCCGAACCCAAGCAGTGCACCCGGCGAACCTCCGCATACCTGAGGGGGAAACCATCAGGGAAAGACATTAATAGCCCGCAAGAAAGCAAAGGCCCTCAAAGACTACTATAATCGAACTTACCTCTTTAAAGACACTTGAATGGGTTGGCATCAGTGAAGTTAACTCGGTCGCTCCAACCCGCAGAAACTATGCACCCCTGCACAGAAAGCAGGATGGAGAGCACGCCAGACATCATAACAAGGTGAGGAAGGCGGGCCTTCAGGTAGAGTCCAAGGGGCTGGTGGGAGGAAATGAAATCTGAACCTAAGCCCAGTCCTCCTGTGTTTTCAGGCCCACCTGCCATAGAAGACATCATGCCGAATTGAGTACATCTGGGGGAAATCTGGCAACCAGGGCATACAGGCGTCCCCGTGGTTATCAGGTGAGCGAAACAGAATGCGAAGCCTCATAACAAAATCCACCTGGGCGCCATGGAGACCTCAGAAATGGACCAACTTGCCCAGTTATTAGGGCAATTACGCGCCGAAGTGCATTCGGCTAGGCAAGAGACTAATTCCCTGCGAAGGGATCTTGTCGTCACCAAGGATCGCACTGAAGAACTCAGCAGGCAACTACTGCAATCACAGGCCGGGCAAGCTCCATTACCAGAAACAACTATACCGGCACAGGCAACCACTTTGTCTACCGCTCCAGTGCAAATAAATGTACCCGGACCAATACCCTTAGCACCGCCAGAAAGGTTTTCAGGAGATCCGAGAAAATATGCAGCTTTCATGAATCAATGTCGCCTTCATTTCCTCTGCAGACCGGCTGCATTCCCTAATGATCAAGCACGTGTAGCATTTATTTTATCATATCTAAGTGGTAGTGCAACAGACTGGTCAGTGACGCTTGTGAGCTATGATGATCCATTACTACGTGACTTTGGGGGCTTCTAAAGGGAAATGGAAAAACTCTTTGACCGACACACCCATGAACAAGCTGTAGACAATGAACTCTTGTCACTCCGGCAGGGGAATCAGGACTTGCTAACATACATAGCAACCTTCAATAGGTTGGTGGCCGAAACCAGGTGGCCTGAAGACAAGAGAACCACATTGTTTCACCGAGGCCTTCGAGGGGAATTAAAGGACGTCTTGGCTCAGGTAGTTGATCCACCTAGAGACTGTGGTGAATTCATCAATCTGGTGGTGCAATTAGATCATCGATTACAAGATCGGAAAGCGGATCAGTCCAAATCCGTCACACGGGCCGTGTATCTACGAACCAAAGATGCTACTCCGCGCACGTCAGAGAATACCACAGAGCCAGTGCAAATTGGAGGCATACGACCACCATTAACAAAAGCCGAAAGAGACAAGAGAAGGCAACAGCAGTTATGTTTGTACTGCGGACAATCGGGGCACTTCTTAAAAGACTGTCCAATAAAACCTCCCAAGCGAATTGTAGGAGCTACAGAAAAGGATGAGAGTAAGGAGTCGGAAAACTGCCTAGCTCGACAAAAGTAGAGGTTAGTTTGTCGATTGAGAAGAATGAGCCACCGACCTCACATTTTGCAATACCAGTAATCCTAATCAATCACCAACAACCTTCAAGGATACATTCCGTTGAAGCTTACATAGACAGCGGGGCAGTTGGGAATTATATTGATCAAGATCTGGCCGCACGGATGGAGCTTCCCTTAAGTTTTAAGCCAAACACAGAAAAGGTGACCACAGTAGATGGCACTGAAATTGCTTCTGGACCAGTAACCCGATGTAAGGCAGGAATAATCCTGCTGTGCCAGGATGGACACTGGGAATCAATTTCCTTCGATCTCATCAAGGCACCTAAGTTTCAGCCAATTTTAGGGATGCCGTGGTTAGTTGCTCATAACCCTCGGATAGATTGGTGTGCAAGAAAACTGACTTTTCCTCATGATTGAGCCTCCACCTGCTATCTCCAAGAAAACAAGTCCGGTTTTAAGGTTTCTATGAGTCCAAGAGTCGGTATAGTTACACTTGGCGCAACCAGTACTCTCCCTGAAGAATATCAAGATTTCCAGGATGTGTTCCAGAAGGAACAAGCTAATACGTGACCACCGCATAGGTCCTACGACTGTCAGATTGACCTCATACCTGGTGCACAGATCCCTTGCGGTAGAATCTACGCGCTCACCGAATCAGAAAACCAGCATCCAAAGTCCTATCTGGACCAGTACTTGGCAAATGGGTTCATTCGCCCATCCAAATCTCCGGCAGCCAGTCCCCTGTTCTTCGTACCAAAAAAGGAAGGGGACTTAAGAACCTGTATTGACTATCGCGCCCTGAACCAGATCACCGTGAAAAACTGTTACCCATTGCCCCTTATTCCCGAGATGCTAGATCAAGTCAAAGATGCCAAGATTTATACGAAGTTAGACCTCAGAGGAGCGTATCACCTGGTCTGAGTCAAAAAGGGAGATGAATGGAAAACGGCCTTTCGTACTAAATATGGGTTGTTTGAGTACCAGGTAATGCCTTTCGGGCTGTGCAATGCCCCAGCGGCGTTCCAATATTTTATGAACGACGTCCTAAGGGAGCTGATCGATGTTTGCGCCCTGGTCTACATAGATGACATCCTGGTGTATTCAACCTCAGAACAAGACCATGTTAAAAGAATGGTTCGGTCAGAAATGTTTATTTTCCCTACGGGTCGGCCATGTGTTTTTAAGCCTAAATCGCTCAATATTAGAATAATTTCCTATGGACCTTACCCGAGTTTTCGTCCATTAAACGCACGTGAAAACAGGCACCAGGGCGCTGCCATTTTGTGATAATCCTATCACTTGCCCCATCGCCCTGGGTGACCTGCTTTTGCGGCACTAAATCATATCCCCTGAGCCTGACATTATCAAAACATTCATATTCCCCGCCTCTCTCCATGACGTTACTGTGCTGCGTAGGCAAACACGCCCAGTCGTCTTCTACGCGACTTCACACAGAACTCGGAAACCAACACAGATCAACTCACAACACAGCGCGCCACATGTACTTTAAAATCAAACAGCAATACGGTGCATTTGGTAAAGTACATTTATTTGACATTAAATGTTTAGAGAATATTCAGCAATTGGCATATTAAATCGGAATGGAGTTTTTTTTCTTTGCTCTCGATCCGCAAATCCTCTAAAGTTTATCGTGAGTCACACGCTGTACCTTTATGGTACACAGGGTGTTGATTTTCGTTAAAAGAAGCACTTTGGTCGCATGGTGAACCACAAGGCTGTTCCATCAACTAGGCACTAGGCCACCGTAAAGGTTGATATGTTGCTTCTAGCCACTAGTACTGTGTAAGGGCATATGGGCCCTTGGCGATCGTCCCAGAAAATAGTCGATGTAGTGCAGTTGTTTACAAGAAGCTGCAGCTGGCGATTGAAGAATCCGTCGGGCCGGGGTCTGGAACAGATGACAGTCACAGTAGGGTAGGATGTACCTGTTTTGAAAACATAAAAATTGAGATTAGTCTCACCAGCCGATCTTTATTACTATTATTCATTGTATTTATTACGGCCGAGTTGAAACTATTTGCTTGCGAGGATAGTGCAATGGAGTATGTTCGGCTCTAAAAGCAATGCGAAAACTGACAAAAGAAATCGAGGTTAACACACAATGGGCCTCATTACACGGACGGCGGTAACCATGGCGCTATTAGCGCCATGGTTGCCGCTGGTATTTTACCGAGTCCGCCTTGGTGAATGGGGGAATTACCGCCCCATTCCAAGGTTGGCGGGGCGGTAATTCCTCATTCACCAAGGCCCTTCCCCATTCCCATTGAGCCCCCATAGGGCTCAATGGGAATGGGGAAGGAGCAAATAACGGTATCGCTATTAGCAGTACCGTTATTTGCCCTAAAGTCCCTCAGCGGGTCCCTTCCTTAACGTGTGGTCTGGCCACACGTTAAGGACGGGACCCGCTGAGGGACCTCGTAGTATGGCGCTAAGGGATTACCAGCACCGGTGCCCTTACCGCTGCCGGTAACCCCTTAGCGCCATCATCGTAATGAGGCCCAATGTAATGATTTATTAGTGTTGAACCACTGCGAAACGACTGTCTACATGCGTGTCGAATGGGCACATGCATGCCCATTTGCCCGGTAGAAAGACGATCCCACAAATGTTTTACCTGCTCTCCATTGTAATATGCCACACAGAACGAACAAGTACAACTTAACCTGCCTTTAACAGTGCGCTATTGGTATTATATTCCGGTATAAATTTGTCTAAAGAGTTACTTACATTATATTTGCCATTTCCATTGTGTCGGCGTAATGCAGTCCGTAAATCACACTCTGTTTGTGCCAACGATTTTTCATATACTGAACTAACATGAAACTCGGTGTAGTTTCAGAATTTTCAGCCTTATCGTCTCTTACGTTATTGCACCCCTCCTTCAAATGAAGTCCTTTTGGCATGATCCCTGTCTCTCAAGGTCAAAAAACAATAGAACCTTATACTGCCAGTGCGAGTCGTGGGCCTCTTCAGTCCGCGAGCAAAAAATCAAAGCCGCTGACCTTCACTCTGCATGAGCATACATTCTTACTTTGCAACATCCCGTGTAAAGCCATCTGTCAGAACTTGAATTTTCGACTCCATCTTTGTACTAGACCTCAATGTGCTAATGCGAACTGGCTTCTCTCCCATCTGCAACGCCTTGCTTGGAGCGTTCTAAGGCCCCCGATTTTGTACTCGTTGTCTGCGTGCTTTGCAGCCCAAGAGAATCATAACTATGGAGACATTTGACTTTTTGGGGGAAGGTCAGGAAAAGTATAAAGTACCAGAGGAGTTGAGTAGAAAGTGAGATTTATTGTTTGTTTGTTTTATTATTTGAAATGTGCAAGCCTTCCCACAGTTAACAGTGCGCAGCATTTACATGAGATTGCGAAGCTTAGTTACAGCAACAAAAATATATACATACACATATTGACAAGATCAGCGATATGAGGTGAATAGAGAGAGAAGTCAAAGATGACACCCAGGTTGTTCGCCACCCAGGATGGTGAAGGGAGGGGTTAGGGTTAGCATATTTGTATGTACACTGTACAATAACATTTTTTTACAAAAGGACAATCAGATTACAATGATTTAAACCGGGATTCGTACTTCTCAACCAGCTCTACTTTGGGTGGACATGGCACAGTGGCAATGTTTGGTGGCAATGCATCAGTGCTCTGCACAGAATCGCTCAAAATTCCATGTCTGTGCTTCTCTAGTACATTAACAATAAGGCCTTTAACAAAGTCGAACTCCATTTCCTCATATACTGGTTTCACCACCCATTTCTTACTTCTTTTTGCAAAGGCCGTAGTGTAGCGAAGCATCCCTACATTTCCCGTAGTCCTAGATTGTTCACGGCACACATTCTCGTTATGGGCCAAGACCGCTAGTAGAGTCCTATGTTTCATGCCCTGTATGCCGAAATGCAATCGCTTTGGCCTGTACTTTAGGCACATATTGTGGAACACCTCCAAACCCCCTGTGTGACAGAATTCTGTCAGTCCCCTCAAATCTCTTGATGGAGTTTTATCAAAAACAATATCCTCAATGGTTTTGTGTGTAGGTGAAGATGGAACCAACCACTTCTTCTTCCGTGCCTCCTCTGGGGACAAAGGGCCATGTTCACATTGGTGGAAATGTAGGTTTTCTGTCCAGCGGTGAACGTTGGTACAGTGGTGCATCAGTGACCGCCATTTTTCAAATATGATTTCCACTGACCCTTCACAAGTTTTGTAGCTCCACCAAAGATGGTTGCTGATAGACGGGGACCACTGTGAAATACTTTCTAAAACTTTATTTTTCCCTGCAGCCGAGATTTTCTTATTGATTGATTTAGCAAGATGCCATACGTCAAATTGATGTTTAATATGTGGGAACTGCTCTCTCATTTTCTTGGCTATTGAAACGTGTCTGTCCGTGGCTATGAGGTCGATGTGCATTCCCCTTGATTGTAGATATTCCAATGATTATATAAATCCTAGTTTCTCCATGGCCACTGAGGATTTACATTGGGACACCTGCACGACCACCAAACTCACAATTTTCTTACTATCCATGTCCTGAAAGTGGTAGGTGCAGTAGTTTGCAGAAAATCCAGGGTTGTTGCACTATCCATCGCCAGCTAGCCTGAATCGTTTGCCTTCGAATGTACTTTTTAGAGACAATTGTTCAATTTTCCAAGCATCACAAATGGCCGGAAATAGATAATCATGTTGGAATTTGTAGTACTGCGTTTTAGAAATGAAATGGAGTCCCACAAACTGAAAGAAAGACTCTAGCTTTCTAAAACTGGACCCACTAAAAAGTGATGAAGCTGCACACAGTAGATTTCCTGCTGGCAGTTTCCCCGGCATCGGTTGTGCAGACCATGAGAACGTATGATGTAATGTACAGGCGGCATGTATTTTGACGTTACTGCCTTGTGTTTGATGAGTCACATGAATCAATGGCTTCCTACATACTTCCCCTCTAACTGAATGCCCACATTTCAGCATACTTATCATATCCATCAAACAACTGTCGAATACTATGTATTTGCCCTCTTTCATTAGACTGTCATCCTGCATCTCATTTGTTTCGGACTGCATCGTTGCGGACATATCACCAGAATTGAAACTAATATTGCTGATATCAGGATCTGATGCGTCGGTGAATAGTGCTGCTGGTTTGTTCTCTGTCATTTCAACATCTGTTACTTGAACATTGATGGGAGAACACAACAATGTCGACAGCTTTTTGGGTGGCATTTTTTTTGCTGATGTAGATTGTGTGAATTGATCTGCGACTACTTCAGAGCTATCTTCATTTCATCCAGTATCATCTTCTTGTGGTGGTGCAGTCGCACTGTAGCAATGGTCCAATAAAACTTTACTGGATTCTCCGGACACATTCAATTCATGTTCTAGCCATTGGACATGAGCATCTCGAGTCTGAACACGCTGCGCCTGAATTAATAGTTCCTCCATAGTGTAAATGGTCTGGCAAGCAACATCTCTCATTTGCTTCACTGTCTGTGTATGTATAGTTCATACACCCACGGACAGATTGGAAAAGGGATGTTCAGTTTAAACACAAGATAAAGTATAGTACAATTGACAGAAAAAAAACATAATATAGTCTCCAGCACAAAACGATTTCTAAAAATATTACCTGTTTGTAACTAACGTTATTTTTGTTTCTTTTCTTTGCAACTTTCTTGACTCGAACTTCAACATCTGCACGCTGTTGCTCCGATTCGTTTGCGCATGTCTTCCCTTCCTCTTGCGCTGCAACGACAATATTTTCTGGATCTGCATAGAAAGCACGGAATGACGCTCCATCGACTCCCTGAAACATAGTACTTTCATTACTATGTATCACAATATTGAAAACATAAAACACACGTGAGGACGACCACACAGGTACATCTCAATAGCTAAACACGAATTAAACATTGTGTATAACAATCAAACGACAAGTATTCAAGCTCTGATGATCTAGTTCGATGGAACTGTCAGTATCCATACCTCTGGCTCCGCATAGACTGCCATGAATGATTTTATTGGAGAGGGCGCCTCAGCAACTCCCTGAAACATAGTACTTGCATTAGTATGATTTTCAATATTGTAAACATAACACACACTTGGTGTCGACGGCACAGGTACATATAAAGAGATAACCACAAATGATGCATTGGCCCTCATTACGACCCTGGCGGAAAGTGACTGACCGGACCGCCACAGCGTAAATAGCGTTTCCGCCATTGCACGAAGGAGCAAAGTGCGGCCCATTCCGATCCATCGGGCACGAGCACCACGCCATGGCGGAAGTGCAAAGTCTGCGATGGCGGAAATGACCCCAAAACGGCCCACACCGCCACCGTACGGCGCCCTAGGTGCAATACCGCCACCCCTCTTAGCGGTCACCGCAGTGTGCGCCTACCGGAAAGTACGGTGACCGGAAATATACGGAAACGGAAGTTAAAACATGGCCCCGGAACGGGAAACATCCCGCCGTACACCTATAAAACCACTAAAACCACACAACCACTAAAATCACTACCCTGAAACACACCCCAACCCGTCATCCACCCTAGCGAAACCAAGAAAAATGGGAAAAGTAGCGAAGAAAGCGTGCGACCGCAAGCGGCAGGTCCACTTCTCCCGTGAGGAACTCACCGTGCTAACAGAGACCCTCCAGGAGAATGCTGCCGTCGTCTTCTCCACGCAAATGACCAGAACGGCACTTGCAAACAAGAAGGCCATATGGGCTCTGGTGGCACAGCGGGTAAGTGCGGTGGGGACCGCACCCCGCACCCCACAGCAATGCCGCAAGCGATGGGACGACCTGCGGATACGCGTCCGCAGCATACTCTCTGCCAACCGCAACATTGCCACAGCCACCGGGGGAGGTCCTGAATCACCCATCAAGTTGACCCCCTGGGAAGAAATCTGTGCGTCCACCATCGGAATGGAGAGCATAGAGGGAGTCGGAGGGATGGAGAAAGGAGTGCAGACATCCGAAGATTCAGGTAGGGGGGCCAAATAAAAAAATGCCAAATCCACACAGTCCATCCATGTGAAGTACCATGCGTCCACATAGTGCTACAGAAACACATGTCCAGGAGAACGTCCACACACATAGGCCTGATAGCGCACGTTAAAACCCACAATAAATACATAAATAATTAAAAACCCCTAAAACACGCACTACACGTGCAGCAGGCACACCCTAACTGCAGGCTGCCAAACAACTGCACCCTCACTCCACACACAAATGAAAGCACCTCCAAGGCCCCGACCCAAATCACCCTCAGGTACCACTCCAATGCATGTGATACAATGCCATTCCAATTCCCACAGACCCATCAATAACCCTCGCCCTCCTTTACTCCACCACAGGGTCCGATCCAAACGACGAGCTTCAGGACACCCCTACCAGCACACCTGCAAAGAGGGCCAAGACCAACGGCCAGAGACCCTCCACCTCAGCTGCACGCATCAAGACACGGCAGCAGCACAAATCAGGTGGCAGCACAGAGGAGGGAACATCAACAGGCACCCCAGCAGCCAGCATGGGCACACCACCACCACCACAGGTCCCCCCAATGGTTGCCACAGAAGGCACTGCCTCTGGTGGCAGCAGCACCATAGGTGACACCCCATTGATGGCAGCATGCTCGGACACCGAAGACGGGGATGTCGAAGTCAGATCCATCCATGACCTGTCCCAATCCCCCTGTCTGTCCCATCCCGTACAACATGAGGATACCACGCAGGGGCACCCACAAGACGACGACTGGCCATCCCCCACAAGCCCTGTGGCAAGTTAACATGAGGACAACAGCCCCTCTGTGACACCCCCGCAAATGGCCATGGCCCAGCAGAGGCAACAGTCCCTCGACCAGTTAATCGTGCAACAGCAGCAAATGGCCACGCTCCTCAAGGACCATGCCGATGAATGTGGGGGCACTAAGGCAGACATAGAAACATCAACTGAGACACTTAGGGCAGAAATGGAGAGAGGTACAGAGACGCTAAGGGCACAAATGGAGAGAAGCACCGAGAGCCTGAGGGGGGAACTGCATGCGACGTCCAAAGACGTATGTGCCGAACTTGCCGCAGTGCGCCGTGTGCTCACTGAGCTCTCGCAAACCCTTAGGGACATGCATGGACGTGAGCAGGCAGAGACATCATCCGTTGCAAGTTCCGTCCAGGGCAGCCCCCAACGTAGATCTGGGAGGAACCTGCGCTCCACAGGCAGGGGTGCCCCTGATACCCGCAGAGGGGGCTTGCAATAGCGACAGCCCACTGACAATGAGCATCTTTGGACACTGGTGTTCGGGGGGGAGGTAGGAGGGTGGAGGGGGTGTGTTGGGCTCACTTGGGTGGCGGGTCGATAGGGTGTTCATCATGATATCACATATGCCATAAACAGTGCACGATCAACCAATGAGATGTGTGGACATTGATCTTTGTGTACTAGGCCATCATAGGCGTACAGTCCATATTGTGCATGTCCCAGACACACACAGTGCCACGAGTCCCGTGTCCATGTATCAGCCACCAGGCGTGAGTGCTAGTAGCATGCATCAATGAGATGCTGACGAATGTCACGGGCCTCCGGTGCCTCGCAGACTCCATGAGGTGCTGCCACATCCCCACCCTCATCATGACCATCATCAGGTGCTTGCAGTTCTGCGTCAGGGGGCATGGGCACATTTCTACGTACGCACATGTTGTGGAGCATGACACATGCCATCACCATCTTTGCAACCTTCTCATGGCGGTACAGGAGTGCCCCGCCAGACCTGCTGAGGCAGCGGAAACGAGTCTTCAGTAGGCCGAATGCCTGTTCAATGACTACACGGGTACGTGAGTGGGCATGGTTGTAGTCCTCCTCATGCTGGTCCCGTGGGTTCCGGACTGGTGTGAGGAGCCATCTCTTCAGTGGATACCCAGCATCACCTGTATGTGGACGAGAAACGCATGATGTGGAATGCCATTGCTACGTACGCACACCCCCCCCCTTCCTGCCAGGTCATTGCCAAATCACATACCCCACATATTCATGCATGTAATGAGACTCACCGAGTAGCCAGGATCTGTTCCCTGCGTGTCGCTCCATGTAGCGTGGTATTGTAGAGTTCCTCAAGACCATAGAATCATGGGTTGATCCAGGGAATCGGGCACAACAATGTGTAATGATCCTGTTGGAGTCACACACCATTTGTACATTCAGGGAATGAAATTGTTTTCGGTTGCGGTACTGGGCCTCCATGGCATGTGGGACGACCAATTCAACATGGGTGCAGTCGATGGCACCAATGCAACCCGGTATGCCGGCAAGTGCATGGAATCCCACTTTTGTGTTGGTAATTTCCTGCTCCGAGCGTGGTAGAGAGATGTAGTCGTCTGCGTGCTGCAGGAGGGCATCGAGCACTTGCAATAGTGTCCGTGAGAACAGTGGCTGAGAAATGCCATGCAACTGTCCGACTGTGTGCTGGTAGGTGCCTGTGGCCAGGAAGTGTAGTACAGACACCACCTTCAGTAGGGGTGGGATGGCGGTTGGGCTATCTATCATGCTGACAAGGTCAGCCTGTGTCATGTCCACAATGGCGGCTATGGTGTCCCGGTCCAGACGGTAGAGGGTGTGGATCTGCTCATCAGTGAGGTTGAACGGATGTGCTCGGAGGCGTGGGATTGCGGGCTGCCTGCGTGGTGGTAGTGGCTGTGCTGGCGGCCCTTGCTGGCCCTGCCTTGCCCTCCTCCTCCTCCTGCGTCTCCTCCGTGCGGCCGGTTGTAGTTGGTGTTCGTCTTCTTCTTGGAGTTGGAGTACTTGCAGTGCTATCAGGTCCCCCAGGGCCAACATCGCGAGTCCTGCCGGTAGCATTTCGGTGTGGTTGTGGGAGGAGACTGGCTGTGCAATTTATGTGTTTTCAGGCTGTATGGCCTCCACCTGTGGTGATTAATTCCACCTGTGCAAACTGCTCTCCCCTTTGGCGGGGCACGTCCCGCGCACAACGCTGCAATTCGGGGAATGGCATCTTGCTATTGCAATCATGTATTTGTACCCGATGGCCGTGTAAGATTGGTTGATATGTTCATTCTGCTGTGGTCCCATTGTTTCACATACTATCTGTGCAGTCGCGAACAGACTTGTGAAGGGTCAGTGGAACGTAGTACTCGAGTAACGGAGGGCCCTCATGCATCACTGTAGCGAGTTGCAACGACGGGCGGGGCGTCCCATTTGTGGGTGAAGGCAGTTGCCATTTTCACACACAGCCGCACTCGATGGAATAATTAGTGATTTCAAACGGCCACAGATGCCTTTTCGACGTGATGTTGCAAATGAGGAATTCGAAGGGCGGCGCTTTCGGTTTCCAGCTAGCGGCGAGGAGATGCCCACAGGTCTGACTGCAAATATAACGTTCTATTGTTCAATGTCCTTGAGACAGGGGCCATGGCGAGGAAGCAATGATTGATATGAATAGTTTGGGATGCGCAATAGCTACGTGGCCGATGAGGCCGGCCGTTCCCAAATACATGTTACTTCACGACACTGGAATTACGGGCTGGGGCACTGTGGATTTTGCAGGCTGCATAACGCACAGACTCAATGGATGTTTCTAATGTCATGTGAGTAATTATTCAGGCGTTTTGATCCCGGGATGAGGGAATGATGGATGGATGCATGGGCAGGTGATTTGATACAGAGTTTGCCATGTACAGGGCTTCTTGGGATCTATCCGCCTCCCCTACGCTATGTGATGCAGGGCTGCCATAGTGGGACCATCGTCTATCTGGCCTTGTTGAGCCCTCCCTGTCTCGACGCGCCCTCAGACACTTGTGTCCATGCACGTTAACATTCCCATCTGATGGATTCTGTTTTGACAGACGCATGCACAGGTACACTCGTTTGTGATGGTGTTTGCACCTCGATATAGATGGTTATGAGTCGCAAGTGGTTTTGGGGTGGTGATGATCCTTTGGAGTGGGCTAGCATGCATATGGCTGTGGATTTAGTGTGATCATTGAAGTGAGTTGTTGGAATGTAGTTCTGATGGCCATTCTGTTCTTTTTCTTTTCTTTTGGTTGACAGGTATCTCCTCCCCTTTTGCCACTGCCATCTGTATGCCACTCCTGCAGATGGGTTTTACTCCCGACACCTGCTGCTTCGTGTTAATCAGTGGAGCAGCATTACGATCTTATGGGACGATCGCCAATGGCCCACATGCCCTTACGCAGTACTGGTGGCTCGGAGCAACATTTCGGCCTTTCAGCTGGACTAGTGCCTCCCCATTGGGACGGCCCTGCGGTTGTGTGCGCTTCCATGTTGCCTTTTCGTACGTGAATGTGGCTCTGTGTACCATGAGGGAACAGGGCGTCACACAAGTAGTGGCTGGTCATTTCTTGCGGATGCAGCCCACAATGGTGAAAAGTGTTTTGGAGTTCATGGCCTGATGGCTGTATGGGCTTGGTGATTTTGATGTGCATTAAATTTCTATTCTGATTTGGCCCGTGTAGCGTTTTTCTTTGCAAGTGATGTGGCATATGCCTATTTGGGGGGCGATGTATTGTGGGGAGATCTGCATTGGGTTCCAGCTTCGGAGTTTAGTTGCGTGGTACTGTACTGGGCGCGTTTGCCTACGAAGCCCGTGAGGTCAGGGATGGGGGCTGCCAATATGACAGTTTGAATGTTGTCATGCTCAGGGGCGGGGGATTGGGTTTTGTGTAACAGATGCCGGTCAGCCAGGTGGACTGGTGGAATGATGTGATTCTCGGAATATTGCTGGTCACAGGTGCCTGTGTTTGCGTGCGTTTCTTGGTGGGGGACTGTGGTCATGTCCATTGGGATGGCTTCTGTATTCGTGCCATCTGTGCCCTGCAGCTCCCATTGGCCCCTGTTGTGTTTCTTTTGTTCGTTGGCATGCATGGGTGACTTGTACATTTCAATGGTTGCATTGTGACTTCATTGCACCTACGGGGAGTTGTACTTTGTGGGCAGGGAGCGGTGTACAGGCACTCAGTGGGGCAGTTTACGGTTGATTCGCGATGCCGTACTTCTCACCATGGCGGAATGGTACATTCCGCCATGCTTCATGGCGTTAGGTACATGTCCGCTAGGGTCGGAATTGGCGTACCCTTGCGCCATGGTGGTGTTTGCGGTTTGGCATGGCGCGCGCGCGCGTGCTTGGTGCAGTTAGCGTTGGCGTTCACTACGGTGTCGCTAATGGCTTCGTACTTTGCGGTGACGGGTCATAGTCGCACCGAGCGCTATTCGATGGCGGTATTGCATTTCCGCCATCGTTTTCCGAATTCCGCCAGGGTCGTAATGAGGGCCATTGTCTAAAAGAATCAATGGATATCTAAATATGATCCAATTTAATCGACTTATTTCTCCTGTTTCTTTACATCTGCATTGTCCACAAGGGATGTTGTGATTGTAGAGGAAGCTCCGTCGTCTCCCTGAAACACAGTATTTGCATTAGTATGGTTTTCAATATTGGAAACATAACACACACTTGCTGTCGACGGCACAGGTAGATATAAAGAGATAACCACAAATGATGCATTGTCTAAAAGAATCAATGGATATCTAAATATGATCCGATTGAATCGACTTATTTCTCCGATTTATTTACATCTGCATCATCTAAATGGGATGTTGTGATTGTAGAGGAAGCTCCGTCGTCTCCCTGAAACACAGTACTTGCGTTAATAAGGAAGAAAGTATAGCAAATGGAATCACATTATATGATCACGCTCGATGGAGCTGTCAATATCCATACCTCGTGCTGCTGAAGAATATCTATGGATGTTGTAAATGTAGTGCGCACTTCCGAAAGCTGTTGCGCCAATTCGTATACGCATGGTCCCGCTTCCACTTCCCCTGGAATTACTTGAATGTCAGGCTCTGCATCAAGTGCAGGGGTTGACGCTCCATCTACTGCCTGAAACATAGTACTTGCATTAGTAAGGATTACAATATTGAAAACATAATACACACTTGGGGTCGACCGCACAGGTACATATCAATGGCTAACCACGAATGAAACATTATGTAGAACAATCAAACGACAAGTATTCCAGCTCTGATGATCTAGTTTGATGGAGCTGTCGGAATCCATACCTCGTGCTGCTAAAGAATATCTATGGATGTTGTCAATGTGGTGGACGCTTCAGCATCCCCCTGAAAGACAGTACTTGCATTAGTATGGATAACACTAATTATAACTGAAAACAAACATCAGGGGACGACAACTAAGGTGTATATCAATTGGAAAGCAGTAACCAAACATTCAGTAAAATAATTACACGATACATAAAAACTATTACTTGACATGCATAAAACAAGTCTGTAGCGGAATAGCTAAGTAAGATTACCTGATACATGCTAGAAGTGGTTGATAACTGCGGGCACGTCACAAATGTTGAATGTTCTTGCTTCAGATTCAGTGGATAGTCAAGCAGTTGTAAAGGTAAATTATTGTTTGATAATGAAATGCCAATATTAAAAAGTGCATGTAAGCCGACAGAATACTTGAGAATAATGCTATTAAAAATGTGCAATATAGCACAGTTCCCTGTGCCCATGAATAGATTTCCTTTGGGGGTTATAAAATCGAAAAATAATTTATTGATAAATGTCATTATTCTAAAAGCTATACACTCCTATCAATATCGAAAGTATTACAAGGGACACAACACCTAAAATATCAATTAATCCATTCAGCTACCTACACACTACCGCAAGGCCTAAAGCTAAATCCGGACACTTGACTCACCAGTGGCGGAATGTGGACGAATAGAGTTGGAATAGCGTTTGCGAGCAATTTTCGTGTCGTTCGCCATTTATTCTTCTTTGTTACCCAAGATGTGGCGTACATGTTCGAGGAAAAGTGCCGGCTGCAGATACGGTATCGATCACCCCTCTTGTCCTCAAAGACTTGTTGGATTCTACTTTCAAGCTCATCCAGTGGATATCCGCAATGTCTGACCCATTCTCTTATTCGATCAACAGTTTTAGGGAATACATGCATTGTAGTGCCTTCAGATTTAGCATGGGTCTTCGAAGGGCAACCGCTAATCGAACAGGCAGGCATTGTTGAAAATTCTGAAAAGTAAATATCAAGATTATTATAAAACTTTGATGAATAAAAATGTCATAAAAAAGTAAATGAACCATACCATGTTCAATGCAAGGTTTGTTTTGGTCACCGGAACTATACCAGTTCATCAAGTGCGGCTTAGTATTTGCATTACTTTCACAAATTAAAAAATGATGGAACTAAACTCTGAACATGTGACTCGTCCCTTGGATGTACTGTCTTGCACGAGAAAGAAACATGCTTACATTATAGACACGACCCGCGAAGGATGCAATTCGATGACAATTTGCACAGATGAAAATAAATAGATCTATTGATAGCATAACAATGACCAAAAAATGACTGTGATACATGGCCTTACCTTGACCAACAAACAGTTAGATTGAGCAAGCCCAGTAGTTTGTGGCAGGAGAACAGGTAGATGGCCACAGCTAGCACACTGACGAGTTTGCTCAAAGCGCTCACAGAAGTTCACAGATAGCACAACGACGAGCAGATTAGCATCGATCTCAGTGGTTCTTAGGTAGCACGTTCAGGAGTTTGACTTGCAAAGCACAAAGATGTTCTCATGAGACATATCAAGTGGTTTATAAAGTATTAGAAACAGGGGTGTGTTTGTGAATGAATGATGTGGTATTATGTGGTTTGCCGGGGGGGCGGCCAGCGTGAGGGGGGGGTCCTGGCCGGAGACACAGGGTCTGAGGAGGCCATGTGAGCAATGGCCCCTGGGCGTGGGATACCTTTTGAAGTGTACATGCTGTTTGGCACCTTGGCCGTTTGCGCCCCTGACAGCCCCCCATGGCAGCGCACATCCACTGGCGTGAACCGCCTTTGATAGAGGGGGTGGGATGGATGGGCCTGGGGCGTGCAGATAAGGCACAGGAAGACTGCTGAATGGAGACACACTTATGTGGATTGCAGGAACGCGGCCCGCTTCAGGGGAGGCCTGCCTGGAGACATGGGGTCTGAGGAGGCCATGTGAGCAATGGCCCCTGGGCGTGGGATACCTTTTGAAGTGTACATGCTGTTTGGCACCTTGGCCGTTTGCGCCCCTGACAGCCCCCCATGGCAGCGCACATCCACTGGCGCGAACTGCCTTTGATAGAGGGGGGTGGGATGGATGGGCTGGTGGGTGTGCAGGCAAGGCACAGGTAGACTCTTGAATGGAGACACACTTGATTAATTTATAAAATCGAAACAACCGTTGTTAAAATATATGTGGTGTTTTATTTTGTTTCCTATTTTGATGGCACAAAAATACAAAACTTTACACATTGTGCAGGTCAGGTTGCAGCACAGCGAGGGAAAATCCCCTGTACTGACCGCTGTCACTGGGGAAAGTTTGTTTTATGGCAGCAACGGCACAGGCGGGTATTACTCTTCGAACGCGGTGTCCAAGCCTCCTGTGAAGCCACCATGTAAAGGAACGATAGGCCACCAGCCTGTACCACCTGTGAAAAAGAATGATACAAACTGTTTTTAAATGACCAAGATAAGTTTATTTAACCTTTGTTGTCAATGAAAATTCTTGTAACTAATGGCATTCTGCTATGACAAATGCTATCTAGACACTGCACACTATTGAACGACTTTCATGCGTTACAATGAAATGTAGACGTAATTTTGAATATAGGAGACGACCATGAAATAGTAGCGGCATCACAACCAGAGCATACTTTTTTTTTTTTAAACTTTGGTTTTATTAACATTTTCTTAGACAAACAGTGGGGCATCAAGCTTATTCTCATGAAATCAAATGACGGGCCCGAAGGCTTCTGCCCCCCCACCCCCACCAACCCAATGCAGTCCCACCCCCCTAACCCAAAAGAACAAAAACCCCACATCGGGGCTTTGAGCTGCAAGCTTTTCTAGTCTGGAGCTTAGAAGCGAGCGTGAGCGTTGACTTCTCGTATGGTTGTTGTTCGTCTGCCGATTCCCGGGCCATGGGCACCCACACCTTTCCCAGTTCCACGTTACGGATCAATGGACATCCCATCCCCAGGTCTGTTGCACCCCGTACCAGTTCGCTTGGAAGGAGGCCGGGACATTGTTCACCATTGCCGTCAGTTTGTCCATCAAGAACATATTTTTGACCTTCTTTAGCCATTCCACCTTGGAGGGAGTTTCTGGGCTCTTCCATTTTTGGGCGAGGGCAACTCTACCCGCTCGTAGCATTGTTTCCCACATTCTTGGATACCTCAATGTGTCCGTGTCCTCTGGGGGGAGGCCCAGCAGCATGGTCAGAGGGTTCTGGGGGAGCATTTCCTCAGAGATTTCAGCGATCCAGCCCCTTACCTCCTCCCAATATGCCTGTACCTTCGGGCAGTGCCACCACATGTGTGCCCTCGAACCCTCCTGATCGCAGCCCCTTGGGCATGCTGGGGACACCCCGGGGAACATTTTTGACAACTTTGCTGGGTCTCTGTGCCATCCTTGGAGGATTTTAAAATTATGTTCCATGTCCGCGGTAAATAAGTTCCCGTGGAATGCTATTTTAAATATCCTGGACCATGTGTCCTCCGAGATCTCTTCCCCTGCCAGCTCGTTCCAATAAGAGCGGAACCGCCTCCTCTCTCCCAAATTAACAGTGTTCAGAATTTTATATATCCCTGAAACCGCCCCCTTCCTGGAGGATGCTGTATCAAGGAACTTCTCAAAGGGGGACAGTTGTCTTTTCAAGTCTTGGCCCCAGGCCTGGTCACATAGGATGCCCTTCAAGCGGAGATATTCAAAAATGGATAGTGACCCCTGACCAAGGGCTTCCCTCAGTTCCTCGTATGGTAGGAATTCTCCTTCCCTGAACATCTGCCCTGCCCATTCCATTCCCAAATCGGACCAGGACTGTGCACAGCGGAACCCCCTACTGCCCAACTTGAGGGGTTGGCTCCATAGAGAGGACATCGGGGACGGCCATGACGTTAAGTGTGCTGTCTGGGGGCCCTCCCGCCAGATCGCCCAGAGAACGCCTAATGTTGGGTGGGACTTCAATCTATTCGGGATAAATTTCCGGGGGGTCCATAGGAGGTCCCGGACCTTTAGTGGATGGGCATCTATGTCCTCCAGATAGGACCAATATGTGCCCAGCCCCTCTTTCATATGTTCCAGGAGGACCCTCAACTGGGCGGCACGATAGTAGTGTTGGAAATCTGGCAGCCCGAACCCTCCCTCCTCCCTAGGTAGAGTCAGGACATTTTTTGCGGTTCTCGGTGTCCTACCCTGCCATATAAACTCACGGACCGCGTTTTGGAGGACCCTGAAGGTTTGGTCAGGGACGACCACAGGAAGCGAGGTAAAGAGATACAACAACCTTGGTAGAATGTTCATCTTGACTGCCGTCATGCGGCCATACCAGGACAAGATCATGGAGCCCCATCTCCTCAGGTCTGCCGTAATCCCCGCCATCACAGGATCGTAATTAATAGGGGCAAGTTTGGATAGGTCCCTGGGGATGAGGACACCCAGGTAACGGACAGTGGCCTTCCCCACTGCTATCCCCTCCAACCTGTCCAGGGGGTCCAGACCCGGGTCTAATGTTCTCATGGGAAGGAGGACCGATTTGGATGTGTTAATTTTGAGCCCCGAGAAGCGCCCAAATGCGGCCAACAGAGACAAGAGGGGGGGAAGCGAGCGCCGCGGGTCCACCAGGTAGGCCAGGATGTCATCTGCGAAGAGGGATAGCTTAAATTCCACCTCGCCTCTCTCGATCCCCTTGATATCTCTGTGAGCTCTGACTGCGATGGCCAGGGGTTCCATAGCAAGAACATAGATCAGGGGGGAAAGCGGACATCCCTGCCTGGTTCCCCGCGAGAGGGAGAGCGGGTCCGATAGCCTGCCATTCACCTGAACCCTCGCCTTCGGGGCCCTGTAAAGTGCAGCCACCCAGTCCCGTATCTGTGGTCCAAAGCCCATTCTCTGGAGGGTGAGTGCCATGAATCTCCATTCGACCCTGTCGAACGCCTTTTCAGAGTCCAAGGATAGGACGCTCGCGTCAAGATCAGCCCTCTGGGCATGGTGGATCAAGTCTACAGTTTTTCGGATGTTGTCTGCACCCTGACGACCTCCTATGAAACCCACTTGGTCTCCGTGGACCAGTTTCGGCAGGACCCCCTCTATTCGCCTCCCAATCACCTTAGCCAAAATCTTCACGTCAGTATTCAACAGTGATATCGGGCGGTAGGAGGCACACTCCGAGGGGTCCCTACCTTCCTTGGGGAGCACCACTATGATCGCCTCCATCATGGAGTCCGGGAGGGACCCTCCCTCCAGCACTGCGTTGAACACCTTTACCAGGTACGGGGCCAGGGTGGAACGGGACCTTTTGTAGAAGGAGACTGAGTAACCATCTTCACCCGGGGAGGTACCCCCCTTCATGCCGCTAATTACTCGCTCCACCTCATCCTCGGTCACCGGGCCCTCCAACCCCTCTGCCATCTCCCTGGAAAGGGCCGTGATCTGTATAGAGTTTAGAAACCCCTCGATTTCCTCCTCATCCCCATTATATTCGGATGAGTATAATTTCTCATAGTATCTGCGGAACGCCTCTCCTATGTGGGGTATATCCTGGCCTAGTTTCCCCTCCTCATTTTTAACCGCTCTCACCATTTTGCTTTTCTGGACCTCTCGCAGCTTCCAGGCCAGGATCCTGTCCGCCCTGTCCCCCTTCTCATAGTACCTCTGTCTGACCAGCTGGAGACTTCTCTCGGTTTTTTGGAGTAGGAGTTCCTTCAACTGGAGCCTATAATCGGCCAGGGCGGCCATCCTGTCACAGTCTAAGGGCTCCGCCGGGGAACCCCCTGGTTGGAATTGGGCAATTTTCTCCCTCAGGTCCCTTTCCTGGGTAGCCCTTACCCTCTTTTCCCGGGATCCTATTTTGATCAGGACTCCTCGTAAGGTGGCCTTGAAGGCGTCCCAAAGGGTGTGTAAGCCTACCTCCCCATTGTCGTTAAACTCAAAAAATTCGGTGATGGCCTCAAGTATCTCCTGCGCTAGTACATCGTCTTTTAGAAGAAAGTCATTACACTTCCATCTCCCCCCCCCGTTCACTCAGCCCTTCCCTTGCTATAGTAATTCTGACTAGATTGTGGTCAGACCAGGGGACCGGCTCCACCCCATAGCCAGATATAAATGGGGACAAGGATTCGTCCACCAGGATGTAGTCTATCCTGGAAAACGATGTATGGATTGCTGAGTAGTACGTAAAGGAGGGGGTCTCGGCTCTGGGGGTTGGGACCGTGTCCACCAAGCCTAGTTCTGAGTTGACCCTCTGGAAGGTTCGGGCCATGATTTCATCCGCTGCCCTGGGGGTCTGGGGGCCTGTTCGCTTCCTGTCCCGGATTGGGTCCAGGACCATGTTAAAATCCCCACCCACCACCAGAGTGCCGTGAACAAAGAGTTGTATTTTTTCCCTCATCTCCTCCCAGAACTGTGCTTGGCCTTCGTTTGGACCATAAATGACCGCTAGTGTGAGTGGGGCCCCCTGCAGGGTTCCCCGGACTAGCAGAAAGCGGCCCCCCGGGTCTTTCAATGTGGTATCTTTTTCGAAGTTGACTCCTCTAGCTAGTAGTATAGCCACTCCTCGTTTCTTTCCCCTGTGGGAGGCACTGAAGACCTCCCCAATCCCACCACCCCGCAATTTGGGCTCCCTCCCCAGGGGCCAATGGGTCTCTTGCAAGAAGAGGATGTCGAGCTTGGCTCTTTGGAACTCCCTACTAACCAGGGATCGTTTCGTGGGGGAGTTTAAGCCCTGGACATTGAGGGAGCCCACACCCAGGGCCGGCAGACTCTCAGCCATGGTCAAAGTAATTTTCCCGCACTGTCGGCGACTCTGTAATGCTCGTTCCCGAATGCTCCTTGAATTGTGCTCTGAACTCTCCTCTTCCCCCCACCCTTCCCCCCCGGATGGGCATGAAACAAAACCCCAACTGCCCCCCGACCCCAACTCCCAACTGAACCCCTTTAACTCTCGTGTACCCCCTCTCCCCCCTCCCCGGCGTCCAGCCAAATAGTTCCGCCAACACTGGCTTTTGGCCGAACCACCAGCCTGCCCCCTGTGGCCAGGCTAATCACCCTTAAAGCTGATCTTCTTGAGCCCCCCAAACCCTCCTACGGCTGCATTCCTTTTGTGAGACCCATATACTTGCTGTTCGTGGGGATGCAGATAGCGAATACACCTCCGACTCCACCAAGTGCCATTTGAGTCATAACGGATCGAGTCCGTTCTCAGTCCTCGGAACCGTTCCGAACACCTTCCTTCGCCGGAGATGGAGTATTCATTTTCCTAAATTTTCGCGACCCGGTTCTCTTTCTCCTGTCTCTCGATGGGCCGGGGTCCACGGGCTCGCCCCCCCCTGGGCCCGAAGGGCCCCTCCGGGGGCTCGTGTCCACCACGTATTCCTGGATCGCACCGCGGATGTCTTCTTCTGTGATTAGGGTAGATCTTTGGCCCATGTATTCGAATGTCAGGGAGAAGGGATAGCCCCATCTATAGCGTATCCCTTTTTCCTTTAGCAGCTGCGTGAGGGGGCGGCACATTCTCCGCTTAGCCAACGTGTATGCGGAGAGGTCCTGATATATGGAGACCTGGGCGTTATTATAAGTGATTTCTCGGGCCTTCCTGGCCTCCTCCAGCACCTTAGTTTTTTCCGAGTAGTAATGGAACCGTGCCAAGATCGAACGGGGGCCCCCCGCTCTGCCCCCCGCCCTGTGCACTCTGTCAAATGTAGGCTCTGTGGTCATCTCCTCCGCAAACAGTAGAGTGATAATGTCCCGCACCGCTCTGGTGACGTCCCTCTCCGTTTCCCCCTCCATTTCAGGCACCCCGAAAATCCTGAGGTTGTTCCTCCTCTCCCTGTTTTCGAAATCGTCCATCTGGCGGGCTCTCTCCTCGTCCCTCTTTTCCAGGGCTTCCAACCTCATGTTGAGTTGAATCTCTTGGGGTGCCGAGGTTGTTTGCTGCATCTCGACCTGGAGCAATCTGTCCTCAATATTTTCCACCCTCTGGTCTATTTTTTCAAACTTCTGTGCGATATCCGAACGCATGTCCCTTATTTCTTGCAAAATTGAGGCGAAGCCCCTTTCCATGGCTGAGGAGGAGGGGGCTGCGTCTTCAGACTGGGCCATGGTTCTTTTCAGGCTTGTACCTTTGTCGCCTTTTTTGCCCTCCTGGAAGCGATATTCCTGCAGTGACTCCCGCCAGCTCATCAGGTGCCTTCCCGTGGTCCACTGTCTGGGCCTCAATGTTCCCAGCAGGGAGAACGCTCCCCCAGGGACGTCCGCAGGGGGGGGCCCCCTAGACCGAGGGACCGACCCCTCGGGCGGACCCGTCCCGGGCCGACACCAGCCGGGGCTGTAAAACGTTGCCGGGGGGGCGGGCACACGCCCCACCGTTACCTGGTGGGGGCCTCACACCCTGTCCAGACTCCTCGTGGGGGATCGGGGCCTCCGCTGGGTGCCCTTTGGAGGGGCGCCGGGGGCCCGATAGCCCGTGTGGTCAGTTTCGTGGGTTTCTTAGGTTCCGCTGGGGGGGAGGGGGCGATCCAGAGCCAGTGCCTGTCTAGCAGAGTCCCAGCCGTTCGTCCGTGGCTTGCTTTTACTGGGGGGGGGGAGTGGTGGGCCACCCCCGGGCCGGCACACGCCCCACCTACGACAGGCGGGGGCCTCACACCCTGGTAACCCCCCTGTCTGATGATGCTCCTGCGTTGGGGGGGGTTCGGGGGGGCGGCTCTCACCTCCAGAGCGATCCGAGGGCCTGCACGCCCGCGGGGAGCGGTCCCCGGGCCTCCTGAGGTTCTGCCGCCTTCTTTCGTTGGGCTTATGGCAGCCCGCGTTTGAGAATCCGGGGTGGAGGGGGGGCCTCCCACCTCACCTCGCTCCGTCTGCCTCGTTCGGTCTTCGTGGGTGGAGGGGAAGGCACGGGTCCCCAGAGCCCGCCACGGGTCCCCAGACTCCGGGTGGGTCCCGCTGTCTCCTGTTCGAGGGAGAGTACCCAGGCTTGTTCCGCCTGGCCGGGGCGAAGAGCGTGGAGGGCGTGTCTCCCAGGCCCCGGCGGTGTCCTCGGGGAAACAATGCCCGTCGCGGGGGGGGAGGGCGGGCCGGGCTATGGACCTGTCTTGCCGCGGGCGGGGCCCACCTCTCTTCTGTCTTCGTGGCCTTCCGGGCCGCGCTCCTCTCCCAGCGCAAGTCCCGAGTCCCGATCTTCCTTCTCCCGGGGGCCTCGAGAGCCGCTCTTTCGCTCCCGAGGTGCTCGGGGGGGCGCCCGGCGAAATCGTTGGGGTGGGCCCGCCGGGGGGGGTGAGGGGGGGCTCAATCCCTTGCCAAAGCCCAGTCACGGCGGGAGCTACGCACTTAGGCAGCCATTGCCTGTGCGCCCCCTGGTGGCCTCCTTCAACCAGAGCATACTTACTTGTTACTCGGATTAGGAGGACGAACAGTTGCGCGAAGTTCGTGCATAAGCACCATCATTATCCTCAACACGGACCGTGTAAGGCAGGCTGCCCTGAAGTCTGGCAGCTCGGTGATGCATTGTGGCCATGGCTCGCCTTCCGAAATGTAGGCCACTGTCACGATCTGTCTCAGCCTTCCCCAACTCCTCCTCACCTGTCTTCTCCTGTACTTCTTCCGTCCTGATTACAGCCTTCTTCTTCTTGACCTTTTCTCCTTCGGCTGGCTTCTTCTCCTTTTTTTTGTCGAAGGTATGGACACGCTCCCTCGGTAGCCTCCGTGATCTGGCTGATAACAGATCAAGGGAATACCCGAGGAGCACGCCCTAAAGAATGGGGAAAAAAGCCTCCTGGCAAAAAAACCCCGATCAGTATTCAGGTGTCCGTGGAATACTGATGTCCGGCAATTATATGGAGATGTTGATTCCTGCAGCAGCGGAGCTCCGGACATGTAGGGGGAATGTCCACACCTTGCTCAACTCGTTCCCTGAGAAAGGTGGTGAGACCAGGATACCACCTCCAGTGTTGTGCGGTCTCGATGTCTTATGGGCTGAGTTGTAATTGAAGGGAGGTCTCGGTCCGTCGGAACAACAGAGAGGCGTTACGAATGGAACAACAGAAGAAAGGAAGGTGGTGTAACGCTCACCTGATTCCCACGGAGGCGCTGGTCTTGGCAGGAAGGTGTCTGCGACTCGAAAAGTGATGTGCAGGACTCGATTGGCTTCTGGGGTCGAACCTCTTCTCACTGTGTGTCGAACTCGAAGGGTGAGGTTTCTGCAGATGAAAGAATATGGGGGTTAAGGGTCTGGGTTGTTGAATGTCCCTCTCTCTCTCCCTCTCTTCCTAGCTTCTCCGTAGAGCCCCCAGGTCAACGTGCTCACCTTAGATAGGTGAATGCTGGACTCTCCATCTGCGTCTGGTGCAGGGTGCCGTTGCCAGTTCCTTCACTGGTGAAACATAGGCCTCTTGAACTCAGAGGATCGTTACCGTCGTTAACTGCACGAGCAGTGAGTTTCCGGACACCTTTTTAGTCTTTATAGTCTTTAGGTGCGTGGCACGTTAATATTGAACAGGACTCTGTATAATGCTTTTCCCTTTTTGTCTTGCAGGACTCTGGAGATGGAAGATGGAGTGAAGCGCCTGGAAATTAGTAAGTAAATGCAAGCGCTCAAACTGTCTTTTTCCCTTGCTGCTTAGTTCATGCTGAAGAGACGCCGGAGTATTTGCAGGCGTTCTATTGCGACGAGCGCGATGGGCGTAAGTAAATACCTGTCTAATGTCTCTTCTTTTGTTTTCACAGGCGGCGATGCAGCGTGAAGAAATCCGGAATTCGCGGAGTGCCGGTAAGTAATAACAATACTTTTGTCTTCACAGGCGGAGGTGCAGCGTGAAGAAATCCGGAAGTCGCGGAGTGCCGGTAAGTAATAACAATGCTTTTGTCTTCACAGGCGGAGGTGCAGCGTGAAGAAATGGCCGCAGCCGATGGATCAGGTGAGTAAGCACTGCGTGTAAAGGTTGCCTTGCTAACCTGTTGTTTCTTGTCTTTGCAGGTGCTGTTGTTGACTGGATACAGGAATGGTAAGTATAATTCTTGCAGGTTCAGGATCGAAAGAAGAAAGGCTGGAACAGACTCGGTGAGCGTTCTGCTGCAGATGCAGAATAACGCGAAGCACGTTTCATCTATCGGGTGTGGTTTAAATAGCCTTGGAGTGATGAGGCATCTTCCTCCACGGCCCCGCCTAGGTAAGAAAAGAGTTCCAGTTCCAGAAGAGTTCCAGTGCTGTATCCAGGGAGTGGAGCTTGCCCCACCCAGGTAAGAAAGTAGTTCCTGTTCACAGAGGACTTCTAAGTGGCTGGTAAGTAAGCAGCATGGTCTGCTGCAGGTAAGTCCACCCAAGCATCTTCATACATAATATGAGCCTGGCGCTTCCAGTGCCGGGACCGATGACTTTGATGAGCCTGGTGCCACCGGCGCCAGGACAAGGTCCAAAAGGTCCCAGTGGGGACCGGCTGGTGCCTAAGATAACGGTTAGGGGCCTGCTTCCAAGGATGTTGGGCTGTTCCTGACTCCTTGGAAGCAGTGATCATGACAGCACCCCCCTCAAGGCCCCTCCCAAGCGTGTCTTCTCCGGGGGTTTTGGCTTGTCGGGGTGATTCAAATGGAATTTCTTGACCAGACGAGGTGCGTGGACATGTTCTGAGGGTTCCCAAGACCTTTCCTGGGGGCCGTATCCTTTCCAATCAACCAGGTAATATAATTTAGATTTGGAGATTTTGGAGTCTAGGATGTTCTTTACTTCGAACTCAATTTCTCCATCTACTAAAACAGGTTCTGGGAGTTCGGTCAATCGGGTTCCTGGTTGTACTGGTTTTAGTAAGGAGACATGGAATACTGGATGTATTTTCATATGCGAAGGCAATTCCAATTTAACAGCCACTGGATTAATTATGGCAGAGATAAGATAGGGTCCAAGGTATCTCGGGATAAAAGTGCAGGGTCCTTTTAGAGGTAGGTGCTTAGTGGATAACCAGACCTGATCCCCCACTGCGTAGTGAGGGGCCTCTTTACGGTGCTGATCTGCTCCTTTCTTGAATTGAGCTTTAGCTCTTTGCAGATGGTCAGTGGCTTCCTTAAAAGCACAAGTGATCTCCGAGTGCAAGTGATCCACAGCAGGTGCCTCGAATTCTTGGGTAGGATCCAGGTTAGAGGTTCTAGGATGGTGTCCGTATAATAAGAAGAAGGGAGTCTTTCCGGTTCTAGAATGAGTCGAATTGTTATAAGCGTATTCAGCAATCCAAAGAATGTCCTTCCAAGGGTTTTCAGTTTGTTGGAGCATGCAACGTAGATATTGCTCTAGAGTTTGATTTGTCCTCTCGGTTTGTCCGTCAGTCTGGGGATGGTGACTGGTAGAAAGTCTCACATCTATTTGGGCTAAACGACAGCAACTTCGCCAAAAGTGGGAGATGAATTGACTTCCCCTATCGGAAACCAAAACCGAGGGAAAACCGTGTAACCAAACAATGTTTTCTAAGAATTCTCGGGCCAATACTGAAGCTGAAGGTAGGCCCTTCAGGGGAATGAAGTGAGCCATCTTGGAGAATAGATCCACGACTACTAAAATGGTATTATACCCTGAGCATGGAGGTAAGTCCGTGATGAAATCCATGGACAGGGTATGCCATGGACAGGGAGGGATGTCTAGTGGGTGTAAGAGGCCGGCTGGTTTCTCCTTCGTGATAACAGGAGATTACCTGTCCTTGTATCTTCTCACTGGGCAAGTACAATCGTCCTCGGAAAAAAGGTAGGTCTTGATCCACTGAAAATTCTTTTCCCCTTAATTGCCAGTCCTGTAAGTCGGCCGGAGTTAGAAGTGATTTGACTGTGGTCTTGATGTCTTCAAAGGATTGAGCGCTGACCAAACCCAAAATCCTTTGTTCAGGGATTATGGGTATTGGTTCTGGATTGGTCCAATGTTCATCTATTCCCATCCGGGAAAGGGCATCTGCTTTTCCATTTTTACTGCCAGGTCGATAAGTAATTATAAAATCAAAAATCCGCCAAAAACAGAGCCCAGCGAAGCTGCCTGGAAGACTGAGCTTTGGCCGTCTTCAGATACTGTAAGTTGCGGTGATCAGTCATTACGGTGACTGTGTGTCTGGCTCCCAAAAGATAATGCCGCCAGGCTTTAAAGGCCGATCTGATAGCTAAAAGTTCCTTGTCTGTAATTGAATAGTTGATCTCGGGAGCCGAGAATTTGCGGGACCAAAAGGCTACAAGATGTAATTGATGTGTGACCGGATCTCTTTGTGATAAAACTGCCCCCATAGCAAGACTTGAAGCATCTGTTTCTACGATGTAGGGGAGTTCTGGACGAGGATGTTTTAGAACAGGTGCAGAAATGAATTTAGTTTTTAAGTCCTGAAAGGCTAGTTCCGCCTCAGTAGACCACTCAAAACGTTTGTTTTTCTTTAACAGAGCAGTGATGGGCTGGACTATTCGAGAGAATTCAGGAATGAATCTGCGGTAAAAATTAGCGAAGCCTAACATGCTTTGGACTCCCTTTATAGAGGTTGGTGAAGGCCACTTGATAATTGCATCGACTTTCTTTGAATCCATATGGACTCCGTTGGGTGACAATATGAATCCCAGGAACTCAACTTCAGTTACATTAAAAACGCATTTTTCGAGTTTAGCAAAAAGGTTATGTTGACGTAATCTCTTGAGAACCTCTCTAACATGTTTCCGATGTTCTTCTTTAGATGATGAATAGACAAGGATGTCATCAATGTAGACAACAACACACACATCTATGAGTTCTCTAAGGACATCATTCATAAAATACTGGAAGGCGGCAGGCGCGTTGCAAAGTCCAAAGGGCATAACTTGATATTCAAACAGCCCATACTTGGTGCGGAAGGCCGTCTTCCATTCATCGCCCTCTTTTATTCGTACCAAGTGGTAGGCTCCTCTGAGATCCAACTTTGTATATATACATGCGTCTTTGACTTGGTCCAGGAGTTCAGGGATCAAAGGTAACGGGTATCTGTTTTTAACTGTGATTTGATTCAGGGCGCGGTAATCTATACAAGTCCTAAGGTCTCCTTCCTTTTTCGGAACGAAGAACAAAGCCGAGGAAGCTGGAGATTTTGAAGGACGGATAAACCCGTTGGCTAGGTATTGGTCCAGATATTGTCTGAGGTGAAGATTCTCTGGCCCGGTGAGGGCATAAATCCTACTACAAGGAGGAGTTGTTCCGGGTATCAGATCTATTTGACAGTCGTAAGACCTATGAGGAGGCAGGGTGTTAGCTTGATCCTTCCGAAAGACATCTTGGAATTCCTGGTATTCGGGAGGTAATTTGGGAACCTCAGAAGAGATTGCTGCCAGTGAAACATCAGGCCGAGGATAACAAGTGGTAAAACATTCTGGAAACTGAACCGTCTTTGCTCGCCAATCGATCTAAGGATTGTGCTTCTCTAACCAAGGGATTCCCAGAATGATCTGGAACTGAGGGGCCTTGATCACATCGAACACGATTTTCTCCCGGTGTCCATCTTGGCTCACTAGCGTCACTTCTTGGGTGGCGTGCGTTACTGGTCCGGAGGCTATCTCCGTGCCATCCACTGTAATAATGACGTCTTTTACTGCCTTAGGGACAAGGGGTAGGTTCATCCTTGATACCATTTCATGGTCCACATAATTACCGATTGCTCCGCTGTCGACGTAAGCTTCAATTGCATGCAAACGATCCGGACGATCAGGACTAATGAGGACCATGGGCACCACGAAATGCGAGGTCACGGGACAGATCTTAACACTCGGCAAGAGGACCTCTACACTTGTCGGGCTAGGTCGTTTCCCTGCTCAGAATTTGTGGTACAGGTATCTGCGGCTCCTACAGCCTTCTTAGCTGGTCTCACTGGACAGTCTCGAAGAAAGTGCCCTGAGTTTCCGCAATAGAGGCATAATTGCAGCTGTCTTCTTCTTTCCCGCTCCTTTTGGGTTAAAGGTCCTTTCATGCTCCCTATTTGCATGGGTTCCACAGTGTCAGCTCCCCTAGTAGAGGTCTGTGGTTTAGAAAACACTCGGGTATCAAATTTGGAACGATCAGCCTTCCTGTTCTGTAATCTGTGGTCCAATTGGACAACTAAGTCAATATAGTCTGAGCATTCTTGTGGAGGATTCACAACTTGAGCTAATACATCCTTGAGCTCTCCATGCAAGCCTCGGTAGAAAAGCGTTATTCTCTTATCCTCGGGCCATTGAGTTTCCACTATAAGTCTGTTGAATGAGGCTATATAAGTCAAGAGGTCTTGATTACCCTGTCGTAATGAAAGAAGTTCATTGTCCAAGGCCTGCCCTTGTGCATGTCTTGCGAACAGTTTCTCCATGCTGGACTGGAAGGCCTGGAAATCATGTAAAACCGGATCATCCTGGGTGACTAAAGGGATCGACCAATCTGCTGCGCTGCCACTGAGATAAGAAAGCACGAAAGCCACCTTGGTCTGATCTGTTGGGAATGCAGCTGGTCGACATAAGAAGTGTAGGCGGCACTGGTTGATGAACACTGCAAATTTCTTTGGGTCACCAGAAAAGCGCTCGGGTGGAGCCAATGGCACATTACCGGGTAGATTGATTTGCACTGGATTTAAAGATGATGCAGAAGGATAACTTCCTCCTGGGGCGGGCAAAGGTGTCTGTCCTGCCTGCGTTTGTAGCAATTGCCTAGCGAGGTCCTCTGTTCGCTCCTTGGAAATTATCAGCTCTCTTCTTAGAGAGTTTGTTTCCTGATTAGCAACTGGGCTAATTGATCAGTGTCTGAGGTTTCCATTGCGCCTGGGTAGGAGTTTTGCGGTGGGCTTCGCGTTCTGTAACGCTCACCTGATTCCCAGGGAGGCGCTGGTCTTGGCAGGAAGGTGTCTGCGACTCGAAAAGTGATGTGCAGGACTCGATTGGCTTCTGGGGTCGAACCTCTTCTCACTGTGTGTCGAACTCGAAGGGTGAGGTTTCTGCAGATGAAAGAATATGGGGGTTAAGGGTCTGGGTTGTTGAATGTCCCTCTCTCTCTCCCTCTCTTCCTAGCTTCTCCGTAGAGCCCCCAGGTCAACGTGCTCACCTTAGATAGGTGAATGCTGGACTCTCCATCTGCGTCTGGTGCAGGGTGCCGTTGCCAGTTCCTTCACTGGTGAAACATAGGCCTCTTGAACTCAGAGGATCGTTACCGTCGTTAACTGCACGAGCGGTGAGTTTCCGGACACCTTTTTAGTCTTTATAGTCTTTAGGTGCGTGGCACGTTAATATTGAACAGGACTCTGTATAATGCTTTTCCCTTTTTGTCTTGCAGGACTCTGGAGATAGAAGATGGAGTGAAGCGCCTGGAAATGAGTAAGTAAATGCAAGCGCTCAAACTGTCTTTTTCCCTTGCTGCTTAGTTCGTGCTGAAGAGACGCCGGAGTATTTGCAGGCGTTCTATTGTGACGAGCGCGATGGGCGTAAGTAAATACCTGTCTAATGTCTCTTCTTTTGTTTTCACAGGCGGCGATGCAGCGTGAAGAAATCCGGAATTCGCGGAGTGCCGGTAAGTAATAACAATACTTTTGTCTTCACAGGCGGAGGTGCAGCGTGAAGAAATCCGGAAGTCGCGGAGTGCCGGTAAGTAATAACAATGCTTTTGTCTTCACAGGCGGAGGTGCAGTGTGAAGAAATGGCCGCAGCCGATGGATCAGGTGAGTAAGCACTGCGTGTAAAGGTTGCCTTGCTAACCTGTTGTTTCTTGTCTTTGCAGGTGCTGTCGTTGACTGGATACAGGAATGGTAAGTATAATTCTTGCAGGTTCAGGAACGAAAGAAGAAAGGCTGGAACAGACTCAGTGAGCGTTCTGCTGCAGATGCAGAATAACGCGAAGCACGTTTCATCTATCGGGTGTGGTTTAAATAGCCTTGGAGTGATGAGGCGTCTTCCTCCACGGCCCCGCCTAGGTAAGAAAAGAGTTCCAGTTCCAGAAGAGTTCCAGTGCTGTATCCAGGGAGTGGAGCTTGCCCCACCCAGGTAAGAAAGTAGTTCCTGTTCACAGAGGACTTCTAAGTGGCTGGTAAGTAAGCAGCATGGTCTGCTGCAGGTAAGTCCACCCAAGCATCTTCATACATAATATGAGCCCGGCGCTTCCAGTGCCGGGACCGATGACTTTGATGAGCCTGGTGCCACCGGCGCCAGGACAAGGTCCAAAAGGTCCCAGTGGGGACCGGCTGGTGCCTAAGATAATGGTTAGGGGCCTGCTTCCAAGGATGTTGGGCTGTTCCTGACTCCTTGGAAGCAGTGATCATGACAGGTGGAAAGAAAGAGGTAAGGAAATGGACAGAAAAGTATGAACAGCCGAAAACACTCACAGCGAAATGCTAACGCTGAAGCGCCGACTGAGTGAAAAAGACGGGAAAAATACTTACATGGAAAACGCTTGGTAGTACGCGTCGTGTAAGAAAGAACAGAAGATAAGACCCTAATCACCTTACCTGAAAACCTGAAAACACCACTAGTGCAGGGAAAGTAGGTAGGTAAGCAAAGGACCTGAACGAAAAGGCAATGATGGAAAGCTAGACGCTGAGAGCGACTAGCTGGGCACGTAACGAAAATGATACAACGCGCCGAGCGTTGCTATGGCCCGCTAGTTATAGATTACGTCGGCCATGTTGGAATAAACTAGACCGATAGAATGTAACAGACCGCCATCTTTGTAGTATCTCCAACGACTAGAAATTCTCCAGGGCTGGTGCATGACAGCCACGCATCCCGAGTTTTCACAGCAGCAGCAGTTCTCGTCCTTGGTTGGCATTAGCTTGCACCGATTGCATATGCACCAGGTGGAAACACCGTCCATGCGACTAGGTCCAGTGTCTTCATCCGTTGATTCGTCCTGCCAACTGCCGTCCGAAGCCCATCGTTTTCGCATGTTTCCCTTTCCAGTAGTTCCTCCTCGGTATACTCGGACTTGTACATGTAGGGCATTATTGTAGCCATTGTGTGGTAAACAAACTAAAATAATTTATAGCGATGGTACAGGTGTTCACACGGGCTACAAGTGGCGAAGGTAGCTGACCAGAACACATAAACGAGTCACAGAATACTCAAAGTAACACAGAGAGAGGAATGGAATCGAAAATCTGCTGCTGTGTGTTGTCAAACGGTCTGTTTATATTTATTGAGTAAAGAGGCGTCCTGCCATTTCCATGGCGCCATGTCATTAGCTGAAGCGCAGCGAATGTTGACACGAGACGTGCTTTGGCGTTGTGAAATGGACGGTACGCGTCTGCTGTTGACAGGCTCAGGGGCGGGGATATGATTTAGTGCCGCAAAAGCAGGTCACCCAGGGCGATGGGGCAAGTGATAGGATTATCACAAAATGGCAGCAACCTGGTGCCTGTTTTCTCGTGCGTTTAATGGACGAAAACTCCGGTAAGGTCCATAGGAAATTTTTCTAATATCGAGCGACTTAGGCTTAAAAACACATGGCCGACCCGTAGGGACAATAAACATTTCTGACCGAACCATTCCTTTAAGCATGTCCGTGCTGTCCGTGCTAAACTGCGCCAACATCGACTATACGCGAAACTTGAAAAATGTTCTTTCCATGTAACCGAAGTTGAATTTCTTGGTTTCGTTCTTACTCCAAAGGGCATTCGAATGGATGCATACAAGGTGGATGCCATTCTAAAATGGCCCTCCCCGACCTCAGTAAAAGGGATCCAGAGTATGCTGGGTTTTGCAAATTTCTACCGTCGATTCATCCCAGACTTTTCTCAGATTGTGCATCCAATCACGTTACTTCTACGAAAAAACAATAAAAAATTCATATGGTCAGAAGATGCTGAAAAGGCCTTCCAAAAACTAAAGGAAAAGTTCACCTCAGCCCCGATCCTACAACATCCTCGTCCAGATTTACCTTACAATGTGGAAACAGATGCTTCCAGTAAGGCGATGGAGGCGGTTCTTTCTCAAAAAGACCCTGAAACTGGCCAATTGCACCCTTTGGCCTTCTGGTCACGAAAATGTACACCTCCTGAACTCAACTATGCCATTACCGATAAGGAACTGCTTGCTATAAAATCCGCCTTCAAGGCATGGTGGCATTATCTCTTAGGGGCCAGGCATACGGTCACTGTAATTACGGACCCTCGGAACTTACAATATTTAAAAACAGCAAAGGCGCAATCCTCACACCAATTACGATGGACCCTTTTCTTTGCCGAATATGACAATGTAATCATGTAATCGGCCAGGCGTAAGAAATGGGAAAGCTGACGCCCTATCTTGCATGGGCATCGATGAAAGAGGATATGCAACTCCAGATCCAGTGGCCATTATACCCGAGGACAAGCTTTTAGGCCTCACCACAGCTTTAACACAAACTGAACTTAGAAATGCGATCCAACAGGAAATAACCCCAAGTGAGTTACTGGAATGGCATACCAAAGGAAAACAATACGTTGTCAAAAATCAACTGTCATAGACTTTTGATGGAAGGTCATCCAGGAATAGCCAAAACCTTGGCAAAGTAAAATGCAATTATTGGTGGCCTACTTGGCGTCAAGACGTCATCCGATACGTTCAGTCATGTGGAGTGTGTGCACAAAACAAGTAATTGAAGCAAAGACCAGCAGGCCTCTTGCAACCATTAGAAATACCTCCGGCACCATGGCACACACTCTCTCGACTTCAGTACTGATTTACCTCCCAGCCAAGGGTTCAATACCATTTTAGTTGTAGTGGACCTATTTTCTAAAATGGCACACTTTATCCCTTTCACACGCCTTCCAGATGCTTCCCAGCTAGCAAAGGTGTTTTTAGAAAATATTATCAAACTGCATGGATTCCCTTCAGTCCTGGTCTCTGATCGAGGGAGCCAATGTGTATCAAACTTCTGGAAAAAGTGCTGCGCTATAGCTCACGTCGACATACGGCTATCCACCAGCCATCACCCCCAAATGGATGGTCAAACAGAGAGGACCAACCAGACTCTCGAACAATACCTGCGATGCATGCTGCATCAAGTTGAGGGAACCTGGAGAGATCTAATATGGATAGCCGAATATGCTTATAACAATTCTGTATATTCCAGTACTGGGCAAACACCCTTTTTCACCCTCTACGGCAGACATCCACATACTTCCGAACTTGACAGCCCTCCCAGCCTCGAAATGCCGGCTGTAAAGACGCTTCATGCAAACATCACTCAGGCCTTTAAAAGGACAACAGAACAATTAATCCAAGCCAAAAGTAAGCAGAAAAGGTTTGCAGACCAACATCGAAAAAAAGCTCCTATCAGATAGGAGACAAAGTTTGGCTAGCAACAAAGTACATAACACTAAAGGGAACCCAAACTTTTCGTCCTCGCTATTTGGGGCCATATCCTGTTCAAGCCATCATCAACCCGGCAGCAGTTAAACTAACATTGCCAGCTAACATGCAAATTCATCCAGTGTTCCACGTCTCACTGCTAAAACCAGTACAACCCGGTACACGAGTTAAACCACCACCTGAACCCATCATGATCGATGGAGAACCCAAATACGAAGTGAAAGAAATCCTAGACTCCAAATATACCAGATCCAAACTATAGTATCTAGTTGATTGGAAGGGTTAAGGCCCTCAAGACAGATCATGGGAACCTAGCGAGAACTTTCATGCACCACGTCTAATTAGAACGTTTCATCAGAACTTTCCAGACAAGCCTGGACCAGGCAGGAGGATCACCTTAGGAGGGGCCTTGGGGGGGGAGTGCTGTCACGACCCGTGACCCAGAACCCCACTGACATGGTCACATGCCAGGTAGGGTTAGGGCTCAGGGTTCATTTGGGGCCCCAAGGGCCTTGCATTGTTACCGGAGACTCTCCTGGAGTCAGTCGCACCAGGCTCATATTTGGAATGGGACTTGAAGGGACTTTTCATATGGAGGCCTGCAGCCAACATGGAGGCACCCACACAGTCTAGTCCCTAAGAACCAGACTGTGCGGTGCAGTGTTTTAGGGTGTGATAGCCCGGACTACTTTACCTGGACTACTTTACAGGGTAGGCTATATAAACCACACCCAAGCTAAAGAACGTGCTTTGCGTTATTCTGCAGCCAGCAGCGTAACGCTCACCGTGTTCAGAGACCAGCACCCGGCATTCCTGGAATCGTGGACCTGCAGAGGAGACAAAAGAACATTATTAGCAGTTCCAGCTTACCTGCAGTCTTCCATCCTTCGATCCCAGCTGCTCGCGGCCTTCCTTCCCGTTGGCAGCATCTTCAGGACATCGTGCTCGCACCGGAACGAAGCACCTGGGGAGGAGAGAAAAAGGGACAACGTTAAACAGGTTGCTCACGGCAAGCTCAGCAGCAACCAAAATCTCCTCACCTGGCTGGGCATATTTTGGCCGGTTCTGCTCCAGAAATCACTGCACGCCCAGAAAGACCATCGTAACCTGAAAAGGAATAAAAAATACAGGTTAGCCCAAAAAGACATTAGCGCGCCGCACTTAGCGCTGAACCTACCTTTCTTCATACGCTTCGCGTCCATAAATCCCAGCAGGAGCCGAACCCAAGCAGCGCACCCAGCGAACCTCTGCATACCTAAGGGGGAAACAATCAGGGAAAGACATTAATAGCCCGCAAGAAAGCAAAGGCCCTCAAAGACTACTATAATCAAACTTACCTCTTTAAAGACACTTGAATGGGTTGGCATCAGTGAAGTTAACTCGGTCGCTTCAACCCACAGAAACTACGCGCCCCTGTGCAGAAAGCAGGACGGAGAGCACTCCAGACATCATAACAAGGTGAGGAAGGGGGGCCTTCAGGTCGAGTCCAGGGGGCTGGTGGGAGGAAACGAAATCTGAACCTAAGCCCATTCCTCCTTTGTTTTCAGGCCCACCTGCCATAGAAGACATCATCCTGAATTGAGTACATCTGGGGGAAATCCGGCAACCAGGGCATACAGGCATCTCCGGGGATATCAGGTCAGCGTAACAGTATGTAGGCTTTTAACCACTGGCATTTCCAAATGGGTTGGGAGATCTAATTCTGAAGTACGTGGATGTCTACCATATATAGTGTAGAAAGGGGTTTGTCCAGTGCTGGTGTGTAATGAATTATTATAGGCATATTCAGCTATCCATAACAAGTCCTTCCAATTTCTTTCCACTTGATGAAACATGCAACATAAGTATTGCTCAAGGGTTTGGTTTGTTCTTTCTGTTTGGCCATCTGTTTGAGGATGGTGACTTGTGGATAGTCAAATGTCAATTTGGGCCATTGAACAGCATTTCCTCCAGAAGTTGGATACGAACTGACTACCTCGATCTGAGATCAAGACCGATGAAAAGCCATGTAGCTGTACGATTTCCTCTAGGAATACTTTTGCTAAATTGGATGCATTTGGAAGACCCTTAAAAGGAATAAAGTGTGCCATTTTAGAGAACAAGTCTACAACTACTAAGATGGTGTTGAATCCTTGACTGGGAGGTAGATCTGTAATGAAATCAAGGGACAGTGTGGGCCATGGTGCGGGAGGAATTTCCAATGGTTGGAGAAGACCAGCTGGTTTCTGCTTTTGGGACTTGTTTTGTGCACACACACCGCAAAATTGGATAAATTGTATGATGTCTTTACGCCATATGGGCCACCAATAGTTTCGTTTTACTTTAGCTAGAGTTTTGGCAATTCCAGGATGACCTTCAATCAGGGAGTCATGATAACCCGAAATAACCTGCTCTTGTAAATCTTTACTTGGCAAGTATAGACGGTTCCTAAAATATGGTAACTGGTCTTTAATGGTGTAATGTTCTCCTTGAGTACACCACTCTTGTGAGAAAGTGCGATCCATTAAGAGTTGGATCTTGTTTTGGAGTTCTTCCTGTGTCAATGTTGTTGTAAGATCCAGGAGTTTGTCTTTTGGAATGATGGCTACTGGATCTGGTGTTATGTATACCTTTTCATCAACACCCATGCGGGACAAGGCATCAGCCTTTCGGTTTCGGACTCCTGGCGGGTAGGTGATCACATAGTCATATTCAGCGAAGAAAAGAGCGCACCGCAGTTGACGGGATGATTGATCCTTTGCTGTTTTTAGGTGTTGCAGGTTTCGATGATAGGTTATGAACGTGACAGTATGTCTAGCACCAAGGAGATAGTGTCACCATGCCTTGAAAGCTGATTTTATAGCCAAGAGTTCTTTGTCTGTGATAGCATAGTTGAGTTCGGGAAGTGAGAATTTTCGTGACCAGAAGACCACAGGGTGTAACTGACCAGTTCCTGGGTCCCTTTGTGAGAGAACAGCTCCCATAGCCATGCTAGAGGCATCTGTTTCAACTATATAAGGGAGGTCTGGGCGAGGATGCCGTAGAACTGGAGCAGATGTGAATTTTTTCTTAAGGTCTTCAAAGGCCTTCTCTGCTTCCTCGGTCCAATAGAACTTTTTATTGTTTTTTCTCAATAGTGATGTAATTGGATGCAATATTTGGGAAAAATCTGGTATGAATCGGCGGTAAAAGTTTGCAAAGCCCAACATACTCTGGATTCCTTTAAATGAAGTTGGTGACGGCCAGTTAAGAATGGCATCTACCTTGTGCCTATGCATTCTGATACCTTTTGGTGTGAGGATAAAACTTAGGAACTTCACTTCGGTAATATGAAAAGAGCATTTTTCGAGTTTAGCATACAGTTTATGTTGGCAGAGTTTAGTAAGGATGGAGCGGACATGCCTGACATGGTCTTCTTTTGAAGCAGAATACACTAAGATGTCATCAATGTAAACCAGAGCGCAAATGTCGATTAACTCCCGCAAAACATCATTCATAAAGTACTGGAATGCAGCAGGAGAGTTGCAAAGTCCAAAAGGCATTACCTGGTATTCATGCAAGCCGTATTTGGTACGAAAGGCGGTTTTCCATTTGTCTCCTTTCTTCACTCGAACAAGATGGTACGCCCCCCTAAGGTCCAGTTTGGTATAGATTTGGGCGTCTTTGACTTGATCCAATAATTCGGGAATAAGGGGCAGTGGATAACGTTTTTTTACTGTGATCTGGTTTAATGCGCGTTAGTCGATGCAAGTCCTCAAATCTCCTTCCTTCTTTGATACGAAGAATAAGGGATTGGCTGCCGGTGGTTTAGATGGGCGGATAAATCCATTTGCCAGGTACTGATCAAGATAAGATTTCAAATGGAGGTTTTCTGGTTCAGTAAGTGCATAGATTCGACCACAAGGAATTTGCGCACCAGGTATGAGGTCGATCTGACAATCGTAGGGCCTGTGCGGTGGTAGAGTTTGGCTTGTTCTTTCTGGAACACGTCTTGAAAATCTTGCTATTCATTTGGTAGAGGACTAGCCACACCTAGTACAATCGCCGCCGTACTGGGAGTAGCAGATGTACATAAGTCTGTTTTTCCCTTTTCTTGGTAATAACAGGTGCGAGCACAATCATTGGAAAAGGCCAACTTCTTGGCACGCCAATCAATTAGAGGGTTGTGAGCTACCAACCATGGCATCCCTAAGATTAGTCGAAACTGAGGAGCTTTGATGAGATCGAATGCAATAAATTCTCATGCTCATCCTTGCACAGTAGGGTTAGTGCTGCTGTACATTGGGTTACTGGGCCGGAAGCTATTTCTGTCCAATCAACAGTAGTAACTTTTTCAGTAGTCGACTTAGAGCATAAGGGAATCCCCATCTCTGCTGCCAGATCTTGGTCTACATAATTCCCAACTGCTCCACTGTCTATGTATGCTTCGACAGCATGCATCCGAGACGGTTGTTGGTGATTGATCAAAATTACTGGTAATTCAAAGTGTGAAGTCTGTGGCTCATCCTTCTCGCTCGACAAGAGGACCTCTACGCTTGCCGTGCTTAGTAGTTTTCCGACTCCTTGTTATTATATTCCTTCTCTGTGGCTCCAACAGTTCTCCTTGGTGGTTTCACTGGACATTCTTTGAGGAAGTGGCCTGATTTTCTGCAATATAAGCATAATTGCTGTTGCCTTCTCTTGTCTCTTTCAGTTTTAGTTAAAGGGGGCCGTACATCTCCGATTTGCATGGGTTCTACCGTGTTTTCCAATGTACGTGGAACATTATCCTTTGACCGGACATACACAGTTCGAGTGTCTAACCTTATCCGGTCTGCTATTCGGTCTTGTAATCTGTGATCTGATTGCACCACAAGGTTGATGAATTCTCCACAGTCTTTAGGTGGGTTAACCACTTGAGCAAGGACATCCTTTAGTTCCCCTCGTAAACCCTGATGAAATAGTGTGGTCCTTTTTTCCTCAGGCCACGAAGCTTCAACGACTAGTCTGTTAAATGTTGCTATATATGTAAGCAAGTCTTGACTTCCTTGACGGAATGACAAAAGTTTGTTGTCTAGTGCTTGGCCTTGGGTATGACGAGCAAAGAGTTTTTCCATTTCCATCTGGAAACCCCCAAAGTCACGCAACAACAGGTTATCCTGACTTACCAATGGTACCGACCAATCCGCAGCACTGCCACTCAGATATGACAAGACAAAAGCAAACCACGCTTGGTCGTTAGGAAAAGCCCCAGGTCTGCAAAGGAAATGAAGACAACACTGGTTCATGAACTTTGCGTACTTCTTGGGGTCCCCTGTAAATCGTTCAGGTGGAGCTAAAGGAAGTGCCCCATGAAGGGTTATTTGTACTGGATTGGTGGAAGAGGTTAGTACAGGTGCTGGCGGAATGGTACCAGGCAATGGGGTCTGTCCTGCCTGTGATTGGAGCAATTGTCTACTTATTCCGTCAGTACGATCCTTAGTAACAGTCAAATCCCTCCTAAGAGCTTTGGTTTCTTGCCTGGCTGAATGTACTTCAGCGCGTAATTGTCCCAACAACTGAACTAACTGGTCAGTCTCTGAAGTCTCCATGACGCCCAGGTGGATAATATTATTGAGGCTTTGCATTCTGTTACGCTCACCTGGTATCCACAGGGACGCCACCCAGCCCTGGTTGGATGATTTGCACTCTCAAACCCTCTCCCGGTCCCTTGGTAAGGCCTCTGGCTAAAGATGGGTCTTAATATTGTAAAAGGTGGATTCTCCGTCCTGCTCCTCATGGCAGAGGCACGTAGCTGTGGGGGGCGAGCAGCGACCAAGTTACTTCACTGGTGCAAGCCCCCCTGTGGGAATCCAGGCCTGCTGCGACTCCGTAGGTTTGCTGCTTTACAGTCTTTATATGCTGTTCTTATGTTCCTCTAAGTTCGAATAATAATGTCTTGCTTCTTTCCTTTTAGTTATGGAAAGGTATTTTGGTGTTGTCATGCAGTTTGAAGATAAGCATGGCCCGGTAGGAGAAAGCGCAGTGTGCACGATGCTGTCAGTTGAGTAATGCGCAATGCGTGGCGCTGTTTCACCTTTTATATTGCTAACCTATGTCTTTTCTCTCCTTGCAGGTTGCGATGTTCCTCGCCGAGCGCCGTAATGTTCCAGCAATGATACTGACCAGGAGATGACTACCCAGGTAAGAATTGTGTGGCTTTCTTCATTCAGGAGGAAACGTGAGTAAACGCTTACTAATACTGTCTTTCTTTCTCCTCTTTTCAGGTTATGGTATTCCAGGATGCATGCGGTGCCGGATGATGGAGTTCGTACCTTCAGGTAAGTGGAACTCAAGTCAGCGATGCATTGAAGACAGGATACTGTTCCAGGTAAGTTTCGTAGTGTTCTTTCTCTCTCTGCAGGTCCTTGGTTTCAGGTAAGCTGGCATCAAAGAACTGGACACGGTGAGCGTTACGCTGCCCACAGCAGAATAACGCAAAGCATGTTCTGCTGTTTGGGTGCGGTTGAAATAGTCTCAGGTAAAGTAGTCCAGGTAAAATAGTCCCAGGCCTGCCACACCCAAAGTAGTCCCGGTAAAGTAGTCCCAGGCCTACCACACCCAAAATACTAGACCGCATAGCTCAGTTCCTTGTAACTGAGCTATGTGTGTGCCTCCATGTTGGCTGAACCCCCCCAAGTTAAATAGTCCCAAGTAAAGAGTCCCATTCTAATGTTGGTCTTCATGATGGTTATGAGCGCTAGGTGGTGTTCCCAAAGATTCTAGATTATGTAGGGAATCCCCTGGTAGAATAGGTTTAATTAGGGTTTATTTTATAATTGTGTGCACAATAAAATGTTTAATCCTGAGAAATCTAAATCCGGTCGTGAGCCTCACATTACTGACCCCTCTCCGGTTGTGAAATTGTATTCTAATAGAAGCAAAGGATAGAGTTCAGGCCCCCTTGGGGAATCACAATAAGGCACACCTGACCATTCGTTAATGTAGTTTTCCCACTATAAAGATTGTACATTTGAAATTGTCACAATTAAATGTTCTGCAATGGTCTTCACAGTCTTTCCTTTTCTTAACTAGCTCAAATGACCACTAGTTGAACATGAATAATCTTTCATTAAAGGATCAATGGGCTGTAACAGCGTTAGCATCCTAAGTGAGCAAGAAGACATTTCCTCAATACATGTGTGTTACATTTCTATTGTTTAAAGCACCTTTAATACAACGGTCCACTTCTACTCGTTGAAAATCCTACGCAAGTGGCAAAGGAGCTGGTTACTGTTACCGGCAAGGCTCGCACAATGCTTTAGAATGGTGTGGTTCACTCACCTGCTTCTGAAGCGTTTTCTCAGTGGGTTGCACATTTTTCCTGACTTCTACTACAAATTCTACGGCTTTGCGTTGCTGGGGACCAACACCCTTTTCCTGAACAGGTGTCTCCGGTCCGGCCATATGTCTTGGGAGTTTCCTCTACTCCTGAGACCCTTGACTTGGCAATTACTTCTTACTTCATTGTAAAACACACCAACTGCTCGGCAACCACGCAATCAGGCTCACATGGGCAAAACTGTTTCTCCAGCATGTCTTCCGCTGTGCAGCCTCTGCACTTCAGAGTTTGGGAGGACAGAACTCTCTCAGAACACAAATGTGAAATCTGCTGTCTCTTTGTTCCAGCATACTTCTGCTTGGTTTGCCACCCTTGTGTATTCTTTCTACTTCCACTGCCACAGCCTGCATTCCAGCCCATGTTCCAGCTCCTTCCACTCCTTCCTCCTTTCTCTCCCTGAGGGGGCCTTTTATGCCTTCGAGGTTCAGTGATAATTTCACGTGCGGGCTATTAGCCTCAATTGCATGACTACTGCAATGGCTACTAGGCTTAATTGCCGGACTTTGACAACTGCATGCCTCCTCAGCTTTCTTCCTTGTCTCAGTTCCTCTAGGATTCTGGGGCTTGTAGTTTCTTTCCACAAAGTTAGGTTTTAGCATATATGAATTATTTTTAAGGGTAGGTTTAATTCCCATAAATCTATTAAGAGGAGATCTATGAAGATTAGCCTTTGCAGAGGAAGCTAGATTATTTAAGACAACATTTCCACATTCCTTTATAATGTACCCTTGGCTTTGTGGAAGTTGTTTAGTGTGGGATACAAAAAAGGATCTCTCTTTTGGGAAAGTGTTCTCATATTTTAAACATTAAGGTCCACAACTCGCGATCTAACATGAGAGTTAGGGACATTAAAATGACAGTAAGCCATTACCTCTTTAGGTACATTGGGAAGATTCTTCCTTCCAGAGGAAAAATACTGGGCCTCATTACAACCTTGCCGGTCTGGAAGCAACAGTGTCTGTGGCACCAAATCGGCACCGTTTTCTAGACCGGCACATTCCGACCCACAAATGCAGAAACACTGTCACCGCAAAGCGATCCCCACGGTGCTACTGCACCCGGTAGCACCGTGACGAGTTGCCGGACATCACTGAATTACTGGTACAGTGGTAGTACTGGCACATTCGGAGTTCCGCCTATACGGAAACACCGCCATAAAAATGGCGGTGCCACCTCGACCACCGTGTCTGTAATACCGGCACCACGAACCAAGTGTTAAACAGTACCAGGTGTGCAGCAACAGGCCCCATGTGTAGCAAATTAGCCCAGCTGCACACTATTCACCCCAGGGAATGTACAAAAGGACGACACCCCCCCCACCTCCTAACACAACCTTGCTGGCAGTTGGTGTAGCAGCAATTGGGCTGGGGAACCTGCAAGTAGCTATTGAGGCTCAAGCAGCACTGAGGCAGAGGAGGAGGCGCAGGAGGCAAATGAGGAACCAGGTGACCATTCAATGTGCAGCATGTAGCACCCCACAGGCAGCCACCAATACCCTGCATCAAGGCATGGCCCTGGAACCTGACCCCAAGCAAAATCCACACCTTATACTGGCTTGACAGGGAGACCATTATATCAATAGTCAACCACATCAATGATGACATCTGCAGCATGATAAACATACGGATTGCAATTCCACCCTTGCTGACGGTAGTGTCAGTACTGCACTTCCTTGCAACTGACACATACCAGCACACCATTGGGGAGCTGCACGGCTGCACAACCCTGTTTTTCCAGGATATTGTTCCAGGAACGTGATGCACTGTTGGGCCATGTGGCAGACCACATCGGCCTACCCCGAACCCTTGCCCAGGTCAATGCCACCAAAGTGGCCTTCCATGCTCTTGCAGGCATGTCCAATTGCATAGTTTTGTTAGACTGCACCCATGTGGAGTTTGTTGCCAGAAATGCCATTGAGGCAGTGTATAGAAATCACAAACAATTCCACTCCCTCAACATGCAGATGGCCTGTGATGCAAAACACCTCATCACCCATTGCTGTGCACTTTTTCTGGGATCGACACATGACTCAATGGTCCTGTGGAACCCCACGTTGCCAGGGTACATGGCACATCTCATCGGAGAGAGCACCTGGCTGTTGGGTGAGTAGCATGATCAATGCATGACCCCTGTGTAGTGTGGGGGGGAATAGGCACTCACCAGAGTGCACCTGGCTGTTGGGTGAGTAGAATTACTAATGTGCGACCCCTGTGTAGTGGGAGGGTAAATAGGCACTCACTAGAGTGCAGCCAATTTACTGCTGCATTAGGCACATGACAGTTTGCCATGTCACGGTAATCCATGTATTGGCTAATGGAAATAGCCATTACCCTGAGGTGGCACACTATGCAATGGTGATATGTAAATGGGTATATTAACACTGGTGAGAAAGTAGCAGCTGCTCCCATGTGCACAATGCCAATGTTCCCAGCTGCGCACAGCAGTGTCTTCACTCTTGTGCGGTGCGGGGACATGACGCTGATTGTCAGCACCATACAAGACACGAGGCTCCTAGTAGGCAGGAACACACCATTGTGTATATTGAACGGAATAAGATATGTAGTAGCATTGAAGGCCATATCATGACTGCAGACATTGAGCAGGCAAAACAGTCTCAGTAGGAATGAGTGAGCAAAGTTTACAATATAGAAAGGTTGTGTCAATCAAATATTGCAAAATGCATTGTGTCATCTGCAGCATCTACTTTGTTGTGTGATAGCAAAATACTGAGAATGCGTACATGCTATCATCACTGACAGGAAATTTCCAGCATTAACAACCAATCACCTCTCTGTCACTCCCATGCAGGTGATGCAGGATATCCCCTAACGCCATGGCTGATGACACCCGTTAGACGACAAGTGTCACATAATCATCACTACTTCCTGCAATGCTTGGGGCATGTTTGTCCCGCTGAGACTATCTAGACAGGCGCATGGACCTTCTTCTGGGGGTGCCTGCCTGAGAGCTGGTAGGCGTGGTGCTGGTGGAGGGCATTGTGGTGTTATGAGGCAGTAGATGCATCAAGATAGCCTGTAGGGCCAGTTCCATTGTTTTGGCAATGTTTGATTGGACACTATTGCCCTCACGGACCCTCCGTGACATCAGCACATTTGCAGAGGTTGAACGTCCAATGGCACATGCAGCCTGGCGCCCAATAGCCTGGTTGCTTTCCCTCTGTAGCTGTGACTCCTCGAGGTGCTGCTGCACCAGTGTAGCCAGCATGTCCTGGCGCTCCTCCATCCATTGGAGACCTATTGTGATTTCCTGCATTGATGGTTGTCCTCGCTGCCGTTTCCAACTGCCTCAACAGCCACTTCCTCAGCACTGCTGTCCATGCCATGGGACTGGGCCTGGTGGGGTGGTGTGCTGCACGTCCCTGTGGGAATGCACATGCAGCAGGGATGACAGCCAGAGGGGCTTGCTGTGTCACAGGGGCAGCATGGATGATGGCCCGAGGGGTTTGCTGTGTCACAGGGGCAGCAGGGATGAGGACCAGAGGGGCTTGCTGTGTCACAGGGGCAGCAGGGGTGTCAGTCTCCTCGGTGTGGTGCACCTGAGCCGTTGTGACTTCCCTGATGGCCGAGGTTCCTGCAGCAGAGGTTGAGGGACGGTGTGCTGTGTGACATGCACGTCCGGTCTCCCTCGATGTTCCTACTTGTCGGCCATCAGTGTGAATGAAAAGGCATGTGGGTGAATGAAAGGCATGCTGTTAGTGGACAAACAGGATGAGTATTGTACAATAATATGCAACATGGTCATCGAGCTAGATCACATTGTGGCTGCAGGCATTGATGCATGTTATGTCTATCTCATGCATGGGTTACCTTGAGTGAGCTGCAGGCACTGTGCAGACGGCACATGTGACATAGCTGTGCTGGGTATGTGTGATGCTTACCTCTGGTGCCATGCATGAGTGTCTGGTCCGGATCGCCGGAAGTATGGTCCTTTGTGATATGCTGCTTAATCCAAACCACTCCCTTCCCACTGTGCTACTGAAAAGGCTAATTGCCCGCGTACAGTAAGGTTGGGAGTGATTTAGAGGTTCTCAATAAGATGGTTTTGGTGCTGGGCCCTCTGGATGAACCTATAGATAGATAAATAAGGCAAGAGTAAGCCACTGTGTCTTCTGCTCTCACCCCGCCACCCGACCCTCCCAGGGTATGCTGACTGGCAGTTCAGGGAATCCGCTCACCTTTGTACTCAAAAGCAATGTTCAGAACATCAAGCTGGCATCTGTCTCCCAGTTGCTTCACTGAGAATGGTGGCCCAGTCCTGCTGCGGCGCACGTGATGCCTGTAGGTAATTGTTCCTTTGTTCTGCGCTATGATGTAGTGTCAGCACGCGTTGTTTAATGTTTCTTCCTGCTTCAATAACGTCCTTGAGCCTGAAGAGATGATGCGGCGAAATGAGCGTTGTGAAATGTGTCCTTTTGTTGTTTTAAGTGTACGCTCCTTTGCCGAGCGCTGATAACGTGTCTTTTGCCTTCACTGTCAGGTTTCCTGCAGCGCGATGCTTCCTGATGGCTGCCTGTGTTGAAAGAACCCTCCTGATGCATGGATCGCCTGGAGTGAGGGCGAATGCTGCCGAATTACAGTCAAAGGTAAGCCGTTTGAATGAGGAATGAGGGAGCGTGCTGGGAAACGCTCTGGACACTGCTCACTGCTTACTTTATGTTCTGTTTGTCTTCAAGGAGCTGCAGATCGCTGCAGTGAAACGAAGCCCTTCAAGGAGTCCAGACATAACTACGGTGAGTATCCCAGACCTTGGACAGCTCCGAATCTAAACTAGGTAAGTTGAGGAACTGCAAGGTTGAAGCTGTGTAGCACGTGTAGTCCGCACTGGAAGACCAGCGTTACGCTGCTTGCAACTTCAGCCAGAGAAAACGCTAAGCACTGGGTGTGGCCCATGGCGGGGCTTATAGGCCTGGGCTGCACCCAGCACCACTAGACTACCAAGGATGCTTGTGGCAGGGATTGCCAGGGGCCATATTGGTTCCTGTGTGGTGTCCTGCTCTGGGGGCCATCTTGGCGGGGGCAGTTGCCAGTATCTGCAAACTGCACCAGCCAGAAACCTGTAATGTCCAGGCCTTGCCCACACTATGTGCCTGTGTTCTACTAGGGCTCATGCTTGGGATCATGACAGTATGCTCACGTGCACACCCACATTGGGCTGTGGGTAGTGCTTTGCGTGTCTGCCCTTGTGCAGAAATTTGGGATGTGTGTCAACGTTGGGGGTCAGGGGGCATACCTGGATTCGATGTGTGACCTGGTTGACTTGCCAGGATGTGTGTGGTATGTTCATGGTAGGGCTGCCAGATTCATATGAGTAACATGCACTCCACAATCAGTGTGTGCCCATGTCTCCGTGCAGGTGAGGGCGTACCAGTATTCTGATGTGCTGGCAATGGCAGCATGGCAGACACACATACAATACTCATGACCAGGATGCACGTTGTTGCATTTGTAGGTTATGTTTTGTGGTATAGCTATTTGGGCCTGCTGAAGAGTTGTTCCTCTGTGTGCACATGTGCGGATTATGGGGGGGGCCTGGGTGCGTGGCCTACGCCATAGCCATGCTGTACATGCAGCTGTATATGGGTGTGCCAGCATGAGTGTGTGTGCTGCAGTGTGCAGGTGACACTCATTATGGGTCCTGTATTGACCATGCCAGCGCTACCAGCACCTTGCTACTGGAGCCATTACCAATGTGCATATGCTGACTTAAGAGTTCAACTCGGATGAACCTAGTACAGGGAACAGGAAGTCAGGCGGCAGGATGTTCTTGATTCACAATTGTGTTGAGTCCCATACAGTACCATTTGGGTGGGTAGGCATGTGCAGTGTCAACTTTGTTGACGGTGGCAGTGATTACATAGCAACTCTCCATGGCAGGAGCACAGCACCCGCCACAGATGGACAGGTTCGCTGCTGCAGCCAGGGCAGCCACTGTAATGGCCCATCCTCATGTGTTTGCTGGACCTGTATCATGTGTGGTGGTCTACTTACACGCAAGTGTCAGTTTACACGCATTCATGTGTGTTGCATTGTCATGTGGTTGTGTATTGTCATACTTGGGGATAGGGCATCTGACTGCCTTTGCACTGTATTCTGTGAGGGGGGGCATGGGAGTACTGGTGTGGTCGGGGTGATGTGAACTGTGCTATGGGTATTTATGTGCATTGATGGTGGTGGGGGCAGGATTACCTTGATTCAGTTTTATATTTGGGCACTTTCCATTCTTACCAGCCTCGACAGGTGTCTCAGCTCCTGCCTCCGCTGCTCCGACTCCCTCAATGCCCTCCAGATGCAGCATACTGCATACAGAGGCAGCCCAGAAGGTGATAGTTGTGGGTGTCACAGCCTGTAGCGTAAAGTCCTCCCATCGGAGCAGCTTCAGGGGTGATGGTGGTCTGCGACAAGTTGCTGTGCATTTGCGCCTGTGGGCAGCCAGAAGGTTCTGCACCCTTAGGCGTAGGTCATCCCAACGCTTGTGGCAGTCCTTTACGCTACAGGCTGTGACACCCACAACTGTCACCTTCTGGGCTGCCTCTGCCCATGTGGCCTTGCGCCTGAGCTGCGTGCTGCACCGCTGGTCGGCAGAGAAAAGCTCCCCTGCATTTGCCACAATATGGTCCACCAGCATGGTGAGCTCAGCCTCACTGAAGCGTGGCTTCCGCATGCGGTTATGGGGTATCCTTGAAGACATGCCCCTGTGTGTTTTCGGCCACTCACTGATGCTGGATGGCTTCTGGTACAGGGGGATTGCAGTGGATTGTGATTTTTGTAATTTTCCAGTTCCGGCGATCACGTTATTTGCGGTTCTAGTGTTTCCGGCTCCGCGTATGCGTGCCGCTATGTCCAGCATGCACACAGCGGAGGGGGATACACCGCCAACATTGGTGGTGGTACATCCGTCTCTACCAGTATTAACGTGATGACGGTGCCACCGGGTTCACGCATTAGGGAGGCGCACATCCGGCAAGCCGTAATCCTACGTTGTTTCTGGTACCACACGGTGGTAGACACGGTAGGACCGCCATCATGGTAACACTGGATTTTTAACGCCAGACTTGAAATGAGGCCCACTGTGTCTCATCCCACTGAATCTCCTTGCCACCCTGGGGCCCGTCTCCTCCTAGGTGATCCTCCCTCAGTACAACACCCCCAGAGTTTGGATCAAGAAGCATCTGCCTTCCCATGGCCACCTGGGAGGATACTTGAGGCATTGTTTCAGGGAGGGATCCGTAGGATTCTTCACATACCCTTCCCCTAAAGACCTGACCTCCCGGTCCAGGTTCCTGTTCCTCTCCTTCTTCTCCTTCCCCGCATTCTTTTTTTTAAATTTTTTTTTTTAATAACTCTGTTTATTTGACTTTAAACAGTACAACAACAACATGAATATAAACATAGGCATTCATCAGAAAAACAAGACAATATTGACAGCGGCAAAGGGGGCGCAGGGCCGAGGAGCCATGATACAATTGCGAGACGGGTAATTGCTGACAATACTGGTTACGTCCTGTGCCCTCGAGTTAAGGGGAGGGTGAAGGGGAAGAGTGAGGGGGGGAGGAAAGGGAAATAGGGAGGGATGGATCTCAGTGAGCATCAAGCCATTTAGCCCATATCTTTTCAAATTTACGAGGGCAACCCCGCGCATTATACATTCGACGCTCCAAAGCTGCACACCTGTTTAGTTCATTGCTCCAACAGTTCGGGTTTAGTGGGTCTGCAGAGCCCCAGTTTGCAGCAATGAGCCTTTTACCCACCCACATCGCCACCGCCAGAAAAACTTTCTCATACTTTGTCAAATCCACTTCTCCCCAGATACCCATTAGTGTCATTTTGGGGTCTTTAGGAATTGGCGTCGCTAGGACAGTGGAGATCGTTTTGATGCAATCCCCCCAGAAAACCTGTAATACTTGACAGTCCCAGATCATGTGGTAGAAGGTGGCCGGCTCTCGCTTGCATCTAATGCATGTCTCATCCTCGGTCCCTCCCCATCTGGCCATGGCTGTGCGAGAGTAGTATGAGCGGTGGAGGATTCTAAGTTGTACTAGTTTGAGCTTGGCTTCTATCCCAATTTCTCGGGGGGACATTAATGCGTCTATCCAGTCTTCTGGTTCCAGAACACCTAGGTCTCTTTCCCACCTTTCCTTGAGGCTATCTAATGGTTTAGCCCCGAAGGAGTTGAGGGCCTGGTAGAGAGTGGAGGTGACTTTGGAGAGAATTCATTGCGGGAGAACATTGGTCTCTATGGTAGAGCAGGGGGGTATAGTTGTTGTGTCTGGGAACTGGGTGTGTGTGTCATGAGCTAGTTGTGCGTGTCAAAACCGGTCCATAGGTGCTAAGCCAAATTGGTCTCGCATGGCATCAAAGTTTAGGAGGCGACCCTCTTCGATCACGTGCACTAGTGTGTTTATCCCTTTTGCTCCCCAGTGTTCAAAAGAGCCCATTTTCACTATTTCCGGGAAGTATGCATTGTACCATATGGGTTGGGATAGTGTTGGTTTTCCTTTCCAGCCAACCAGTTTGTGTGCATCTCTCCAGGCATGGCGGATATGGCGTGATATTCTTGGTAGCGTCGGGAATTGGTTGATGGTGGCATACAAGACCTGTAGTGGCGGTATTGAAAGCATGGTCTCCATTTCAATACGGATGTGTGGCAGTGTGGAGTCTGTGTGTAACCAATCATTCACCAGCCCTATCTGTGACGCTAGATAATAAGTGCGTATACAGGGTAGACCAATGCCTCCCTCCCATACCGACCTTTGGAGTGTATTAAGGGCGATTCTGGGTTGTTTCCCTCCCCATAGCAGTGTGTGGAGGTTCCTATCAATGAGTGTAAAGGTTTCCTGGGGGATGGGGAGCGGGACATTTTGGAGAACGTATAGGAGTCTGGGGAGTGTCATCATCTTGAACAGCGCTGCGCTGCCCATTAGTGATAGGGGGAGTGATTGCCAGTGGGAGACATCTCTATTTAACCTCTCTAATACGGGTTGTAGGTTGAGTTGAAGGAATCCATCTAGTGTCAGGCCAAGCTGTATGCCCAGATATTTAAATTCCCTGATACAGACAGGGTAGGGGCAAGTCTCTGGGATCGCAGACTCGCCTCCATGGATTGGGAAGTAAATGGTTTTGGCCTCATTCATCTTTAGGCCTGCAAAGGTTTGGTATTCCTTAAGGATAAGGGAAACAGTCGGGCATGAGGTAATCGGGTTACTGAGGTATATAAGGAGGTCATCTGCGTACAGCGAGAGTCAATCCTCCCCTGCCCCTGGCCAGGCGATTCCAGACCAATTTTTGTTTGATCTGAGCTCAATTGCTAGTGGCTCGATGGCGAGGAGGAAAAGAAGTGGAGACAGGGGGCACCCCTGTCTAGTACCTCGGCCCAGAGGGAATGGTCTGGAGGACTTGCCGTTCACCCTCACAGTGGCTTCTGGAAATGCATAGAGGAGTTTGACCCACGATATGAAGCTTTGCCCGAAGTTCATTCTGGCCATGCTTGCCCATAAGGCATCCCACCCCACAGAGTCAAATGCCTTCTCAAAGTCCACCGCCAGGAGGGCCAGTGGCAATGGTATTTCTGCAGCTCTGCTCAGGGCCAGTTGAATTCTACGTAGGTTTATGCGAGTGGATTTATTGGGCATGAATCCACATTGATCTGGGTGGACGAGTGTCTCGATCACCTTGAGTAGTCTATTAGCTAGTGCTCTGGCGAGGACCTTAGCTTCTCCGTTGATCAGTGAAATGGCCCGGTAGGAGGCACATTCTTACGGGGGTTTTCCAGTTTTATGTACAACAACTATGCACACCCTCCTGAGGTCTGGGGGGAGTGCGCCTTGCTCTTTACTTCGTAGGAACATGCGGTGCATATGAGCCGATAGTGTGCCACTAAGGCATTTCCAGGTTTCTATCGGGAAGCCGTTGGGGCCCGTAGTTTTCCCCAGTTGGAGCTCTGCAAGCGCCTCCTGTATTTCATTCTCAGTAATTTTGGTGTCTAGGAGATCTGTTTGCTGTTGTGACAGTTTCGGGATCTCAATCCGGTCGAGGTAGCAAGAGGGCTCTAATGTGGGGTGTTCGGTAGGTGGAGTATAAAGTTTCTTATAGTAGGCAGCAAATGTTTCCACTATATCAGAGTATTCCGTCAACAACGTTCCCTCCAGAGATCTGATGGCTCGCACCTGTCCTTTGCTTTGTTCCCGTTTCTCTAGCCAGGCCAGAGTTTTGTTTGCTTTGTCTCCTTGTTCATAGATTTGGCTCCGGACCAGCCAGTGGGCCGTTTGCGCGTTGTCCAGAGCTATGTTGCTGAGGGCTTCATGTGCTGTGACCAGGGCTTCCTTTGCTTCTTGGGTGTTATGTGCTAGGATTTGATGTTTGCATTCTTGTATTTGCGCTTCTGCCTCCTTAACCTTTTGGGCATGACGTTTCCGGTGGGCTGATACCACCGAGATGGCTTCTCCCCGGAGGACAGTTTTATATGCCTCCCATATCGAGATCAGAATTCCACTGAGCCTTCGTTTATTTCGAAGTATTCTGTGGTCTTTTTCTCGAGTTCTTCTGCGATTTCAGGAAGCCGCAAGTGGTATGTGTTCAGGCGCCAGTTGCTATCCGGGCGTCGGCAGGCATTTTTCATGGTTATAAGGAGTGGAGAGTGGTCCGAGATTCCTCTTGCTAGGAATTCAGTTGATAGAAGCCTATGGGTTGTGTTACGGGGGATGAAAGCATAGTCAATTCTTGAGAGTGATTTATGCACACTGGAGACGAAGGAGAAGCCGGCCTCATCACTATGTAGTGAGCACCATGTGTCTATTAGCCCCAATGCTTCGGGCTTCGGTGAACGCGGAGAGCGATGTCGGGGCAAGTCGGCTTCCAGCTTTCCTATGGGACCTTTCGACTGTGACATCCATCACTTCGTTGAAGTCTCCTATGACCCATAGGCTAGCTTCCTTCTACAGGAGCAAGTTCCGCAGCTCAGCCAGTAGTTCCTTTGTGAGCGTGGGTGGGCATAGATCACAGCGAGACCCCATTTCGCACCCCAGATGTCTGCGAGCAGTATCACAAAGCGGCCCCGGGGATCGGTTCTTACTTTTCTGATCTGTAGGGGGACTCGTTTATGGACAAGTGTCATTGTACCCCTGGCGCCTTTTGTGAATCCAGCTTGGTAAGTGTGTGGGTAATTGGATCTTTTGAAGAAGCTGCTTTCAGTGCCAATCAGGTGTGTTTCATTGAGGAGAACTATGTCTGGTGAGTATCGGTTGAGATACTGGAGCACCAATCTTCATTTCACACCGGAGCCGAGGCTGTTGACATTCCAGGACAATAAGGAGAGCGTGTTGGTATTTGCTCTATCTGCGTGGGTCTTGTAGTGGGGCATCTAGGAGGATCAATGGTGGTCTCGTATGTTATTGAGGTGTCCGGAGGTATACACAAGAGGGAGAGGTCCTGAGGTTGCCGTGTGATTGTATGATTGGTAGCTGGGTAGCGCGGGTATCATGGGCCCCACCGGTAAACAGTGTACGGTTCCCGCGCCAGTATGTGTAGGTGTCATGCCTTCTCATCCTGTGATTCTGGTTGCTTACACCCTTAAAACTCCCCCTCCCCAACTGGGAGCACCTGTCGCCCAAACATTGAACTTGCAACTAGAAAACTTCTTCGGGATGACCCGGACTGGGGTAGTGCCTACACCGCATGATGAGCGGCAGCTTCTAGGTTAAGGTTCCCATGTTGTTTCACTGTAGGTCGGTCCCCGTGTTGCGGAGGCCTCATCCAGTCTCTGTGGAGCTGTTGGCAAGATGCTGCGTGGTTTCGACATCCGAGCTTTCCGGGGGTTGAGGGGGCGAGGGCTGCCCGGGCCTGGGTTTCTGCGCAGGCGGGTCAGGCGGCACGCGTCGTGCTCTAGGGTCATTGAGAACATGTGTTTCGAGCCAGTCCCATGCGTCTTTGGGATTGTAGAACAGGTGAGTGGTGCCCTTGTAGTGGACTTTAAGCAGTGCCGGAAAGAACAGAGCATGCTTGTTTGATAACGACTGAAGTTTCTTCTTAACTGAGTCAAACGACTGGCGGGCCTTTTGAACTTCCTTGGTGTAATCAGGGTAAAACCCAACTCTGTAGCCGGTGTACCTGGTTGGACCGGTGGCCCTAGCCATTTGAAGGATAGCGTTGCGGTCTCAATAATTCAGCAGGCGTGCAATTATCGTTCTAGGCGGGGCTCCAGGGGTAGGTCGTCCGGTGGGCACCCTGTGTGCTCTTTCTATGGAGAAGAACTTGGATAGTTTTTTTGGGGCAAAGACATGAGTCAGCCAGTCTTCAAGGAAAAGTTAAGCGCTGGGGCCTTCTTCCTTCTCCGGTATCCCAAGAATCCTGAGATTATTACTTCACGCCCTCCCTCCACTGTCCCTCCACTGTCCTCAGCGCGATATTGAAGCTGGGTGACTTTTTGGGTGATTGTAGCCAGTTGTTGTTCCAGTCGGTGGACTGCGCCTTCTGTGTCTGACACCCTCTGTTCCGCTTCACCGACTCTAGCCGACAGGTTGCGCAGATCTTGGCGAATGGGGGACACCTCTGTGGATAGGCCTCCAATTTTGAGTTCCAGTGATGTTCTCGAGTCCCCAATCGCTTTCATGAGGTCTGTCAGAGAGATTGGAGGGTCGTGGGGCTCCTCACTGGCACCTTCCTTTTCTGGGGTCTGGGTCCCTCGGCGGGGAGGGGCCCCCATAGTGTAGAGGTCCATTTTACTTTGGAGGGTTTGTCTTTTGGACTTTTCCTTTCCCATATCGCTGTCAGCGCACCCGGTATGGTGTCAAGTCCGGGTATTTCTCTTTGTCGTCTCAGGGAGGGTTGGTGTTGGAGCTGGGGGGGACCTTGCGTGATTACTATGCCGGAACAAAAAAGAGGATCCAAGAATGGAGTCCTCCCATCCCCTGCACATTCTGGGGATACGCAACAAAGGTGTATAATTCTTAAGGATAGTAGTTCAACATCATATGTGTACAATAGTTTGTTGGAAATAAATTCTTTCTAGTAATGCCAGAAACGCTTTACCTTTTACTGTGTAAAAAGTAGATGGAGGGTGAACTCCTATTTATTCGTAAAAAAATATTAAAGCAAAAGCAGTATCATGAGCAGCACATTGTTTACATCATCATAAATGACATAAAGTCCACTGTGGTAGGCTGATGCGATTCAAGGTCAATCCTCTTCTTCAAAAGCCTTTGTGGAACTGATGTAGAGTATGATGTAACAAAAAGGAAAAAAGGAAAATGAAAACAAATTCCATTAGATCTAGTGACATCAAATTAGTCAGTAACAGATTAACAGTCAAGTGATTACTATGCCGCCAGCGACGAGGGATGCCCACGGTTTGCCTACACCAGGGCGGTGTCGAAAACAGTAGAGCGTGTTCTTCTTGGGTGTGGATTCCACCTCCAGGGTTGCCTGTCTAGTTGGGATGGTGCTATGTGTATCAGGGAGAATTCATCCTTGCGGTGATGTTGCCCCGTAGGAGCTGTTCCACTGCCAGTCCTCACAGGCTCCAGCCCACAGCGTAGTGAGGGTGGGGAGCCAAGGGTTCCGCCGTGGTCGGTGGGTGGTTATGTTGGTTAGGAGGAGGGTGTCAGAGAGCACCAAAGTATTAACTGAAAAGGATACGGTACTCAAAAGGATACAGGTGGTAGGGTCTTCAGGATCCCTGTTCACGCGTTTTGATAGTTGTTAAGTCAAATTAAGACCTTCCAAATGATACAACTCTCTGACTGGTAAAACAGGCAGAGCGATGGATCACTGGAAAGGGCGTGGGTAAGGTATAGGAAGTCAGCCTAGAACAAAATAAAGTATCATGAATAACTGCCCCAACCTGGGTATGATGGAATAGAAAATGTCATGAATGCACACACTGACCTTGAGTCTAGGGCAGATGAATCCAGCAGAGTCTCTTGAGGAATCCATGGTAGAACAAACGACAAGGAAGGGAAGATTAGTAAGGGTGACTTATCCCGAACGGAACGAGGCTCACGCTAGATACCGGGTTGATGCACCACAGGATAGCGTCCAAAGTACTGTTCACTGTCACCTTCCAATTATCCTTGAAAAGCTTCCTTCCCACGTAGAGTAAAGTATAGAAATGAATCAATCCCCCTGTTAATATCACAGGTGCAGGAGTTGGAGATAGCGCTCATTTTAAGGTATAAACAAAGTTCACGCGGTTCTGTACAGCCGCGAAGAAAAGAGCGTGTGCGTGTGGATTTACACGCGATTAGGATTCACGCAGTCCAGGCCAGCAGCGCTTGAAGACAATATATGCGTGTGGATTTTACACGCGAGCAGGATTCACGCAGTCCAGGCCAGCAGCGCTTGAAGATAGCGTGCGCGTGTGGATTTACACGCGAGCAGGATTCACGCAGTCCAGACCAGCAGCGCTTGAAGATAGCGTGCGCGTGTGGATTTACACGCGAACAGGATTCACGCAGTCCAGTCCAACAGCGCTTGAAGATAGCGTGCGTGTGTGGATTTACACGCGAGCAGGATTCACGCAGTCCAGACCAGCAGCGCTTGAAGATAGCGTGCGCGTGTGGATTTACACGCGAGCAGGATTCAGCAAGTCCGGTCCAGCAGCGCTTAAAGATAGCGTGCGCGTGTGGATTTACACGCGAGCAGGATTCACGCAGTCCAGACCAGCAGCGCTTGAAGATAGAGTGCGCGTGTGGATTTACACGCGAACAGGATTCACGCAGTCCAGACCAGCAGCGCTTGAAGATAGCGTGCGCGTGTGGATTTACACGCGAACAGGATTCACGCAGCCCAGGCCAGCAGCGCTTGAAGATAGCGTGCGCGTGTGGATTTACACGCGAGCAGGATTCACGCAGTCCAGACCAGCAGCGCTTGAAGATAGCGTGCGCGTGTGGATTTACACGCAAACAGGATTCACGCAGCCCAGGCCAGCAGCGCTTGAAGACGACGTGCGCGTGTGGATTTACACGCAACCAAACAGCTCCAGGAATCAGCGTGTGGTGGAAAACACGCTATAGAAGGCCCAAAAAGTAGCTGTAGTAACCTGCAAGGATGCAGACCGGAGGTTCAGCTACACAACGCCAAATGATTCGATCAGAAGCAGCGAGTGAAGTTTCCACGCTGCTTAAATACGTAATGCCGTAGTTCACGTGACGAAGCAGAATACACGTGAAGTTAGCGACGTGAAAAGTGCAAACGTCGTTTTCCCGGCAACGTATCGAACAACCGCCATTTGGAATAGAACGGTCTAGCTGTTCTACGAGCGTAGGAGGTAGGACCACGTCCAGCATGCATGACAGTGCCATCCCCCAAAGGGGCAACCTCTCCCCTTCTCGTGTGAAAACGCTTCAATAAAGCAGGAGCATGAATATTAGAAAGAGGTTCCCAGGACCTATCTTCGGGACCATAGCCCTTCCAGTCCACCAGATAAAACGGCCTACCAGAACGTAGTCTCATATCCAGTATGTCCTGTACTTCGTATTCATCTGAACCCCGCACAGAAATAGCAACAGGCCGGACAGGCAATCTAGTAGCTTCAGAACATGGCTTAATGAGTGACACGTGGAATACGGGATGCACTCGCCATCGTTGTGGCAAAGGCAGACGGACAGCAGCCGGATTAATTACTTGGAGCACTACATACGGACCAATGTATTTAGGCAATAATTTCTTTTTGCCTGGAATTCTCAAGTTCTTGGTGGACAGCCATACTTTCATACCAGCCTTGTAGACGGGTGCGGGTATTCTATGAGCATCGGCATAGAACTTGTTGCGTCTTTTAGCCTGCTCTAATTGCTGCTTCACTTTCCTCTGTAATATCTTCAGATCAAGAAAGGTACGGCCTGCGGCAGGAGTATCCAAAGACAAGCTGGAATCCAAAGGTATTGATCGGGGGTGCTGTCCATAAAGCGCATAGAACGGTGAAGTGCCTATGGCACTATGATAGGAGTTGTTATAGGCGAATTCAGCTGCCGGCAGGACCGTGAGCCAATCCGATTGGTACTGCAGACACAGACACCGCAGATATTGTTCCATAGTGCAGTTGACTCTTTCGGTCTGTCCATCAGTTTGAGGGTGATAAGCACTGGACATTCTATCATCAATCAGTAATGCAGAGGTTAGTGCTCTCCAAAAGCGTGACGCAAACTGTGAGCCCCTGTCCGTAATGATTACTGACGGTAGACCAAAGAAACGAAATACATGTCGGATGAATAGGTCAGCCAGAACAGCAGCGGTTGGTAAACCAATACAGGGAATATAAAGAGCCAATTTAGTGAAATAATCCACTACAACCCATATGGTATTGTACTCCTGGTTTGGTGGGAGTTCTACCACAAAGTCCATAGATATCATGTCCCATGGTAGGTTAGGGACAGGTAGGGACTGGAGTAAGCCCACTGGTTTACCAGGAGTGTTTTTACATTGGATGCATACAGAACAAGTTGATACGTGATCTATGATATCTTTTGACATGGACGGCCACCAGCACCATCTTTTGAGTAGTTCTAGTGTTTTCTTCCGTCCAGGATGGGCTGCGATCAAGGAATCATGATTCCACTTGAGGGCTTTATTCCGCGTTGAAGACGTCGGTAGGTAGAGCACTCCTTGTGTGAATGGTAAACCGTTATGTACGTCCAGATTCATATCCTGGATAACTTGTGGATGATTTTTTACCCACTCTTGTACTTCGGTTTTTAAGGATGGTTGAACAGAACAACTACATATTACATGATCTGCCAACAACTGATTCTGTACTTGTGCTTCTTCCTTCGCCTCTTCACTCATACGGGACAACGCGTCCGACTTAACGTGTTCTCGGGCAGGACGATATGTGACCTGGAAATCGTATTGGGCAAAAAAGACATGCCATCCGGCCTGTCGGGCCGTAAGGCATTTCATGGATTTGAATGCTTGAAGATTCCTATGGTCAGAGTACACTAACACCTGATGTTTGGCCCCAAGAAGATGATGACGCCATTCTCGGAAGGCATCCTTGATAGCCAGCAGTTCCCGCTCAGTGACGGTGTAGTTTCGTTCATATGGGGTATGTTTGCGAGAGAAGAAAGCCACTGGGTGCTCCTCCTTGGTTTCTGTGCAAACTTGTGAGAGTACCGCTCCAGTAGCGACACTGGATGCATCCGCTTCAACGATAAACTGGCGATCTGGATCTGGATGTTGAAGCACGGGTGCAGTGGTAAATGCTTCTTTCAACTTTTCGAATGATGCTTGGGCATTTGGGTTCCAACAGAAAGGAACTTTAGAACTAGTTAAGGCCGTCAAAGGAGCTACTGTTTTGGAGAAGGAATGTATGAATCTGCGATAAAAATTCGCAAAGCCTAAGAAAGACTGTAATGACTTGACATTGTGCGGAACCGGCCAATTCAATATGGCCTTCACCTTGGAACGGCTCATTCGAGCACCTAGATTGGTAATGTCATAGCCCAGGAATTCCACTTCCTGTGAATGAAAGACGCATTTCTCGGCTTTCACATAAAGAAGGTTCTCCCTGAGTCTTTGTAGGACTGTAGAAACGTGTTTGACGTGTTCCGAAAAAGATGACGAATAAATCAGAATGTCATCCAGATAAATCACCACAAACTGGTCCATTATGTCCCTGAATATATCATTCATGAAGAATTGAAAAGTGGCGGGAGCGTTGCACAGACCAAAAGGCATCACCAAATACTCGTAAAGACCATACCGTGTCTTGAAAGCGGTCTTCCATTCGTCGCCTTCACGAATGCGAACTAAATTGTATGCTCCTCGCAAGTCCAATTTGGTGAAGTAACTGGAAGTACCTAATTGATCCAATAGAACGTTTATCAGTGGTAAAGGATATTGGTTTTTTATGGTGATGTCGTTAAGTGCCCTGTAATCAATACAAGGCCTTAGATCTCCCTCTTTCTTCGGAACAAAGAATAGAGGAGACGCAGCAGGTGATTGTGATGGCCGTATGAAACCCATCGCTAAAGCTTTGTCAATGTATTCTTTCAACACAACGTCTTCTTTTGGGGTCAGTGAATATAAACGACCTGTAGGGATTTTGGCACCAGGAATCAATTCAATAGGACAGTCGTACTGTCGATGGGGAGGCAATTGTTCTGCCTGGCCCTTGTCAAAGACATCAGCATACTCAGCGTATTCGCATTGGTATGGTAGTGTCGCTTTGATGTACCACGCTGATAGTTGAAGCTCCCACCATAGAGGCTAATATGTGTTGCTTGTTTGACACCTCCTGACTGGTAAAGCAATGTTCATTGCAATGAATCGAAGGATACTGGAGCAATCCCGAAACCCAGTCAACGGCGGGATTATGAAGGGTTAACCATGCAAGACCAAGTATGATCTCGTACTGAGGAGCAGCTATGACATCGAAGATGATTTCTTCCGAATGATTATTCGATAATGTCATCTGAACAGATATCGTCTCCTGGGTTACCATACCAGAAGTCAAAACAGATCCGTCCACGGTATTAACCGTTTCAGGTTTGTTTTTGTTTACAAGGGGTATGGAACGGTTCTTGGCATATGTGATGTCTATGTAATTGTTGCTGGCTCCGGAATCAACCATGGCCTTGGAAACCAATTCACGTTCACCACAACGTAACATCACCTCAACAATTACGGGTGCGTGTTTAGGAATGGTACTGGAGTCCGATGAAACACTCGACATAGGGACTCCTGCTATTGTCGAGTTTTGGCGTTTCCCGAACGCTTGATGGGTTTTTTAGGACATGTCGCCAATAAATGCTCAGATGAACCGCAATACATACATAAATGGTTCTTTCTTCGGTTCTCTCGTTCTGCATTGGACAACCGGCCTCTCACGACGCCAATCTGCATGGGTTCGGGGTCGTTAGAGAGGACTGCCGGTGTCTCTGAACGCCCCGAGGCTTGCATGAAAGGCTTTTTCTCTCCTTTCCGAGCATTCCTTCGGGCATCGATTTGTAAAACCAAATCGAGCAACTCTGTGAATCCCGTAGGAACCACCGGAACTGTGGATAAGGCATCTTTCAGTTCTTCTGAAAGACCCTTGTAGAAAACAGCCGTTTTCTTGCCGTCAGGCCATTGAGTTTCGGCTGTTAGTTGATTGAACCGGGCAATGTAAGGCAAAAGAGGCTGATTGCCTTGTTGTAGATTAAGTAACTCCAGATCCATGGCTTGAGTAGCATAACACATGTCAAAGACTTTACTCATAGCAGCCAAGAGATCGTCACAGTCATACAACAAAGGGCTATTTGTTTCCAACAAAGGGTTAGCCCAAGCAGCAGCTGTGCCCCCTAAATGGGAAAGCACGAATGCTGCTTTTGTGGTTAGGTCAGGAAAAGATGTAGGACGGCAAAGAAAATGGAGTCGGCACTGATTAACGAAGGTTGTATAGGTTTTGGGATCACCAGTGAACCGTTCCGGAGGGGCCAAGGGAAACTGAGTGGGCATAACCACATTAATAGTTTCCTGTGGGGGTGTCATAGTCCCCGATCCAGATGCAGTGGCCATTGGAACCTGTGCTCCCTGAGGACTACCGTGCATGGCGTCTTGCATAACGTCCATACGGTGCCCTAACATGTCCTGTGCCGTAACCATTTCATTTCTCAAATCGCTGATCAACTGAGTCAAAACAGCTAAAGGATCCATACCCTCCATGGCTTCTGATTCTGTCAGAGAGCACCAAAGTATTAACTGAAAAGGATACGGTACTCAAAAGGATCAGGTGGTAGGGTCTTCAGGATCCCTGTTCACGCGTTTTGATAGTTGTGAAGTCAAATTAAGACCTTCCAAATGATACAACTCTCTGACTGGTAAAACAGGCAGAGCGATGGATCACTGGAAAGGGCGTGGGTAAGGTATAGGAAGTCAGCCTAGAACAAAATAAAGTATCATGAATAACTGCCCCAACCTGGGTATGATGGAATAGAAAATGTCATGAATGCACACACTGACCTTGAGTCTAGGGCAGATGAATCCAGCAGAGTCTCTTGAGGAATCCACGGTAGAATAAACGACAAGGAAGGGAAGATTAGTAAGGGAGACTTATCCCGAACGGAACGAGGCTCACGCTAGATACCGGGTTGATGCACCACAGGATAGCGTCCAAAGTACTGTTCACTGTCACCTTCCAATTATCCTTGAAAAGCTTCCTTCCCATGTAGAGTAAAGTATAGAAATGAATCAATCCCCCTGTTAATATCACAGGTGCAGGAGTTGGAGATAGCGCTCCTTTTAAGGTATAAACAAAGTTCACGCGGTTCTGTACAGCCGCGAAGAAAAGAGCGTGTGCGTGTGGATTTACACGCGATTAGGATTCACGCAGTCCAGGCCAGCAGCGCTTGAAGACAATATATGCGTGTGGATTTTACACGCGAGCAGGATTCACGCAGTCCAGGCCAGCAGCGCTTGAAGATAGCGTGCGCGTGTGGATTTACACGCGAGCAGGATTCACGCAGTCCGGTCCAGCAGCGCTTGAAGATACCGTGCGCATGTGGATTTACACGCGAGCAGGATTCACGCAGTCCAGACCAGCAGCGCTTGAAGATAGCGTGCGCGTGTGGATTTACACGCGAACAGGATTCACGCAGTCCAGTCCAACAGCGCTTGAAGATAGCGTGCGCGTGTGGATTTACACACGAGCAGGATTCACGCAGTCCAGACCAGCAGCGCTTGAAGATAGCGTGCGAGTGTGGATTTACACGCGAACAGGATTCACGCAGTCCAGTCCAACAGCGCTTGAAGATAGCGTGCGCGTGTGGATTTACACGCGAGCAGGATTCACGCAGTCCAAACCAGCAGCGCTTGAAGATAGCGTGCGCGTGTGGATTTACACGCGAACAGGATTCGCGCAGTCCAGTCCAGCAGCGCTTGAAGATAGCGTGCGCGTGTGGATTTACACGCGAACAGGATACACGCAGCCCAGGCCAGCAGCGCTTGAAGATAGCGTGCGCGTGTGGATTTACACGCGAACAGGATTCACGCAGCCCAGGCCAGCAGCGCTTGAAGACGACGTGCGCGTGTGGATTTACACGCAACCAAACAGCTCCAGGAATCAGCGTGTGGCAGAAAACACGCTATAGAAGGCCCAAAAAGTAGCTGTAGTAACCTGCAAGGATGCAGACCGGAGGTTCAGCTACACAACGCCAAATGATTCGATCAGAAGCAGCGAGTGAAGTTTCCACGCTGCTTAAATACGTAATGCCGTAGTTCACGTGACGAAGCAGAATACACGTGAAGTTAGCGACGTGAAAAGTGCAAATGTCGTTTTCCCGGCAACGTATCGAACAACCGCCATTTGGAATAGAACGGTCTAGCTGTTCTACGAGCGTAGGAGGTAGGACCACGTCCAGCATGCATGACAGAGGGGTACCCCCAGCCACCGCCCCCCCACCGCAGCCTGATTATTTGTAGACTCCGTGAAGAGGGGGGAAGATGGTCTCCCCCACTAGTGTGGGACTATGCCCCGGATTCACTTATAAGCGTAGCACTGTCCAGTACTTATCCCCGCACCCCACAGTTTCATTCAAGGGCTCTGTGGGCCCTGCTGCTGGACCGGTTGGTTATGTAGGGAGCCATGGGGGGGCGGAGGGGTGGAGACAAAACAGGCCCCCGACCCCTCTCACACGTGTACCTTGTTGTTGTCGGGTCCGTTGCTGGTGTGTCGTCCGCCAACAGGGGAGAGCAGCACCCAGATCCTCTTGTCGTGCCGCGACTCTTCCCCGGGCGTTGTAGTCTCCCTGACAGGGGGGAAGGGGGAGATCATAAGGGGGAAGGCTGGCTGTGCGGGCCCGGGCCCCAGGGCAGGCGCGTAGAATGATTTCCAGGGCCGTCCGCGGTATGTGACAGGGTTTTTCCCTCAAGGTCTTCCGCGGCCGCAGAGAGGGGAGGCGCCGTGTCTCAGTTGCACTGCCTGGGTCGAGAGAGGCGCGTTTCGTTAATGGCCTCAGATGTTCCGGCCCCTGCATTGTATCTCTGCGTTGTCGGCTGGATCAGGTGGGTGGGAGGGAGCACGACTGGCGGTCCGTCGGCGCCGGTAGAACGCCGCAGGGTCTCGCTTTCCGACCCACCGGCGTGTCTCCGGCACGTCTCCTCTCCAAGTAGCCTCGGCACTCACAGTGACTCGGGGAGGGGGGGGCGGCCACTCCCGCCTGCGCAGCAATGGCCGCGGCCCACCAGCCGGCGGTCTTCGGGCTGGTTCTGGTGTCTCCCGGTTCGGTTCTGCTCCAGTGTGCAGTGACAGCCGCTCCAGTGGGTCTGCTTCTGCACGGCTGGGGCGAGATTGATTTGCTTAAAGGGAATATATGTAGGATGATTGTTGCCACCGCCGGGAGCTGATGTATTTACCTCCACATGCACTGCACGCACATGCACAGTCCCCTTCCCCGCATTCTTAGCAGGTCCAGTCCCTGACTGGATTATTGAGACGAAAATCCCCACAAACCCATGAATCGCAGGAGGAATATAAAACGTTTCTTCCCGTTTTGTGAGTAATAGGGTTTTCCTCAGTTCTTAGTTTCATTTGAGCCACATGAAAAATCCATTAATTAAACCATGGAATTTTACTACCCAAAACCAAAGATGTAGGAAGATCAGGTATTACTGCCACTAATACTGAACAGTTATTCCCCTAAATGGTAACACCAATGATGGTTAAAGGATGTTTTTCTATTTGGCCATGTACACAATGTATCTCTTTGTATCCCATATTTCTCAAACTAGAGGGATGAAGAGTAGCTTGTGTTGCTGGGTTTTTGCTTTCAGTGTCTAACTGTGCCCACATTGCTTCACCTTGAAATACCACAGGTGTTCTGTAACTGGTTTTCTCTCCAGTACAGAACATGTTATCTGATTGATCTTACATCCTGCATTTAGCCAAGTTTACAGATTATATACCTTCTTCAGAGACTGCTTGTTTTTCTTTCCATTCATCCCTTAAGACACTATATGGACACTGAGGTCTACATCCATATTCATGCTGTTCAAAACTCCCACATCGCAACCATTTTGACTCAAGAGATACATCTTTCTCAGATAAACCTAGATCTTTAAAATGGGAAGTGTTTTCCTCTGAACTTCGAGAAATATCTATCTGAGATATATCCAAACCTAACGGTAAGGTATTATCCTTATCCTCAGATTTGAAAAACTATTTAGTTGGGGAGGAAGAAGCACAAACATTTGATCTCCTATCACTATATCTGACAGTCTCCTCAAAAGGATCAGGGTTCTGCTCTTCTTCTACACTCCAAGTGTTACTTGCTTGCTCTTGATAAAGAGGTTCAAGTTCCGGGAAACAAGTCTCTTTCTCAAAACAGTATAACATGGTAGTCTGAGAATTTTCCCTTTTTGTCTTATAAAGGGGTTTAAAGTTAGGGAGGCACTTCTCTTTCTTCATACAATACATGGTGTTCTGGTAATCTTCCTTTTTGGTCTTACTAAAAAAAGTATCATAAAGTTCACAGGTAGTAAAAAAATGTCTAGGGTAATTCAAAGCATTTACAGGACGATTGTTCTCTTGATGACATGATTCCTGCGCTACATCACACATCAACCGGCCCCATCTATCTCCTCTGTCTATTTCATGGGTTGTGTTTGAAAAATTGAGAACTTTAGGTCTCAATTCCTTTCCACTAGATATAAGAGGATGGATCCTAAATCTCGGTCCTTGTTCAGGCATAATATAGTGTTAGGAAGAATTCTCATAAATGTGCTAATTCCCTTCACCTTAGACCCCCAGCAACTTTGCTGGATTTTGACGGTTTGACGGCTTGATATTTTTACCTGGAGAGAGTGTGAGCCACTTTTTTCCAATCTCATGTGTTTTGAATGTGTTTTACTCTTGTGTTCTTTGATTATTTTAGACAACTCCATAGGCATAATATTTTCATGTGTGTCACACAGCACTCTCAGTGCAGTGGCACAGGGAAGCCTTTCAGGTTGTCCCAAGGTTTAAATACCTTCTCTGGGATAAACTACTGTTTCCCAGAGAAAGTAAAGTTAAATTGACCTTACTAGTCTTTTTAAATTCCTAGACCCAGCACCCCCTATCTTACAATAGAAGGCTGGAGGGGTTACCTAGTATCCCCTATGTCTAAAAACTAATGTAGCAGTCCAATGCTACACTTTCCTCTCAAAATGGCTGGTGGCAGTGGTTTTACAACAAACTACCATGATTTTTCCTGACCGCGAACACCAGTAGCATTAAATCGCAGGAGCCATGTTTTTCAAGATGGCGTCTGAGCCTCCTTTGTTTAAATGGGTCCCGGTCTTCTTTTTTCGCCATTTCTTTTCGGAAAGGTCCTTCTAGAGTTTGTCTCTGTGCGCCAAACTAGGTTTGGTCCCTTTGTTTCTACGCCTTTGGCGGGCTTCAGGACTGAAGACCGCCTCTGGCGCCTGAGTGTCTGGGGTTTGGCAGGAAGTGAGGGAGGTGCCGTAAATTCCCTCTGCTTAGTCTCCTAGGAGACCCAAATGCACTCTGGCGTGATTGGCTGGCTGACTGTCCGGCCAGGACAGCCACCCAGCTGGTTGAGTGGCAGTGGGGGAAAACTGTTTAAAAGGCGAGTCTCTTGGTTTGGAAGGCAGAGTAGACCACTGGAGCGAAAGAACCAAAGACGAGCTGGAAGAGGACAGCTGCTGCAACTCCTGGACCGTTGGTTGGGCCGGTGAAGCCCTGCTGCAGGATCCGAATCACCAAGTTCATCTCGACAGAGAAGCCCTTCAAGGACGACTTCTTCCTTTGAGTTGGTGGGACCAATCAACTCGTAAGCCACCTGGATACCATTCTCAGAGCTGGTTGTATTTTCCTCAGAGTGCTGCAGGAAACCGAATAGCCAGGGAGAAGGACACCAGTTTGTGTGCTTGATGACAGCTACCGGAATCGAAGATTGGCCAGTTTGCCAGCTTTGTGACCAGTCCCTGTGCAGTGCGGGAGTCCCCCAACATCCTCCCTCTTGTCCCCAGGACTGAGGCTCAGGAATTGCCAGGAACAGACATCTTCAGCTGCATCTCTTTCTTCGGTGAAAACCCGACCGAAAGAACTTACCTCTCACTGCGAAAGTGCTTGAAACTTTGGCAACTTGCAGGCCTAGTCAGCTTGTGACCAAACATATGAATCTTTCTTTTACAAACTACTTCTGAGAACTTTGTAAAATACTTTTCTGTTAACCTCCAGAACTTCTTTATCCTATACAAGACTTTAGCCCATTGACTTTGGCCTAACCTATTCCATTGAATCAACTCCTCTGGTGAACTCAAACTATTTGCACTGTTTTAGAGTAACTGTAATATTCGTTTTATTAATTTATGACTTTGTGCTCCTACTTCAAATGCTCTGAATGCCATTTTGCTCCTCCTTCAAAGTAGTTTAAATGCCTCAGAACCGGGTAGTGTGAATTACTGTAGAATATTTTTATATGATATTGATTGCCTCCTTTTGGCTGTACCTCCGATCCTCGCACGGGTAATGGACCTAGAAATAGTTCCATATGCCCAACAATCGTTAGCTGTGAACCTAATGACAGCTTTAAGCCTGTGCTGTCTGTTGAGTTTCCCTCAACAACTCACATAAACTCACAACTTCATGATTCCCATGAGCATATAACACCTACCTCAAGTGTTGCTGTCTTAAATCCAACGGCTCACTTAAGCAACACTGCTCGGGCGTATCAATAGTTAAGGTCTCACATCTTATGTATTTCGGATGTCTCTATTCTTTCACCTGCGGTGGAGGCTGAATGGAGTAAGCGATGTCGGGTTGCCTTGACACTCTCATCTCCAATGACAGTCCTGCCGTCTGAGGTGGAAGAAGTTTGCCTTCATTCTATGCAGGGGTACAAGCATGACCAACATCTTACATTACAGGAATCCAATGGAACAAAACCTTGTTACCATTCCACAAGCTCTCCTACGCAATCGCAGTTTATGTTTCCAGTGTGTTCACCAATAGCATCAATGAAGAGCTTCCTCAATCTGTCTCCCCATCATCTAATAACGATCAAGTTTTGATGATGGTGCAAATAAACATACTGCACCCCAAATTAGCATTGGCGACTTAACTGATTTTCTAGTAATGTCACGTATGCTTATTCTTTTAGATAAAGGACACGAAAGGACTCACGGGGAGATGGACTACATCAAGCACCTCATTGGCGATTTAAATGTAAAAATGAGCAAATTGGAGGGTTATATGTTGGCGCATGCCAACTTTCAGGATAGAAAAATTATAACATTGGACTCCCTTATATCAAAAGTTCAAGCACCATTGATTTCCAAGGCCACTAATACAGCAACTCAGACTCTAGGGACTGGGTTCATACTGAATACTGCACTGGGAACTTATGCTCAAGTAGTTACTATAGGCTCCTCAGATGAAGGCTCTAAGGAAGAAATGGATGTTCGTTCTCTCTTGGAAGTAGTCAATTGTAACTCATTAAAGTTAGATGATATATCTAGATATCTCACAATCGATTTAAAATTAATGCAGAAATCCATTGATACTATTAATTCCAAGTTAGATTCGCCTCCAATATCTCCAAAGATTTACAGTCCGTCGCGGCTCCTTGAAGTCATGGAAGAGCTTAATAAAGCTGAAGCGTGCCCTGCAGCTATGAAGGGCACTGTTGCTGACATCTCTCCACAGGTGCCAGACATACGGCTGTACTCACATAAACTGAAACGTAAGCACGCCAGAGCATTAAAACGTACTAACATTACACAATCAAAAAAGAAGTATAATAATGACTTAAAGGCTAAATCAAACCAAAAATATTCCAACCAAATATATTTCCAGAAACAACAGATGACTCCAGGACTCAGCGCCAGTGGAAAACTTGATTGTTTAATAGCACAATCTGTATATGTCGTAGCTATATATGAAAACTATAGCCCTCTACTTGGTTACGTGTTTCAGCTCCCACGAGCCTTTGTCAAATCAGGGATATTATTCTTCTTCTTCTTTGCAAGATGGCCGACATGTATCGAATTACGGTTGCCGAGGCAACCTAAAACAACATAGCCAGGAACTGGTGGTGCACGCGCGCTATCGCGTTCGGCAGCAGCAGGGTCCTGTTAGAGTGTAAACCGAGTAAGTAAGTAGCCGCTGGCACATTGATGACAGCTTGTTTGAGATATGGTAGATCTCTTATCCACGCGGTTCATCTCTTCACAGAGACTCGAGCCGATCGTAGATTATCCATGCGGCACGTCCGCGAGAGAGAGAGAGTTTATGTGCGTTAGTGTATCAGCATTATATACAGGTCAGTAAATGTGATTGAAGTTCACCTCGTAAGGAGACTGTAGAGCATAATGCATGTGTCTCCAGTTAAACAATGCTCTGCAATGTATTTACGTTTCTCTGTTATTTCTCTTGTTTTGGTTTTTATTGTTTTATTGTTTTTTCTTCACTTCGCTGATCACCTTATTGGGGTAATGTATGATATTTGGTTTCTGCTTTCATATATATTTTGAAACGTCCAATTTTGGGGCATTTTGATGTTTTGTTTAACATTTTCACAATATCAATGCGGAATATTGGTATGCAAACTATGATTATTCTTGTTTACTTTGTGATATCTGTGTTTGGTTTTGTAATGGTGATGTGATGATGACATGACCCATGTATATATGAACAGGTTTAATCACAGGTCCCGAGGAAGGGTTGTATACCCGAAATGCATAGGCCAGATATGTGATGTGGCTGCCATATGAAGCAACATTGAAAACCTGGTTTAAATTGAAAACAGCACTGAATGAATTAAAACCTTTGTAAAACTAAGTGTGAAGAACGACATTGATTTGAACGATACCACTGTGTAGTGGTTAAAGGGTGTGCAGCCCACACCGCTGGCCTCACGGCCAAGGTCTCTTTTTGGTTTCATTGATCACGTTGTGCCATATCACGGAGGCACACTTTTCAGTGGGTTTGCACCCCTAGTCTAACAAACTGTATAGACACAGTTTAACAAAATTATTTTTTGGTACTAAAGTAGTGCCTGACTCACCAAGAATCTTTGTTCACTTTTGATTCCGTGATTATTTTGAGTCGGTGCACACGATTATGTCTTATGAAGATATTGAATTCCTTACGGATAACAGAGCCACCACACTCGGCTTTTCAGCCGAAGAGGCAGACGCCATTCTTGTTCTCATCAAAGAAACAACACACAGCACAACTAATAAAGATCCACAAAGCAAGATTAAGCAGTTGGAGTATTCTATTAGGAAAATCATTAATTGGAAATTGCATGCAGTAACTCTGAGTAGGTACCACAAGGCACAACGTATTCCAAGAGGATTTAGGTTACCTTTACGTCCAACCTTGTGCAAAGAAAATAGAGAATTTGTCCAAAATGGGAGCAGATTTTAAATAAGTGTTCGCTTGATTTAACATTGCTCACAATTAAAGAACTTTCGGGCAACATTGAGCAACTTGAGAAAGAGATTGAGTCTCTATCCAAAGATATTACAGATCTAACTGATGCAGAATCGTTTACAGAGATACTGGCAGACATCAACACCAAGCTATAGAGCTACAAGCAAGATTTAGAATCCAGAAAGATTCGTAAGTTCAAGAGGGATACTTATGATTATTTGAATAACGAAGTGTACACATGGGCTGACAAGTATTTCAATCAACCACGACCCAACAAACAAACAAGTGATAAGAGTAGTTCTGAGTCGAATACCACCGAAGTGACAGACGAACAGACGAGAGAGAACGCCACAGCAAGCACATCAGGGACTGATGCAAGACCAAAACAACCCTTGAATACCCAAAGAAGAGATTTTTTAGGGTAAAGAGGAAGAGGACTAGGCGAGGAAAGAAGAAAAGAACCAGGGATGAAAACGAGGTTACAAACGAATCGAAACTAGTTGTGAATCTATCCTCGAGACCACTGTCGACAAAAGAGGTGAAGACATTAGAGAAGGGACTTAAATTTGTTCCCACTTACAGCAGTAATATATTTAATACTAAAGTGGAATTATACAAGCTTGTTCGCAAGCTAAAGTTGAAGACATTTTTCGCCGAAACTAGCAACAGTGAGATGGGAACATTACCAGAAACTGAATATGTGGAATTTAAATCTAAGAGCACATTTTGCCCACCGGTGAATGTTCCGGCGATTGATATCTTTCACAACATGGTACTCAATGACATTAAGAAAATTAATTTTCATCTTCCTAAAAGGCATAATTTGAGTAGAGGGGAATTATCTCTTATCAAGAATCTTTTCTCAGACGACATGATAACAGTCAGACCAGCCGATAAGGGTGGAGCACTGGTGATACAGAATACTGAAGAGTACCATCAAGAATGTCTTAGACAATTATCGGACCAGGGTACTTATCGAATACTGTTGCACGATCCAACCAAGGACATCAAGAATGATCTTGAAAAGCTACTTGAAGCAGCAGTTGAAGACGAATGGATTAATAATAAGACTAAAGATTATTTATGGACATCCTATCCCAAATTGCCACATCTATATACTCTGCCGAAGATACATAAACAACTTAACAACCCACCAGGAAGACCCATAGTAGCTGCCACAGGGAGTATTCTACAACCATTAGGGACATATAGTGAATATTTTCTTCAGCCTTTGATACAGAAAACATCCACTTATGTAAAGGACACTTCACATTTTCTTCAAATCTTGGACCAGATTACATTAACACTGGAAGATATTCTATTCACTGTAGATGTGACTAGTCTTTATACTAGCATCCCACACGATTTAGGGCAGAAAGCAGTTGAAAAACTCCTTCTTCAAACAGGGCCCATAGGAGCCAATAAAGAATTCCTTATGTTATTGTTGGACTTTATTGCAACACACTCTTGTTTCGAATATGATGGTACATACTACTACCAAGTCTCAGGAACCGCCAGGGGAGCCACAATGGCACCATTTTATGCAAACAGCTTTATGTTTGACTTTGAAACCACCCACATCATCAATAATGTACAATGGAAGAACCATCTCAAGAAATGGATACGTTATATTGATGACGTTTTCGGAATATGGTCAGGTAGTCGTGATAAACTTAATGATTTCTTGTTTTTTTTAATAGCATTGACAGCAGACTGCAATTCACTATGGAAGTAGGCAATCCTAATGTCCACTATCTGGATGTACAGACCTTTATTACAGATTCAAGAATACTTACCACGATATACACCAAACCTACTGATAGGAACAATCTGCTTCATAGAATGAGCTTTCATCCACCCAGCATTCTACGCAATTTACCATTCGGACAAATGTTGCGTATCAAAAGAATCGTGAGCGATCCAGTGGAATGTGACATTGAATTAGACAAACTACATAAGAAATTGCAGGAAAGGGGTTATCCAGAAGAAGATCTGCAAGCAGCAAGGGCCAAAACGGACACACGAAACCGCACACAATTACTAGCTACGAAACAGAAACGAGAGTCCAGATCTGGTTTTTGTAACCAATTTCTCCACACAGAGTCGACATATAAAAGACAGTATTCTTAAGAGATGGAGCATACTACAGAATGATAATAGAACAATGGGACTATTTACCAACCCTCCAGTGTTTGCTTATCAGAAAAGTAATAATTTGCGGAATCTACTAGTTGATACGCAAAACAGAAGGAGTGGAAATCTGAGACCATCCGATAAACACCCAGGCACGTATCCATGCATGAGTTGAGGGAAGTGCAATAATATAATGAAAGGACCTTATATTTCCTACCCAAGAACAGGAGAGCAGATCAAATTGAAATATCATGCGACATGCTTATCAGAGAACGTTATCCACGCAATCAAGTGTCCCTGTACCCAGTACTACATCGAAGAAACCGCGCGCAAAGTACGCATCCGCATGAATGAGCACAAATCGTGCATCAGACTGAACAGTAGAACGTCCTCAGTAGCTAGGCACTTTCATGACAATGGACATACAGTTGCCCAGCTGAAGTTCGCGGTGTTAGAAGTCATACCAACCAAGGGCCAAACCTGCAACATGAAGAAAGTGAGAGCGCAGAAAGAAGCACAGTGGATTGAGAGAATGGGATCCCTTGCACCTGAAGGGATGAATGAGGAGCTGGATTTGAGTTGCTTCTTATGATTCCTCCAATCTGTTTACTGACTAAGTGTCCATGCTACATTATTAAGTTGTGATGTATACCAATATGAGTACTTTTTCGAACCGCAGTATTTTATATTTTTTTGAACTGCAGAATTTTATTTGATTTTTTTCTCATTTTTTGAACTGCAGAAATTGATTGTATTCGTTGATTTTTCTCATGATGTCGTTATTGCATTTACTTTATTTCTAAAAACAAGGTTTTTTTTTAGTTTAAAAAAAAATGTTTTGCATGTTTCTATTTATTACTTTTTTATTTATTGGTCTTTAGCTTTTGACATTCGGGTAATACTGTAATTTAAATGATTACTTGATTTTGGTTTAACTTGGTTGGTTTTGGTTATATTTCGCCTTGTGTTGATCTAAAGCCATCGTTATACATACGGTTACTTTTTTTATTACTGGTCTGTTGTAACAACCGTTTTGTATTTGTGGGGAATTTAGAGTCATTTCATTAGTATTGATATGAGTTATGGCATGGACTTGCCACTGTAATGCATTAATGCATCCACATATGTAGCACGAGATATTATTTTACATTACACTGGGGTTCGCGTTGAGCTAGGTAAACATGGCCGCCATGGTCTGAGTTACATGAAACTGTGAGCTTCTTCTTTGCAAGATGGCCGACATGTATCGAATTACGGTTGCCGAGGCAACCTAAAAACAACATAGCCAGGAACTGGTGGTGCATGCGCGCTATCGCGTTCGGCAGCAGCAGGGTCCTGTTAGAGTGTAAACCGAGTAAGTAAGTAGCCGCTGGCACATTGATGACAGCTTGTTTGAGATATGGTAGAACTCTTATCCACATCGGTTCATCTCTTCACAGAGACTCGAGCCGATCGTAGATTATCCATGCGGCACGTCCGCGAGAGAGAGAGTTTATGTGCATTAGTGTATCAGCATTATATACAGGTCAGTAAATGTGATTGAAGTTCACCTCGTAAGGAGACTTTAAAGCATAATGCATGTGTCTCCAGTTAAACGATGCTTTGCAATGTATTTACTTTTCTGTTATTTCTCTTGTTTTTGGTTTTTATTTTTTTATTGTTTTTTCTTCACTTCGCTGATCACCTTATTGGGGTAATGTATGATATTTGGTTTCTGCTTTCATATATATTTTGAAACGTCCAATTTTGGGGCATTTTGATGTTTTGTTTAACATTTTCACAATATCAATGCGGAATATTGGTATGCAAACTATGATTATTCTTGTTTACTTTGTGATATCTGTGTTTGGTTTTGTAATGGTGATGTGATGATGACATGATCCATGTATATATGAACAGGTTTAATCACAGGCCCCGAGGAAGGGTTGTATACCCGAAATGCATAGGCCAGATATGTGATGGGGCTGCCATATGAAGCAACATTGAAAACCTGGTTTAAATTGAAAACGGCACTGAATGAATTAAAACCTTTGAAAAACTAAGTGTGAAGAACGATATTGATTTGAACGATACCACTGTGTAGTGGTTAAAGGGTGTGCAGCCCACACCGCTGGCCTCACGGCCAAGGTCTCTTTTTGGTTTAATGACCCGGTTCTTGCCCATTCACGAGTGCCGGAAAAAATGCAACTCCGGTGGCAGCCGTGCCGGTTTTACCGGCACGCTACAGCCAGAGTTGTAATGAGGCCCATAGGCTTGGAACAACTAAATGATGAATCCAAACTGGTTTTGAACATGGCTAATCAGGATGGGTCATGGAAAGTAAAAAAAAGTCAGAATAAAAAGAACACCAAAAAAAGCAATCCTATAATTGAAGAAAAACACATGTTGTCCCCTATTCCTACTGTGTTGGATGCTGATGCTTCCAAGGTCTCCCCAAAGAAAGTCCCTAATTTGTGTTAAATCGTGTTGCCCTTTGTGGATATTCTTTCATTACCAGAAAAGGCCACTCAAAGCCAATTTATGCAGTATTATCCGATTACCCTATGAAAAAAAAACTGGTCTGTGCAGTAAACCTAAGCCCACTGGCGAACAAACTCCGAAGCCTGGGGTGGTGAATATGTCAGTTCACAGTAATTCAGTGGGAACCCAGGAAGGTTCGTCTTTGGAACTACCTCAAGCTTTTAGAGATCTCACGATTCCTACCAACCCTATGCCTAATATGACTCCACTTGCTATAACCCCTGCTTTGTGTGGCTTATCGCCCCTGTTACTGGGCCTGGACACAGCTGCTGATGTCCCTACGCAGTTAAATGCGAATAATGAGAACGGCAGGATCATCAACGAACCGTCCGGTGGTATGCCTCACATATTGGGCTGGACAAGTGATCCGCTAATAAATGGGAAGAAAATAATTAACCATTATTTTCTGTTAAGTTCGTTTAAACACTGTCCTCAGTTGAGGACATTAATATCTGAGGACATCGAGTGGATACGCCTCTCAAATCATAATAACTACTGTGTGATTTGTGGCACGTTCTCTTTGAATATCTTGAACCTAATCTGGTCGCAAAGGATGGTATTCAAGGAGTATGGACTCATAATTCGATTGTTTGAGTCAATGGTTGAAGCTGATGAGTTTCTAGATACTCCCTTGACTCCACTCGTACAGCCTACACCGGTGACCAATGTAACATTTGACACTTTGCATCCAACTACCAATATTATTACGCAACTATCTGCATTGGTCGGTAATATGGCCAACATATCGTGGCTAGCACCACTGTTGGCCACTATTTCTGAACTTGCAAAATCTACCAATCACAAGTAGCATGACTCAATCACAATTACTTCCTGGAATTGCTGCAGTTATTTAAACCTAAAAGCTTGGTTAGATTCCTTGCCTCTCAATTCATTAAAAAACACAGGACATCCTGTCCACCCTCTCCACCCACAACCCTCCTCTTCCCTCCCCATCTGTGCTTGCTGACCCTCCTTTTGCCAACCCCCCACCATCCTTCTCGTCCCTTCCTCTTTTCTTCCCTGACGAGGTCGCTAGACAAGTCCGATCTATAAAAGCCTCGTCAAAATAGGTTCATCCCTGTTCCTCTAAAACCATCAAGGACCACATTGACACCCTCGCTCTGGCCCTTGCTGATTTTTGCAACCACTCTTTTGCCTTGGGATCCTTCCCCTCCCCTCTGAAGCACTCCTTTGTGCATCCTCTTCTCAAGAAACCCTCAGCTGATCCTTCTTGTCCAGCCAACTATCGCTCAATTTCCATTGCTCCCTTTCTTGGCAAACTCCTGGAAAAGTTGGCCCTCTCTCAGCTTAACCTTCATTCCAATTCTGTTGGCTGTCTCCATGACCACCAGTCTTGCTTCAGAGCTACCAGAAGCACAAAAACTGCTCTCCTGAACATCCGTGAAGATCTGCTCTCCAACCTTGACTCTAACATTCCCTCTGTCCTCATCTTCCTCGATCTCTCTTCTGCCTTCGACACGGTCAACCATACCATCCTGATCAACCGTCTCTGTGAAAACCTAGCTATCACTGATCAGGCTCTGGCCTGGCTGACCTCTTTCCTCTCAGATCGACCCTCCCAGGTCCAACTTGGGTCCTTCCTTTCAACTATCTTCCTCTCTACGTGTGGTGTTCCCCCGGGATCCAACCTCTCGCCCTGGCTTTTCAACCAATATCTGGCAACTCTCGCCCACTGCATTGCCACTTTCTGCTCAAATTTCCAGTGCTACGCTGATGACACTCAACTCATTTTCAGACTGCGCACTGCCACCTCCTCTCCCATCTCTGATTGCCTAACTGCCATTCAAGATTGGTGTGCCGCCAATGATCTTTGTCTGAATGCCAGCAAGACGGAGATCCTCCTCATCGGTAACCCTTCACCATCCTTTCCCCTCACTCTCTGGCCGGCCTCCCTTGGCCCTCCTCCTACCCCCTCCCTCCTGCGAGGCTAAGAACCTTAGGGTCATCTTTGACTCCACCCTTTCCTTCTCCACCCACACCTCTGAGGTCTCTAAAAAGTCAAATTTCCGACTGAACCTCCTCAGAGGTACTCTGCCTTTCCTCTCCTTCCCCCAGAAGCTCATGGTAGCCCAAGATCTGGTTCTCTCTAGCTTGGACTATTGTAACAGCCTCTTTCTAAATCTACCTTCCTCTACTCTCCGCCCTCTGCAACTAATCCAGAACAGGACTGCAAGACTTGGCCTTGACCTCAAGCCCTGGGATTGTATCTCTCCAGCTCTGAAATCTCTCCATTGGCTCCCATTGGATGCAAGGATTAAATTCAAAACCCTCTGCATTGTCCACAAGGCTTTTGTAACGCTCACCTGATTCCCGTAGAGGCGCCGGTCTTGACTGGGCGTATACCGTATCTTCAAAGGTGATGTGTAACACACGGCTGGCTCTTTGGGCTGGACCTCTGTGCACTGTATGTCTGGCTCGAAGGGTAAGATGTCTGCAGAAGAAAATGTGGGATTAATGAACTGGGTTATTGAATGTCTCTCTCTTCTTCCCTTTCTCTTCTCCTGTAGAACCCCAAAGGTTAACGCTCTCACCTTAGGTAAGTGAACGCCGTGCTCTCCATCTGCCTCGAGGCAGGGTGCTGTAACCAGTTTCTTCACTGGATAAGGGGAGCAGGCCTCTTGACTTCAGAGGACTGCTGTCCGTCGTTTACTGCACGAACGGTAAGTTTCGAGTAATTCTAATGTCTTTAAAGTCTTTAGTAATGATGTCTCTTGATTTGCAGGGTTCCGGCGATGGCGGATGGCGGGCTGATGTGAGTTGAAGATGGAGCCCGTGTGATGAATAGAAGCGCCTGGAAGCACGTAAGTAAGCGCTTGTTGCCTGCTTCACGATGCGCTCTGTCTTTTTATTTTGCAGGTACAAGTTCGGGGCGGCTGCAGGGTGCCGGAATACCCACTGGCTTGGATGTGGAAAGGAGTAATGGCACGTGAGTATTAAAGTTCCCCAATGTCTTTAAACGCACCTTGTTTTGTCTTTCAGATGCGGGATGCAGTGCCGAAGGCCTCCGGAGCGTGCGAAGAGTTGGTAAGCTTTTGTCTTTCAGATGCCGGAATGCAGTGTGAAGACCTCCGGAGCGCACGAAGAGTAGGTAAGCCTTTGTCTTTCAGATGCCGGAATGCAGCGCGAGGCGTTGGTGACAGCCGATGGACCAGGCAAGTGAAGAGCTGTCACTGAAGACCGTAATGCTAACCTGTTCTTTCTTGTCTTTATAGGTGTTGCTGAAGACTGGATTCAGAATGGTAAGCCTTTTTCCTTAGGCCCAGGATCAGATGCAGAAGACACGATGAGCGTTCTGCTGCTGAGGATGCAGAATAACGCAAAGCAAGATTCATCCATCGGGTGTGGTTTAAATAGCCTCCTGTAGTGCTTAGGTGTCTCCTTCCACAGCCACGCCTAGGTAAGAAAAGAGTTCCTGCTTTCCAGAAGAGTTCCAGTGTTCTGAATCTAGGGAGTGGCTCCTGCCCCACCCAACAGGAAAAGTAGTTCCAAACAGAAGAGGATCAGAGACTCAACTGGCAGGCAAGTAAGCAGCATGGTCTGCTGCAGGTAAGTCCACCCAAGCATTAAGAGCCCGGCGCTTCCAGCGCTGGGACTGGGCATATTTATGAGCCTGGTGCCACTGGCGCCAGGACTGGGTCCAAAAGGTCCCAATTGGGACTGGTTGGCACTCGGAACCTGGGTTATGGATCTGCTTCCAAGGGAGTTGGGAAAACCCTGACCTTTTGGAAGCAGAGATCATGACAGTACCCCCCCTCAAGGCCCCTCCCAAACCGGGCTTCTCCGGGGGTTTTGGCTTGTCAGGAAATGTTCGGTGAAATCTTTTGATTAGGCGAGGAGCGTGGACATATTCAGCAGGTTCCCAGGATCTCTCTTGGGGGCCGTAGCCTTTCCAGTCAATTAGGTAGAATAGTTTAGATTTGGAGATCTTGGAGTCCAGAATGCTTTTGACTTCAAACTCGAGTTCTCCATCAACTAGGATAGGTTTTGGAGATTTGGTTAGTCGGGTTTGAGGTTGCACAGGTTTTAATAGAGAGACGTGGAAGACCGGATGTATCTTCATGTGCGGGGGCAAGTCCAACTTGACCGCTACTGGGTTTACTATGGTAGTGATGGAATAGGGACCAAGGTATCTTGGGTTGAATGTGCGTGGCCCTTTTAGAGGTAGATATTTGGTGGATAACCAGACTTGATCCCCTACTTGATATTGAGGGGCTTCCTTCCAATGTTGATCTGCTCCTTTCTTGTATTGTTCTTTAGCCCTTTGAAGGTGAGAAACAGCTTCCTTAAAGGCTTGGGTGATTGTAGAATGCAGGTAGTCTACTGCTGGTGTTTCAAGATCTTGGAGGGGATCCAACTCCGAGGTTCGAGGGTGACTGCCGTACAAAAGAAAAAACGGGGTTTTCCCAGTTCCCGAATGGACAGAGTTATTGTAGGCATATTCGGCTATCCAAAGGATGTCTTTCCAAGTTTTTTCAGTTTGTTGCAGCATGCAGCGTAAATACTGTTCCAGAGTTTGATTGGTCCTCTCGGTTTGTCCGTCGGTCTGAGGGTGGTGACTGGTCGATAGTCTCACATCAATTTGAGCCGACCGACAGCAACTTCGCCAAAAATGAGAAATAAATTGACTACCTCGATCCGAAATTAGAACCGAAGGAAAACCGTGCAGTCGGACGATGTTTTCGAGAAATTCTCGGGCCAGAGTTGCTGCTGTTGGCAAGCCTTTGAGCGGAATGAAATGCGCCATCTTGGAGAATAAGTCCACGATTACTAGAATCGTATTGTATCCGGAGCATGGAGGTAGATCGGTGATGAAGTCCATAGAAAGCGTATGCCAAGGGCGAGGTGGGATGTCAATAGGGCGTAAGAGGCCTGCTGGTCTTTCGTTTTGACTCTTGTTTTGGGCGCATACTCCACAGGACATTATAAAGTCTCTGATATCTTTTTTCCAAGTCGGCCACCAGAAGTAGCGCTTGATCTTTTCTGAGGTCTTGGCCATACCGGGATGTCCTTCCATTAAAGAATCGTGATAACAGGAGATTACTTTTTTCTGTAAATCTGTGCTGGGTAGGTATAATCGTTCTTGGAAATACAATAAGTTGTCCTTTACTGCAAAGTCCTTTCCCTGCAGATGCCAATTCTGTATGTCTGCTGGAGTTACAAGTTGCCTGGCTTTATCCTTAACTTCCTCTATGGATTCTGTGGCGATTACACCCAGAATTCTTTGTTCGGGAATGATTGGTACAGGTTTAGGGTTGATCAAGTGTTCTTCCACTCCCATCCGAGAAAGGGCATCAGCTTTACCGTTTTTTGTACCAGGTCGATAGGTAATTATGAAGTCAAACTCGGCAAAGAATAATGCCCAACGGAGTTGTCTAGAGGATTGGGCTTTTGCGGTTTTCAAATATTGCAGGTTTCGGTGATCCGTAATCACAGTAACGGTGTGTCGGGCCCCCAGCAGATAATGCCGCCAAGCCTTAAAGGCAGACTTGATAGCCAGAAGTTCCTTGTCAGTAATCGTGTAATTGATTTCAGGAGGCGAGAATTTGCGGGACCAAAATGCCACGGGATGCAACTGATTGGTTACCGGGTCCTTTTGTGATAGAACTGCCCCCATGGCAAGGCTTGAAGCATCAGTTTCCACGATGTAGGGGAGTTCGGGGCGAGGGTGTTTTAAGATTGGTGCAGAGATAAATTTAGTCTTCAAATCCTGGAAAGCTTGTTCCGCCTCGGTAGACCATTCAAAACGTTTGTTTTTCTTTAACAAGGCAGTGATGGGCTGGACTATTCGAGATAATTCGGGGATAAACCTGCGGTAAAAGTTAGCGAAGCCTAACATGCTTTGCACACCTTTTACGGAGGATGGTGATGGCCATTTGAGAACTGCATCGACCTTCTTTGAATCCATACGCACTCCACCAGGTGATAATATGAATCCCAAGAATTCAACTTCAGTCACGTTGAAAACACATTTTTCCAACTTAGCGAAAAGTTTGTGTTGACGCAATCTTTCGAGGACCATTTTCACGTGTTTCCGATGTTCAGATTCCGATGAAGAATAAACGAGGATGTCGTCAATGTAAACAACAACACACACATCTATGAGCTCCCTGAGGACATTGTTCATAAAATATTGAAAGGCGGCCGGGGCATTACAAAGTCCGAAGGGCATGACCTGATATTCAAATAGCCCATACTTAGTGCGGAAGGCTGTCTTCCATTCATCGCCCTCTTTTACTCGTACCAAGTGGTAAGCTCCTCTAAGGTCCAGCTTTGTATATATGCATGCTTTTCTGACTTGGTCCAGGAGTTCAGGGATCAAAGGTAACGGATATCTATTCTTAATGGTGATCTGGTTCAGGGAGCGATAATCTATACAAGTTCTAAGGTCTCCTTCCTTTTTTGGAACGAAGAACAAAGCTGAAGAAGCAGGGGACATGGAAGGAAGAATAAACCCATTTGCCAGGTATTGATCCAGGTATTGTCGAAGGTGAAGGTTCTCAGGCTCGGTGAGGGCATAGATTCTACTACAAGGAGGAGTAGATCCAGGTATCAGGTCGATCTGGCAGTCATAAGACCTATGAGGAGGTAGAGAGTTAGCCTGATCCTTCCGGAAAACATCTTGGTATTCTAGGTATTCGGGAGGTAACTGGGGAGTCTCTGAAGAAATTGCTGCCAGTGCAACACCAGGTGGAGGGTGACAAGCAGAGACACATTCTGGAAACTGGACCGTTCTTGCTCGCCAATCGATCAGAGGATTGTGTTTCTCTAACCAAGGTATTCCTAGAATAATCTGAAACTGAGGGGCCTTGATCACATCGAACACGATCTTCTCATGGTGTCCATCTTGACTTACTAGCGTCACTTCTTGAGTGGTATGCGTTACTGGCCCGGAGGCTATCTCCGTACCATCCACCGTAGTAATGACGTCCTTTACAGCCTTGGGACAAAGAGTTAGATTCATCCTCAAAACCATTTCATGATCTATTCTTGTCGGGCGAGGTCGTTTCCCTGCTCAGAGTTTGTAACTTTGGTAACTGCAGCTCCTACTGCCTTCTTGGCAGGTTTCACCGGACAGTCTCGAAGAAAGTGCCCTGAGTTTCCGCAATAGAGGCATAATTGCAACTGTTTTCTCCTTTCCCACTCCTTTTGTGTTAGAGGACCTTTCAGACCCCCTATTTGCATGGGTTCCCCGGAGTCTACTCCTTTGGAAGGAGTTGGCGGTTTGGAAAATACTCGAGCATCAAACTTGGAATGATCGGCCTTCCTGTTCTGCAGTCTGTGATCTATTTGAACGACTAAGTCTATATAGTCCGAACAATCTTGTGGGGGATTCACTACTTGGGCTAACACATCTTTGAGCTCTCCGCGTAGACCTCTATAAAACAGCGTAATCCTTTTGTCCTCAGGCCAGTGAGTTTCCACTATCAGTCTGTTGAAAGACGCAATATAAGCCAAAAGGTCTTGATTACCTTGTCGCAACGAAAGAAGCTCATTGTCCAAGGTCTGCCCCTGTGAATGTCTTGCGAACAGTTTTTCCATACTGAGCTGAAAAGCTTGAAAATCATGGAGGACCGGATCATCTTGATTTACTAGAGGGATCGACCAGTCTGCCGCATTGCCACTAAGGTACGAAAGCACGAAAGCTACTTTAGCTTGATCAGTTGGAAAGGCTGCTGGCCGGCATAAGAAATGCAACCGGCACTGATTGATAAATACTGCAAACCTCTTTGGGTCACCAGAAAATCGTTCGGGCGGAGCCAGAGGTACATTCCCAGGTAGGTTGATCTGCACTGGATTCATAGAGGATGTAGAAGGCAGATTTCCCCCAGATGCGGGTAACGGGGTCTGTCCGGCTTGTGACTGTAGCAATTGTCTAGCGAGGTCATCTGTTCGCTCCTTGGATATAATCAGTTCCCTTCTTAGAGCGTTCGTTTCCTGACGGGCTGCATGCACTTCTGCCCTTAGTTCCCCAAGTAACTGGGCTAGCTGGTCGGTATCCCAGGTTTCCATAGCGCCTGGACGGGAGTTTTGTGGTAGGCTTTGCGTTCTGTAACGCTCACCTGATTCCCGTAGAGGCGCCGGTCTTGACTGGGCGTATACCGTATCTTCAAAGGTGATGTGTAACACACGGCTGGCTCTTTGGGCTGGACCTCTGTGCACTGTATGTCTGGCTCGAAGGGTAAGATGTCTGCAGATAGAAAATGTGGGATTAATGAACTGGGTTATTGAATGTCTCTCTCTTCTTCCCTTTCTCTTCTCCTGTAGAACCCCAAAGGTTAACGCTCTCACCTTAGGTAAGTGAACGCCGTGCTCTCCATCTGCCTCGAGGCAGGGTGCTGTAACCAGTTTCTTCACTGGATAAGGGGAGCAGGCCTCTTTACTTAAGAGGACTGCTGTCCGTCGTTTACTGCACGAACGGTAAGTTTCGAGTAATTCTAATGTCTTTAAAGTCTTTAGTAATGATGTCTCTTGTTTTGCAGGGTTCCGGCGATGGCGGATGGCGGGCTGAAGTGAGTTGAAGATGGAGCCCGAGTGATGAATAGAAGCGCCTGGAAGCACGTAAGTAAGCGCTTGTTGCCTGCTTCACGATGCGCTCTAACTGTCTTTTTATTTTGCAGGTACAAGTTCGGGGCGGCTGCAGGGTGCCGGAATACCCACTGGGTTAGATGTGGAAAGGAGTAATGGCACGTGAGTATTAAAGTTCCCCAATGTCTTTAAACGCACCTTGTTTTGTCTTTCAGATGCGGGATGCAGCGCCGAAGGCCTCCGGAGCGTGCAAAGAGTTGGTAAGCTTTTGTCTTTCAGATGCCGGAATGCAGTGTGAAGACCTCCGGAGCGCACGAAGAGTAGGTAAGCCTTTGTCTTTCAGATGCCGGAATGCAGCGTGAGGCGTTGGTGACAGCCGATGGACCAGGTAAGTGAAGAGCTGTCACTGAAGACCGTAATGCTAACCTGTTCTTTCTTGTCTTAATAGGTGTTGCTGAAGACTGGATTCAGAATGGTAAGCCTTTTTCCTTAGGCCCAGGATCAGATGCAGAAGACACGATGAGCGTTCTGCTGCTGAGGATGCAGAATAACGCAAAGCAAGATTCATCCATCGGGTGTGGTTTAAATAGCCTCCTGTAGTGCTTAGGTGTCTCCTTCCACAGCCACGCCTAGGTAAGAAAAGAGTTCCTGCTTTCCAGAAGAGTTCCAGTGTTCTGAATCTAGGGAGTGGCTCCTGCCCCACCCAACAGGAAAAGTAGTTCCAAACAGAAGAGGATCAGAGACTCAACTGGCAGGCAAGTAAGCAGCATGGTCTGCTGCAGGTAAGTCCACCCAAGCATTATGAGCCCGGCGCTTCCAGCGCTGGGACTGGGCATATTTATGAGCCTGGTGCCACTGGCGCCAGGACTGGGTCCAAAAGGTCCCAATTGGGACTGGTTGGCACTCGGAACCTGGGTTATGGATCTGCTTCCAAGGGAGTTGGGAAAACCCTGACCTTTTGGAAGCAGAGATCATGACAGCTTTCTGGGGCATGGGTCCAAAATACTTTCAGCTATCCTTCCGCAAATGCCTCCCCTCTCAAGCTTTTTGCTCCTCTACCTCCAACTCCCTCAGGGTCAGTCGTTGTTTTCAAAGAAACGAGCTGGGGGTAGATCTCTGTCTTCGGCTGGGGCCTCCCTCTAGAACAGCCTCCCTGCCACTCTAAAACTTGTGGAGAACCATCTCCGGTTCCGGAGGCACCTCAAGACCTTCCTCTTTTCTTCTGCCTTCGCTCCCCCTCTCCCATGCTGATCTGTTCTCTCTTGGCACCGTGCACCTGGTCACGCTCTGTCCTCCGGGCCCAGGTACCTGCTCACCCTGCCACCCTCCCGCACTGCCTCCGGGCCACCCCTTGCACTGAGGTCTGTAGCTGTACCCATACAGCCCCCCTTTTTTTCTTCCTGCACTTATCAGACCTACCCTGCCTGCTGCCTTAAACCTAGCACTTGCAAATTGCTGGCTGCACTAAAACTGTTTGCTGCCTTTATTATTTATTTATTGTTATTTATCTGTTTCTCCTCTGCTTCGCACTTTCCACTTCTCCCCCCTTCCCTGCACTTTTCCCCTCCCCTCTCCCATGCATTTGTGCATTATCAATGTCACTGAGCCTAGTAAGATCGCTGTTTTGTTCTCCCCTGTTCCCCTCCCTTGCCCTGTCGCGCTCTGAAACACTTGTGTACGAGCGCGATAGAAATAAAATATTAATATCAATTCATGTAAAATCGGTGAATTGCCTGAAGTGTTGCTTATTCAGGAAATAATGTCTAAATTATCGTTACATGTAGATGGATTTGTAACGTATCTTTCATGGCCACTAACCAAGTGTCCTCATTTCCTCCTTCCAAAGGATCCAAATGGACCCTGTCCTGGCGCCTTTAGCGCCAGGCTCATAAGAAAGTGTGCTTTGCACACCTTGGGTCCAAGGCACATGTATCCAGGCCTGGCATGGCCATCAGAAAGCATTGGAAGGCACGTGCAATCATCTATGGGAGTGGTGAGGTGGGGCCACAAGGCGGAGCTAAAGGGGAGTGGCTAGGGCCAGACTATTTAAGCCGGCCCCACCCACATGTTGAGGCTTTGCGTTAATCGGCTGTATGCAGTGTAACGCTTACCGCCGTCTGAAGCTTTTACCTGTCTCCAGCTCTGCATCTTCTGATTCCAGCTTCACATCTTCGGCGCGCACCGATTCCATCTGTACATCTTCAACGCGCACCTTACCTGGATCCAGCTATACCATCACCCGGAGTGTACCCAACCTCGATCCGGCATCTCCAACGCGCACCGTACCTGTCACCTCGAATCCATCTTCTATTGGGCGCCTCTTCCTTACCTGTCGGAGTCTTCGTTCACGCAGAAGTCTTCTTCTCATCAGGCATCCTCGTGGTTCTTCCATCTCGCAGCCGCAAACAGCTTCCCGGATAGCCGTTCTCCATTTTCCGACGCCAGGCCATCCCTGCAAGAAATAAAGACAGCACAAGGTTAGAAACCGCATAAACATTTAACGCTTTGCCGCACAACACCTAAGCCTTGCGTTTCATTTAGAAACCTACTTACCTACTAGTGGGGTCTGCTCCATTCTTTTCTGACACTCAGCGGAGCCATCTCCAACACCTATTGGGGAAAAGAAAGACACTATTAAGGATACAGACAATAATCATTGGGAAAGACTTTACAGAAACATACAGACAATAATTATTGTTATCAACACTCACCTCCCACGAGGATTGATTGCAGCCGGTCTGGGCCATTATGCATACGGGCCAGTGAAGCAACTGGGTCCATCTATAGCGCCCCTGCTGAAGAGAAGCAGGATGGAGAGCTCATCTTTGCAAAATAACAGGCGAGAGCATATGGGAAAACGCTTGCGCATCTCATTCTGGCACGAGGGGTTCGAGGGGGATCGCAATTCAGCCACAGCATTCTCACTGCCTCTTACCTTCCCCCCAAGGGCATTGCCAGCAACCTGACCAGACCAAATCGCTGCAGCTGAGGGTAAAGCAAGATCCAGGGGGACCAAATCCAGGGAGAGCTCCTACCGTGCCCCAACGTCCCCGCAGAGACCAGGTGAGTGTAACAGTATCACATAATGCCATTCTAGGCGATTCTGGTAGACCATCAGGAAGGCTTGCCATTTTGAATAAGATTTCAAATCATGCAAAATCGAGGTTGTTTTGGTCACATAATGATATTCTGGCTGTGGAATATCAATTGCTGCCCAATTCTTTGATAGTTTTTTTTAGTTATATGTATTTATTTTAATCCATTGAAGAAATCCCTTGAAGATTATTTTGATTCCCTTGATCTAGTGCTTGAAGCAGCAGCTATCGCTAATCCCAACTACCATATAATCATTGGTGGGGATTTTAACGCTCTATGTATTGAGAGATCGTCTTTAACTGATAGTTATCGATTGCAGACCGCACATTCTAACTCTATTCGCAGAGGGAAAATTTGGATGCAGTATCTTGAAACCTGGAATTGTTATTTGTTTAACTTCTGCCCTAGTATCTCGCCAATTACTCGGTCAAGGGGTTCTGCTTCATCATGTATTTACTTTTTCTTTGTTTCATCAAATGTATTGCCTACTGTGAACCCTGTGCTGATAGCTTACACTCCATACAGTGACCATTTCCCTATCAGCCTTGAAATTAAAGCTTGCAATGTTTTTCTTGACATCAAACCAGAAACTGCTTAAACTCGGGTGCACAGATCGTCTCTTTCCGTTCATTGGTCGCCTAAATTATGTTGAAGTTTAAGTTATTTGGTTAACAGAGACCTATGGCGTATGGATGTTCATTATTGTGTGAATTCTGCTTATGAGAGGGAGGAATGGAATGCAAACCTAATAAGAGCACTTGTCAAAGCTCTTGCTCTTGGTGCACGGAATAAGGCTCTAATATATAAGAAACCGTACAGTGTCGAAATTACAAAATACAAATCCGATAAAAACAAGATGCTCAAAGCACTACAAAAGGCTTTCATATCCTCCAATCAATACACCTCTAGTAAACATCGTATCCTACAAAGATATAAGAGCAACTTGAAAGTGATCAAACACCAAATTCAAGGTGCAGACAATCAGAAATTGCTCACCATGATTTGTAAACGGGAGGTTCGCAATGTATGGGAAATGTTAAGAGGTAGTTCCAAACCTACTACTATGAATATGTTAGCTGCAATCTCTGCGGAGTTATGGCAGATCTATATTTCATCTAAATTTAGTTTACCCATATCTTTTGCTTGTAGGAATCATGTGTTCTTAAACACTGGCCAGAGTAACGACTTGACTTTTTCAATTAAAGAAATCGAATGGGCAATCGGACGATCTAAAAATTCCAAGGCGGCAGGTCCGATGGTATGCCGCCTTGTATATTTAAATCGGATCCTAAATTTTGGTCTGTGGTGCTTCACGGAAAATGTGATCACATCTTGCATACCACAAATATACCTCTTTCATGGTGTAATGCTCTAATAATTCCGATACATAAAAAAGGTGATCCTCAAGATCCAAAAAATGTTTGTCCGATTGCCCTCATGGATTCTGCAGCAAAAATATTTGCTATTCTCCTATTAAAACATCTAGAAAGCCACATTGAAGCAAATGGCATCTACTCCAAATCACAAGTGGGGTTCAGGAGAAAAATGCGGTGGTACTTGCTCATTTGTTGGCACCTACCCAGATCACTGCTACGGGCCCAATCTCTGCGGCAGCTTTAGATCTTTCCTCTGCCTTTGATGCGGTTGTAAGGGACATACTGTGGGCTAAAATGCTCAAAATGGGGTTTCCAAGGCGATTAGTGCAATTGATTGCTCGACTTCACACCAACACCTCTTTTCAGGTTCGGGTGAATCGGGATGGTGCTGCTACAGGGCTAATTCCAACTATGACGGTGTCAAGCAAGTTTACAACCTTGCAGCAACTCTTTTTAATCTTTACATCTGTGACATTGACCAACTATGGACGGAAGTAGGCATGTACCCAGCAAGGTTAGGTTCCTTACACTTACGTTGGCTTTGCTTCGCAGACAACATTATTTTACTAGACAGAACCCCTTCGGGTTTGCAATAAAAATTAGATGGTTTCCAAAAGTTTGCGACTGCACATAATCTCCAAGCCAATTCGACAAAATCTAACATCATTATTTTTGCTAATAACAAACGCACCATATTCTATCAATGGACTATGGATAGACTAAATATCACAAGAGTGGCGTCTCTACGCTACTTGGGTTATCAGCTTACGGAATCCAATTCTTTAAAAATCTGGATAGAAGGCTTGAAGGAGAAGAGCCGTCCATTACTCTCGCAAATGAGAATTATCTATCAGAAGTTTCGTAGATTTTCTTTATTACCGATTTTAGATTTTTATTTACTTAAAGTGGAGCCCATCTTACTTTACGGTTTGGACTTATGTTTGTTGAATATGGACGATGTTCTGGATAGGTTGAAAGGGCAGACGTGGAAAAAAACTTTGGGATTTCCGCTAACCGTCCCGAACTCTATAGTCCGCCATGAACTTATTATAGTTTCCTTATCCGCAAGAGCACCTGGTGTAAACTATCTATATATGCCAAAATGCTAGCCCCAGTAAGGAACTCATTATATCAAGATCTTAATCTGCTCTTGACTAAGCAAAGTGTTCTATCACTTATGGTATTTGCTAGTCAAATGCAGCAGTTGCTTGCTGGGATTAATGTTGACTCCGATGACCTATTGTTGGGTCTCCCAAATGTGAAACGAAAGCTATTTGACATGGATTGGATCTGGACGATTCACATGAACAACACCTATAAGACTTATAGAGATTATGCATCCTTTGTAACAAAAAGGAATTTTCGCCCAGGTTACATCCTGAAATGTCCCTGTTCAAGATTCGATATATGTACATGAGATTTAAATTAAATCAGTTATCAACTTTAGAACGTGTGCATTACAAATTTTATGATACCGAGTGCAGAAGCCATTACTGTCGGTTTTTGTCAGATTCATGCCCAAGAAGAAACATTAAAACACTTGGTTGTGTATTGCCCTCACCTTGAACAACTAAGAGAACAGCTTCTGGGTGAAAGCTTCCCAGAATTCTCACAAATTGCACGTGAATCTTTTTGGGTAAGGGTGATGCGTGGGGACAGTATGAGACTTATCTTGGCACTGGCTAGATATTTATTTAAACTCAAAGAAGCGCTTGTAAAATTGAATATATCAAGGAGTGAGGATAGTTAAATGAAAGCTTATGTATTTTTACTTGGGTTGTGAACAGCGGTAGATATTATCCAATGTTGTCTCTGTTAGGAACATATGTTACAGTGAATATTTATATGTAAATGCTTCATCCTTGGTTTAATGATCTTAGTGTATATGTTTTTATGATGTTGTGTAGATTTTAATAAGTTATGTTGTTGCTTTCCTTTTGTGTATATGATATGCTTTTGTGTTTTCTAAAGCTTCTTTGAATGAACCATATATATTTTCATAATAAAAAAAATGGCTTCCGTTTAGTGAATGTTTTCTAACTGACTGTGTAATAAATTAATATGTGTTTTACCAAGAAACCTTGAGTATAAGAGTCTATTTGAATACTTGTGATTGTAGACCTCTATGTAACATCATTACAGCTCACATTCCGTCTTGAGATAAGCCTGGCTGCTCAGCTTGCTACTAAAAACTGTGTGGTACAGAGTTATACCAAAGGTTGGTTTTGCTTACACCTGTAGTCATAGTTGTGTGTAGTGGTCCCAGAGGGTACTGCATACAAAATTTGCCTAATATATAGGCAGATATATAAATGGTTGAAACAAATTAATCAGAACAAAAATCAAAAAGCGCTAAACAGAAGCAACATCATTACTTATACAAAAAGAATACCTGGCTTGTACCTCTTCTCATCCAACGATATAGACAGACTATCTTTTCCTTCCAACAAATCAACACACATCGTCAAGCTAATTCTGAAAACCACCAAAGGGGACCACTCCAATCCCTTCTGTCATGCGGCTCAGATATTAAAAAATTAGGTGTGGAAGTTTTTACCACCATTCCCATGTTGCACCAACTAAACCTCCATCTTACACCAACCGACACTGTTACAGATTCCAAACGACAAGCTATGTTTGGACAACAAGTAACAGAAACGGAAACAACTCGAGCAAAAGGAATAAGCGCAGTTCATGTAAACAAAGACAGCAAGAAATTACTATCTCTCCTCCCGGACATCATCTCACAAGTGTTCCAACGTTTGAACATGTCTGATGCACAGCTTTAGATCCCGAAATGTACTAAATTATTAAGGTGAAACACACAATCTCCTCTTTCATTTCAGCACAAGGAAATCACTGAAATCATTTTCAAGGATTATGATATAGTTTTATTCCAAGAAACGTGGCTTACAACTGAACTATATCTTGATGGTTTCACTTTTGTGTCTCAGTTGGCAATTAGTTCCATGCGTGGGCGCCCTTCTGGAGGTCTTTTGACAGCTGTTAAAAATATGATAGGCCATAATATTGAATGTATTAGTAACGATATCCAAGCTTTCTGGTACTTAGGTGTAACATCAACGGGGGTGTAACAGTCAAGCGTCTCCAAATAATCAACATCTATTGGAAACCAGGTGCCCGCACATTGGGCCTCATTATGACTCTGGTGGCAGCCGAGCAAGTAAATACTGGTATGGCTGCTGCCAGAGTCATTAATCTTCCGGCACCCGTCAATGGAGACTTACCAGGGCATTACAGCCCCGGCAGACCCGGTAATTCCCCGTTGCCGGGTGCCGGAAAATATTACTCCCGATTCCCATTGAGTCGTATTGGACTCAATGGGAATGGGGAGGACGGATGCACCAGCACCATTCATGAATGTTGCAGGTGCATGTTACGCTCACCTGGCTCCCACATAGGTGTCGATCTGAACTGGACAGCTGCGGTCTCCACCAATGTGGCACGTAGGGCCGAGATGACAGACTGGACTGGCCCACCTAGCTTCGTTTGCTTGGCCAGTAGGAATATTCTTCTGCAAATGGAGAAAGGGAATTAACCACCCGTGGAGTTGAGCGTAAATCCCCCCACCCCCACTGTTCTCCACACAGATCACCTTTGATGTCCCCTCTTTAGTCTCACCTGATGGTTTGAAAAGATGAGCTCTCCATCCTGCATTGAGCGCAGGGGCGCGTTGATAACCAGTTGCTTCACTGGCTTGAAGGAATTGGTGAGTTCCAGAACAATATTGACTCCGAGATTCCCGGCAAGACGCCGTAAGTATGTAGTTTGTAAGAGTTCAAATGCCTGACTTTCACTCTTGTGCGATTCCTTGCAGGTTGCAGTTTGACCTTAGTGAAGAGTTCCTCGTGGCAACCAGTAATATTCTGGTAAGGATTTGTATTTTCCGACACAGTTCGATAAAATAATGTCATTATGTAACCTGTTGCCTTCTCCCTTATTCAGGTGCTGAGAGAAAGTATGAAGTCTCGGGGAATAATACCTCTGGCGGTAAAATCAGGTAAGTCTATTGTGGTGAGGAGGGTTCCGCTTGTTAGTTCCATTGTTTCACCTTGCTGTCGTTTTGTTTCCCCTTAGGGGCCGGGGTTCGGCGAAGATGCAGTGGAAGCTGCGCCGACCCCTGAAGAGGAATAGTAACCCCGGTGGTAAAATCAGGTAAGTCTATGTTACTCATCGGACGGGAAGTATACCAAATCGGTGGCCGGAAGGCACAGAACTGAACTATTGATTGAAGAGGTAGGTCGGGGCCTCCAACCTAGCCTCCTCTCTGTGTGGGCACAAGACCTTTTTAACGATATGACCCTCTGCTGGGTAAGACCAGGCAGAGGGACTGATAGCTCAAAAGGGCAGGGAGGACACGCCGCCAAGAACCCAGCTGTAAAGGAAAAACAAGAGGTGAGCAATTGGAAATTTAAGAAAGATCCATTTCCCTCGATACTTCTTTCTAGTAGTACCTGAGCTATGCCCTCCCCTTGATTCAAGGCAACCGGAACCACCTACAAGTAAGAGATGAGAATGTAAGCTATCCTGCTATAGTTGTCAATTAGCTAAGGAGAATGGATAATCATACAAAAGAAAACCCTTACCACTGATGTGCTGTTGAGTCTGTGTTGTCCCAAAGAGTTCATAAAAACGGAAGTGCAAAATAACAAATGTGTAGGTTAGTTACGGAAACTGAACGCGGGCGGAACGAGAGCCGCACTAGAGTTGGGTAGGTGCACTATCCGCAAAGCGTCTCTGTGCACTACTGAAGAATGTCCAATGGAAGTCTGATTGTGGAAAGGATGGTAACAGCAACAATAAAGGACACAAGTGAGTTGGAGTATTGCAGGTGATATAGTTCAGCGGCAAGGTACAATGAGTACAGGAGATATGCTTGTTAGCAAGTGGTGAAAAGAAGAGTCTTACCGATGCCGTGATCACAAGGTTCCAAAAGCGGCAGGCACAAGCAGTCCGTGAACGAGGAAACAGGTCTGGTACACGGGTAAGTAGTTTTCCAAAAAGCGACAGGCAAAAGCAGTCAGTGAAGGAGGAAACAGTTCTGGTACACAGGTAAGTAGTTTTCCAAAAAGCGGCAGGCAAAAGCAGTCCGTGAAGGAGGAAATAGGTCTGGTACACATGTAAGTAAAGTAGGATTGAAGACGGAACTTCTAAATACCGGGATGCAACTTTAATCAGAAGCAGCGTTTCGCCCGGTTCCGAGGTTTAAATCGGGAAGGAGAAGGCGGAACTGGACGAAACCGAGGCTCACGCATCATCGCCTCTCAGCTGACAGCGGGAGGCGGAAAGCTGGGAATCGTAGTCCAAACTTGCCGCATAGTGCTGCGGAGTGAGCCGAAGCCACTATTTTCCAGGGCAGTTGCCAGTGGGCGTAGAATGGGTTTGCAAAATGACGCATACCCTTACGGAGGGCAATAACCCTCCTGCGGGCCTGCCGAGGCGTAACAGCATCCACCCCCAAAGGCGGCACCACCCTCCTACAGGCATGGAAGCGGCGAAGCAGGGCCGGGGCATGAATATTAGATAAAGGCTCCCAAGACCTATCCTCAGGGACAAAACCCTTCCAGTCAACCAGGTAAAAAGGACGACCCCTCCGAAGTCGAAAATCCAGGATATCAGCCACCTCAAACTCATCATTGCCATCCACCCGCACCGGGGGTGGGCGGACCGGCAACCCCATGTTGGCCGGACAAGGCTTCAGCAAGCTGACATGAAACACTAGGTGCTGTTTCCAGGACGAGGGCAATGAAAGACGCACAGCAACTGGATTTAAGACCTTAGTGACAGGAAAGGGACCCACAAACTTGGGTAAGAGCATTCTTTTACCAGGCATTCTCAGGTTGCGTGATGACAGCCAAACCTTCATACCCACACGATAGTTGGGTGCAGGTGTCTGATGCATGTCTGCAAATTTCTTTGCCTTTGCCTGAGCATGCAGCAGGTGTTGACGAACGACCCCATGAATGGACTTGAGGTCCCGAACACACGCATGAGCCGCTGGATTGTCAATGGGAAGGTCAGGATCCAGGGGCAAGGACCGCGGATGGTGTCCGTAAAGTGCAAAAAAGGGAGATACACCATAAGCGGCATGCAGAGAATTATTATAAGCGAATTCAGCGGGTGGTAGCAACGCCAACCAAGAGGACTGGAAACGAAGTGTGAGGCAGCGTAGGTATTGCTCGAGAGTAGCGTTGAGCCGTTCAGTCTGCCCATCTGTTTGTGGATGGAAGGCAGAGCTGAACCTGTCATCAATGCCAAGAGATGCCGTCAGAGCCCTCCAGAAACGTGACGTAAACTGCGGTCCGCGATCCGAAACCACAATAGAAGGCAGACCAAAGAAACGAAATACGTTTTTAAGGAACAATGAGGCCAATGTCGGAGCAGAGGGCAAACCCGCACAAGGAATGAAAAGCGCCATCTTTGTGAAATAATCAATTACCACCCAGATGGTATCAAAACCGTCAACCGGTGGCAGGTCTACAATGAAATCCATAGAGACCATGTACCATGGCTTGTGAGGGACCGGGAGTGACTGCAACAAACCCACAGGTTTAGACCGGGAGACCTTACATTGAGCGCACACAGAACAGGAGGCCAAATAGTTAACCACGTCTTGAGACATAGATGGCCACCAGGCCCAACGACGGAGCAAGTCCAGAGTCTTCTTTTGTCCTGGATGAGCTGCTATCAAGGAGTCATGGGACAAAGCAAGGGCCTGGAGACGAGCTTTCCCCGGGGGCACAAACAGGCGGCCCTGAATATAGGGAAGTCCTTGTACCATGTCAAGATTTAGGGCTACACATTCCTCTTTATGTGTATTCACCCAGTCCGAGATTAAAGAACGGAGCAAAGGGCGTGGAGTACATGCACATACTACCCTAGAAGGCAGCAGAAGAGGGCAATCGGGTTTGCTTTGCTCCGGGTGAGAGGGCAGGCGAGACAAGGCGTCTGCACAAAAGTTGAGACGGACTGGCCTATACGTGATGGTGAAATTGAACTGAGAAAAGAAAAGGTGCCAGCGGGCCTGCCGGGCAGTGAGACACTTCATTGACTTGAATGCCAATAGACTCCGATGGTCAGAGAACACAGTAACCGGATGACGGGCCCCCAATAGGTGATGACGCCATTCAGAGAAAGCGTCCTTGACTGCCAGCAATTCTCTTTCCGTGATAGGATAGTTGCGTTCATATGGTGTCAGTTTTCTTGAAAAGTACGCAACCGGATGAATCTCACCCGAGTCCTGACAGGGTTGCGACAGTATAGCCCCGATGGCCGTCCCAGAAGCATCAGCTTCCACAAAAAAGGGTAGGAGCGGATCGGGATGTTGCAGCACTGGAGCTGAAGAAAAAGCCGCTTTTAAGGCCTCGAAGGCGGATCGCGCTTCTGCTGTTTTGAGCTAGTTAAAGCCGTCAAAGGAGCAGAGATAGTAGAAAATGAAAAGATAAAGCGCCTGTAAAAGTTCGAGAACCCCAGGAATGACTGTAGGGCTTTGGTTGTAGTAGGGACAGGCCATTCCAAAACGGCCTTAACCTTGGACTGGCTCATCCGGATGCCCCGATTGGTAAGGTCATAACCTAAAAACTCAACCTCCGATGAATTGAAGATACACTTCTCGGCTTTGACAAAGAGACGGTTCTCTCTCAGTCTTTGTAAGACGAATCTCACATGTTCGGTGTGTTCACTCTTGGATGAGGAGTAAATCAGTATATCGTCTAGGTAGACCACAACAAACCGGTCCAGACAATCGTGAAAGACATCGTTCATGAAGGCCTGAAAGGTGGCCGGGGCGTTACACAGCCCGAAGGGCATCACCAGGTATTCAAATAACCCGTACCGGGTCTTGAAGGCAGTTTTCCACTTGTCCCCCTCTCTTATGCGAACTAGGTTGTAGGCACCCCTCAGGTCAAGTTTGGTAAAGATTATAGAAGAACCTAGCTGATCCAAGAGACAGAGATCAGGGGAAGAGGGTACTGGTTCTTAACTGTGATTGCGTTTAATGCCCTGTAATCAATGCAAGGGCGAAGGTCGCCTTCTTTTTTAGGAACAAAAAACAGAGGAGACGCTGCCAGTGATCTCGATGGTCTGATGAATCCTGTAGCCAATGCCTTGTCAATGTACTCTTTTAGCACTTTGTCTTCTGGCAGTGTGAGCGAATAAACCCTGCCAGCAGGTATTTTAGCCCCCGGTATCAGGTCGATAGGACAATCATGTGGCCTGTGTGGGGGCAGCTGGTCTGCTCCACCTTTATCGAAGACGTCCCGAAAGGAAGCGTATTCGACAGGGATGCATGTTTCGATGGCATTGGTAATGGCACCTATCAAGGCCATTGAGGCCACCAGGGCTTGACAGGAAGTACCGGAAATGCTACTAGTCTGAAAACACCTTTCGTTACAGACTGAGGAAGGAAATTGTACCACCTTCCTGGCCCAGTCGATGTCAGGATTGTGGTGCTGTAACCACGGAATTCCCAAAATTTTCACGAAGCTGGGGGGCCTTAATTAGGTCAAATGTGAGTGTTTCAGTTTGTCCATCGTCCATCTGCATACGGACGAGAGACGTGCTTTGAGTAACAAGACCCAAGACCAGAGAAGAGCCGTCTACCGCATGTACGGCTTCAGGTTGTGGTTTAGAAACCACAGGAACGTTATTGCTCATGGCATAGTCATAATCCATATAATTCCCAGTAGTACCGGAATCAATTATAGCCTGAGACGAGAAAGAACAGTCAGTTGTAGTGGTAAATACCACTGGCAGACTAACAGGTATGGTAATTGCCACATTCGAGTCCAAAGATAATACCCCCGGCGTAGGGACTCCTGCTATCGCCGGGTTCTGGCGTTTCCTGTCTTCTTAACGGGTCTTTTTGGACAATCCTTGAGTTGGTGCTCAGACGAACCACAGTACATACATAAATTGTTGGATCGTCGGTGTTCACGTTGTGCAGGAGACAACGGACCACGCACTGCCCCTATCTGCATAGGTTGAGAAGAAGCAGAGGAAGGAGGATTAACGGAATCAAGGGAAAGGGGTACTGGAGTCACATTTTTCCGTTCTCCCTTCCTTTCAGATCGTCTAGCGTCTATTTGTAACACCAAATCAAGCAACTCCCCGAATGTGGTAGGAATTACTGGCACAGTATCCAGGATGTCTTTTAACTCCTCAGACAATCCTTTGTAGAATACCGCAGATTTCTTCTCTTCTGGCCAATCCGTCTCGGCTGCCAACTGATTGAACCTAGTGAGGTATGTAAACAAGGAAGACGTACCCTGACGTAAATTCAAGAATTCTAGGTCCGTGGCCTGTGACTTGTACCGGGTATCAAACACCCTATTCATGGCTGTGATGAGAGCGTCACAGTCACACAAAACATAGCTATTGGATTCAAGCAAGGGATTAGCCCAGGCTGCCGCTGTCCCTCCAAGGTGTGAAAGGACAAAGGCCGCCTTCGTGGTGGGATTGGGAAAGGCAGAAGGGCGACAAAGAAAATGCAATTTGCATTGGTTGATAAATGTCCGGTACTGCTTTGGGTCACCAGTAAAACGTTCCGGAGGGGCCAATGGGAATTGGGTGGCCATCAGAACAGGGCCAGAGGTGAACCCAGAGGTGGAGGCTGAATGGGCTCCAGAACCTGAGGCAGTAGCACCGGACTGATCAATCCCCAGAGTCTAGGGTGCAGGAAAAGGCCTCATGTTGTCAATCCGCTGGTGTAAGGCATCATGCGCGGCAGTCATGTCTGCCCGTAGTTCAGATACCAAATGAACCAGAGTGGCCAACGGATCCGCTTCTTCCATGGCTTCTGATTCTGTTACTCACCGGACGGGAAGTATACCAAATCGGTGGCCGGAAGGCACAGGACTGAACTATTAATTGAAGAGCTAGGTCGGGGCCTCCAACCTAGCCTCCTCTCTGTGAGGGCACAAGACCTTTTTAACGATATGACCCTCTGCTGGGGAGGACCAGGCAGAGGGACTGATCGCTCAAAAGGGCGGGGAGGACACGCCGCCAAGAACCCAGCTGTAAAGGAAAAACAAGAGGTGAGCAATTGGAAATTTAAGAAAGATCCCTTTCCCTCGATACTTCTTTCTAGTAGTACCTGAGCTATGCCCTCCCCTTGATTCAAGGCAACCGGAACCACCTACAAGTAAGAGATGAGAATGTAACCTATCCTGACTATAGTTGTCAATTAGCTAAGGAGAATGGATAATCATACAAAAGAAAACCCTTACCACTGATGTGCTGTTGAGTCTGTGTTGTCCCAAAGAGTTCATAAAAACGGAAGTGCAAAATAACAAATGGGTAGGTTAGTTAGGGAAACTGAACCCGGGCGGAACAAGGGCCGTACTAGAGTCGGGTAGGTGCACTATCCGCAAAGCGTCCCTGTGCACTACTGAAGAATGTCCAATGGAAGTCTGATTGTGGAAAGGATGGATGCCGTGATCACAAGGTTCCAAAAGCGGCAGGCACAAGCAGTCCGTGAACGAGGAAACAGGTCTGGTACACGGGTAAGTAGTTTTCCAAAAAGCGGCAGGCAAAAGCAGTCCGTGAAAGAGGAAACAGGTCTGGTACACGGGTAAGTAGTTTTCCAAAAAGCGACAGGCAAAACCAGTCCGTGAAGGAGGAAGCAGGTCTGGTACACGGGTAAGTAGTTTTCCAAAAAGCGGCAGGCAAAAGCAGTCCGTGAAGGAGGAAACAGGTCTGGTACACAGGTAAGTAAAGTAGGATTGAAGACGGAACTTCTAAATACCGGGATGCAACTTTAATCAGAAGCAGCGTTTCGCCCGGTTCCGAGGTTTAAATCGGGAAGGAGAAGGCGGAACTGGACGAAACCGAGGCTCACGCATCATCGCCTCTCAGCTGACAGCGGGAGGCGGAAAGCTGGGAATCGTAGTCCAAACTTGCCGCAGAGTGCTGCGGAGTGAGCCGAAGCCACTATTTTCCAGGGCAGTTGCCAGTGGGCGTAGAATGGGTTTGCAATATGACGCATACCCTTACGGAGGGCAATAACCTTCCTGCGGGCCTGCCGAGGCGTAACAGTCTATGGGGGGGTAACTAGTATTCCTCTGTGTATTCCCTTGGCTCACCTTGCTGTTCTTGTCTTCTCCTTAGGTGCCGGAGTGCGGCGGGAACATGCAGGAGGATGCGGTGGAATGTGAAGATGCTGCGAAGGCCGGTTAGTTCTGCGGGGCGCTGCAGCTGGTGAGGCGATGCGCATAAAATAACTTCTTTCTTCCAGCTCGAAGGCACGATGGATCGGGAATTCATGTAAGGGTCAAAGGTATTGCTCTTGTTCTAACCTTTTCTCCTTCTTTCTCCCTTTTTCTAGGAGCTCCAAACTCGAGGCGGGCATGGCAGAAGACTGGATGCAGACTTGCAGGCACGGTGAGCGTTACGCTGCTGGATGCAGAATAACACGAAGCGTGTGCTGCTCTTCGGTTGTGGCTTCAATAGCCTCCAAAGTAGTTCCAGGTAAGTATTCCTCCACAGCCCCACCCGAGTAAAAAATAGTCCCTAGATAAAGTAGCCCCTTCCAAACCTCTTTGGGCTTGGAGCTCTTGCAGCATGGTCTGCATCAGGTAGGTTTTAATCTATGAGCCTGGCGCCTCTGGCGCCAGGACTGCACCCAATAGCCCCTAGCAGGGGTTGTAGGGCTGCCTTGGGATAACTTGATGCCTGCTTCCAGGGTTGCTGGACTTGGTCTGGGTCCCCGGGGGTGGGCATCATGACAGCACTCCCCCCCAAGGCCCCTCCTAAAGTCGTTCTTCCCTGTGGTTTCGGTTTGTCTGGGAAATTTCGGTGGAATTTTTTCACCAATCGAGGTGCATGAACATGGTCACTAGGTTCCCATGACCTTTCCTGTGGACCATTACCTTTCAGGTCGATTAAATAAAAAAGTTTTGACTTTATCAGCTTGGAGTCCAGGATGTTCTTAACTTCAAATTCGGGTTCTCCATCTACAAGGATGGGGTCTGGTGGCTTGGTTAGTCTTGTCCCTGGTTGCACTGGCTTCAAAAGTGACACATGAAAGACGGGGTGAATTTGCATATTAGCAGGTAAGTCCAACTTGACAGCCACCGGGTTGATAATGGCCTTAATAGAGTAAGGCCCCAAATATCTGGGGTTAAAGGTCCTTGTTCCCTTTAGAGATATATGGTTTGTGGCTAACCATACTTGGTCCCCTATCTGGTATTGTGGAGCATCACTTCTATGCCGATCAGCATCTTTCTTGTATTTTTCTTTCGCCTGTTTTAAATGTATAGTTGCTTCCTTAAAGGCTTGTGTAATCTTAGCGTGCAGATGGTCCACTGCGGGCATTTCTAAGTGTTGGGGTGAGTCAAGGTCTGAGATTCGAGGATGGTGCCCATATAAGGTATAAAAGGGGCTTTGTCCAGTTCCAGAGTGTACTGAATTATTGTATGCATATTCGGCGATCCAAAGGATGTCTTTCCAATTACTCTCAGTCTGATGTAACATACAACACAGGTATTGTTCGAGAGTCTGGTTGGTCCTCTCCATTTGACCATCGGTCTGGGGATGGTGACTGGTCGATAACCTCACATCGATTTGCGCCAATTGACAGCATTTTTTCCAAAAATGTGAAATGAATTGACTTGCCCGGTCAGAGACCAATATGGACGGAAATCCGTGTATGCGAACAATGTTTTCGAGGAACTCCTTGGCCAGGATTGAAGCTGAAGGTAATCCCTTTAAAGGAATAAAGTGGGCCATCTTGGAAAAAAGATCCACAATAACTAGAATGGTGTTATATCCATTGCATGGGGTAGATCAGTAATAAAGTCTAACAATAAGGTGTGCCATGGTGTAGGCGGAATGTCTAAAGGTTGTAAGAGTCCAGCTGGTTTTTTCTTTTGACTTTTGTTTTGGGCGCAAATGCCACAAGACATCACAAATGATTTAATGTCCTTTCGCGAGGTGGCCCACCAGAATTGTCTTTTAATTTTAGCTTCAGTTTTTGCAATACCTGGGTGCCCCTCCATTAGGGTATCATGATAACGAGAAATGACTAGCTCTTGTAGTTCCTTGTGTGGCAGAAATAGCCGTCCTTGGTAATAAGGCAGATCATTGGTGACTGAGTAGTCTGGGCCTTTCTTTACCCAGTCCTGCAAGGCTGTAGAATCAAAGAGTTGCTGGATCTTTACCTGAATGTCCTCTAGTGTCTGTAGAGTAGTCATGCCAAGAATCCTTTGTTCGGAAATTATAGGTTCTGATTCTGGGTTCACTTCTGCCTCTCCCATCCCTATTCGGGATAAGGCATCTGCTTTACCATTCTTACAACCTGGTGGATAGGTTATTACGAAATGGAACTCGGCAAAGAACAAATCCCATCGGAGTTGACGTGACGATTGGGCCTTGGTTGTCTTTAAATACTGTAAGTTCCGGTGATCGGTGTTCACAGTAATGGTATGCCTGGCACCGAGAAGATAGTGCCGCCAAGCCTTGAAGGCGGATTTAATGGCTAATAACTCCTTGTCGGTAAACGCATAGTTTAACTCGGGTGCCGAGAACTTTCTGGACCAAAATGCTACTGGGTGAAGCTGGCCAGTTTCAGGGTCCTTTTGAGACAGGACAGCTCCCATGGCTAGACTGAATGCATCAGTTTCCACTATGTATGGAAGTTCAGGGCGCGGGTGCTTTAATACAGGTGCAGACGTGAATTTCGCTTTCAGCTCTTGGAAGCATTTTCAGCTTCTTCAGTCCACATAAAGCATTTACTTTTTCGCAAGAGTGCTGTGATGGGATGTACAACATGTGAAAAAATACGGGATGAATCTGCGGTAGAAATTGGCAAAGCCGAGCATGCTTTGTACTCCTTTAACTGAACTTGGTGATGGCCACTTAAGGATTGCGTCCATCTTTCATGAGTCCATTCAGACTCCCTTTGGGGTCAGGATAAACCCAAGGAATTCAACTTCTGTGGCATGAAAAACGCATTTTTCCAGTTTTGCATATAGTTTGTGCTGGCGCAATTTCTCAAGGACTGCTCGGACGTGCTTCACATGGTCAGATTCTGAAGAGGAGTATACTAGAATATCATCGATATATACGACAACACAAACGTCGATGTGTTCACGAAGGACATCGTTCATGAAGTATTGGAAGGCTGCGGGTGCATTGCACAACCCGAAAGGCATCACCTGGTATTCGAATAACCCATACTTAGTGCGGAAAGCGGTCTTCTATTCGTCGGCCTCTTTTACACATACCAGATGGTATGCCCCCCGGAGATCTAATTTAGTGTATATACAAGCGTCCTTCACTTGGTCTAGTAGTTCAGGGATCAGAGGCAATGGGTATCGGTTCTTAACAGTTATCTGGTTCAATGCGCGGTAGTCTATGCACGTTCTGAGGTCACCTTCCTTTTTGGGCACGAAGAACAAAGCTGAAGATGCAGGGGACTTGGATGGGCGAATAAAGCCATTGGCAAGGTACTGGTCTAAGTATTGTCGTAGGTGAAGGTTCTCAGGTTTCCGTAAGGGCATAGATCCTGCTACAAGGGGGTTGTGCACCGGGTATGAGATTGATTTGATAATCGTACGATCTGTGAGGAGGTAGGGTGTTTGCCGGTTCTTTTTGGAAGACATCCTGGAATTCTTGGTATTCTGGACGTAGTTGCATGATTGAAGTGGTTACTGTGGCCAGGCCTGCGTTCTGATTTTTCTTTGGGTAACAGGTTTGTGCACAATCCGGGAAGGTTATTCTCTTCTCTCGCCAATCAATACAAGGATTATGTGTTTCCAACCAAGGTATCCCCAGTATTATTTGGAACTGTGGGGCTTTGATTAGATCTAACACAATAGTCTCTCGATGCCCATCCTGACCCAATAGTGTCATCTCTGTGGTGGAATGAGTAACAGGCCCAGAGGCAATTTCAGTTCCATTGACTGTGGTGATGACATCTGAGGTAGTTTTTCGGCAGAGAGGTAGATTCATCCTGGAAGCCAATTCATAGTCCACATAGTTTCCTATGGCCCCGCTATCAATGTATGCCCTTACTGCGTGCATACGCGATGGCTGCGCTGGATCTACGAGGACCATTGGTATGATGAAATGCGAGGTCTGAGTATCCTTCTTCAAGCCCTGCAAGTGGACCTCTACACTTGTCGGGCGTGGTCGTTTCCCAAGTCTGACTCCATATGGCTTTTATCAGCAGCTCCTACCACCTTCTTGGGTGGTTTTACAGGGCAATCCCATAGAAAATGCCCAGAAGTTCCACAATATAGACATAATTACATTTGCCGTCTCCTTTCTCTTTCCTTCTGGGTTAAGGGTCCTTTAACCCCTCCGATTTGCATGGGTTCTGAAGCATCTGCTCCTTTGGGGTTAGCGTGGGTTTTGACCAACACCCGATTCTCAAACTTGGCTCGATCAGCCTTTCTGTTCTGAAGTCTGTGATCTAACTGGACTACTAAGTCTATATATTCAGCGCAGTCTTGAGGTGGGTTCACGACTTGAGCCAAGACATCCTTGAGTTCTCCTCGAAGCCCTTGATGAAATAACGTGATTCGTTTTACCTCAGGCCATCCAGTTTCCACTATCAACCTATTAAAGGTTGCGATGTAGGATAGAAGGTCCTGGTTACCCTGTCGTCGGGACAAAAGTTTGTTATCCAGGGCCTGTCCTTGGGAGTGCCGGGCAAATAGTCTTTCCATGCTCGTTTGAAAGCCCTGAAAATCCCGAAGAATTGGGTCATCCTGAGTAACTAGTGGAACTTGACCAATCAGCTCCACTGCCGCTGAGATATGACAATACAAAGGCTACCTTGGCTTGATCGTTTGGGAAGGCTCCAGGTCTGCATAAAAAGTGCAAGCGGCATTGGTTCATGAACACAGCAAACCTTTTGGGATCTCCGGCAAAGCGTTCGGATGGAGCTAATGGAATATTTCCTGGTAGGTTTATTTGCACAGGGTTACTCGATAACACAGGAGCTGGATTTCCCCCGGAACCAGGTAGGGGTGCTTGTTCAGCCTGGCTTTGCAATAGTTGCCTAGCAAGGTCATCAGTTCGCTGCTGTCATGATGCCCGCTCCCGGGGAGCCGGTTCAAGCCCTGCGTCCCCGAAAGCGGACATCCAGTCCGCAAGGAAGGACCCAGCAACCCCATATAGGGGCCCTTTGGATAGTGTCCTGGCGCCTATGGCGCCAGGCTCATAAAAGCCATCAGTCCTGGCGCCATAGGCGCCAGGCTCATTATGGAAGTGCTTGGGTGCACTTACCTGATGCAGACCATGCTGCAGGATCCCGGCCTCCTTGAGGCCTGAAAGGAACTACTTTACCTGTGAGACTAATTTACCATCCAGGCGTGGCCGGGGAAGGATACATAGCTGATTGGAGGAAGGATACATACCTGGAACTTCTTCCTAGGCTATTTAAACCCCACGCGAACAGCCACACGTGCTTCGCGTTGTTCTGCATCTAGCAGCTGGACGCTCACCGTGTCTGCTCCTGCATCCTGACTTCTGCCACGCCTGCCAGCATCCTGGATCACCTGCAAAGGAAGAGAAGAAGAGAACAGAAGAAGGAAAAGTCCTTACCTGCTAAATCCGCATCCCGGAGACATCTCGCCGACAATCCTGAAAAGGAAGACTTTTATTTAAAAGCTCATCGCGTCGATCGCTGCAGCGCCGCAATCCACTCACCTTTACAGGGCGTCTCCATGTTCAGCAGCGATCATCCGGATTCGCAGTCACGCCCCAGCGCCTAGGGAGAAAAAGACCAGAACAAAAGGTGAGAGAGAGAAGGGAATAAGGAAAGCTAAATCTCCATGTTAAGACTTACCTGTTGATTCATTCCCTCTTCATTTCGGGTCCGCGCCGCATCCTGGCGTTTCCGGACCCCGGCCCCTAAGGGGAAAAAGAGACATCAGCGTTAATGAGCGAATGAAAAGACATTACCAAAAAACGCTCATTAAAGACTTACCTGATTTCTACAAGGATTTCACCTCTCATCTCGGGTCGGTGCTTGTTCCCCAGCATTCCGTACCCCGGCCCCTATGGGGAAAAAGACACTAGCATTAGTACATTAATGCATGGACACAAGGGGAACCTCTTATCAAAAAACTTACCTGGAAGCCAAGCAAGTTTGGTTCTCACCAATCCGAAAATCCAGTGAAGTAACTGGATACCAACGCGCCCCTGCATCAGAAGCAGGATGGAGAGCTTGTCCTTCCAGACCCTAAGGTGAGACGCTAAGAGGAATCACAGAAGGGTTTCGAGGAGGGTGAGAGGGGAAAGTGGGAGGCTGATTGCATTACCCCACAGACAGTTAATCCCCTATTTTCGCCTACAGAAGGATACTTCTGCGAGCCAGACAAGCCAGATTTGGGGGCCCGGTCCAGTCCGTTTTCTGAACCCTGCGCGTCACCTTAAAAGAGGTCACAGCAGCGCGAACCAGGCCAGCGCCTCCGTGGGAGTCAGGTGAGCGTTACAGAACGCGAAGCCTTCCTACAAATTCCCACCCAGGCGCTATGGAAAGTTCTGAGACTGATCAGTTGGCCCAATTACTGGGGGAATTACAGGCCGAAGTACATGCTGCTCGTCAAGAGACTAATGCCCTCAGGAGGGAATTAATAATATCAAAGGAAAGAACTGATGACCTGGCCAGACAGCTTTTGCAAGGTCAAGCTGGGCAAACTCCTCTACCCGGTTCCGGAGGGAACCCGGCTCCTGTGGTTTCCAGTAACCCTGTGCAGATTAATCTACCTGGAAACATGCCGCTGGCCCCACCCGAACGCTTTGCTGGGGACCCCAAACGTTTCGCCGTATTCATGAATCAGTGTCGTTTGCACTTCCTATGCAGACCTGGGGCCTTCCCTAATGATCAGACCAAGGTAGCCTTTGTATTGTCATATCTCAGCGGCTGCGCTGCTGATTGGTCAGTTCCACTGGTTACTCAAGATGACCCGATTCTCCGTGATTATCAAAGGTTTCAAGCAAGCATGGAAAGGTTATTTGCTCGACACTCTCAGGGGCAGGCTCTGGATAGCGAACTTCTATCCCTGCGACAGGGCAATCAGGACCTCCTATCCTATATTGCAACCTTTAATAGACTAATTGTGGAAACGGGATGGCTGAGGATAAAAGAGTCACGTTGTTTTATCGAGGCCTACGCGGAGAACTTAAAGATGTCTTGGCCCAAGTTGTAAATCCGCCCCAAGAATGCACAGAGTATATAGACTTAGTGGTCCAATTGGATCACAGACTTCAAAACAGAAAAGCAGATCGGTCCAGGTTTGAGACCCGGGTGTTGGTCAAGACCCATGCTAATCCCAAGGGAGTTGATGTCTCTGAGCCTAAGCAAATTGGAGGGGTTAAAGGACCCTTAACTCCAAAGGAACGTGAAAGGAGGCGGCAGTTAAAATTATGTCTTTATTGTGGGAATTCTGGACACTTTCTACGAGATTGCCCGGCAAAACCGCCCCGAAAGGCGGTAGGAGCCGCTGATTAAAACCATGAAGACTCTGTTTCGGAAACGACTCCGCCCGACAAGTGTAGGGGTCCGCTTGCCGAGCTTGAAAACTAACTCTCAGACCTCGCATTTCATTGTGCCAATGGTTCTCGTAGATCCAGAACAGCCTAAGCGGTTGCATGCAATAAAGGCATACATCGATAGTGGGGCTATTGGAAACTATGTGGATCGTGAATTGGTCTCTAGGATTAACCTTCCTCTCCGTCCTAAAACCAGCAAAGATGTCATCACCACAGTCGATGGAACTGAAATTGCCTCTGGACCGGTAACACATTCCACTACTGAGGTGACTCTTATTGGTCCCGACGGCCATCGGGAGGGTGTTGTGTTTGATGTAATCAAGGCTCCACAGTTTCAGGTTATTCTTGGAATCCCTTGGTTAGAGACACATAATCCTCGAATTGATTGGCGAGCTAAGAGAATAACCTTCCCGGATTGTACACAAACCTGCTACCCAGAAAACCTGAAGATTAATCTAGCATCTGTAACCTCTGCCTCCATGCAACTACCTCCGGAATACCAAGACTTTCAGGACGTCTTCCAAAAGGAACAGGCCAACACGTTACCTCCTCACAGATCGTACGATTGCCAAATCGATCTGGTGCCCGGTGCACAACCCCCTTGTAGCAGGATTTATGCCCTTACCGAACCTGAGAATCTGCATTTGAGACAATATTTGGATCAATACGTAGCTAATGGTTTTATTCGCCCGTCAAAGTCCCCGGCATCCTCGGCTTTGTTCTTCGTGCCCAAAAAAGAAGGCGACCTTAGAACTTGTATCGATTACCGCGCAGTGAACCAGATAACGGTTAAAAACCGTTATCCTCTGCCTCTGATCCCTGAACTCCTTGACCAGGTGAAGGACGCTTGCATATACACCAAGTTAGATCTCCGGGGGGCTTATCATCTGGTACGAGTTAAAGAAGGCGATGAATGGAAAACTGCCTTCTGTACTAAATACGGATTATTCGAGTACCAGGTGATGCCTTTCGGATCGTGTAACGCGCCGGCTGCCTTCCAATACTTCATGAATGATGTCCTTCGGGAACTCATCGATGTTTGTGTTATCGTATATATCGATGACATTCTGGTGTACTCCTCTTCGGAATCTGATCACAGAAAACACGTCAGGGCAGTACTTGAAAAAGTGCGCCAACACAAACTATTTGCTAAATTGGAGAAATGTGTTTTCCATACCACAGAAGTCGAGTTTCTAGGTTTCATCCTGACACCCAAAGGAGTCCGAATGGACTCAAGAAAAGTGGATGCCATCCTCAAATGGCCATCACCTAGCTCTGTAAAAGGGGTTCAAAGCATGCTCGGCTTTGCCAATTTCTATCGCAGGTTTATCCCGGAATTTTCACGCGTAGTACAACCCATTACTGCACTCTTGAGGAAAAATAAACATTTTGAATGGTCTGAAGAAGCCGAGCAGGCCTTTCAGGATTTAAAAGCTAAGTTTACCTCTGCACCTATATTGAAACACCCGCGTCCAGATCTCCCTTATGTCGTCGAGACTGACGCATCCAGCCTAGCCATGGGAGCTGTCCTGTCCCAAAGAGATCCCGAAACCAACCAACTGCATCCCGTAGCATTTTTGTCCAGAAAATTCTCGGCACCCGAGGTTAATTATGTAATCACGGACAAAGAACTGTTAGCCATTAAGTCCGCTTTTAAAGCCTGGCGGCATTATCTGCTTGGCGCTCGACATACCATCACAGTGATCACTGATCACCGGAATTTACAGTATTTGAAAACCGTCAAGGCTCAGTCATCACGGCAGCTCCGATGGGCTTTGTTTTTCGCTGAATTTGATTTTGTGACTACCTATCGACCTGGCTGCAAGAATGGCAAAGCAGACGCCTTATCCCGAATTGGAATGGGAGAATCTGATACAAACTCAGAACCAGTACCAATAATTCCCGAACAGAGGATTCTAGGCATGACTTTGTTACAGACACTTGAAGACATTCAAGCCAGAGTGAAACAACTCCTGGACCCTACAACCTTACAGGATTGGATACAAAAGGGATCAGACTTTACCATAGATAATGGTTTACCTTATTTCCAAGAACGCTTATTCCTGCCACATAAGGAATTACACGAACTAGTTATTTCCGGTTATCATGATGCATTAATAGAGGGACACCCCGGTATTGCCAAGACAGAGGAAAAGGTGAAACGACAATTTTGGTGGCCCTCTTGGCGAAAAGATATTAAATCTTTTGTGATGTCCTGTGGTGTTTGCGCCCAAAATAAAAGTCAAAAGAAAAGACCAGCCAGTCTCCTTCAACCTCTAGACATACCGCCAGCACCCTGGCACACCCTATCAATGGATTTTATTACGGACCTGCCTCCTTGTTCGGGGTACAATACTATTCTGGTAATTGTGGATTTGTTTTCCAAAATGGCCCACTTTATTCCTTTGAAAGGTTTACCTTCAGCTTCTGTCCTAGCCAAAGAATTCCTCGAAAATATTGTTCGGCTACATGGATTCCCATCTATACTAATCTCTGACCCGGGAAGCCAATTCAGTTCCCACTTCTGGCGCAAATGTTGTCAAATGGCGCAGATCGACGTAAGATTATCGACCAGTCACCACCCTCAGACCGATGGTCAGACCGAGAGGACAAATCAGACCCTTGAGCAATACTTACGGTGTATGTTACAGCAATCTGAAAGCAACTGGAAAGACATTCTTTGGATAGCCAAATACGCATATAATAATTCGGTACACTCTGGAACTGGCCACAGTCCTTTTTATACTTTGTTTGGGCATCACCCTCGAACCTCAAACCTTGACTCACCTCAGAACCTCGGAATGCCTGCAGTAGAACATCTGCATTCTACAATTACCCAAGCCTTCAAAGAGGCAACTACGCATTTACAACAAGCCAAGAGAAAATACAAGGAGAATGCTGATCTACATCGGAGTGAAGCACCTCCGTATCAGATTGGGGATCAAGTGTGGTTAGCTATCAGACATTTACCACTCAAAGGGCCTCGAACTTTTAACCCAAAATATTTGGGACCTTATTCTATTATGGCAATAATTAACCCAGTGGCTGTTAAACTTGATTTACCAGCTAGTATGCGAATTCACCCTGTTTTTCATGTGTCACTTCTGAAACCAGTGGTACCCGGAACCCGACTACTCAAACCTCCAGAACCTATTCTAATAGATGGGGAGCCCGAATTCGAAGTGAAGAACATTTTAGACTGAAAAATGTTTAGGTCAAAACTGTTCTACCTAATTGATTGGAAGGGGTACGGACCTCAGGAGAGGTCGTGGGAACCCAGCGACCATGTGCATGCACCTCGATTAGTCAGGAAATTCCACCGACTCTTCCCAGACAAACCAAAACCCCCGGAGGGAACAACCTTGGGAGGGGCCTTGGGGGGGAGTGCTGTCATGATGCCCGCTCCCGGGGAGCCGGTTCAAGCCCTGCGTCCCCGAAAGCGGTCATCCAGTCCCCAAGGAAGGACCCAGCAACCCCATATAGGGGCCCTTTGGACAGTGTCCTGGCGCCTATGGCGCCAGGCTCATAAAAGACATCAGTCCTGGCGCCATAGGCGCCAGGCTCATTATGGAAGTGCTTGGGTGCACTTACCTGATGCAGACTATGCTGCAGGATCCCGGCCTCCTTGAGGCCTGAAAGGAACTACTTTACCTGTGGGACTAATTTACCATCCGGGCGTGGCCGGGGAAGGATACATACCTGATTGGAGGAAGGATACATACCTGGAACTTCTTCCTAGGCTATTTAAACCCCACCCGAACAGCCACACGTGCTTCGCGTTGTTCTGCATCTAGCAGCTGGACGCTCACCGTGTCTGCTCCTGCATCCTGACTTCTGCCACGCCTGCCAGAATCCTGGATCACCTGCAAAGGAAGAGAAGAAGAGAACAGAAGAAGGAAAAGTCCTTACCTGCTAAAACCGCATCCCGGAGACATCTCGCCGACAATCCTGAAAAGGAAGACTTTTATTTAAAAGCTCATTGCGTCGATCGCTGCAGCGCCGCATTCCACTCACCTTTACAGGGCGCCTCCATGTTCAGCAGCGATCATCCGGATTCGCAGTCACGCCCCAGCGCCTAGGGAGGAAAAGACCAGAACAAAAGGTGAGAGAGAGAAGGGAATAAGGAAAGCTAAATCTCCATGTTAAGACTTACCTGTTGATTCATTCCCTCTTCATTTCGGGTCCGCGCCGCATCCTGGCATTTCCGGACCCCGGCCCCTAAGGGGAAAAAGAGACATCAGCGTTAATGAGCGAATGAAAAGACATTACCAAAAAACGCTCATTAAAGACCTGATTTTTACAAGGATTTCACCTCTCATCTCGGGTCGGTGCCTGTTCCCCGGCATTCCGTACCCCAGACCCTATGGGGAAAAATACACTAGCATTAGTACATTAATGCATGGACACAAGGGGAACCTCTCATCAAAAAACTTACCTGGAAGCCAAGCAAGTTTGGTTCTCACCAATCCGAAAATCCAGTGAAGTAACTGGATACCAACACGCCCCTGCATCAGAAGCAGGATGGAGAGCTCGTCCTTCCAGACCCTAAGGTGAGGCGCTACGAGGAATCACAGAAGGGTTTCGAGGAGGGTGAGAGGGGAAAGTGGGAGGCTGATTGCATTACCCTGCAGACAGTTAATCCCCTATTTTCGCCTACAGAAGGATACGAGCCAGACAAGCCAGATTTGGGGGCCCAGTCCAGTCCGTCTTCCGAACCCTGCGCATCACCTTAGAAGAGGTCACAGCAGCGCGAACCAGGCCAGCGCCTCCGTGGGAGTCAGGTGAGCGTTACAGCTACTTTGACAAAATCAGTTCTCTCCTAAGAGCATTGGTTTCTTGACGGGCAGAATGCACTTCAGCCCTCAGTTCCCCTAGTAATTGGGCCAATTGGTCAGTCTCTGAGGTATCCATAATGCCTGGGTGGGAATTTGTGGGTAGGCTTCGCGTTCTGTTACGCTCACCTGGCTCCCACAGAGGCGTCGATCTGAACTGGACAGCTGCGGTCTCCACCAATGTGACGCGTAGGCCCGAGATGACGGACTGGACTGGCCCACCTAGCTTCGTTTGCTTGGCCTGTAGGAATATTCTTCTACAAATGGAGAAAGGGAATTAACCACCCGTGGAGTTGAACGTAAATCCCCCAGCCCCCACTGTTCTCCCCACAGATCACCTTTGATGTCTCCTCTTTAGTCTCACCTGATGGTTTGAAAAGATGAGCTCTCCATCCTGCATTGAGCGCAGGGGCGCGTTGATAACCAGTTGCTTCACTGGCTTGAAGGAATTGGTGAGTTCCAGAACAATATTGACTCCGAGATTCCCGGTAAGACGCCGTAAGTATGTAGTTTGTAAGAGTTCAAATGCCTGACTTTCACTCTTGTCCGATTCCTTGCAGGTTGCAGTTTGACCTTAGTGAAGAGTTCCTCGTGGCAACCGGTAATATTCTGGTAAGGATTTGTATTTTCCGACACAGTTCGATAAAATAATGTCAATATGTAACCTGTTGCCTTCTCCCTTATTCAGGTGCTGAGAGAAAGTATGAAGTCTCGGGGAATAATACCTCTGGCGGTAAAATCAGGTAAGTCTATTGTGGTGAGGAGGGTTCCCCTTGTTAGTTCCTTTGTTTCACCTTGCTGTCCTTTTGTTTCCCCTTAGGGGCCGGGGTTCGGCGAAGATGCAGTGGAAGCTGTGCCGACCCGTGAAGAAGAATAGTAACCCCGGTGGTAAAATCAGGTAAGTCTATGGGGGGTAACTGGTATTCCTCTGTGTATTCCCTTGGCTCACCTTGCTGTTCTTGTCTTCTCCTTAGGTGCCGGAGTGCGGCTGGAACATGCAGGAGGATGCGGTGGAATGTGAAGATGCTGCGAAGGCCGGTGAGTTCAGCGCGGCGCTGCAGGAGGCGAGGCGACGCGCATAAAATAACTTCTTTCTTCCAGCTCGAAGGCGCAATGGATCGGGAATTCAGGTAAGGATCAAAGGTATTGCTCTTGTTCTAACCTTTTCTCCTTCTTTCTCCCATTTTCTAGGAGCTCCAAACTCGAGCCCGGCGTGGCAGAAGACTGGATGCAGACTTGCAGGCACGGTGAGCGTTACGCTGCTGGATGCAGAATAACGCGAAGCGTGTGCTGCTCTTCGGACGTGGTTTAAATAGCCGCCAAAATAGTTCCAGGTAAGTATTCCTCCCCAGCCCCACCCGAGTAAATAATAGTCGCTAGATAAAGTAGTCCCTTCCAAACCTCTTTGGGCTTGGAGCTCTTGCAGCATGGTCTGCATCAGGTAAGTTTTAACACTCTCCATATGAGCCTGGCGCCTGTGGCGCCAGGCCTGCACCCAAATAGCCCCTAGCAGGGGTTGTTGGGCTGGCTTTGGATAACTTGATGCCTGCTTCCGGGGTTGCTGGACTTGGTCTGGGTCCCCGGGGGTAGGCATCATGACAGCGCATCCATTGAGGTCTGCGAGCAGGTGCCGTTCCGCCCTCCAGGTCAGACCTGGCGGGCTGAAAAACACCCGCTTGCAGAACTCGTAGTTTGCTGGTACAGAAACAACGGTACCTGCAAGCTTTCCGATACTGTTGTTTCTGGACCGGCAAACTTGTAATGAAGCCCATTATCACAATTCCTAGAAGATCTCTCTCATATTCTTATTGGGCTGAATATAGCATTTCCAGATGACTTAATTATTATTGGTGGGGACCTTAATGCAAGTTGTTCCCCAACTGCAAAGCTGGGACAGCGGTTACTCTCATCAAGGTCACATGTTGATGCTAGGTTTGTATGACCCCACTCCTCATAGTTGATTTCATTTCAAAATCCTCAGTAAGTAATAATAAAGGCGAACTATGGGAACATTTGATCACAAATTGGAACTTGAACATTGTAAATGGCAACATTTGTTCTGATTGTCCTCCTGCGGTAACGTGGTCAAATGGTAAGAACTCCTCTATAATAGATTACTTGTTTGTGTCTCCTGATTTACTCCATTGGTACAAATGGTTTAAGGTAGCCCCCTGGAGACAACGCGATCATAATGCCTTACAAATAGCTTTCTCTTTGGAAAGGTTTGAAAGTGATGAGACCTATGTTTCTAAACTTTAGTTGAATTCAAGGGGAAATCGTATTGTCGGCTTTACAAACAAGGGCCGGAAGTTAAACATGAAATTAAAGCAAATGGACATGCAGGGTCTGACAGAGCAGATAGAAATACTAAATGCCCCAGGAACCTATGCCGAATTTCTGTGGGACTTGAACCCTCCAAAACTAAAAAAGAATATATAAAATTGCATGCACATACTTTTGACCAGCAAACATACAGACATAAAAAACACTAAACATAAAGGTGAGAGAATCAAAAACAAAGTAACTCGATCTAGACACTCTCACTGCTGAAACTGAGAAATATCTATAAACACTGGCCACGTGGACACCGATTAATGCGTAGGATCAATGATGGGCAGAACATGTTATAAACGCTCTTACCATCAGAACCAAAACACTTCTTGGCTCTAATTAATAATCAAAGTAAATCTCAAGGCTTACAGCAAACATGTAGTCTTTCTGCTTCCTATTTCAAAGAACGAACACTCGAAGGTCCCTTAATACAACCTCACATTGACAATTCTATCAAATGGACTTTACAGAAGACAAAGATGAAATATTGAAATTCATCATGACCGCCTCTAAATCCCGTGCTGCAGGGCCCAATGGTTTAACCAACCAGATATTTAGATAAGACCCTCACACATGGTCAACAATTCTAACAAAACGATTCAAGAAAATTGTGCTGTTCAAAATATTTTTCAAACTTATGTTGCCTTTCTCGATTTATCAAAGGCTTTCAACCTTGTGAATAGGGGAACACTTTGGCAAAAACTTAAATCATGGAACATACCAGATGGGTTATTACAAATAATCACTGCCGTGCATGACCGCACTACCATTAAAGTTAGACTCAACAAACAGGGTGACCTTTCTTCAAACATCCCCTCTGATAACGGTGTAAGGCAAGGGTGTCTATTAGCAGACCTACTTTTTAACCTGTATCTAGCGAACTTAGTTCCTAATTCTAACAAAACTATTCAAGACAATTGTGCTGTTCAAAATAATACCTAGTTCCTGGAAACAAGCCATAATAATTCCTATTCATAAAAAGAGCAACACACTTGACCCAGCAAATTATCGACCAGTTGCTCTCATGGATTGTAATAGCAAGATTTCTTCTCGAGCGATCCTCCATGAGTTCAAAAATGGGCTACTAGTCAGCATATCCTATCAAAATTTCAAGTAGGATTCAGAAAAGGGCTTTCTACTATCTTAAACGGGTTGTCCATAAACATCTTGCAAGCACAAAGCCAAAAGAGTCAATCTCTTCCAACTTATATTGCCTTTCTCAATTTATCAAAGGCTTTCGACCTTGTGAATAGGTGAAAACTTTGGCAAAAACCTAAATCATGGAACATACCAGATGGGTTATTATAAATAATCATTGCCCTGCATGACTGTTAGGAAAGATTCCCATTGATGTGAAGTTTTCCCTCCAGTTGTGTAGCCCCCAACCTTATTGCTGCTGTTTTACACCATAGTCTGACTTTGCCAGTGGAGCACATCCTTCTACTGCACTTCCCTGGGCTTTTTGCTCACTTTATTATGGGAAAACTGACATGCCCTTAAAGACAGTCAGCACTGGGAGACTTTGTTTCTCTTAGTCCTTGTCAATGTTGCAAGTGCACAATGTACCTCACAGTACAGAGCACTTGGGTCTTCCTGTCATTTTTAAAGGCCCTAGATACTCTCAAAGGATTTTTTTAGGAGAAGTGCAGATGTGCCTTGGACAGGGCTGGTGGCAGCTTATCTTTTCATATATTTCTAACCCTTTCCTGCCAGGTAAACCGTGTTTACCGCGTTTGGCACAAATAGGTGGCCTGGCTCCAAAATGGCCATGCCACAAGGTTCTTTGTCTTGTCCTTTGGCTACCTTGCCCCGTCACCTTCCCCAGGTCGCGCAACCCGGGTTAGTCCTTATTTGGGCATGCATTCTTCCGCAAAACGCCAAGCTTTTGCTGGCTTTTGCATGCCTTGTGTGTGCTTACAGAATGTGGGCTGTACTGTCTGGTTCCAATACACGTCCTGGGTGCCAGAGAGTCTGGTGTGCTGTGAATGCCTGGGACCACGGTGGTCCATGATTGGTCCACATATGGTCTGCCTTTATGTTAGCAGATCTCCCATTAGATCCTCTTCATTTTGGCATGAAGGAGATTCTGGATAAGAGAAGGCTCTAAACACCCATAACATGTCAATCTCTTGAGACCTCACTGAACGAAGGATAGGATCCAAGTATCCTGAAACTAAGAAGACGGGTCAAGGAACCGTTGGTGACCTGCTGGAAGGTTTGGCTCCCTGAACCCGCTGTCATCCCGCTGGACCCCTCTGCATCTGATGGAAGATCTGCGAAGACGCTTCAACCCATTTGAATAGTGGGACCAACTATTCTCAGCACCTTCATCAAACCCTGCAAGTAAGCCTTCTTGGAAGTGTCCCTGGGCCAACAAGTGGGCTGATCAGCTTGCGCAGGACCTTTGCTCTGATACCGCCGCCATTTCGAGGAGGCCCTTGAAACTTGGTACATTGCAAGCTCTGTGTTCATGGCACTCTCACACCGTTCCCGGGTCTGAAGTAAAGAGAGAGAGCCCGAACCGGAGTACACACGGTTACCGTGTCGCCAGCTGTGGTGACAAACTTTGAGAGTGCATTGCAGCTGTGCCCCTCTGTGCCCTGAAGCCAGCTACAGTGAAACTGGCCTTATCCATCCACCAGGAGCAGAGACATCACCACTGTCCCGTTTGGGAATCAACACTGTAACTTCGTCGCTGAAAGCCGCAGAGCAGCAGAATCGCTGCATTTGAACCTGCAAATGAATTGGACTCGACTGCCGAAGTTTGGTCTGGAGTACGCCAGGGGTCAGTGAGTACTAGCAACCCTTACCGGTGGCCCCTAACGCATTAACCTGTTTTGCCCATCTCCTTTCCGTAGATAGCCTGAGCTATTGATCCATTCCCAACTCTTGGAAACTGCTTTGCCCCTTTGGGTAGACCATCTACGAATAGTGGAAACCTGTTCTGCATCACCTCACCTACCTTCCTGAGCTGCTACAGACCCTCCAAGAGACCCCGGTTCGCCCGTCTGCACTATCGCATGCGCCAGCACTAGGCTCCTCTCTTCTTAGGGACTGGACTGCCTTTCAGTTAGGATTGTGATTACTGCAGAACTGCCTAAAGACTATTTGCACTACCTGCTTCCTTCCCTTTGTAGGTTGTAGACCCATTTTGTGCATTAACCCTTTAGGCCACTTGGTCTTGTATATATGTATTTTAGTGGGATTGTGTTGGTTTAAAAGTGTTACTGTTATTAACTATTGTGTTGAAATTCAAAGGCCTTGAATACATGTATTTGTATTTTTAATATATATATATATATATATATATATATATATATATATATATATATATATATATATATATATATATATACACACCTGACTGGGAGTGATTTGGAAGTGTTCTTTACTCTGTATGCTCATTGAGGCCTTTCAGTCACCCTCACCCTACTCTTGACTGCTGCCATTGTTACATTGATTGGTCTAGCTTGTCAAGAAGGTTACCCTGTTCCATGAAACTAGGCTGGCCTTCTGAACCTCTGCCCACCAGGTCAGAGTTCAGAAATCCATCTTAACAAATTGGTGTACTGTAGTGGGATAGGACTGAAGGCATCCAGTGCTGCACACTAGTAAAGGTATTTCAGATTACACCTACCCAGGACACACAGTAACCTAGTAGTGATAACTGTAAAGGCCATAAACCTATCTAGAATTATGGAAACAATTACCAATGTAACCTTAAATGCTTCTAAATCAGAAACACTTAGAATAATGTGTGCTGAGAGAGGTTTACCTGCTCAAGGCACACAATTGGAAATGGTTCAAAGAATCATAGAATGGCAAGAGTTGCAACTTTATGCCATAACCTCTGATGAGAGAGCAGAAGGAAGTGGAGCTGCTTCCACTGGCAGAACTAGCAGTTATGTCCCTGCCCTCATCCATGATGCCCAAGAGGACAGAGAGGATGCAATGTCCAGTGTTTCCTCTGCAAGCTCTGATGCTGAGGCCATGCTGGAATTCAAGAAGCAAGAGCTGCTGTTTAAGAAGAAGGAGCTTGAATTTCACATGGCTAAGTTGAAGAAAGAGCAGGCAGAAAAACAGAAGGACTGCGATCACCAGTTGGAACTGGCCAAGCTTAAAGTCTCCAATGAATCCAAAGGATCTCGACATGGGTCTGGGTCCTCCTCTCATCCACGATTTCCTAATGATCTGCTCAGTGTTTGTGATGAAAAGAATGACATTATGGAGTGGCTGAATTTTGAGTATGCATGTGAAGTTCAAGAGGTTGTGAATGCTGATAGAATTGCATGATTGCTCAGCAGACGACCCCATTCTGGCTGCGATTCTATTGTGGAAATGTCAAAAGCTCAAAGAGTGGATTTTGCAATGTTGAAGCAAACTCTCATCTTAAAGTTTGGGAAGACTCGTGGCCAATACTTGAAGAGGTTTAGAGAGTACAACAAGAAAAAAGGTAGTACTTGGGTGTCATATGTGACTGATTCTTTAAAGAACTTGACTGGCTGGGTTGAAGGCTATAAGGTCTCCACCTTTGAGGGTATGATATGTCTTGTCATGCTTGAACATATTTTTGCATCTTGTTCCCATGAGCTTAAGCAGCATCTGGAAGATTCAAAGGAGTTAGATCCTAAGAAGCTGGCCATTGCAGCAGATTTGTGGGTGTCTCATAGAGTGTCCCATAAGGACAAGACTCATCCTGGTAAGCAGGAGGAGAGGAAAACGTCCAAAGATAAGGAGGGCGGGGCACCTGATAAAACTTCCTCCCAAAAGAGCCACACAAAGGAATTTAAGGGTAAGTCCCAAGAGAACACACAGGGTAGTGGAGGCTATCCTCCTAAACAGAACTCTGGTTACAATAAACCTCCCTATGTCCCAAGACCCAGTGGATCTTGTGTGGCTTGTTGAGCAAGTGACCATGTGAAGGGGGACCCCAGATGTAAGGTCAAAACCTTGGGGGTCCACTCTGCTAATCTGGCCTTCTCTTCCTATTAGGAAGAAGAGATCACAGGGGCATCCTTCTCTTCAGACTCCTTCCCCAGTGGGATAGAATCTGAAGTCGTTTTAGTTTCCCTGGGTTCCTGGGAGCCTAAAGTCTCCGAGTGTTATGCTAGGATTCCAGATAATACCAAGAACTATTTTAAAGACAGTGGCCTAGTTAATTGAGTAGATACTCCTGCCTTTAGGGATAGTGGGTGCAGCAGAACTGTAGTGGATTCTACCTTAGACCCAAAGGAAGTTGCCAGAGCTCCTCTGTTGCCCACTAAGTTGGTTGATGACCAACCTCTCAGTTCCCAGTTATGCCTGTACATCTTACTATAAATGGTACAGTGGTCAGGATTCCAGTGAGCATTCAGAGAGATGTCCCAGGAAAGGTCCTGCTGGGGAATGATCTCAGAGCTCTAGGGCTTTTGGGGGGCACAGCAGAGAGACCATGCACAAGGTCACAAACAAGGGCTGCATTGGCCAAGTCCAATGCCAAGCCTAAGCCAAAAGGGAAACCCAAGGCTAAAGGAGTCAAGAAAGAAAAAAGAGGGAAATAGAATATTCCCCCTAACTCACCTACCACTGAGGTGGAGGTAGTTGGCCAAGCACCTGAACCTGATGAGGATGAGGTGTTACCTGAAATATTTGATCCCAATGACCATCCTGAACTACAGGGCTTGTTAGTAGAAGGTGGCCCTGACAGGGTGGGTTGAGTTCAGTAAGGGCCAATGTGAGTGCCCATCTTTGTAAGGCCTAAGGAGACAGGCCTGCTCCCAGCTTGAGGGTGAACCTCCTGTGAAGCATAGGATTTATTGGGAAGGTGGGCTACTCTACAGTGAGCCTACAGAGTCTACAGAAGGAGACCTGAGGACCAAAGGGCTGTGGACTCTACTGTTTGGCTGTGGCGAGTGACCCTACCTGGATGTGAAGTGGTGTATTGGAGGTGTGTGTTCCTGTACCTTTAACAACTATCAGGTCACCTGGTACAAAAGGCCACCTCTGCTGCCCTTGCGGCGCTAAGCCCTGAGGACCAAAGGGCTGTGGACTCTACTGTTTGGCTGTGGAGAGTGACCCTACCTGGAGGTGAAGTGGTGTATTGGAGGTGCGTGTGCCTGTACCTTTAACAACTATCAGGTCACCTGGTACAAAAGGCCGCCTCTGCCGCTCTTGCGGCGCTAAGCCCTGAGGACCAAAGGGCTGTGGACGCTACTGTTTGGCTGTGGCGAGTGACCCTACCTGGAGGTGAAGTGGTGTATTGGAGGTGCGTGTGCCTGTACCTTTAACAACTATCAGATCACCTGGTACAAATGGCCGCCTCTGCCGCCCTTGCGGCGCTAAACCCTGAGGACCAAAGGGATGTGGACTCTACTGTTTGGCTGTGGCAAATGACCCTACCTGGAGGTGAAGTGGTGTATTGGAGGTGCGTGTGCCTGTACCTTTAACAACTATCAGGTCACCTGGTACAAAAGGGCATCTCTGCTGCCCTTGCGGCGCTAAGCCCTGAGGACCAAAGGGCTGTGCACTCTACTGTTTGGCTGTGGCGAGTGACCCTACCTGTAGGTGAAGTGGTGTATTGGAGGTGCGTGTGCCTGTACCTTTAACAACTATCAGGTCAATTGGTACAAAAGGCCGCCTCTGCCACCCTTGCGGCGCTAAGCCCTGAGGACCAAAGGGCTGTGGACTCTACTGTTCAGCTGTGGCGAGTGACCCTACCTGGAGGTGAAGTGGTGTATTGGAGGTGCGTGTGCCTGTACCTTTAACAACTATCAGGTCACCTGGTACAAAAGGCCGCCTCTGCCGCCCTTGCGGCGCTAAGCCTTGAGGACCAAAGGGCTGTGGACTCTACTGTTTGGCGAGTTGCGAGGCGCTAGAAATCATGTCCAATAGTCCCCAACTAAGCACGTTGTCTGGGATGTCCTCACCAAAAATACGTGCTCAGAAAAAACGTGCGAACTCTGTTCAAAATCGGTGAGCAGTGCCCCAACGGGGTTGGCAGACTAAAGTTAGTAATTACTACTCTTGCGCATCGAGTGAAGATATTGAAACACTTTCACACATGCAAATGTCTGTCACCGTTAGCGCACCAAAAACACACGCCAAGCTTGTGGACAACGTTTTTAGTGAAAGCTTATCATCCAACAGATGTGTGCAGCAAGACTCAATGCAAAACACACTCCTAGGAGCCTCACCAGAGCAACGCAATTCGGCACCCGAAGCATTGGGAGCACATGAGGCACACGAGGCACATGAGGCATGAGAAGCATCAAACATTGGTATTACTCCGACTTGTACTGAAAGCCACATAACGTTACCTCTGGAGTGCCATGACTCCGTGACCGATGGAGGCGAGCGTTCGCAGTCTGTGCCGTACATTCATTCGGAGCGGGTGACCGGAGCCCTGGAGGACTCGGATGTGTGTTCCACCCGACGTGGGGAGCCAACGGGCGGGCCGTGCGAGTCTAGTCCAGCCTTGTGACCCCCATACAGGTACGAATGTCGACCCTGTGATGTCGGCTTCAATGAATAAACACAACGCGCGTCGAAACTCTCTGCACATTGTAAATGATGTGCTTCACAACCTAATCACCTTGAACAAAGCGCGTAAAACCAACGATCCTGACACATTACCGGAAAACAACATTGAAGGGGTAAAAACCTCGTTAAAACGTAATTATACGAGGATAACAGAACCCTGTGAAGATTCAGCACTGAGTGTTCCTCGCAACCGTGCAAAAATGTCTGAAAAAGGCGAGCAGACTGCGCTTCCCCTTGATTTAACTGGCTTACCACCTCTGTCCCAGAAAAGGCTAAGCATCAAAAAGAACTGCCCATTAACTCACAGTGCCTCAAACACAAAAATGCAACAATTGTTGAGCAGTGACAATTCAGATACTGGCCCTCATTACAACACAGGCGCTAAACCATGGCGCTATTAGCACCATGGTTGCTGCCGGTATTGTAACGAGTCCGCCATGGTGAAATGGGGAAGTGCCACCCCATTCCAAGGTTGGCGGGGCGGTACTTCCCCATTTCACCATGGCCCTTCCCCATTCCCATTTTTGCCCCATAGGGCATAATGGGAATGGGGAAAGGCGGTAATTACGGTACCGCAAAGTGCAGTACCGTAATTATCACCAGGGTCCCTTTGCGGGTCCCTGCAATAACGGCGGGTTCCAGCTGCTGTTATGGGAATTGGGCGCTAAGGGATTACCGGTACCGGTACCCTTACCGGTACCAGTAATCCCTTAGCGCCAGGGTCGTAATGACCCACACTGACTCTGACTATGATGAGACCACTGACTCCTCCTTCATAGAACGTCCATTCCCGAAAATTAGAAGGAATAGAGCCAGCATTGGTAGAGTGTCCCATCGTCCCAAAGCACTGGCACATAGTCCAGCACCAAACATTGCAATGTCGTCTACGGACTTGCAAAAACTGATGCTATCCACATTAACCATCTCATTAGCCCCATTCGTAAAGCTGTATGAACATCTACATGAGGCTACTAGAGACTTGACTACTGTCGTGGCTTTACTAAATTCTAAAGTAGTAAACCTAGAACAAATATGTGTTCAGACAAACAATAAGCAACTTGAGGGTACAAAAATACTGGATGAGCTACACAAGTTCATAAACAAGCAAATGAGTATTGACGCGGTCGATAAAAAACTGTTTGCCGAAGTTGCAAAAGAAGCACTTGCACTTTTTAAATGAGACGGAAAAAGATCACCATTAATGGCAAACGGTAATAGATCCAACGTTTGCACACATCTGACGACAGACAAAGGGATCTATGGCACGGGCAACAGTGGTGACACTCCAAATCCACCTGGTTGTCTGACAGTAACAAAGCCCAGCCTACAACAGTCGATCCCTAAACCTCCTATTGAGAAGTTACAGGCCCAGACCTTAACCACCGAACCCCCCAGCTTGCCTGCTAACAACAACATGACAAACAGTTGTCACCCAGGACAACAAGCCTTCCACTGTGTACGGAGGTATTAAGTCAACACATAATACCAATTATCGAAATTGTCAACGTATCTTTTCACATCGCCTTCGAACAAGCAAAAAGCTCTGCAAACTTAGCGCGAAGAGATTCCCAAGTTGAATCTACATCTATCATGCAATCCCAGACAGAGGGTTCAAATCAGGTTGGGAGCAACTTCATTCCAAATACAGCTCCAACTCTATTCCCTATCTTTAACAAGGAGGTGGAGCCATCTTCATGCACTGGCACTGGGAAACAACTGAACGTGCCCCAACTAAAAAAAAAAACACTTATCGGCAAAGAAAGGTAATTAACTGAACGGAGCACGCAAATTCCTTTGTGATATTAAGGTGGTACACGTGCTGCCCCGGAAAAGAAAAAAAACATTGTCCAAGCCAACACAAAATCAAGCACCCTTAAATCCGCCTGTTACTGAAATTGGAGATAATTTAACCGACAAAGAGAGTATGGAGCAGGAAATTTCAACTGAACTGCTAAACATGTCAACCCTACGATGACACTGAACACGAGGACAATGAGTCCACTACCCCGCCCAGTGTAAAAGCACAAACTGGCGTCGACAAGACCACTGATCTTCAATCAGAAAGAGTACCCATCGTGGGAAGACTTGTTGTCGTTGGGAACGAAGTGCAAACACGAGGAACTGAAGTACCAAACAAGGCGGCACCAGAGTCCTCCTTTGCACACCCTAGTCACGAAAACGATAAGGGGGGAGTACCATTGACTGAGACGGTGCAGCCAAAGAGTCCAATTTTCTTGACAATGCAGGCCAAACGACAGGAGATAAACAGAAATGATCGAACACAAACCACAAAGAGTGTGGACCACGATCATGGAGACGGAAAGCAGAGGGAGTGGCAAGCTCAAGGACGTGAGTAAAGGGCTGTACTTCACCATCCAAAGCAGCCAGCGCCACAACATAAGGATTATTCAACAAGAAATTATAAAGGAAATCCCTTATCGAGAAGGAGCATTTCGACCAGGGGTACACCTCAACAGCCCTTCGTCAGACTACTGGTCGAGCGATTACAGTCCTCTGCCAATCTGATCCTAAATCGTAGGAACATTATAAAACTACTACACCACGTATCCGGATTACGTGCAATCTGCTCTGAAGATCTGCACATTGTTGAATTTCCAGAAGAGCGACGTAACGATAAAGTGGTGCTTCATATAACCTCTCCCTTAATAGCTTCTTCTATCTTGGATGCTAATGTGTCCCTTTTCTCTTTAGGCTTTGATGTCTATAAGGTGCAAGACGGCCCGTCTGAAGCATTAACAAATGACCAAGATGAACCATTACATCTTTCATAACGCGTACTAAATCCTCACAAATCATCTATGGGATTGTCCACTGTAGCCTCGAACCGGCCCGTCGGACTTTCCATGTCATCCTGTAAGACTCCAAGTGATGATGTCTTAAAAATAAAAACAAAGACCAAAACTCTGTTGATCACTGGAAAGAAACACGTTTCGTTTGCTGAAGATCGATGTCTAGAACAACGAGATGCGAGCAACCAGATCAGTATAACCATCCAAGGTCATGTGAAACCCGACGACTTAACGGACAAAACTCATACAAGTAGCCTTAACCACGAAGTAGCACACAACTGGCAATGGCTAGCGACAACACTTAACAACAATCAATCGCAATAATGCCAGAAGGAGTTTGCCTCACAGCTATGTTCATTGGGGTCTTGGAACACGCGGGGCTTTAGACATTTGTTCAACAGCTAGTGGTTGGGTGACTTGTCTATTGCCTGTTTACAGGAGACCTGGCTAAACGACATGCCGACAGTGTTGGGCTTTCAGATTGCATTAAACCCTGCCATACGACTTGAAAAGGGGCGTCCTATGGTTGGACTCATAACTTTGGTAAGAAGCGCATCTGGCTTTGACATCTCTAATTCCGTAAACCACTCTCTGTTTATCCAAGAATCAACGATCACTAAGACCAATCGGGTGTCGCTAACAATTGAACAAATGACGATTATTAACATATACTGGAATCACAGAAGAGCGGGGAAAGATGAGTTCATCGACGAAATCTCCACCATCATAGACCGCCTACTTGTGGACCAAAAGGGCTCCAATATAATACTCTGTGGGGACTTGAACATTGACCATTTTCACTCGAAGACATCTTCAGCTAAAAACTTATCATCGCGTTGGATAAAAGAAATGTGTGCAAGAAACTTACAAATGCTGAACGGCCACACTCACGGTGACATACCGCCGGCCTTGACATGGAATAGTGGGAATCATGGTTCCACAATCGACTATATATTTGTTTCAGCAGACCTTCATCAACGGGTGAAAACATTGAAAGTGACCCCAAAAGAAAGTAGCGATCATGAAATGTTAATCATGGAATTCGCGAATCTTACGCAAAACGTCGGACCCAAATGGCCACAAAAGATCAATGTGTAATCAAACAGAGTGAGGCTAAGGTTAGCTGAGGCAGAGGTTGCTCAGATATTCAAACAATACAGCGGAGATGGAACCACAATTGAATATGCAGGCCTATTGGCCAACTTTAAAACAAGCAACAGCGGTTTAAAACATTTGAACATGAAACGACTCCATTATTTTGATCTAGACACATTGAAACAAAAACGGTTGATGAGATGGATAATCCGACAAGCCCAGACTGCTGATAAAGCCTCTCGTGCAGCAGAAATAAAGGCTGCCAAACAGCGGTATAAAAATTGGATTAAAATACACAAACGCACAATGATACAAAGGGACTCAGAGCGCATGTTAGAAAGTCTCCAAAATAAGAATACCAAAGATTTTTGGAACATCATTAACGAAACACAAGACCCCCAGGCCGCTCTTCAAGCATCCTGTTACGAAGTTCGCTGGTCGTGTAGAGTACGAACAACCCCTCTGTCCCCAAGAAACACCCTGACAACACCAGAAATACTGTCAGCGTGATTATTAAGGCCACAGGTGGAAGTCCCCAAGCCAGGACGCGGGACAGCCGGAAGAACCCCTTGAGCGCTGTAAGGCAAGGTACAATGGTTATGTAAGTAGGAAAGCAGGACACAATCTTCCCAAATGCAAATACCAAAACACTGGAATACCTGTGAGGACTTGTGTCTTTCCCAAGGCTGAAAGAGGCGTGAACCTCCAGACTGTGGCTGGACAAGGCTGTAAGGTAGAGCAGGTAACCACCTATTGTAGGACCGAGGTCCTAATGAAACACGTGATCCGTAGAGAACTCCAGGCAGTCCGAGGTCAGAAAACAGATGATTCAATGTTCCAGAGCCAATGAAGGGTCAAGCAAGGACAATCCATGTAACAAGTGTAAGTCGGCAATAGGCAATCCAAGTTCCAGAGTCAGTGAAGGGTTAAGCAAAAACGATCCGTGGAGCAAGCGTAAATCGGCAATAGGCAATCCAAAGTTCCAGAGTCAGTGAAGGGTTAAGCAAAGACGATCCGTGGAGCAAGCGTAGGTCAGAACAGAACAGGTCCTTGAACGAAGAGAGAGCGTCACGTGATCCTAGTTGAAACAGCTGTGAAGCAACGCCTTCGGTTTTCAAACTCCTTTTATCCCTGGAAGGGACGCACGTGACAGTATCACGTGAGAAGTGAACCGAAAGCGTTGTAGCGTTGCTAGGCAACTAAGAGTCACGTGATCCGTGACGCGCCGGGCAGCGCCGGTCTCTGCGAAGGATGTGAGTTCCTGGAGTGAAGGAGTCTCCACTTGGTTTGCCACAGCCGTGAAGGGCGATAAACGCCAGCTCCGCCAAACATGCCATGCCATGCCCTGTTGTGTGAAACGTGAGTGGGAAACGAAGTACATGTATCTGAGCGTGTGTGCCGGGGAGCGCGGATAGAGGTAGACGCGGAGGGGCGTGTCCTTGACTTAGTAGGAAGCGGTGTGACACATCCATGGTACCGGAAGCAACGTGTATTGCCCACTTTAATGACCTATACAAAAAGAACACAAGATCAACTAACTTGCCTGCCCCAACTAAAACAAAATGGGCCTTAATATTTCCCAAAGACGACATTGTAAGAATAATCAAAAAAGCTAACAACTCATGGGCACCTGTGCCAGACGGTCTGACAAACTTCACGTTCAAGCAACATACAGAGTTATGGGGCGACCTCTGCGTGACTCTCTTTCAGAGAGTAAACGACCAAGGTCAGACACCAAACTCGTGGAAATCGGCTGTGATTGTGCCGGTGTACAAAAAGGGCGATAGAACTTGCCCAAAAAACTACCGACCGATTGCCTTACTTGATGTCCTGGGAAAGATCTATGCAACTATATTACAACTCAAGTTAGTCAAGTGGGCTACACGGTCAAATCATGTCGACATTAGACAGACCAGATTCGTAAAACACGTCGGTTGCTCACTGAACTTGCTGCTGCTGAATTTATTGAAAATGGAGGCAATCAGATCACAAACAACCGTATACCTTGCCTTCATTGACTTCTCTTATGCTTTCGATACGATAGATCGGGAACTGCTATGGAAGAAATTGAGTGCATGGTGTTGCCCGGATGATCTCTTGGCTGCAATAAAAGATCTACACACCGGCACCTCCATTAGAGTAAGATTAGATCAAACCGGCCCTTTGTCATCTTCGATCGAAACATTTAAGGGAGTCAAACAGGGTTGTCCCTTGGCAGCTGCGATATTCAGTTTGTTTATATCGGACATTGGCAATTCTATCGAGGCCGTAAAGTCCTTCCCACCAAAGATGCACAGCTCCAGTCTGAGTTGGCTCCTGTACGCAGATGACCTCATACTGCTGGATTTAACAACAATTGGTCTGCAAAGAAAAATCAATGCAGTACAACAATATGTGGTTGAAAATCATCTACTTATCAACACAAAGAAATGTGAAATCCTTGTGCTAAAAAATCTTAAAAGCGGTTGGATTAGAACGACAAAGAGCCAATCTTGGTTAATGGGACAAGAAAAACTATTGATATCATCTAGTGTAAAATATCTTGGAATGATTATCAGTTCTAGTCTCAATGACGATCCGTGGACAACAGCGACAAAACGCAAATGCAAACAACTGGCAAATCAAGCTCTAGTGCTAAAGAAAAGATTCAAAAGATTCTCCCTCAAAGTAGGCCTGCGATTTTACCAACAAAAAGTAATACCAGCACTAACGTATGGGGCAGAAAATGCAGGGGGCTGTTCATGGTAGGTGTGGTCCATGCTTGAGAACATCTTCTGGATGAAAGTACTAGGTATAGCGAAAGGAACTTCGACGGCTTCAATCCGGTACGAACTATCGCTAATCTCTATCCATGCACGAGTATGTTGGAGTTTGCTATCATTATACCGGAAAACAAAAGCATGCAAACCAATTCCGCAATTTGCAATCTTCCACAATGCCGGCTCGTCAGCCCCAAGTGTTTTGGCAATTTGGCTTAAACGATGTGAAAGTTTAATGTCAGAGTATGACATCGACCCAGAGCTGCTCCAAGGAAATCCGGACGCAGCAAAATTAAAATTGTGGCACCTGGACTGGGAATCGACATGCTCCGAAAGAGGAGCATCCAAAATATTGAGCAAAGTGCCACGGGAGGCTCGGGCATTCAATAGCCTGCAAAAATACATCAAATTATTCCTAGACCCAAACGCAAGGAGGTTATGTATGAGCTTTAGGCTTAATATGTTTAAAACCAAGGAACGTTTGAGACCATGGTCAGCCAATGCGAACTTGAACCCTACGTGTCGTTGTTGTACACAGGACTCTGAAACTTTAAAACATTTGGTGCTATTTTGCACCAATTTACGTAAAAGAGAACCAGACTATTGGGCACTTGGAGCGAGTCTCATCCATCCCTCAATGCAGATGAGTGGTGGCAACAAATGTTCAACGGAACAGATTTGAAATTGATACTGCCGTTGACAAATTTTTTTGGGGATAATCGAAGATCGATTACTGGACTAAGTGAATCACACTCGTGACGTGTTACTCGAAACTATGCTCAGTGATTAATTACACGAAAATGTAAAAAGAGGTAGAACAAAAGAGAGCTGCTGGGTAACGTGGTGGATTGTAATGAGATGTAACGAGTGATAACGAATGATTTCATTTTAAAGGTTTGTATGTAAACCAATAAAATTAATTTTAAAAAAAATAACAGAAGGCGACCATAGAAGGTTGGTGGTTCCCCTTGCTGTAAGACCCTTCCTCTTGCAGTTGGTGCATGAAGTCCCCCTTGTTGGTCACCTTGGTATCAAGAGAACCAAGCAAAGGTTATCCATGCAATTCTACTGGCACAAGATGCGGGTGCAAGTAGAAAGTCACTGCAGGAATTGTGCCACATGCCAGTTATCTGGTAAAAGTGGCACAACAATCCAAAATCCATTGGTACCACTCCCAGTTGTGGGGGTACCATTTGAGAGGGTAGGGATCGACATTGTTGGTCCCCTTGACAACCAAACATCCTCAGGCAATAGGTTTATCCTGGTGCTGGTCAAACATTCCACCAGGTATCCTGAGGCCATCCCATTGAACACTGTGACTGCCAAGTCAGTTGCAAAAGCTTTACTTGCCATCTTTACTAGGGTTGGCTTCCCTAAAGAAGTTGTGTCTGATAGGGGCAGCAACTTTATGTCAAACTATATGCAGGCCCTGTGGAAGGAATGTGATGTCATCTTTACGTTTTCATCCACATACCACCCACAAACCAATGGTCTTGTAGAAAGGTTTAACAGAACCTTAAAGAGCATGATTGGGGCTCTGCAAGAGCCCCAAAGCAGAAAATGGGATCTTCCTTTACCATGTTTACTTTTTGCCTACAGAGAAGTACCTCAGGAGAGTGCTGGCTTCAGCCCCTTCGAGCTTCTGTTTGGTCACCCTGTGAGGGGACCCTTAGTAATAGTCAAAGAGGGATGGGAGATGTCCACTTCCCCTATCACTACCAATATAGTAGACTATGTGCTAGGGCTCAGAAAGAGGATGGTACTCCTGATGGGTCTGGCTAGTGAGAAACTGAAGGCAGGGCAAGCACTGGTGAAACATTGGTATGACCAGAAAGCTGCCCTCATCAATTTCGCACCAGGTCTGCAAGTCCTGATCATGAATCCTATAAGGCCTAGAGCTATGCAGGACAAATGGTCAGGCCCTTACACAGTGGTGGAGTCACTGGGTGAGGTCAACTATTTAGTGGACCTTGGAAGGGCTGGACAGGCTCCAAAGGTGTTCCATGTGAATAGACTGAAGGCTTTCATCCCAAGAGTTGAAATCGCTGCACAATGCTGACTTCTAATGTTGAGGAGGAGGGGTCAGAATCTCTCCCTGACCTGTTTCAGGGCAGCCCTTTAGATAACTCCATTGAGGGTGTCAAAGTAGCCCCTCACCTGACTTCTGATCAACAAGAAGAGGTGAAAAGTTTGCTGAGCCAGTTTTCCTCCTTGTTTTCACGAGCTCCTAGTTTGACACCTTGGTGGGGGATACAGGATGTCAGACAAAGTAAGGTCTTACATTAAGACAGAGGTCAACACAATGTTGGATCTTGGGGTGATTGAACCCTCTAGTAGTCCTTGGTCCAGCCCAGTGGTGTTGGTTCCAAAAGGCAGGTACCTCTGAGTTGAGGTCTGTGTGGATAACAGGGCTCTGAATGCTGTCACGAAGACAGATGCACACCCCTTGCCTAGAACAGATGAGCTGGTGGATACTTTGGCTGCCTCCAAATACCTCAGCACATTTGACCTCACTGCAGGCTATTGGCAAATAGCTCTCGCAGAACATGCCAAGGAGAAGACAGCTTTCTCAACACCAGAGGGTCTTTACCAGTTCACGGTAATGCCTTTTGGATTGAAGAATGCACCTGCCACTTTCCAGAGGCTTGTGAATCATGTCCTTAATGGGTTGAATTAATTCTGTCTAGCATATCTGGATGATGTAGCCGTTTTCAGTGCTACCTGGGAGGACCATGTGAAACACCTTAGGATTGTGTTGCAGGCTCTTCAAAGGGCCCACTTGACCATAAAGGCCAGTAGGTGCCAGAGCAGACAAGGTTCAGTGGTCTACCTTGGGCATGAAGTAGGTGGAGGGAGGATACAGCCTCTACCCAGTAAAGTACAAGCAGTACAAGACTGGCCTACCCTCACTACACAAACCCATTTGAGAGCCTTTTTAGGACTCTCTGGGTACCACAGAAATTTCATGGCAGACTATGGCACCATAGCTGCCCCTCTGACTGATCTCACAACTCCTAAGAAAGCCAAGAAGGTAACTTGGTCTGAAAGGTGTGGGAAGGCCTCCAATGGCTTAAAAGACTCCTTGTACCAGGCCCCTGTTCTCAGGGCCACTGAAGACCTTTCATTGTGCGCACAGATGCCTCTGACAATGGGATAGGAACTGTACTATCACAAGTAGATGAAAAGGGTAAGGAACACCCTATTGGCTTCATTAGTCACCAGCTTAAAGACAGAGAGCTCAGATGGTCCACACTAGAGAAATAATGTTTCTCTGTTGTGTCGGCCCTAAGGAAGCTGAGGCCCTACCTCTATGGGACCCACTTCACTGTGCAAACTGACCATAAACCCTTAAAGTGGCTAATGAACATGAAGGGAGTGAATCCAAAGTTGCTCATGTGGTACGTAAGCCTTCAAGGATTTGACTTCACTATTGAGCATAGGCCAGGTGTCCAACATAGCAATTCTGATGGGTTGTCCAGTATGATTAATTGACCTGAACATGAGATCATCCAGGGGTGGATTAATTCCCCCTGTCCTTGGTCTCGGAGGGGGGAGTGTTAGGAAAGATTCACATTTATGTGAAGTTTCCCCTCCAGTTGTGTACCTCACAACTTTTTTGCTGCTGTTTTACACCATAGTCTGACTTTGCCAGTGGAGCAAAGCCTTCTGCTGCACTCCCCTGGGATTTTCGCTCACTTTATTATGGGGAAACGGACATGCCCTTAAAGACAGTCAGTACTGCAAGACTTTGTTTCCCTTAGTCCTTGTCAATGACTTTTCTGCAACATGTTGCAAGTGCACAATGTACCTTACAGTACAGTGCACTTGGGTCTTCCTGTCATTTCTAAAGGCCCTAGATACTCTCGAAGGATTTTTTAGGAGAAGTGCAGATGTGCCTTGGACAGGGCTGGTGGCAGCTTAACTTTTTGTATATTGTTAACCCTTTCCTGCCAGGTAAACCATGTTTACTGTGTTTGACAAAAACAGGTGGCCTGGCTCCAAAATGGCCATGCCACGAGGTTCTTTGTCTTGTCCTTTGGCCATCTTGCCCCTTCACCTTCCCCAGGTCGAGCCGACCCGGGCCAGTCCTTATTTGGGCATGCATTCTCCCACGAAATGCCAAGCTTTCGCGGGCTTCTGCATGCATTGTGTGTGTGCTTCCAGGATGTGGGCTGACCTGTCTGGTTCCAATACACTTCCTGGGTGCCAGAGAGCCTAATGTGCTGTGAATGCCTGGGACCACCGTGGTCCATGATTCGTCCACGTATGGTGTGCCTGTATGTGAGCAGATCTCCCATTGGGTCCTCTTCGTTTTGCAGGCAGTTGGAGGCGGATGAGCGAAGAGCTCGAGAAGGAAGATATATAGGAGAGAGAGTTGAAGGTATTGAGGTCCCAGGCCCCAGAAGGCCTTGTGGACAATGCAGAGGGTTTTGAAATGAATCCTCGCCGCCATTGCAAAGATTTCAGTCATGGAGAGATATGATCCCTGGGCTTGAGGCCAAGGACAAGTCTCGCAGTCCTGTTTTGGATGAGTTGCAGAGGGCAGAGAGTAGAGACAGGCAGATCTAGAAAGAGGCTGTTGCAGTAGTCCAGCCTAGAGAGAACCAGAGCTCTTGAGACAGTGAGCTTCTGGGGGAAGGAGAGGAAAGGAAGAATACCTCTGAGGAGGTGCAGCTGGTAGTGTGACTTCTTAGAGACGTCAGAGATGTGAGGAGAAAAGGAAAGTGGGGAGCTGAAGATGACCACAAGGTTTTTAGCCTCACAGGTGGGAGCAGGAAGAGGGCCAAGAGAGGCCGGCCAGAGAGTGACAGGAAAGGAGGGAGCAGGTGTGCCAATGAGGAAAATCTCGGTCTTACTGGCATTAAGGCAGGGATCATTGGCGGCACACCACTCCTGGATGGCGGACAGACAGTCAGAGATCAGAGAAGGAGAAGAGGTGGCTGAGGGAGCCTGAAAATGAGTTGAGAGTCATCCGCATAGCACTGAAAGTCAGGGCAGAGAGTGGCAATGCGGTGGGAAAGAAGTGCCAGGTACTGGTTGAACAGCCAGGGAGAGGGGTTACACCCTTTGGGAGCACCATAGGTAGAGATAGAGATAGAGGAGAGGAAGGGCCCGAGTTGGACCTGGGAGGGTCGATCGGAGAGGAAGGGGGTCAACCAAGCCAGGGTTTGATCGGTGATGGCCAGGTTATCACGGAGACGGTTGAGCAGGATGGCATGGTTGACCGTGTTGAAGGCAGAAGAGAGATCAAGTAAGATGAGGACACAGGGGGTGTTGGAATTGAGGTTGGGGCACAGATCTTCATGGATGTTAAGGAGAGCAGTTTCCATGCTTCTGGCAACTCTGAAGCCAGACTGATGGTCAAGGAAACAACCAACAGATTCAGTGTGAAGATTAAGCTGGGAGATGGCCAGCTTTTCCAGGAGTTTGCCCAGGAAAGGAGTGGTGGAGATTGGCCGATAGTTAGCCGGGCAGAGGGTTTCTTAAGAAGAGGGTGCACAAGGGAGTGATTCAAGGGGAAGGGGAAGACTCCAGTGGTGAAGGAGTGGTTGCAGAAATCAGCCAGAGCAGGAGCCAGGGTGTCAATGTGGTCCTTGATGGTTTTGGAGGAACAGGGGTGAAACTGTTTTGACGAGACTTTCATAGATCAGACTTGTCTAGAAACCTTGCCTGAGGAGAACAGGGGAAAGGTGGAGAAGGAGGGAGGAGAGGTGGCCGAAGAAGGGCCAGAGGAAGTGCAGGGAGTAGAGGGAGGAGGAGGAGAGGAAGAGAGAGAGGACATGATGTCCTGAGTTTTAGAGATGAAATGAGAAGCCAGGGCTGTGCAGAGGGTCTGGGAGGAGACAGGAGAGGTAGAGACTGTAGCATGATATGCCAGCTCCATGCAGATTTTAAAGAGTTCGGCCGAGTAGTTAGATGCCGTGGAGACGCAGGCTTTGGATGCGGGCTCTCTTCTTGGTGCAGACAGAGAGCCGGTATTGCCTTTGGAGCAGGCAGCAGGCCAGTTTGCCAGAGGATGTACCAGAAGCATGCCATTTCCTCTCAGCCTCCCTGCACTTGCATTTAAGGGTGACAAGGTCTGAGTCATACCAAGAGTTGAACTTGGCTTTGGGCTTCAAGCGGATCCTCATGACAGGGGCAAGAACATCAAGAGTACCAGATATAGAACAGTGGAGCATGGAAAGGGCTGTGTCAGGATGTGAGTCAGCCAAAGGAAGAGTGGGAGGTGAAAAAGTGGCAGCAAAAGCATCAACCGAGAAGGTAGGTGGCAGTGCTGGGAATGGCTTGGCCTGAGGGGTAGAGAGGGTTAGATGGAAGGAAAGGAGAAAGTTGTCTTGTATATATGTACTTTAGTAGGATTGTGTTGGCTTAAAAGTGTTACTGTTATTAACTATTGAGTTGAAACTCAAAGGCCTTGAATAAATCTATTTGAATTTTTAATATATATACACCTGAATGGGCGTGATTTGTAAGTGTCTTTTACTTTGTGTGCATGTTGAGGCCTTTCGGTCACCCTCACCCCTCCTGAGACCTAGTCTTGACCGCTGCCATTGCTACTTTGATTGGTCTGACTTGTCCAGAAGGTTACCCTGTTTCAAGAAACTAGGCTGGCCTTCTGAACCTCTGCCCACCAGGTCAGAGTTCAGAACTCCATCTTAACAATGACCGCACTACCATTAGAGTTAGACTCAACATACAGGGTGACCTTTCTTCCAACATCCCCTCTGATAACGGTGTAAGGCAAGGGTGTCTATTAGCAGCCCTACTTTTTAACCTGTATCCGGCAGACTTAGTTCCTAATTCTAAGAAAACTATTAAAAAAATTGTGCTGTTCAAAATAATACCTAGTTCCTGGAAACAAGCCATAATAATTCCTATTCATAAAAAGGGCAACACACTTGACCCAGGAAATTATCGACCAGTTGCTCTAATGGATTGTGATAGCAAGATTTCTTCTCGCGTGATCCTCCATGAGTTGCATAAATGGGCTACTAGTCAGCATATCCTATCAAAGTTTGAGGTAGGATTCAGAAAAGGGCTTTCTACTATCTTAAACATCTTGCAAGCACAAAGCAAAAAAAGTCAATGGCCCTCATTACGACCTTGGCGTTGGACCATGGTGCTAATGCTAATAGCACCATGGTCCATGCCGGTAACTTACCGACTCCGCCATGGTGGAATGGGGAATTACCGCCCCATTCCGAGGTTGGCGGGGCGGTAATTCCCCATGCCGCCATGGCCCTTCCCCATTCCCATTTTTGCCCCATAGGGCTCAATGGAAACGGGGAAGGTGCTAAGTACGGTGCCGCAAATTGCGGCACCGTTCTTAGCACCCAGGTCCCTTTGCGGGTTGGTTTTTAACGCCTGCAGAAAGCAGGCGTTAAAGTCTCCAACCCGCAAAGGGACCTTGTAATCAGGCGTTAAGGGTTTAACGGCGCCGCCACCTTTTACGGCGCTGTTAACCCCTTAACGCCTGGGTTGTAATGAGGGCCAAGCTCTTCCAATTTATAGTGCCTTTCTCGATTTATCGAAGGCTTTCGACCTTGTGAATAGGTGAAAACTTTGGCAAAAACTTAAATCATGGAACATACCAGATGGGTTATTACAAATAATCATTGCCCTGCATGACCGCACTACCATTAGCGTTAGACTCAACATACAGGGTGACCTTTCTTCAAACATCCCCTCTGATAACGGTGTAAGGCAAGGGTGTCTATTAGCAGCCCTACTTTTTAACCTGTATCTAGCGGACTTAGTTTGTTTCCTACAAAACTACACCTTTGCGTCCCCTTCCATCGGAAGTTGTAAAGTCCACCTACTCGCCTACACTGATGATATAACCCTAACAGATAACACTCCTTTAGGGCTAAAACACTTAGGGCCTCATTACCCGGTAGGCGGTGAGCCATGGTGCTATTAGCGCCATGGCTCATGCCGGTAAAATACCGGCACCGCCTTGGCGGAAAGGGGATTTACCGCCCCATTCCAAGGTTGGAGGGGCGGTAAATCCCCCTTCCGCCATTGCCCTTCCCCATTCCCATTTTTGCCCCATAGGGCTCTATGGGAATGGGGAAGACGCTAATTACGGCACTGCAATTTTGCGGTGCCGTAATTAGCTCCGAGGTCCCTTAGTGGGTTGGATTTTAACGCCTGCAAAAAGCAGGCGTTAAATCCCCCAACCCGCAAAGGGACCTCGTAGTAAGGCGGTAGGGATTTACCGGTACCGGTAAATCCCTACCGCCATCCGTGTAAGCAAACGCCCTGACCAATGACCTAAAAATCAATCCCACAAAGTCAAATACCATTATTTTTGGGAAACCAAGTAACAGGTCTCGTGAACCACAATTGTGTATAGCCCAACAAGTAATTCCAATAGGTCAAAAAGTAAAATACCTGGGAATTAAACTTAGATCTAATTTATCGCTTTAAGATCTAACCTTAGAGCTAGAAGGGAAAACACATCAATACATGTGCCAGTTAAGAAAACTCTTGTGTACATAATGTTGATTTTCCGTAATACCTTTAGTAAATTTATATAAAGGAAAAATAATTCCGGCACTCTTATATGGAATGGGATGTACCCCCAATGCGCGTAACATCAATTGGGGCTGCCTGGAGGGCCGTTTATGGAAAAAGACACTATGCTTATCGCAATCTCTACTGATCGTCAGATTGAGATATGAACTGGGCTTACATTCCTTAGAATCTCACTGTAATTGGAAAGTTCTATCACTTTATAGACGGATCCTTATCCCACCTGATCGATCTTTGTACAAAGCCATTTGTGACTATACAAACAACTGGAAAAATAGTCTGCTCACAAATACACACAATGACACCCAAAAGATTATCGCTCAGTGTGAATGTACATCCCAGACTCTCATAGAAAATCCTGAGAAAGTCAAACAAGCACTTATGCGTTCAGATTGGATTAAAACAAGAGCAGTAATCAATAACCCCAAAAAACGTCAAAAACCTTCCATTATCTGAAAAATCTAGTTTATATGTGCTACCATACATCAGAAGATTTCCAAACTCCTTGTGGCGTAATGAGTTATTGCGGTTTCGATTAGGTCTGACAAAAACTAATGAGACTGATCTAATTTTTAACAAATTAGATCCCATTGCAGGGGAATGTAATCTATGCAGAGAAGGATACCCTCAAGATATGTGATTTCTTGCTCATTTACTTTGACACAGAGGGAAAAATATTTCGCACATTTTGTGCATGATACTATTTGGATCGCAACTCAAGACTTTTGGCACAGGTTATTGGCAGGAAAGGAGATTTCATTGTCTATTACTCTACTGAAATTCTTGAATGAATTGAACTTTATAACTAACACTGTCATTGTAATCTGGCTAGACAAGATAGTGCAAAGGACTGTATTCAATCCTTGTGATTCTATTTTTGAAGTGATGCTTGTTTGTTGTGTACTGTTTATATTTTAATATTTCTTTAATTGACCTCAGTTATGTGTTTATTTTATGATGTTATTTTCTTTTCTTTTCATTAAGGTTTATATGAATTAATAAAAATGAATTGATCATTTGTAAATTGATTTTGATACTTTTTTTGTAAAAAGTCATTTTGTGTGACTACATGCACAATAAAAAAAATACATATATATAAATGGGAAATTCTACCTCTAGTAGCAAATACACTATTCGTTTGTCTTTTCCTGTAATCACAAGATTCTGAGGGAAATATAGATGATACACATAATATTAAACATATTGGGGCTCATTACAGGTCCAGCGGTAACCGTGCCGGTGCTACCAGCGGGTTGCCGACAGAGCCGTAAATATTTCCCGGCACTTGACTTCCCGGTGCCATCAGGAGATTACAATCCCAGTAGCCCGGAAAAGTCAAGCGCTGGTAAAATGTTGTTCTCCATTCTCATAGAGTCCCATTGGACTCTATGGGAATGGGGACATGGAAGTACCGGCACCGTTGTGAATGGTGCCGGTGCTTCCGTGACAGGTCTGCCTACCGTGGCCACTGTGCCCGGCAAGGTCAGACCTGTCAGCATGGCGGCTCCTGCAGGCAGACCTGTAATATGCCGGTCCGGAAATAATGGTGCCGGTAAGCGTACTGGCACCCTTGTTTCTGGACAGGCATAGTCCGAATGAGCCCCATTGGGTCTCATTATGGGTCCGGTGGTAACCTTGCTGGTGCTATATTTACCGGGGCCTGACTTCCCAGTGCCACCAGGGATTACAATCCCGGCCACCCGGAAAGTCAGGTGCCGGTAAAATGTTGCTCCCCATTCCCATAGAGTCCAGTCAGACTCTATGGGAATAGGCACACAGAAGCACCGGCACCATTGTTAACGGTGCCGGTGCTTCCGTGATGGGGCTACCTACCAGGGCCATTGTGCCTGGCAGGGTCAGACCTGTTGGGCATGGCGGCTCCGTCAGGCAGACCTGTAATATGCTGGTCCAGAAACAACAGTGCTGGTAAGCTTACCAGCACCATTGTTTCCGGACCGGCAGGGTCTGAATGAGGACCATTGTCTTTTAGCAAGAATAGCCTGGACTGAGACTTTGAATAATTGTATGCCTACATTCATCCTAGGAGGGCACTGATTACAAGGGACTTCTCTTATTCCCCCAGTTGCTTTGATGGAAAAGGAATCAAAGCTCCTTTCCTCCCTAGTAAGGGAGGTATGAGAACCAGGTTTTGAATGGGAAGTACAAGTGGTGCGAGTAGGAGAAATTGGCTGAGAAAAACCCTTCTTTGACTCAGCTTCAGTTTGATCAGAGTCTGCCAAATACATTGTGGATCCCCAGTTTGTATCAGCTGATCCCGATCCCACCCATGACACCATATGTGAGGCGTCAGTAATACGAGGTGGACAACTGTTTGAAGATCTTTCAAAATATGCCATTTTATTTTAAAATAAAATGTATAAAGATGCCTCACTTTGCCTACTCTGTTGAGGAATTCCGTGCCTATTCTAAAACCTAAGGGAACACACTTTAACACAGGATAACTGGACCTTACACTAAACAACAAACACCTAAATAAAAGGTATGGCAATTCCACAGAACATTACTAATATGCACATTTCCTAAATCTCCTTCTGAAATCCTGGGTGATTTCCCTTCCCCAGGATTTGAAGTAACTTCATCACAATGTTCAACTTTGGAAAGGAAATCTCTGAACTCTGTCCTTAAAGATGTAAAGTTAAAGCAAAAGTTAATCAACAAAAAGTTCCAATGGTAATAATCGCCTCCTTTAAACAAAAGTTCCACTAGTAACAAATCTCCTCCTTTTGGGTGAAGTTTTCCATTTTTCACTTCTAGCAAAATAGCCCTGTGGCAATCCTGGCCATGATGCTTTGTCAATGCCACAGGAAGATTCGCCACAGTTCAAAAAAAATGTAATGTCCACAAAGTTAATGGTACACAGTTCTTGGTTAACAGTCAGGATTCCTTGAAATATGATTTCAACATTCAAAATGGTACATTTGTCAGGATGACATCCTAATACTGCTGCTTCTAAATCAACAACTATATTTCTTCTTATTTTACCATGAGAACAGTCACCTTTTTTTTTTTTTTTTTTTTTTTATTTGTATTTAATCAAAAGATTTTTACAAAGTTTGAGGTTTCTGTCTGTGTCTGTAAGCGTGGCGAAGATAAAAAGGAAAGAAGATGATAAAATGAGAACAGCTCTCTAAAAATGTGCCTTTATCGGCCAGTTTATGGCTTCCAAGATTTTGTAGGATGCTATTTGCCATGATGTTTTGTCGCCTCCAATCAAACGAGACCAACATGTTTCTTCGTCCTCTATGATGAAATCTGAGAAGGTTGCTTTTAAGTATCTTCTTCTTATATGTTGGTTTGAGGCACATTTTAGGAGCAAGTGGCGGATTGTTTCCTTTTCTTGTGTCTCACAAAATCGACAATTATTGTTCTCCGACTGGCCTCTAATTGTCAGGATCTCGTTTGTCTGCAAGACATTTAGACGGGCTCTCATCAGCATGTCTCTCCCTTTCCTGGATGGGAACTTCTTTATATATTCCTGGAGTTCATTGAGTTTTTTCGTGGTTGACGGCAGGTGTAAGGTTAGTTTGTTTTTTCCTGCTGTCTCCAGGGTGCTTATCCAGTCGAGTTCTTTGATTTTGGTGAAGGTTCTCTTTGGGTACTTTATTAGTTGTTCTTCGTCTGCATTGACCTGTTCTAGCAAGCTGAAGTTTTCTTCTTTCCATTTTTTGAGGGTTTTGCTTGTGTTCCTTTCTATTTCGAGGTTGATGAGAAAGTATATTGATGGTGGTTCAGCCATCCGGCATTTCCTGAACAGTCTTAGAGACGATTGTGAGACTGAACTTCTGAGAGAGGGTAAACTGAGCTCTCGTCGAATTGAGGCTATTGGGGTCGAGTTTGGGAGACTGAGGACTTTTCGCCAGAACTTTGCCTCAATTTTTGTCCAAATGGATCGTGGTAAGTTCATCATAGCATCTCCCCCATATGTTAGTGTCGGCATCACCTTTTTCTTGTAGTATTCTAGCACAGGGATAAGTGAGAATCTTCCAAACTTTTTGTCTATGGCCCTGGCTTGGGCTGCCAATTTGTTGGCTTTGGACATCAGGACCGATTGCATGGCTTTGTCTTGCGAAGAGGAGTCTAGGGTTACTCCTAGGTATTTGAAGTTAAACACTCGCTCGATCAGTGATCCTTCCAAAGTTAGTTTCAATTTTTCTGTTTTCCTGGTCGCTTTTTCCAGTACTAAGAATTTTGTTTTCTTTACGTTTATTTCCAGTTTGTTTTCTTGCATATACCCTTGGAGCTTTGTCAGTTGACGCTGCAGACCAATCGGTGTATGATCCATTAGGACCAGGTCGTCTGCATAAAGCAAACGTGTTATCGGGGTTTTGCATATTTTTGGGGGAAATGCTCTAATTGTTGGGTCCTCGTTTTGGATGTCTCCAATGAATGCCAAAAACAGGGCCGGGGCCAGCGGGCACCCCTGCTTCACTCCTCTCGCTGTTGGGATGGGTGCTGATAGCAGGCCGTTTTGGTCAAGTCGGATGCGTATTGAGGTGTCGGTGTATAGTGCTTTGATCGGGTTTAATATAGACGGTGGACATTCCCAGGTCTCCAGTTTGGACCATAGGCGGGCCCTGTCTATCCGATCGAATGCTTGTGTCAGATCGATGAATGCCACAAAAATTCTCGTTCCTCCTTCCAGTACTCTGTTTTTCAGCACGTTTAGTATTAGGATGTTGGCTGTCGTGCCCAGGTTTCTTTTGAATCCTGTTTGGAGTGGGTCGTTACAGGGTGATTCCTCCATCCAGATCTTGAAGCGATCGAGAAGCATTGAACCAAACACTTTGCCGATGACGTCCAGGAGCGCAATCGGTCTGTAATTTTTCGGGTCTTTTTTGTCTCCTTTCTTGAATATTGGAACGATTGTTGCTTGTTTCCATGAGGGTGGTATCGTTTTTAAGTTGCAACTTCTGCCAAAGATTTTGCTTAGCAGGCTTGGCCACTCATTTTCAAGTGTTTTTAGATCGGAGTTTGTGATCCCGTCGGGTCCTGGGGCGTGAGAGTTTTTTAAGCCTCTGATTTTCATTTGGATTTCATGTGGGTCGTCAATGATTATCCATGGCTCCGTAGACATTCCGACCTGTAATTTTAAGTTGGAACTTGGTGCCTGGTACATAGTAGTGAAATGTTTTGTCCAAGTAGTTTCCCCAATCTCGTTTATGATTGTATTTTCTTGGGTTTCGTTAGCCGCTCTCAAGATTTTCCAGAATTCTTTTGTGTTCTTGCCACTTATCGCTTTTAGAATGATTTCAGCATCTTGTTGGTAGAGAGACAGTCTGTGGCCTTTAACCCATGCTTTGTATAGTTTGGTTTCCGCTTCTGCCGCTCTCACAGCCCCTGGAGATCCTGAAGATTTTGCTTTGCGCTGTATTTTTCGCAGTGCCCGACGTTTCTCCACCAGTGTTAGGTCGTACACATGTCTTGGGGGATTTTCACTGTTTGTTTTTGTTTTACGAGTCTTCTTAAACTTCGTCAGGAATGGCGTATAATCTGTAGTATTTTTGCCCAAGTGATTTAGCATTGAGCTGAATCCTTTTTCTATTTCCTTGATGGCCTCAGTTGTAAGGTATAGACGATTTCCCTTCGTGTTGGCTATGACTTGGTGCTCAACATACTCGTTCTGTGGCCTTATTGACATCCAGGTTGTTGACAGGGGGTTGTGGTCGCTGGCTGTGACTCTTGTAATTTCAAAATCTTTCGTTATTGCCAGTAATGGTTCAGTGACGTAGATGTAGTCTATTGTACCTGCCAGTTCCTTCATTTCCCATGATGGCGGGCGATTTGGGTCTGGGAATGCTTCGTGCAAATTGTGAAGGTTTCTTGAATTCATCAATTTGACCCATAGGTTGCCGCGTTGTTTGCCTGTTGAGTTGTGGCCTAGGTGCGCCACTCTTTCTTCCGAGCTCATACACGTAGCGTTCAGGTCACCGCATATGAGGAAGTATGTTACCAGATGTTCCGATAGTGCCTCATCTATCGCGTCCTCCATTTTTTCTATGTAGGCGGTAGGCTCTATACTTGCGGGGTTCCAGTAGGTATTTACTACGATTAAGGTGACTTTCTCGTAGGCGTTTTTAACGGTGCTCCACCGTCTCCATGCCGCCTTAACCATCAGGATCATTTGGTTGCTGATCAATGTTTCTTCTAGTTTGATCCCTGAGTCTTTTTTGGTTGCGATCAGTAATCCCGACGAAGGTCTTCCTCGACTTCCTTGTTTGGCTGGTGCAAGGATGACTTCGAACCCCCCTATTGCAGGGGGTTCAGTCAGCCAGGTTTCTTGGAGGCATAGAAGATCGTATAATCCCAGGTCCATGTCTTTTGGAGACAATAAGTGGGTATGTCCTCTCGTGTTCCACGAGCACATTTTTAGTTCGCACTTTGAGGGGGTCGCGCGACGTCTGTCATGTAGACTGTGCTCGTCTCTCGCTGGTTGCTATGTTTGCTTTTTTCCCCTCAGAATTTTGGGCAACCAGGACCATATGTCTTTCGTGGGTTCACATCTTTTTTGGGGAGGTTTTTCTGTTGGGAGTTTGGCTGTTATTTCTGAAATTTCCTTGGCCTTATTAAGTTTTTTTGTGTCTTTGGTTTTTATAAGACTTTCGTGATTTTTGTTTTCTTTCGAGGCTTGTCGCTTTTCCCTCAGTTTCTCTTCAGCTCCCCGGACTCTTGCTCTGTCCTTGTTTTTTTCAGACGACTTATTGCGACCCATTCTTCCTAAGGCACTTATTGGGTGTCTGTCTGCTTCCTTTTTACTGGGATTAGTACGCCTTGTGTTTTCAGCCTCCCTTTTATTGTCTTCTTCACTTTTGTTTGATTGCACTTTAACTTCGTAGCCCATTTCGTCCAGCTCTTCACTACAGTCGAGGATCAGGTTTTTCAACGTTGTTGATGTTACATAGAGTACCGTTTTTGCTTTTGTATTTTCGTGGCTTGGCTCTACTACAAGCAGATCTTCTGATTTTATTTTATTCAGCTTTCGAATGTATTTAAACAGTGTTAACACTGAGTTTCGGTTCAAGATTATTTCGTCTCTGTTTTCTTTCACTTGTGTGATCTTTATACGCCATTTAGCTTTGTCCACTTTTTTCGGTTTTAGGTTGTATTTCTGTGTTCTGGATCTGTACCGAAAGATCGTTTCTCCTTTGTCTCGTGACGAGCTGAGTCGTTTTTCAGTATTGGGTTTGTTATGGGCGTTCGTGGATTGGGAACGCGGTCTACCCGGTGTTATGTTTCTAGACGGCTTTCTTATGTGTTTGTGATCGTTCCGTCTACCTGCCGATCTCCTTCTTGATTTACCGCGTTCACCCCCTTTCTGTCTTGAGGAGTTGTATCTTTGTTCTTTTTTCCAGTTTCCTGAGGTCAGATTGTCTCTGGGTCTCGATTTCGACCTTCCGTTTTCTTTTTTTGTTTCTTTCTGCATCCTTTTTGGCGTTGTCTGTCTTTCTGCGTCAATCGGACTGGCGCCCTTGTTTATTGCATTCTTCACGTTTTCCCTATAATTTTTTGCTGCTTTTCCTCTAGTCGCTTCTTCGTTACTTCTTATGAATTCTGTATTTTCCTTTCCTTTGTGTGATTGTGATGTTGGTGCTTCACTGGAGCAATGTGCAACTGGACTCATGGGCGAATTCTCTGCCAGATGTTGGCTCAGATTCATCAATTCTTCATCTTCGATGCGTTCAATTGTTGATGGGGATAGGGTAAAGGTTCTTTTTTTTGGCGTTTCAGTTATTGGCGGTGATAAACTGGTGATTCTTTTTTCTGAAATTTCAGGATTTTTTGTTTGCCTCGGCTCTATTTCTTTGTCCTTCATTTGTGGTTTTTCCTTGTGTTTTACTGGTCGTGTGAAAAGTTGAAAAATACCTTCTGCAGTTTGGTTTCCAGTTGGGGGTTGTCTAGATGGTGGTCTCTTTGTTGGTTGGGTCTCAGTTTGTTTTAGATTCACCTCTTTGTTTACTCCCTTTGTTGGTGGATTATTTGTTGTATGGCCTATAGTAGCTGTGGTTTGAGTCCCCCTCGTTTTGTTCACCGGCCTTTGTTCTTTGTCTTCGTACTGCTCTTTTTGTCGTGGAGGCGAACCCTCGTCGTTTATTGTAGCTGTGCTTGATTTTCTGGCTTCCAAGGCCATAACGTAAGCTTCCAAGAAGATAACTTTACTGTGGATCATCGCTTGGATGCTTGTGTGGTCTTTCAAGGAGTCAGCGATAGTTTCGTAAAGTTTCATAAATGGTGCCAGTGCAATGTTCACTGATGACATAATTGACAGTAAGTCCATTTTTTTTTTATTTGAGGAATCCGTCGGGCTGGTCGAGTGCTGTAACGGAGTTCTTCTTAAGGGGGATTCAGTTAAGATTGTTGTCTGATTTGACCAGCTGTCTCGACTTGGCCTTGTTGTTTCTAGTGAGGCTCTTCCTTTTCGGTTTTTGTCGATGTGGGGACTTCGAATGTCATTTCCCCCCATATTCAAGTTTTGGTTGATATGGGGTCTCGTAAGGTTTTCTTGATTAGATTCGTCTGGGTCTGCTATGGGTGGCCTACCTTTTGTCGTGTTTTCGTTTTGGACTTTGCAGAGCCCCGCTTGGTTGAGGTTTTCTGGACCCAGCATTTTATTTGGTGTCTTATTTACTTTATCTCTGTATGTTCCTGTGAAGTTATCAACGTTCAAGGTGATACCCTCGGGCAGTGAGGGTGTTGCCTGATTGAAGTTGCAGGAGCCTTCCTTTATTTCTGTTGTTAAGTCCATTGGGTCATTTGGGTCAACTGTAATGAGGCTCTCCTCTTGGATGGTGTGGGGGTTTTCTATGTACTCAGACGTGACAGTCCCCATTTCTAGGTCTTTGCCCGAGTTTCTCTTCAATTCCCCCTTCTCTGTGACTTTTGTCGGTTTCAAATTTTGCTGGCCTCTTGGTGAGTTCGTGGAAATCTTTTGGGCTAGTGTCGGGCACGGTGGTTCCCCCTCAGGCCCCACTTTGTCAATCCACTGCCCTTGTGGCTTGTTGCTTTCTCCTGAGGGCCGTCTTTTACTGTGCGGCCGGTTGTCGCTAACGTATTGCTCAACTCTGCGTAGTTTTGCTACCGGCAGGCAGTCGTTTAAAGCTTCGAGTATTTCAAGATCTGTAAGTTCCCTCTGCGGGTACTCTTTTGTTGCTTTATGTCTGCTGTTTGCGTAGAAATAATCTTTTATTGAGTTTTTAAGTACCCCTCCTTCTCCTCGCGGTGGGTCGTTTTCGTTTGTATTGATCAACAATTGGTCAGGTGTTTTTTGTTGCTGTTCGGGCTTCTGGGGCCCTTTTTTCGTTCTGCTGCTAAACTTGTTTTTCGTTGTTATACGGTTCTTGAGTTTCTTGAGAGGCAGGGAACTTGTTCTCTGTCTTTTCTTTTTATTGGGGTTTGATGGCCCTTGTACATTGATTTTTTCTGGGACCCAACTGGTCTCTGCACTTTCCTCCGCCTCTTTGTGAATGAGAGCCACCACTTTCACTTTCCTTTCCGCCAGTGAACACGTCGACGGTACTCCGTTGATGTGCAGCTCTCCGTCGGGCTCCCCCTGCCCGTTCTCTTCGGGTGGGGTGCCCGCCACCTCCTCCGGTTCTGCCTCTCCTGGGGCCGTCGTGCCATCTGTCTCTTTTCCCCCCCCTCCTTCAGCAGCTTCCACGTCTGGCAGCCCTCCTCCGAGGGCTCCCGCCGTGGGGCGAGGAGCGCTCAGCTGGGCTCCGGGGGAGGGAGGTATTGGGTGCTGCGCCAGACCGGCAGGCCTAGTTCCCACTCCGAGGCTCGCTCTCCCGGCGGCTCTGTCCGCCTTGGCCGTGTCTTCCTGCCCCGTCCGCCCCTCCCCGCCGTCCCACGCGGACCGCGGTCCTCCTTCGAGGGCCGCTTCCGCGGGGTCCCGCTCAACCGCGGCGGCTAGGAGTGGCGGCCGGGTGTCTTTCCGGCCAGCCATGGCCTCAGCTGTCTTGATTTCCAGGCTCTTTGCCCGTTTGTCATCAGTTGCTCCTCCAGTTAAGGCTGATCGTTCCTGGGGGTCATGCTGGGCTGCTTTGGGATCTTCTGAGACTGGAGGCCGGAAGACTTTGCTTTTGGTTGGATATACCTTTATGGTGTTCGCTGGCGCTTGCTGGGGCGTCGGTTTTGGGGAGCCCATTTGAGGTAATGTCTCTGGGGAATCCATAAATGTTGGTGTTTGTTGTTGTTGTTTATGACTCAGCTGTTTCTGGTTTAGTTTGGCGCTCCTCAGGCGTCTGCCCTCTTCTTCCATTTCTTCCTCTCTTGGAGGCTCTCTTAGAGGCTCATTTTGCTCTGGGTTCATGGCAGTTTCCCGCATTTCTCTGTTTGCCCTTGCAGCCCTGGCTGACATGACTGCAAGACTGCCACTCTTCGTCCACTCCGCGTCCGCTCCGCGGATAGAAAGGGTTTATATGTGAGGGTCCTCCCCCACGCTGAAAAGAGTAGAACTGGGCAACAGACTCTCCTGCAAGACTGCCACTCTTCGTCCACTCCGCGTCCGCTCCGCGGATAGAAAGGGTTTATATGTGAGGGTCCTCCCCCACGCTGAAAAGAGTAGAACTGGGCAACAGACTCTCCTGCAAGACTGCCACTCTTCGTCCACTCCGCGTCCGCTCCGCGGATAGAAAGGGTTTATATGTGAGGGTCCTCCCCCACGCTGAAAAGAGTAGAACTGGGCAACAGACTCTCCTGCAAGACTGCCACTCTTCGTCCACTCCGCGTCCGCTCCGCGGATAGAAAGGGTTTATATGTGAGGGTCCTCCCCCACGCTGAAAAGAGTAGAACTGGGCAACAGACTCTCCTGCAAGACTGCCACTCTTCGTCCACTCCGCCTTTGTCCCACGGTAGTTCACCTTGTTTTTCGACAACTGCAATGTATCATCTACTGACAACCAAATGTACCTTAGGAGTTTCAATACTTTGGACTACTGCCACAACTTCAATTACTTTTAGACATACTTTGACAAGATAGCTTTGACAATACTTCAACCTCTTGATGTAGGCTAGGCACTCTTCCTTCAAATTGTTTCCTTCAAAGGGGCATCCTCTTAGTCTCTCTTGTCTTACTGTCAACAATGGCAACCTGTGTTTGACTTCAAGACCCCCTTTTCTCTGGCCTCCACAGTCCTGGGCATTACAGGTTAAGTCTACTTCAAAGATGTTCTTCACAAACAGCCAATTCCCCTTCCCCAACTTTACCTGCACCTTTCTGTCAGCTTCCAGCCCAACAATTACCCAGAAGCCTTGGTGCCACTCTCTTAGCCTCAGGTAACAGTTGTATACTTTTTGGGTTATGCCAACAAGTATACAACTGAATCAGTGTACCTAAGGGCCCTTTAAAATGAGGTAGCAATATTTTGAGATAGATGAGGATGCAGAATTTACTCAAACATCAATAATCAGACTGACTCAGGAAGTTGGCAAAGTTAGTCTGTTTTATTTGCAATTGTCTAAAACAGGGAGTACAACAGACATCAACGGACGTGTCACAGTATATCTCTTAGTGAGTTTCATAAACAACACAGTTATATAGTAAAAACTAGTCATCACTGACATCAATCTACGTGGAAAACTGCAAAAACCTACTTGGGAAAGTGATAGGCTTAGAGGGAACACCTAAGTATACGTTCCATACTGACAGGGATAGTGATTGGGTCTATACGTCAGGTGGGCAACTAATCCCTCCTCTAGTGCAAGTCACTATGAACATCATGAAATACCCAACGTCCTATTGGTTATACAAACTATAGAGCTCTCTATTAAGTGGCCTTCTATAATTGGTTGGTACCCTCGTACTCCTCTGTAATATTCCACACATGCTAGCAGCACGCAGGCTGGTACCCCAGGTGCACATGGGCTGGTCTTGACCATAGCTTCCCAATCAATTAGCCTGACATCCATCATCACTCTTGCCGCCTGCCAGTCAATTAAGCCTTGAACTTGGCTTGTAAATGTTCTCTGTGTCTGAGAATAAAAGGGAGAAATGGCATAGTTTGTCTCATGGTTTTGGTGTAGCTCGACCCAGTGTCTATTTTCATCTGACCATGTGACTGGAGACCACACTGAAGAGCTTTTTGCTGTATTAAATACTATTAAATGATGAACCTCTGACATCTTCAGTGTTCTTCCAACACCACCTCAGACAGGCTTTGTTCTTTTTGGTGCTGGGCCAGCCAAGCCTTTCTTGAATTCTCCTCCACCATTAGCTGTTTTCCAACTGCGCCGCACTGAAAAAGCCTGTCTATTCACGGGATCCAGACTCTGCTAAAGTGCATTGTGGAACATCCATATTCCATATATTCCAATGTATATACATTGGCGCATTGCCGCAATCTATTCAATATGTAGCCAGCCTTAAGAATACTTTGTCTGCTTGTTTTACTGCGTCTGTACATTGTAAAATGACTTCGCATTTTCTTCATCATATCTGTAGCATGAGCATCTTCATCGTGAGCCCGAAATGTTGCTCATCTTTAACACCTCTGCCTTAGACCCTATAGAATGTCTATGTTCTTCAGCCTCTTGTCTCTTTTCTGGGTACGTCAGCTCTGCTTTGCATGACATCACCGCCAGTCTTCTCTTTCACTCATTTGCACACTTCTTCCGGGATTTCATTGAAATGACCATCATATTTTTGTGAATGCACATATGGTTTCCTTAGTGGATACCTGACTTCCATGATTCTTTGTGGTACAGGCATTCTCACTGCTACTGCGTGTGTCTCACATTCTGGTTCCCAGCATTTAGGGAGCATGGGGGAGGAGCTTTTGGTGAGGGTTACTTAGCTCCTTCTCTACACTACACCCTCTGGGTGATTCATCAACCACTCTCTCATCAATCTTCACATCTAGACATCCTCGTCTGAAGAAGTGCTTTTTTGGGACCCATATCTTTATGACTCCTTTCAGACATCCTGCAGATTTCACATGCTCATCCCAATTCCAGGACATAAGCATGCATTGTCAATTGGGACTGCAGTAGATCCATTTCCCCACATACTTCTTGTGGTTCTTTGGGTCCAGGAACTTAGTTCCCTCAGGTGCGTGGATGCTGGCTTTCACATCGTCTCTGATCTCTTCATCTGTCAGCTCTTTAGGTTCAAATCCTGATTCGACATCAATCACAATCTTCGTTCCCACTGCCTTCTTTGCAGTCTTCTTGCATTGTGTGATTATTATCCTGATCACACAAAAATCCAAACATGATCATTACCAACAGGGCTCCCAGGAATTTCAAACTGTGCGCCATCCATTGTGGAACCAATGAAAAGATTGATCCAAACCAATTGCCATCAGCAATGTCATCTTCCATCTTGGTATGCAAGTTTGTCAGCAACGTTATGGCCTCTATAAAGGTGCCATTCTCGTCATCGTCAGAAGGTATGAATGTGCAATGATGAACATGAATAAGAACATGATTCTCCGATTTTGGCACAAACACCTCCATCCATAGCTGTGATCATGTCCAGGACATATCTTTTCTGTAGAGTCATCAGTCGTATGGCTCTCACCTCCTCTTTGATAGCATTGAATCCTTTTATGGTGGTGTTGATTGTCTACTAAAGCTAGCATCGGGTTATTTGTAACCATTTAGTATTTGCTGCCATCTGAATCCTGGGCATGAAGATTGTCGTAAATATTGATGAAGTCTGACTAAACAATCTGTGTTCATATGGAATGGCATCAAAGGCTTCTATCGAATTAGCTGAGAAATAGTTTCCCCCTCTTCATTCGATTCAGGAGTTCAACAGATCTCTTCTTCCTCAGGTGAGCATCTGCTTTTGGAAACTCCCCAATGTTTAAATCACTTTTAGGAATCACCAACGCTGGAACATGGACGATCACTATAGAACACAGTCCTCCCCAATCTCTGGGCAGCTTCATATAAGCTATGGATCCACAGGCCCAGTAGTGATCCATTTTCACTGCTGTCCCGTCCTTCATTCCTGACACATCAAAGATTTGTCCACATTGCTGATTATCTCCAACTTTTCTCGTGCCATTATTTCTGAAACATAGCTGTGCACTATCCAAAGGCACTATCTGCAATGGGCCTCCTTTGTCTTCGACCCACATCAAAAGCTTTGCAAGCTTTTGCCATAAAGGTTTGCATCCATTTTCAACGCGTTCAATAACTGGTTTGCGATGACCAGTCAATGCCACAGATCTGTATATGTGTCATGCCCCCCGGATTCCTACAGCATTCTTATGCCCATGGGAGAAGCCCGTGGTGCTTGTCCTGGCGATTACGTCAACGCCGGCATCATCGCCGGTAAATACCACATCTCCCAATAGGTATTGCGCTTGGCAGGAATCCTTGGAACGCTTTTTCCTTTGCATGCGTTCCACGCCTCTTTTTTCTTTACTTCCTATATCTAGCCTAATATTGGTGCCTGTCTGTTTGTGATGGATCCTAATGCGGATCCCATGGCTGCTATGATGCAGGCCTTTACCACGCTCCGCACAGACATGGCAGCAGCACATGCTTCTATGCATCAACGAATGGATGTCATGCAAAGCTTTGTGCAGCCCTTGCCTGCGGACGAGGAGTTTGGGGATGCTCCCGCTCCTGTACCGCCAACCGTTCCTCCGACACCCCAAGCCGGTTTAGCTCCGGTGGTACTACCTGGTCCTTTTCCATTGGCCCCACCAAAACGCTTCACGGGAGACCCCAAAACGTATAGGACATTCATCAACCAATGTCTTCTACATTTTCTATGCCGTCCTTTGGCTTTTCCCAATTCCACAACAAAAGCAGCCTTTGTGCTCTCTCATTTAGGAGGTATGGCTGCGGCCTGGGCGAATCCGTTACTGGAGTCTGATGACCCTGTTTTGTACGATTTTGACGCCCTACTAGTAGCCATGAACCTGGTTTTTGATGCCAGATATAAAGCTCAGGCTTCAGACCTAGAGTTTCTGGCGCTGTCTCAGGGTAAACAACCCCTTTTGGCGTACCTAGCCCGGTTCAATCAGTTGGCTGCAGAAACTTCTTGGCCTGAACAGAAAAAGGCAGCAGTCTTCTATAAGGCCTTGCCAGACGAACTTAAGGACGCATTATCTGTTGTCCCCTCTGTTCCTTCAGTATTCACTGATTTGCTTGATTTAGTGTTGCAGGTAGATGCTCGTCTGCAACAGAGGCGTGGAGAACGCTGATATCCTGAACTACGCCCTGGTAAACCTGAATTGGTACCCTCTCCAGTCCCTGGGGATGTAGAACCCATGCAGATTGGGGCAGTAAAAGGTCCTCCCTCGAAGGCAGAGAGAGAGAGAAGACTACAACACAATCTAGGTCTGTATTGTGGACAGACGGGACATTTCATTCGCGTATGTCCTAAACGCCCTGTTAAACGGCGGGAAACGCCACGACCCGTCCCTAAATCGAGCCGATGTGACGGGTCAGCCTTGCAATGGCTCACTTCTCTGTCCGGCTGCCACACACATATACTTGGATATGTCCTTTCTATTGCCCAACTCTCAAACCTTTTCTAGTCCAGTCATGATAGATTCCGGGGCTACCGGTAATTATATGGACAAACAAGTGGCAGTAACCCATGGTATCCCGGTAGACCCTAAAGATAAACCAGAAGCTATTTATGCAGTAGATGGCTCCTGTCTGGTTTCGGGTCATGTCACAAAACAAACACAACCTTTGCAAATGAGTACGGCGGAAGGGCATACTGAACACCTGTCTTTCGATCTTATCTCTGCACCTCAGTTTAGGATTATTCTGGGCCTCCCTTGGTTGCAAAAACATAACCCCATCATTCATTGGGTGAAACAAAGTGCTTTTTTCCTCTCCCTTATGTAAGGTGGATTGCTTTCCTGGTCAGGGGATGCCTCTCCCCTTCCATGCCTGGCTCTAATATCAAGCACACGTACTGTTAATGCAACTAATAAGGCGACACCTGAAATACCTTCCGTATATCAGGATTTGGTTGAGGTGTTTGACAAGGGTCTGTCGGAACAACTCCCGCCCCCCGGGAATATGATTGTCCGATTGATTTGGTACCCAATGCCATCCTCCCTCACGGGCGGATATATTCCTTGGCACGACCCGAGGAGGAGCACTTAAAGGGTTACATTGAGAAGCCTTTAAGACTTGGTCACATAAAACCTTCCCGTTCTCCAGCTGCGTCTCCGATCTTTTTCGTCCCAAAGAAGGAGGGGGATCTCCGCCCTTGTGTGGATTGCCGTGCACTCAACGCGGTGACTATAAAAAAAACAATATCCATTACCCCTCATTTATGAATTACTGGATCGCCTCACTACCGCCAAAATCTTTACGAAATTGGATTTCAGGGGGGCCTACAATTTGGTGAGGGTGCGCGCAGGTGACGAGTGGAAGACGGCCTTTAAGTGCAAATACGGCCTCTTCGAATACCCGGTGATGCCGTTCGGCCTATGTATTGCCCCTGCAACATTCCAACACTTCGTCAACGACATCTTCCGAGACCTGTTGGATGTTTTTGTTGTGATATACCTGGACGACATATTAATATTCTCCGAAACATTATCACAGCATGAGGAGCACGTACGGACAGTATTACTCCGTCTTCGTGAACACGGTTTGTATGCGAAAGCCGAAAAGTGTGTCTTTCACGTTTCCTCTGTGGAATTTCTGGGTTTCGTGATATCGTTTTATTGCATCATTTTCGTCTATTGTAGCCCCGTTGACACGTTTACCAGCCCTTCAGTTCCCTTTTGTTGGGATACTCAGGCCCAGGTCGCCTTCCAGACCCTGAAAGAGGCTTTTACTACGGCCCCAGTCCTGCTACACCCAGATCCCCTATTGCCTTTCATCATTGAGGCTGATGCCTCTGCCATTGCCCTTGGGGCTATCTTGTCTCAGAAATGTCCCACAACTCGGCAACTACACCCCGTAGCCTTCTTTTCCAGAAAACTGACCACCCCGGAAAAACATTACACCATAATGGAGCAGGAGCTATTGGCTATACGAGCTGCTTTTAAGGAGTGGCGACACCATCTACTGGGGGGACGGCATCCTGTTACTGTTTATACGGACCACCGTAACCTTCAAGCCCTGTCTACGGTGAAGTGCACCCACTCGAGACAAATCAGGTGGCATTTGTTTTTTGCACAATTCAATTTCATTGTCACTTATCGGCCAGGCCCTTTGCATGGCAAAGCCGATGCACTTTCTCGCATCAGAGTTGATGCACCCCCTGAAGAGACAGTCCTTCCTGTTTTGCCAAAAAACACTGTTATGTGTGTTTGTGCTGTGACCAGTTCCTTATTAGAACAGATCAGCCATTGGACAGCGGACCATGGAACGGTTCTTCAAGGGTTGCAAGCACGTTTGATATCAGGACTGCCATATGTATAGGAACGCCTGTATATCCCTGATGTCCGGACTCCGTTGCAGGCCCTAAGCTGGTCTCATGATACACGTTTAGCCGCCCATCCAGGACAAACCAAGACACTCGACCTACTCCTCCGTTGGTCTTGGTGGCCCAATATGAAACGGGATGTGGCAGATTTTGTATCAAAATGTGCCGTATGCACACAATGCAAATCGGTACCTGGGAAACCTGTAGGGCTTCTCCAGAGAATGCCCATCCCGCCACGCCCCTGGCATACTGTGTCACTTGACTTCGTGGTAGAGCTTCCACCGGTCCAGGGCTTGACCACTATTTTGGTGGTCGTGGACACTTTCACCAGAATGGCTCGGTTTGTCCCTTGTAAAGGCGTCCCCTCTGCTCCTGCATTGGCCAAGTTATTCTTCGAACAGGTGGTTTGTCTGTTCGGTCTTCCTTGGTTCTTGTCTCAGACCGTGGATCCCAATTCACCTCACGCTTTTGGTTGGCTCTCACCCGATTCCTTGGCATCGACGTTCGCCTGTCATCATCATACCATCCTCAGACAGACGGACAGACAGAACGACTTAATGCCGCCATGGAGCAGTACCTTCGATGTTTGTGTCTACAGTACCAGTCGGACTGGCTGTCCGTATTGGGGGCTGCGGAATTCGCGTACAACAATGCTCGACACTCATCAGTTGGCTGTTCTCCCTTCTACGCCATGTATGGCCAGCATCTGCGGGTCTTACGGTCCGCCCTTCTTTCTGTGGCACAGGTACCCGCAGCTCAAGCTACGGCCCAATCTTTGCTGTCTATCCGCACCGCCGTGCTTCAACATCTACATCAAGCGCAGGACCGCATGAAAACACATGCTGATAGGCACCGCCGATCAGCCCTGGAATATCGCCCGGGGGATAAGGTCTGGCTATCCACTGTGCATCTTCATATACCGGGCAAACGTAAACTAAACCCTTGTTACGTGGGTCCCTATCCCATCACGCAGTGCATTAACACAGTCGCCTAAGCTTGGGCATACCTCCCAGTTGGAAAATACACCCCGTGTTCCATGTCTCTCTATTGTGTCCTTACATTGCTGGTACGCGACTCTTCGATCGACCAACCCCCATAACGATTCAGGGTGAAGAGGAATACGAGGTACAGGCCATATTGGATACACGACTGGTCCGGGGTGTCCGCCGTTATCTAGTAGACTGGAAAGGTTACGGTCCGGAAGACCGTACCTGGGAGCCCGCTTCCAACATTCATGCTCCGCGTCTTTTGCGGGCGTTTCTCCAATCTCGCGGATTGCGACCCGGGGGAAGCCCGTCTTTGAGGTGGGGTACTGTCATGCCCCCCGGATTCCTACGGCATTCTTATGCCCATGGGAGAAGCCTGTGGCGCTTGTCCTGGCGATTACGTCAACGCCGGCATCATCGCCGGTAAATACCACATCTCCCAATAGGTCTTGCGCTTGGCAGGAATCCTTGGAACGCTTTTTCCTTTGCATGCGTTCCACGCCTCTTTTTTCTTTACTTCCTATATCTAGCCACGCCCCCAGAAAGCCGGTGCTCCTAAACCGTTGTGTTACGCGAGCAGCGCTTCTCGGAAGAAGTTTTTCCTATTTGTGGTATACCTGGTTGCTGACTTCTGTTTACCCTTTTTGACCTCGTTACCTGGTTTCTGATTCTGTTTTGGCACCCGTCTGATCTGTCCTCCCCTGCTCGACCACGGAACTCGTACCGGACTGTCTTGGGATTCTGCTTCTCATGTCTGGCTCCCGGCTCCTTCTCTGATCCCTAACTCTGTATCCCTTACCCGCTCCTGGTTACCCGCTCTTCGAACGAACAAGAAAATACCCTGCATTCCGGTGTTTGAGAAAGGAAACACCACGTCTTTTTCTTTCTGAATCCTGTTTTGTCTGCACTGGGAAGAACAGTGCGGACCGCTTACACCTGGTGACATTCTAGCTTGGTTTTGGATTTTGGGACGCTCTGCTGTTTGCATCACTTTCCTTTGGATTTTGGGACGCTCTGCGGTTTGCATCATTTTCCTTTGGATTTTGGGACGCTCTGCTGTTTGCATCACTTTCTTTTGGACATCAGCGACACTAACCTTGGCACTCTCTGTAAGTCTCCGTCTGACCCTCGTCCACATCTGGTCTTGTGTGTTATCACAAGTAGGTATTCCGCAGGAAAAAAGGAATACACAGGTAAGCTTGTGGGTCTCGGAGGGTGTAGAGGGGTTGGTTTTTGCCATCAACGAACGGTATGTAATATTTGCCTTGTTTGTTTCTTCCCTCTAGCTCCGCTGTGCGTTCCGCCTTTTTGCCTGAGCCCTTGGCCTGACAGGTTTTATTACCCTGCAAGCTGTGCTCTCAGGAAGGAAGTCTGAATTACTTCAGTGGTCCAAGTGGTTTTCCAGACTTACGGTGGAACATACGGAGTACGACAATATGATTACACCTTCTTCCCATGTGTCTGGAGAAAGCACTGTTCCCCAGATCTGCATTTGTCCTCTTTCTTTGCAGCTTCAAACTTCTTCATCAGTTCTCCCTTGGCAATTGAGTTTTCTGTTTATTTCCCATTTGATTCCTCCTCCGTTCATATCAAACTGTTCGTACCTTATCACATGATTTCTGGTGTGTGCTCTTGTCTTTATATCTTCCACATAAATCATCTTCATTAGGTGCTGACCATTCTGTCACCCATATCAAGGATGCTGTTCGACCCTGAAAGTTACTTCTTGTATTGCAGAGTTCAAGGTGAGTCAGGCAGTGTGCTGTCTGAACCTCTATTTCAATGGCTATGAATATCTTAGACTTTCCCATAGTATAAGGCAGGAGTGCACATACATAGCAATCCTCTTCTGAAATTCTCATTCCCACCTCTTTCATCTATTGATACCACATGTTGTTCCCAAAATGTGCTGTCAAGAAAATTATTTATCTCGTAATCATCTTCCCTTGCACCTCTCTTAGGTCTCTTCCTTGCAAAAAGAGTACATGCAAGCAACTCATATAAAAACACCTGTAGCCATCCTTCCTACAGGGGGAATCATAGGCACACTTGTCATTGAAATCGTTACCTTCACATGAGTTACTGCAGTAGGGACAATCACACAGGGCGTTGGTTTTTGTAAAATTGCAACAGCTATATCTTCTTTTTGCACAAGAAGAAACATAGGAACTACTGCTCTCTTTGGACCAACATAATAAACAGTATGTATCATAAGAAACAGAAGAATAATGATGAAGCCAATGCATGCATATATTATATACCAATACATCAGGCTCCAACAGCGGTGGTTACTCGCACTTCGCTGAGCTCTCGCGTTGTCTGCTATATTATTATTACTATCAATACTCTACATCTTGCCTGTGATTACTTTTAAGGATGGAATAAATTACTTTAATCAGGCAAGTTTATCAGATGCTCAGGTAGTTGATGAATCTGCTCAGTAATCTCCACAAGAAGTCGGCCGATTGCTGGACGATTTATGGGATCTCTCATAAACACAAACTTGTTTGTATTTCTCCACACAAGATAAGAGTGTACTTGAAGCAAATATTAAAAGATCAGAGCAACTAGTTTGTGTGCATCATCATTTGATAGGACCATCTGTACTTTGCGTATGATACTCACGTAGTTGGAGGATTTGCTCAATGTTGGCTGAGAGCAATCTCCTCACAATGGGACAATTTTTAGGATCTTGCAGAAACACACAAACGTCACAAGTTCTCCCTACCAGTGCAGGATATGCTCATAAAAATAAAGAGAAAAAAAGCAAAATCTAGCCGGTAAGTGTTGACATCAGACACCACCATGTGTGCCTCCAAAGATAAACTCGGTAAGGAACGAATCGGGGAACTGCTCCATCTTCCAATCGTCAAAAAGGAATTCAAGATCTGGCATTTTTGGTCTTCAGGACTTCAATACTTCACAGTCCAATGTTAGCAAAATCCTGTGGCTCAAGAACAAAAGATTTTTCACTCCTTGCTTAGCAGCTACAAAGAGGGTCTCAGGGGAGCCACAGTCCAAGTGTACACTTTTCCTCTTTCTACTGGACAGTTTTTGCGCCCTTCTTCCTTGTCATCGATCGAGTCTGCATGTGCTGAACTTCTTCTCCTTGGCTTGCTTCCGAATTGGTTGGGGGTGCGGTGGCCTTTCCAGCATAGACTTTCACGTCTCTCAGGATTATCCAAGTGCGTCTCTCTAGGACTTTAACAGCTGATGGAGTAATGTCCTCCACTATGAAAGGACCGGTAAATCTGGGCTTGTGCCACTTTCATGTGAAATTCCTAATTAAAATGTCATCACCAGAAAAAAGTCTCGGTATACGTAATTCTTCAGGTCTGGTTGCTGTATGGTCTTCATCTGTGTTCTGAGACCGACACCCCGTTCGTTTGACTTGATCTGAAAGGACAGAGATACTCACGGTCATACATGTTAAGTAAGCACGCAGCTCATCTCCTAACAATTCTGCAGTTGTCTGGGCATCACTCCTAGTCCTCGATGGAGGAGTTAGAGGCGTTCTCATTCACCTCCCTGTGACTAGTTTGTGGGGTGTGAGGTGGTGGTCAGAGCCTGGCTGATTCGTCAATGTATATAATGCAAGGGGCCGGCAATGCAGCCATCCCTTTTTCTGCGTTAGTTTCAACTTAGCTATCCTCTCTTTGAGCAGAGCTTTGGGCCTCTCACATATGATGTTCACTTGCGGGTGATAAGCAGAAGAAAAATTATGTTTTATGCTGAGCAATAAACTAATTTGCTCAAACATCTCGTTCACAAAATGGGGGCCATTATCTGATCTAAACACCTCACATATTCCACATCTAGGAAATACTTCTCGGACTAGGAACTTCGCAGCGCAAGTTTGCATCAGGGTGTGTGCATGAACCCGACTCGATCCACCTAGAGAAGGGGCACACAACCACTACCATATACCTATATCCATTACAGACCTGCAGTATATCAAAATAGTCAATATGTAAATGCTGAAATGGTCGAGGAATAACTCCTCTAACTGTTCACAGCATGTGCCCAGCAGTAAACCTTGGACATATGATGCAATTTACTACATAAAAAGCAACGTGTTCTAACAGGTTCGGAACAAACTAGTCCTCTGCAATTGTTTCTGCAAGGCTCTCCCTAGTGACATGCGCAGGGTAGTGTAGCTGTTCTAACGCCACCATCAATAAGGCTACAGGCATCAACGGTTTACTAGTGCTGTCTTTTCACCACAGTGCCTGGGAAGGGGATAGAGAACACAGCCTCCCTATCCATAGGTCTTTCTCATCCTGCGGGGCTCTACCTTGAACTTCCATCAATTACGTTTGCGATAAATGGTTAAAGCTTTCATTCACAATCATCATCACAACCATTCACTATTTCATATCAGGTGTATCAAAGCTAATTATGTCAAGTGAATATACAACTCTTTTGCCTCTTCGTCCGCGGATTGGTTTCTGCGTGAAATAAAGTCTGTTCTCTTAGTGTGTGCTGAACACTTAACTATCACGATGGCCTCTGGGAGTTGTAGTGTTTTAATAAGTCTGTCCAATAATGCGGCATGTTGCACTGGAGTACCGTCCGCTCGGAGGTAGCCCCTCCTTTTCCAACATGCTAACCCTGCATGTACGGTTGACGTCACGTAGACAGAGTTACTGTACACTGTTACTTCCTGGTCTGCATGTTTCTTGAGCATGACAATCGGCACCACTAATTCTGCAGCCTGTGCTGAAAAGTAGTACACTTGACATTACTTCACATTCCCTGTTAGCCCTGTGCATTACTACAGCGGCACCTGAATGCCTTTGTCCATCAGTTTGATCGATCTACGAAAAAGCATCAATAAAGAGAATCTCCCAAGCTCCTAGAGCGTTTTCCTTCACTCTTGGGATTTTGTCATAAAATTCCTCATGATTCGAGCAATCATGTGCTTGCTGTCCTCTGCCAGTGGTTCAGCTACAAACGTGGCAGGGTTCACCGTCTTACATCTGACTATTTTAATCGCTGGATTCGATATAACCACCTCATAAGCAGAAGCTCTTTGAGATGTCAGTGTACCTTTGGGTTTCTCCGAAACAGCAAACATAGCATGTTCAACAAATAACATCATGGAACACCCCATTACTATTCTGGCAGACTTCTGAATAGCGAATGCAGCTGCGGCCAATGATTGTTTGCAAGGGAAGTAACCCCTCATTACTGGGTCCAAAGTCCCACTGTAATATGCTAGGGGCTTGTAGCTCATTGTAGTTCTTTGCATGACTGTTCCATTTGTGTGCGAAAATAAAAAGAACTCCTCAGAATAATTGGGAATCCATAAAACTGGAGCTGTGCAAATTGCCTTTTTTAACACATCAAACGTCCTCCTCCATTTTTTCCTTCATGCGAGATTAACTATCCTATATACAACACCACTTCTTGGCAATACTGTAATTTCTCTTTATCCACCTTCTATCCCTTCTCTGCTAAAATAATCATTAGCTACATTTGTCTACATTCTTCTTCTGGTGTGCTACAAACCAAAATATCATCTACGTATTGCAGCACAACACTTAGCAAATCAACATTGCTTAAGTCCATTTGCAGGAACCTATAGAAAATCGATGAAAACGCACAATACCCTTGGGGTAATCTTGTGCTTTTCAGCTTAGGCTGCCGAAACGTAAATTACGTCAGATCTTCAGAATCTTTATGGAACGGGATTGAGAAAAACACATTTTTCAAGTCAATCACCGTAAAATATCACACTTCAACCGGCATACTACATAGTATCGTCGCCAGATTAGGAACTAGAGGAAATTCTGCCTCTACAATTATGAATTAAATGCCACGACCACCCCTTTGATTTTTTGCAGTATTGCATGGTGACTCTGACGTCACTAAAATGCCCTGATCCATCATAGCCGATATTGTCTTAAAAATCACTTTTTTCTGCCTCTCGAGACATGGGATACTGCCTTGCTCGAGGTAAAAATGCTCCTGGCTTCAATTTAATCTTAACTTCTCCAACCGCCTTTAACAGGCCTACGTCATAGGGGCCCGTAGTCCATAAAGAAACTGGCACTTTCACCATATCTTCATCAAGAAATGTGGGATGTTGCCGTACTATCAACATCTTCTTTGGAAGCTCGCCTCTTTCTGTCCTGATCCAATATGTAATGCTCATTTCGAACACTATTTTATCAACTGACAGGTCATCTTTGAACATATCCTCGTCAGTGACATCAGTCAATCTGTAACCTTCCCCAATAGCAATCACTGTTCTCCATGGCCTGACTTGATCCCAGCTTTCAAGCGTGGCCAATTCTCCTTGCACTACAGCTGCTTGTAATTCTAATGGAAAAACCTGTCCCCCCTCTTCGTCCATGGGAATCTCTGGCCTAAAGAGAAAGTCATCAGGTATTCTCATAGTCTTACCCACTCAACCAGGCAGCCATGTTAACAAAATGCGTACCCCATAGAGAAACACTTCTAGTTCTAATGGCATCTCTTGTATGACTATTTGTCCTGTAAATGCCATGATAAATTTGCCCACGTTTAAATAATGTATTCCTGACATTGAACACACTATGCCTTCATCAGTGAAAGAAATCGTCATGTTTAGTTTCGTCATTAAATCTCGGCCCAGTATATTAACTGGTGTCTGTCTTGAATACAACAATGGGACAGAAATATCACATTCTCATATAGAGATTCATAATTTCTCAGTAAAAGGAACTCTACTTGTAGCTTCAGAGAAACCTTGAGCATTCATGGCATTACCTGATGATGAACATCTTCCCTCCCGTATACATGAGTGAGTTGCACCTGTGTCTACTAAAAAAGAAAAGGATTTGCCTCCTATAGTAACGTCAACCCTTGGTTCCTCTTGAGGTTTGAGCGCTCAAATCTGACGTAGCAGGATATTGTACTCAAAGCGCTTTCCAGACTGCCGCTCTGCAATTAATAAACAACGCTCCGCCATGTGCTGTGTTCTGTGCAGTGACACTTGCGTATCCTGCTCTCGTCCAAATTTCATCAGCCCTTTCCCCAAGAACAGCTGCTAGAAGATCCTTGATGTCCCCTATAGCTAGCGTGCTTCTTCCTGTCATTTTCTCTAACTCATAGATCAATTTTCGGGCACCTGACGTCAGACTCAGAAGTTTACATCTTTATCCATCTATGGCCACGGAATATACTGTGGTCTAGACCCTCCTTTTTCTAATAAGGGGAACTGCGAAATCCCAAAATCCCATTTGTCTCCCATCGTCTGCCTGTCCATAGCAGGGACAATGGTTCCACACCGCCTTCTTCCTGGTAATGACCTTAACCTGTTCACATAGGGTGGCGAGTCCCCCCTCGCACTAAGAGGTCGCCTTTTAGGTCGATCTGGTGTCCTCGGTTTATGTAGGTGCAGATCCGACCACCTCACTTCCTTGTCTGTCTGGGAACATCCCTGAAGACCGCATGCACCTGCGCCCTCCTCCCCATGGAAGGTTTCCCTTGCTTTGTCTGACCTATCTTGTCCCCAACTAGTGTGGCTACCCTCTTTCTCATCTCTGTTTAGACTCAGCCTATCCAAAGACAAGGCTCTATGCTTGAGGCTGAACAGGCCCCCCTCTTTGCCTCGTGGCTGAGCACCTTCAAATTGATCGTCTTTCCCTTTATTTCTTGATTCACTTTTTGTCCTCATCTCCTGATAAGCCTTCTCGATTCTGTCTTTGATAGCTCCTATATAAAAATGATCCTCCAGTTCTACTCTAGAGGGTCCTGGCATTGGTTCCTTTGCCAGGAAGAACTCCTCTATGTCCTCCCATGCCACTGCTGGACCAGGTTCCATTAGCTCTTTTTCCATGCAATCAATGTTGCATGCCCTTTGCCTTCTCTTTCATTCTATTTCCTCATCAAATTCTCTTTGTTCCTTTGCTTCCTTCCTAACCCTTTCCTCTTCCTGTCTTTTCACTTCTCTTCTCTCGTTTGCCATACGCACTTCTTTGTCCCTGCTTCTTTGCATACTTTTATCTCTTCATTTCTGTTCTTCCTCTTCTTCCCTTCTCTTTTCTAGCCTGTCTCGCTCTTTTATTGCTCTTTGTTTACCATCATATTTTCTCTGCTCTTCTGCTCTCACCTCCTTTCTTAACTGTTCATCCTGATACAGTTGTTCCCACCTCTGTCTACTCTTTCCTTTAGCCTTGTCTTCTTTCAATCGTTTCTCTCGTCCCCTGTCTTTTTTTATCTTGCTCGTCCTGGTCTTCACTTTGCCGTACTTCCTCGATGCTATTTCAATCAAGTTTGAGCAATATCTGACCGCCCATCCATTCGTTCTTTATGAGCGCTACCCAGTGGTGGAAGTGTACGAAAAGAAGTAGTGGAACTATGTTCCCTGCTGGCCTGTCCTGGTCCCCACAAACCCCATTACCACAACCCCTCCCACACACAATACACCCCCCAAACACTTGCACCTGCTGTTTAAGGGAACGTTCAGTGCAGTGCACTGAAAGTGCAAGCTGCAGCGTCTTCCTACACTTTTATTTTAAAACAAAACCATTCCGGAACGGTTTCTTTTTAAAATAAAAGTATAGGAGCTGTGCAAGGTAATTTAAAAAAGTATAGGAGCAACGCTCCCGACCGCTCCCGCTCACTTCGCCCACTGGCGCTACCTCATCAAGTTTGTCCTTTTCTCCTTTCCATCTCTTTATCTCTCTTTCTATATCTAGAGACGTACCTGGCCGTTCACTTTTCTCCTTGTCCCGTGGGACTTTGGAGATCACATCCCTTTCTGGAGTCTTTTCTGGACTCTCGTCACTGCAATACGTGGGCAGCTCATGTATCGGATGACTGTCACTGCCTTAAGATCTCTTAATGGATATAATCCTTCATCTTTCATACTATCGCCATTTACTTCAGGCACGGTAGGGGGAGCAGAAGGCTCGACACCCCCCTCTTTGCACTGGTTAAGCCTCCAGTCTTCAGGAGGCGGGTCTTCCCTTTCCTCCTGGTACATCTTCCAAAGCTCTAGGCTAGCTAACCTCTTTTCTAGCTTTTTCCCCGTGTACGCTGCGTGCAAGTATGTTGTCATGTGTTGCGAAACTGCTTTTGACATCGATCCCCCTAGTGGCCAGGACATGAACATTTTATCTGTCATACCCTTAACCTATTCTGCACTGTATTGCTTAAGCTTGGGGGCGTGTTTTGGCAACTGTTTGCACAGATGTATAAACGGACAAACATCTTCCATCATGACTAGTCACAATGGACTGTCAATACTTACTGTTCTTTTACACAGAGAAATACTTTTTCAGAAAAATAATACAATATGAGTGCGCACCAATCGTTGCAGCTCCAAACCTCTATATCTCACTTTATTTCAATCTATCTATTCAACCAACACCATCAGTTAATTAAATAAATAATCAATTTTCAGCCTTCTACCACAATCTATTACTTTTCGTTCTTCGCTATTTCATCATTTCTTTACCACATATAACACATATAATATACAAACAGACAAACTGACCGGCCCCAACATAAATCTCAGCTAACGCTCCTCGTGGCTATTCTCCGCCCCTAAAATTACTCCGATCGGAGTGTAAGTTATTCTCTTTAGCAATCCTTGATCGGTCATAGCCTATTTATGTCCACTTGGACTTTAAAATAACTTCTGCTAGACGTTGCTTGACGTAGGATTAAAATGGACTTATCTTGTGGATCGCACCTCGTCCACAACTAAATACTTTTATTTGACGCTCTTTGCCATTAAACCAAATACCCAACCAACCCTCGGTTACTCTTTCCCCGTTATCACTTTCCCCAATCAATGCTCATTCATTGTTTGCCACCTCTCTCAATCTACTCACCATTCGGGCTTTCAGCTCCTGACCCTTTAACACCTCCTCCTTAGACCCTATAGAATGTCTATGTTCTTCAGCCTCTTGCCTCTTTTCTGGGTGTGTCAGCTCTGCTTACCATGATGTCACCAGTCTTCTCTTTCCCTCATTTTCACACTTCTTCCGGATTTCCTTCAAATGGCCATCATATTTTTGTGAATGCATATATGGTTTCCTTAGTGGATACCTTACTTCCATGGTTCCAGGCATTCTCACTGGTACTGCACGTGTCTCACATTCTGGTTCCGGGCATATGGGGGCAGAGCTTTTGGTCGGGGTACTTGGCTCCTTCTCTACACATCTGTTAATAACTTCACAGTATGGCTGGATTGCTTTAAACTCTGCGAAAGGTTCTGCTTCACAATTAATATAGGGTACCTCTTGGCTTTAGGCAATGCTTGTTCTCTTTTCCAGTCTTGTGTACTCATGTGAATGAAAGGTATGTCACTTTTATGCAAAGTATATAAAGTTAAGTCTTCCAGGAGAAACCACAATTAGGCACCCACAATCACTCTTTGATGTAATTTTCAAGTTTTAAAGGTGTTTGTGAAATTGTATTCCCATAGTAGAAAAGCATAGAGTTCAAGTGAAATCTGCTGTCTCTTCATTCTGGCGTCCCTCGGGTTCTCCCAATTCTACTTGGTTTGCCAGCCTTGTGTCTTCTGTAAGGAACTCATGGTGGCAACAGTAAAGACAGACTCAAGTGATCATAGTCCAAGGGTGTTTATTAAACTGAATATTCAGGCTGGGAAAACCCTAATTTAAACCTAAAGCTAAAATGGGAACAAGCTACAGCCATCAAATTAAAATTAAAGCAGTACTAGTGGCGTCTTGTAAAATAAAAAGGTCCTGTACTAAAAAACCTATTGCCAATCCTTACAACTAAATACCAAAAAGAGTGTGGGATAGGATTCACAAGAAAGAAAGAAGTGTTTACAAATATTAAGTCAGGATGCAGTAGTTGGGGTCTCCCTTCCCCACGTTTTGAGCACGGGACAAGGTAGCACTCCGAAGCTCAGCACATTCTCACCTTTACCAGCACAAGCTAAAGGTTCCGCTCTCAGGTATCTGGACCTTCTGTGGTTAAGTCTCTTTTCTACAAAAAGTATCATGCCTCCAAGGATCTGATGTGTTCAAGTATAAACAAAAGTTCATTTCTGCTTGCACCTTGGGTGATGCCTTTTCACTACAAAAACAAAAGAACCTATGTGGACTGTGATAGAAGGATCAGGTGGTCATAACATTTAGTATTGAATTTTTTATGTATCCATTGGCTCATACAAATTCATCAACACACATAACACTGTGTAAAGGTGTTACAAAACAGCAAATCACAATTAATATCTTTAAAACTGCACTCATTCCGGTTCCTAAAATCCAAAATTTGCTAAAAGTGCAAAGTGCTACAAACCACAATTACCATTTCTCCAATTTAGTACTTAATCCAAACTCTAAGTGTCAATCAAACAAAAACATATATGACACCCTACTTTTACCAGTGTACTGTGTGTCTATATATCCCACAACAATAGCCCGACATGTTGCGTTCTCTTACACCTTGGCACCTATCCATAGAACTTCCTCAGGGGCTGCTGTTTGTTTCCCAACCTCACATACAGACTATGTTATACAGTCCACCTTCAGTATGGAATTGACTATGCTGCTAGGAGCCTTAACATATTGTATTGTGATACTTTTTGGCAACACTTAAAAATAACCACCATATCTCCAACTTCTGCTATGGGTCTATTTAGTCACCCTGTATATCCATTAACTAAAACAACTGTCCAAAATTAGCTGGTACGAGTCTTCTTTACAAAGGGCTCATTACATCAGCCCCACAACCTTTGGTGACGCTTCCCTTGACTGTGCTCGCATCACTTCCTAGGTCTGCAGAAATAATATGTGCAACAATATGTTACTGTCAACCATCTTGTTGGAGAAATGGCAATTGTGGATTGTAGCAATTCGCACTTTTATCAAATTTTTGATTTTAGGAATGAGTCCAGTTTTTAACCCTTTAAGTGCCTAGGACGAGTATACTCGTCCTTTTTACATTGACTTCAATAATAGCCTGGCACTCGTACCGGCCTTGACTCCAGAAACAAGAAAAGCAAAGCTGAGCGGTTCATCACAGCTGGTGAGTCGAGGGGAGAATCGATGAGAAACCGAACTGTGTTTGAACAAAAGTAGCAAAACCATTTAATTGAAGAAAAGTACAAAGAACTGTTATTTCCATACGAGAGGGGAAAGCCAGGGGAGTCGGGCACCGCGGAGGTGCTTGCTTGAGAACCTCTGGGCAAATACCCTATGGTTGAAACTACCATTACCAGAAGGCCTTGGGCACGGCGCAAGAGAATTCGGTCGAAGTGGTCATATGGGGGTCTAGCAAAATCCTCATACAGTCGAAAGTCTTTGACCGGCAAGTAAAGATGAAGTTAAGGGAAGTGAATGCCGCATTATGTGAATTGCAAAAGTTGGCAAGAGTAAACCCGATGGAGGGATGCCGATGAACAGGGGGCAAAGTCTCATTCCCAATACACAGTGTGTTGACAAGAGTGAACCCAGAAGTGGGATGTCCACAGTGAACTGTTTAAAAAGACATTAAAACTTGTGAATGCAAGAAAAGACATATTGAACCCGATGGAGGGAGGCTGATGGTCAAAAGGGATCTGTGCCCGGAAGAAGGGGCTTCAGGGGTGAAAAGGCATCATATCGGTACTCAAGGAGATACCAGGGACTTTTAATCATGCACCACATATGTCACCCCTAGATACAAAATCCCTATCAAAACAAAAGAACCTATGTGGATTGATATAGAAGGATCAGCTGGTCATAATATTTAGTATTACATTTTTTATGTATCCATTGGCTCATACAAATTTATCAAAAAACATAACAGTCTATAAAGGTATTACAAAACAGCAAATCACAATTCTAGCGTTCTGTGGAAGTTTCATGGGCCTTGCTTGGAAAGGGCAAGGTCGCTTCTCTCCTTGTTACCCTCTCGGTTTGCGCCATCTTTCTCCTCCTCTTGAACTGCCGTGCTGAGTTAGCTCTCTCGTCGGCCGGTCTGCCTTGCTCGTATTATGCTCTCATGCTCCACCTTTTATCCCTGTGGGGAAGGGAAAGGGCCCTCAGGTGTGCATGATTTTGGTCAATTGCCTGACGCTGGTGTTGGGACATGTAAGGTAAATGGCTTTGGTGTTTGTCGTCTTTTGCGATGGGTGAAAGTGTTTGTGCAGAAAAAGGCAGGGGGGGGCAGTGTTTCTTAATATCCTATATGGTAGGAAGGGGAAAAGGTGTTGGAAGAAGGGAGATACCACGTCTCACCCGTCGGTGTCCCACTTCCACTCTCCGAGGGCCCCCATCCAGGTGATCCTCCCTCACTGGTCCACCCCCAGGAACTGAATCCGATAACGATGGCTGTATCCTGGCCACCTGGATGACAGATCCCCGGGGACTAGTTAAGGAGACACGTCAGGTTTTTCACACTTCCTTCTGTTTCCACTGGCACAGCCTGCACTCTAGCCAACATTCCAGCTCCTTCCACTCCTTCCTACTTTCTCTCCCTGAGGATGCCTTCTATCCCTCTGAGGTTCAGTGATCATTTTCAGGTTTGGGCTATTAGCCTCAATTGCCTGACCACTGCAATGGCTACTAGGCTTAATTGCCTGACTTTGACAACTGCATGTCTCCTCAGCCCTCTTCCTTGTCTCAGTCTCTCTAGGATTCTGGGACTTGTAGTTGCTTTCCACAGGTTTAGCGTTTTAGCGTACCTGAAATATTTTTAAGGGTAGGTTTAATTCCCTTAAAGTTATTAAGAGAGGGGCTATGAAGATTAGCCTTTACAGAAGAAGCTAGTTTATTGAAGACAGCATTTCCATATTCCTTTACAGTGTACCCTCGGGTTTCAGGAAGGCGTTTAGTTTGAGATACAAAAAAGGATCTATCATTTGGTAAAGTTTGCTCAGATGTTACAACATTAAGGATTACAACTTGAGATCTAGCAAGAGATTTAGGGACATTAAAATGACAATACGTCATTACCTCTTAAGGTACATTGGGAAGATTTTTCACAATAGCCTCCATCTTTCATTCTGTGCTCGTGGAGAATTGCATTATTAGCTTCCTAGTTTCTCTGGTTCACCCCGCCCCTACTAAAGTCTCTGTCACAGATAATGAGAAAAGGGCAAAGTCGGAAGCCTCTGTCATGGATCTGCAACATGCAACTTCTGACTAAGCCAAAACAGGGGAGCCCTCTAAACAGGTTTGACTCCACCCTATGGAGGTTGATGCAGATATTTCCCTTCACACGTCTAGAGTCTTACAGCATTTGGGAGTTTCTCATTAAAAGAAGGAAACAGACAAACCACGGGTCAAAAGAGCACAAGAGTTGGCCAGAGAACTAAACCTTAAGGTGTAAGTTTAACACAGAGGAAGAAAAATAAGGAAAACACATTGATGAGTGATTCTGAAAAATTCACCCCAGTGGAGAATATGGAAGGTCAGTTTAAACAAATACAAAGACATTTTGATGGGGTGCAAGAAAAAACATGAAAATGCCAGCAGACTGTATGCAAGATATTAAGATAATGTATGATAAACAAATACATTCTCTGGTGATGTTTGTAATTCTTGTGGGGAGGGCTGTTCCAAAATATATGGGATTTCAACACAGTAATAAAAGGCCACAATTCACTAAGGATAAGGGGAATTCAGTTTCTGATGTTAGGCTATCCTCTGGTAATAATGAGCTGAGGGTGGCCCAGTTGGTGGAGTTTGATGAACAAAGGGATAATGAAAATGTATTGTAACTATCTTTGGGACTGCTACTTACATCGTGAAGCCACATATATGTTTAATACAGAGGGGAAAATAAATGTGTTAGCACAATCTGAGCCCCAGATGAACCTTTGATCATTTTTATGGAGAATATTTTTGATTCCTCTTTATACATTCAGTTGAATAAGGACTGCATTTTGCAAATTTTGCAAAGTTAAAGAGTTATCAATTTAACAGTTCTTACATCAGAAGATATTGTGAGGCAAGCATGGTATCACAAGAAGAACAAGGACACAAAAGATACCAATAACCACTTTTATTTATTTCAAAAGGGTTGGGAGAACTCCTGTCTTGCCCTAACTCTAAAGAGGGAAGTACACTCTACCATCTAAATAAAAAGAAAAAAATCCTAGTCTGTCGTAGGTCCAAAACAATAGCAATTAAACTAGAACACCTATTGCCTGCCCTCACTTTAATACCATACAAGTGAAATAGGGAAATGCAATGCAAACCGAAAATCAGTGGGAAACAAAAGGATGTCAAAATGGCATATAAAGTAGTTTACACACGTTGTATAGCAGGTGGGTGGGGTGGAGCATTTGACGTATGGACACACTCTGCTATGCGAGTACACCTGGTCTAGCTGGCTTGGCCCTCCAGAGCCTGCTTGGTATTCACGTACTCTGTCTTTGAGTTTGACCTCTCGGGTCTCCCTTTGCCCCAAGTCCAGGTCAATGCCCCGCGTTTTACAGCACCAACACAAAAGTTCCAAGCTTTTCAACATGAGCATAAAAGTTCCAGGCTTTTTGGCACAAACACAAAAGTTCCAAAGAAAAATGTAATTTTAAGTCTCTATAGGCCCCCTCAACCGGGCCCCAGCCTCTCACTTCAAACTTCTTTCTTGGTTCCCCTCTCTCAGGCTCAAGCCATTTCAATTTACTTTCTCTGGGTTCCCTTGCCCTAGCTTTATTCTTTAGCATTTGCTATGCTTTATGCTTTTCACACAGTTTCAAATATTTGACCAGATTCAAAGGTTTGCCCAATCTTTCAGGGTCTCTTCAGCCTTGGCTTTAACAAAAAAGGCTCACTTTTGGGTTTCCTTTGTCTCAATACTTTATCCACAGTTTCTGTACCCTTCTTCACAACCGACCCCTTGGGTTTTCATTACCCAAGTCTGGCCTTGCAGAGATTGCAAAGTCTTGCAACGTTTGTCAGAATCAAACACAGTTTTCATATACCTTCTTCAAACACAATTCTCATGTAGGCTTCCCTCTGTCGGTCTCGAGCCTGTTTGGTTCGCAAAAGATTATCACAATTCAATTCCTTTAGTCTTCCCTCATTCGGGGCAAAACACAGTGCACAGAGTCTTTCGAATGGGCGTACTTTCATTTTCCGCCAGACCACTCTGTTACTGTATTCTATAGTTGCTTTCACTTTACAGGCTCCCTTTAGCAGCTTTCATTCTCTTTGCTTTTGTCGTGCCGCTTGCACTCTATTTACTTTTGGCTTGCCTAATTCGGATCGGATCCAATTACAATTTCACGTCATTTCAAAAATAACTTTTAGTCCCATAATGCCTTTCATGGGCCTTTTTTATTTCCTGCTTTCTTTCTCAAATTCAGTGCTAAGGTTCCTGCTCCAGCCACACAGACGCTGACCGGGATTTCCTCTCTCTTGCCATGAGTCTCACCCAGTTAGCGCGGCTCTGGCGAGCAACTTCTCTGGAGATGTCCCAGTCGAAGCCCGGGTCTTCCCACCTGCCCCTCAGATACCTGGAATTCCCTTCATATGCCCAGGGGAAACGAGTACTTCTGTGGACAAAGTCAGCAGGACATGATCTGCCCTCTCTGGCTCTTGGAAGACACGGCTCCTCAGCCCTGCTGCAGCCCTTCAACAACACAGAATCAGCGTCTTGGCCCTCAGCTCCCTTCCAGACTCTCTGGGGTTTTTTAAGCACTCTCCTCTGCTCTTCAGCTCCTCTGGTCCACACTGCATCCCCAGCCCACTCAAAATGTGTCTCAGTGCTCCACCTTTTATACTGACAGGGAGTGTTAATTGGAGTCAGGTGTGGGTGGTTTAAAAGGGAGGCCTGACTCTGCCTGTCCTCGTTAATGGGACAAGATGGAGACTGCCCATAGGAATCCATGGCACATTGGCACAGGTGATCCTACTGCACTGATCCACCACCAGGGTCTGGTTCCAAAGGCAATGGGCGTGCCCTGGCCACCTGAACAAAGAATCCCTGAGGTCCATAAGGGAGAAATCCCTCAGGTTTCTCACAATGTAGAGTTGGTTGGATTTCCTAATCATGTCATCGTTAAACAGGATAATGTACATATTAAGTGTGTGGGAGTTTTAAAATGTATTTTGGAAGAAGTTGAATCCATTTTATTACGTGACTTAGAATGCTTATCATCCCAAATGTTACTTTGATGAAAAATCATGCAGTGTTCAGTGTAGAAAAGAGAAATCATATCGGGTATCTGTGAAAAACCAGAGGGTATTTCACAACGTAGTCCCCAGGGATCTCGTACTCACGTGGCCAGGAAAGGCCATCTCTTTTAGATCCCAACCCTGGGGGTGAACACGCGAGGGAGGATCACCTGGGTAGAGGGTCCTCAGGGAGTGGGGAGAAGCACCCAATGGTGAGACATGGTATCCCCCTTTTTCCACAACCCATCTAACCCCTATCCCTGCTTATTTTATGGGAAACTACAACTCCCATAATACCTCCCCACTTTACCTTAACAAAAGTACTGCACCAAGGAAGATGCGGAATGAGGTTAGAAGGATTACCTCCAATGACTTGCATTGGCCCTGTTCTGCTAACAAGGCCAGGCAGAGTCAGGCACATAGCTCTAACAATGTACACCTGCCACTTATTAACACTCCCTGTGAAGATAAAAGGTTTCATGCACAGGCACACTTTGAGCTAGGCTGGGTACAAGAAGGAACAGCTCTTCCGAGGCTGATGCTAACCAGGCTGTGGAAGGTGGAAAGTTAACAGGCTGATAGACAGTTGAGAGGATCAAGAGAAAGCCAGGCAAGAATTCCATGCTTTCGGGAGGCCATGAGCATTCGAAAAGCAAAGCCGAGGCAGCAGAGGAAATAAACCTTCAAGTTGCCAGAAAGCAGCCTGTGACCCTCCCGGGTGAACAGCGGATTTGGGGAGGAGCAGGAGAGGTGTTGGTAATGGCCTTGAGCTGCAGGAAAGAAATCCAATTAACATAGCAGATGAGTTATCGAGGGAAACAAAAGTCTGGTTCATGTTAAAGGGAAAGTGACTATAATTTGAAAGTTGGAGGTTGTGCGTGTGCCAATAAAACAAGAATGAAGAGAACAATTGTTCAAAGGCAAGGATACAAAGTAGCAGAGTGGTCCTGCGAGATGAAGTTGCGCATTCGAAAGTCTCTGTGAAATGTTTTGGCTTTTGAAAGATATGGCAAGCAGAGATCAAAGGAAACTACGATAAGGAAAGAAAGTTGAATAAGAGAAAAGTGACATTTGTGAACTGTGGTTCAAGGCCTCAGTGGAAGCTTCTTGTATCATTCCACTGGTAAACAAGATTTCAGCTGTGCCTATTGTTTATGTCATTTTGCATTGTCCTAAGGACACGTTGGAAAGAAGATGCACGCATAGGCTAGAATGAGCCAGGTGCCGGCTGGTGCTTGATAACATTATCATGAAATTTGCTAAAGCCAAAGAGAAGTTATGCAGTTGTTTTTGCTGCTTCCTTGAGAACAGGAAATGTTTTGCCTCTTGAGATTACTGTGGGGAACTCCGGCCGGGGGCCCATGAGGACTGGCAACAGGTAGAGACTTGGAAAGCCAGAATGTTCTGGAAAATGCCATCATGGATTTGTGGATGGCTTAAAATGTGGGGCACCGGAGCAGTCAGACAGAAAGCTTCACTGAAGGATGGTTGCTTCAAGCCGTTGATGCCAAGATCTCTCTGCCTGACTGTTTGGGAGCTTTTCAGGGACTGCTGGCGAGATGAGTGTGTGCCTTGCAGCTGTGTCAAAGGTGATGTATTTTATCTAGATTTCTTTTATTCATTTATTATTCTTGCTGCATTTATTCCATTATGTATGCTTTTGGTGAATAAAGAGGCTGTATAAAAGCCATTTTTATTTTTCAAAAAAACATTTTATTGGTTTTACAAGATGGAGTGATTACATGTAGCAGCGCAACATCTGTCGATACAAGCTTTAGTTAGATCCTTTATAGTCTATTGTAGATTGTAAAGAAGGGGGAAGGTGGTTGCTCCTCGGAATGGCGGTTGGGCGGAGCCTTTCTGGTTAAGTGTGCTCTTATTTGCTGGAGTGTTCGGGGAATGGACGGTCGTTATTAGTTAGTAGATGGGACTGCATTGGAGCCATCTGGTGAGTGGCGGCCTCCTGGTGAGGGTTGGATATTTGGTCGCATAGTCGAAGAATGGGTCCCATATATTCATGGTTCTGTTTAAGGAGTCGGTGCGAATAGCAGTGATTTTTTCTGCAACTGCAATCTCCCAGCATTTAGCCCACCATAGGGCGATTGAGGGGCCATTTCTGTCTTTCCACAATCGAGCCATTGCGATCTTTGCGGCCAGGAGTAGGTGGGTGCAAAGGCGGGAGATAAGGCCTGAGATTGGGAACGCTCCATTGCCGGTTTCGCCCAAAAGGATAATTCCTGGGTCCCATGGGATTGAGAGGCCAGTGATTTCTTTAATGTGCTTCAGCACTTCCTTCCAATATGCTTCTGCCTTTGGGCATGTCCATACTAAGTGGTAGAGGGATCCCGCGGTTTGGCAGCCCCGCCAGCATGAGGCGGAGAAGTCTGGATTGGATTTATTGATTTGGGTGGGGGTGACATAGTATCTGTAGCATAGTTTGTAGCCTCCTTCCTTATTTGTGACGCATTGTGAGCTCTTATGGAGTCTAGCCCAAATTTGCTCCCAGCTTTCCGCAGCTATTTCCCGGCCAATATCCTTTTCCCATTCCGTCATGTATCTTTCTTTCTTTGCTGGATCCGATCTGTCTAGGAGACGGTATATGGTGGATATTCTACCTTTGTTGGACGGGGATGTTAGGGTGAGTTCCATGGCTGTTGGCTCTCTCGAGCATTTGTCTCGGGTCGCTTTGTGGGACATCCAGTGCCTGATTTGTGAGTATCGGAATCTTTCTCGTTCATCCTCTCTGAATTTTGTTTTACATCTTTCGAATGTGATGGGGGAGCCCTCTTCTATAAAGTCGCTGGTTTTGGCTAAACCCCCTGCTATCCAGGCGTGGAAGTTTCGGGGTGTGTTTCCGGGGGAGAAGGCTGGGTTGTTCCAGATGGGAGACATAGGTCCTAGGTGACCACGAAGACCCCATTTCCGCGCTGCGGATTTCCAGCTTTGGATTGTGGTGAGTGTGGCCGATAGTGGCCCCGAGTTGGGCTGAGCTTTTGTTGTTGGTAGGTGTGGGAGATCATGTAGTGGGACCGGGCTCCAGGATTCTTCAATTTGGCGCCATAATGGGGGGTCTGCTTCTTGCATCCAGGCGAAGGCATGCGATAGTTGGGCCGCTAGTGAGTAGCCGGCAAGGTCCGGGACTCCCATTCCTCCCAGCGGTTTGCTCTTCAACATGATTCGTTTGTTGATTCTGGGTTTCTTCCCACCCCAGACAAACTCCATCACCTTCTTCTGTAGAGCTTGTATGGCCGGTGGTGGAATTTGTATTGGTAGGGATGCACATTGATATAGCCATCTGGGTATTAGATTCATTTTCACGGCTGATATTCGACCGAACCAAGAGATTTCTTGTTGTTTCCATCTTTTGAGGTCGCTTTGCAGAGCGCTAAGTAGTTGTGGGATGTTTTTGGAGTATAGGCACGTTGGATTTCCGGTGATCTGGACTCCGAGATATTCTATGGCGTCTTTGGCCCAGGGAATCGGCGAAAGTGGTGCGAGTGTGACCTCGTCCAGGTGAGAAAGATTGATGGGTAGTGCTGAGGATTTAGTTAAGTTGACTTTAAATCCTGACATGGAGCCAAACGTCTCGATCTCTTTCCACAGGGACCCTAATGAGGCTGGGAGGTCTGTCATGGTGAGCATGACGTCGTCGGCATAGAGTGCGATTTTATATTCTTGTTTTCCCACCTGGATCCCTTTTATGGTTTCACTTCGTCTGATTCTGGCGGCAAAGGGCTCCATGGAAAGGGCGAAGACCAGGGGTGAGAGCGGGCAGCCCTGTCTAGTGCCTCTCGTGATGCGGATGTGTTCAGATCTCGTTCCGTTAACTCGGAGTTGTGTGGTGGGGATTTGATAGTTGGCCATGACCCATGATGTAAAGTTGGGGCCGAAGCCAAAACGATAGAGGACCTCGCGAATATATCCCCAGTCCACTCGATCGAAGGCTTTGTGGGCGTCTAGTGAGATTACAGCCATTTTCGTTTTGAGTTTATGAGCGCTTTCAATTAGGTTCAGGACCCGGCGTATGTTATCATGGGTCCCTCTGCCGGGGATGAATCCCGTTTGGTCGCGGTTGATTAGGTCTGGAAGGGTCGGGCCCAGTCTTCTGGCTAGCACTTTGGCAAAGATTTTTCCGTCGTTATTCAGGAGTGATATGGGCCGGTAGGAGTCAGGCAGTTCGGGGTCTTTTCCAGGTTTGTGGAGCAGGATCGTGATTGATTCAGCCATGGATTTTGTGACGGTTTTCGTGGACAGAAAGGAGTTGAACAAGGTGGACAGCTGTGGGGCCAGGACTCTGGCGAATTTTTTGTAGAAGGTTGCGGTAAGGCCGTCTGGGCCTGGAGCAGAAGGTTTGAGGACTTTGATGGCTTCGGTGATTTCTTCTTCCCCGATGGGAGCCTCTAGGTGTTCCAGATGGTCGGCGTTGCGGGGCGGAAGTGCCTTTAGGTATTCTGGTAGGTCTTTTGGTTTTAGCGGATCGCTGGACATTATAGAGGTATGGTATCTCAGTAGTTCATTTATTTTCTCCGATGGGGAGAAGAGTAGTTTCCCATTTCCACTTCGTAATTTGAGAATATTGTTCCGGCTGCGGAGAGCTCTTAGCTTCTGTACTAATATTCTATTCGCTTTGTTTCCTTTAGCGTAGTAAAATTGTTTTGTGTATGCTAAGGACTTGGCTGTCCGGTCGGCGCAGTGCATTTCCAAGGCTGTTTTTGCCTTCCTCAGGGCTCGCTCGGATTTCCTTGAGTAGTGCGTTTTTAGCTGGGATTCAAGGCGGGTTGCTTCCTCCTCCAGCTTGGAGGAGGCTATGTTTGAAATCCTTCGCTGCTCTGCTCCAGCCCCTATTAGCACTCCCCTAACCACCGCTTTCATTGCGTCCCAGATTATATTGATGGGGGATGATTGTGTGGTGTTCTCTTCGAAGTATTTTATCAGTGATTCCTCCACTTCGGCCCTTATACTAATGTCCAGGAGGAGTGAGTCGTTCAGTTTCCAGTATCTTTGAGGGGGTAATTTCTGGCCTGAGATGGATATGTTTACTGATATCGGGGAGTGGTCGGAGATCATGCGAGTGTGGATGTCCGTGTTGATGATGCATGGGACGAGGCAGCCGGGGATCAGGATTAGGTCAATTCTTGAGTATCCCTTATGAACGTTGGAGAAATGTGTGTAATCTCTTATGTTGCCCTTTTGTATTCTCCATGCATCTACTGTCTCTGTTTCTCTGAACAGTTTAAGTAAGGCTAAGGCCTGTGTATAATCGTTATTCGTGGCGGGGAGAGTTTTGTCTAATAGCGGGTTGGGGAAGGCGTTGAAGTCTCCGCCGATGAATAGGTGGCCTTCCCGGAATGATAGTATTATTGGTAGGATGTCGTTTAAGAACTTGCTTTGGGCGGTGTTGGGGCTGTAGATTGAGGCTAGGGTGATGGGGAGTTCTTCGAAGATGCCTTTGAGGAGCAAATAACGGCCTTCTGGGTCTCTTCTTATTGTGATATTGAGTAGTGGAATTTTGTCACTAAGTAGAATTGCCACCCCCCTTTTCTTTGAGCCGGACGTGGCGAAGAATGACTGTTTGTATTTTTTGAATTTTATGCGGCGTTCATCTTCTGTGAGCAGGTGTGTTTCTTGCAGTAGGATGATGTCTCCGGCCAATTGATCCAGGCAGTGTTCTACCGATTTGCGTTTTCTTGGTGAGTTCATCCCCTGTATGTTCCAGGAGAGAAACCTTAACTCGCTTGTGTTAGTCATTTTTGGCGGCTTGGTGATGCTGTTGTGTTGTGGGGTTTATCCCTGGGCTGGTCTGTAAGGTTTGAATAAGGCCTGTTGCGTGTAGAGGGTTATGGGCTTGTATTCGCATGTTGCTGCATGTTGTGCTGCAGAGTCCAAGAGTGACTCTGAGGACGGTGCGTAACCGTGCTAAATAAAACATTCTTGTAAGTTTCCGAACTTCTTTCTGTGTATTCACTTCTTTCCCAACGTAGGACTGGTAGATGGAACTTCTACCTACTGCCACTGGGGAACTTGTGGCACCAATGCGCTCGATATGGCCAACTGGGCCGTCGTGGCGAACCGGAAGCGGGCTCGTCGGAGGGTAGACCCCTGTATAAGTACACTAGAGTTGTTTGCGGTGCTAACAGGGGGGCCTCGTTTGGTCTTGGGAGAACGCTGTTTGAGAGAACCACCACCTCGTGGACCGGTGCATTGCGGCCGTGTGCTCAGCCCCTGTCGCCATCTTTTTTCGGGGGGCCTCTGAGTCTGCGCCGTCTGTTGGATTTGGACCATGACCCTCCTGGGGAGTCGTCACGGGGAGGGTGAGCAGGTTCATCCTGTTCGGAGCTGGGGACGGTGCTGGTTATGCCCATTAGTTTCTCCGCCTCTTTCAAGGATTGTATTTGTCTTTGTGTTCCTTCCCATCTAAATTTCACTGAGGTGGGAAATCCCCAGTGGTATGGGATTTTCTTTTCCTGTAGCCATGTTGTGAGGGGCCGCATTGCTTTCCGTTTCAGTAATGTTGTGCTCGCTAGGTCTTGGTAGATGGAGATCGTAGCCCCTCTGAAAGTGATCTGTTTCATTTGCCTTGCTTCTCGCATAATGTCCTCTTTTATCTGAAAGAAGTGAATTCTGGCCAAAACATCCGGGGGGAGCGAAGAGGTTTTCCTTGGCGTGGTTCTGTGCACCCGGTCCAGTTCTAGAGGGGAGGTGTCTGGGAGGGTGATGATGAATCTAAAGAGATCCGATATGTAGGATTTCAGTTCTGGCTCCGGGATAGTAGTGGGAATACCTCGGACTCTAATGTTGTTCCTCCTTGATCGATTTTCCAAGTCCTCCTGTTTTGCATCAAGTATGTTACATCTTGCTTCGAGGGCGGCTATCCGGTCCTTGTTATGTTCATCTTCGAATCTATGGTCACAGATTTCGGATTCAATTTCGGCGGTCCGATGTTCCACTTCCCCCATTCTCTTGTCAAGAGTGTTTATTTTCTTAGTGATTTCCTCAGAGCTTTTTTGGATTTCCTTGGTTAGGGCTGCTAATAGGTCTTGCAAGTCAGCTTTGGTTGCAGCTTGAGGCGCCATGGGGTCTGTTTCTACGGGTAGTGGCGTGCTGTTTTTGATCGCATCCCCCGGTGGGTCGGCTTTCTTAGCTCTTTCGGTAGCAGCGGAGGACATGAGGGTGATAATGTCAGATTGTTTAGGTGGCTTCCCGCCTTTAGACATTGTAGTGAGGGATTGAGTGGTGGTGCCTCGGTGATGTCGAGGTGGAGAGATCAGGGCGGTGTTCAGGAGCTTTTAGAACCGGGCCTCTGAGTCCAGCGACGGAAGCTTATTTGAGCCAGGAGGAAGCGCATCCGGGTCTGGAGGAGGTCCGGAGCAGCAAAGGCGCAGCAAACGGATTGGGGGCGGCGCTGGGGACTCCAAGCTTTAGTGATATGGGCTCTCAGATAGACTGGGCCGCGAGTTCGTGAAGTCTCGCTTCACCGCACCCCCGGTGCATGAATAATGCCCTCCCGTGCTCCCCCCGACTCCTCACCTCTCGGCCCCGGTGCTGGGGTGTTATGCGGTTGTGGTGGGCACGTGCATCTTCTGCGGCCAGGATCCACCTGCGGAGGTGTTGGGGGGCCTCCGCCCCAGCAGGGTTGTAGAGTGATGGTCCAGGAGGGGGGGTCAGATGGCAATTGGCCTGGGGGTGATTGATGTGGTGGCCGGGGGGGAGGAGAGCCAAGGCGAGATCTGCTGTTGTTTTGGGAGAAGGAGGGGGGGCAGGGGGCCCCGTTGCTCCGATGCGGGCCTCAGGCCTTGGCGGAGGTCCTCAAGATGGCCGCCGGGCTCGGAGATTGCCGGGACTGCAGGAGGAGTAGGTCGGAGTAGCCCTGGGACCCTGGGCCACCGAGATGGAGCAGGTGGGTAGTGCTGTGGTGATCCGAGAATACCGACGGGAGCACCACCACTCATCTAGTCTTCTAATCAGGGTGCGGGGGTCCCGGGAGCCGGATACTCTGTGGTACTGATATGGGTTTGGAATGCGGCCCCCCCCTGGCGGGCTTGATGGCTGGTCGAGTTGCGAACCCTCGAGATCCGGGGGCGCGGGGGAAGGCTGATGGACTTCTGCGGCGGGCCGAAGGGGTGGAGGCAGGTTGTGTATGTGGGGCCGGCACCGCTTCACTCTGGGCGCAGGAGGAATAGGGGCTGCGCACCGGGCAGCGGGCGAGAGGGGAGTTGATTGTACCTCTGTTCAAGGTGCCGCTTTGCCAGTCGGGCTTCACTGTTGCGGATTCTTGTTGGGACTCCCGCGTCCGCCGGAACAAGCAGGAGCCTGTAGGGTGTCTGTGCTTGTCGAGTGTGCTCGGCGTGTATCAGGTCGAACCCCTCCACGCCAGTCAGGGCTCGGCCGCACAGATCGCGGCCAGCGGCCGTGTCCCGGCCGGCGAGGGGAGAGTCCGCTTTGGCGCCTTCGCCTCCTTGGGTGCAACGCTGCTTCAGGCTGTGCTCGGTTGGGGAGGCTGAGGGATGGGTCCGTGGGCAGTGTGGTTCCACAGCGTGCGACGAGCCAGCAGGCTCCGAATCACCAAGGGCGGATGCCAGTCGGATCAGCTTCTAAGTCCGTTCCGCCCCCTCTTGGGAAGGCTCCCGCTCTCGAGGCTGCGGCGGCCATTTTACCGCCGAGTGGGTCCCGGGGCTGTCGAAGGGTCTCCCGCGGCCGTTTTAGAATGGAGCCGGGACCCACTCGGGCTGTGGGAGCAGGAGAGGTTCCCCCGCCGGTGGTTTCAGTTTCGGGAGAAAACGGGGGCTGGAAATGGGGTCTTTGTGAGAAGGCGCATTGGGCCGGACGGGAGGACTCAGGAAGTCATTCCAGGCAAGTCGGCTCCAGGCCACGCCCCCTATAAAAGCCATTTTATAGCCTAGCTGAGTGTGTGTGTGTGTGAATATTTGCCCTGCAGCTTTCAAAGTTTTTCATCCAGTGTACTGGGGAGAAAAATAGAAATATATCCGTGCACTCTGTGAAAAGCAAAACAACCTTGTCAAGTCCTATTGGTCCTCACTAAAGTTGAAACCAAGGAAAGGATTTTAAGGGCTGCAAGACAGAAGGGTTGTGTACTTTATGAGGGCATACCATTTTCAATGTATCCTGATTATCCAAAAGAAGTTCTGGAGAAGATACAGTATTACAGACAAGCTAAATCCCTGGCCAAGGAGAGCGGGTTAAAGTTGTTTTGACAAAATCTGTTATATTGAAGGTGTTTTTACCGGATGGAATGAACACCACTGGAGATGCCCCTGAGGCTGGGATTTGGCTGAGAAATCTGTAGTCAGGAACTGCCTGGGCGCAGGATATCAGAGGGCCGGGCAGTGTTCATGTCATTTAACAACCTTTCAGCACGTTTGTTCTTCTTCAACCCTTCAGTTTTTTTGTTATAATTTATTGTTAAATTTCACCTATTGGAGTTACAATGGAGCTAAAATGGCACTGCAGCCCTGTGGCAGTTTAACAGATTACCTGCTGAGTCACCTTGTGTACTGGAAGCCTGGGCTGCGGTCTGCTCGTAATGGCATGTGTTGGAGGTGACTGGCGCCCCCCGCGCGCCTTGCCGTAAGCCCTGGCACCAACAACGGAGACCACACGTCTGTCTTGGTTCGGGCTTCCCGGTCGCACTGCCGCGGCCGGGAAACGCCCCGTTTATTTGTACTGCACGCGACGGCGTGCAATGTCACGCCGTCGCGTGCGCGCCCGTCATCGGGCAGCGCCACACTCCTCCTTTTTCGGGGAGAACCAAATGATCACAATTCAACTATACACTGCAAACCAAACAACACTGCAAACAGAATAACTCACAAACCCCGATGCCATGAACACCCCTTTATTAGCATCCACCCGGGTCCCCCTAGTTAACAGTTGTCACCTTTCTGATCATCAGCCAAGTGTCCCAGCACGTAATCGGTGAGGCGAGCAGGTCTCCCTTGCCCAGCCCTCTGGGGGTACCTCCGGCTCGCCTCCGGCACAGGTGATCTGTCCACCGACGGCCCCCGGGCTGGGGACTCCGGCATGCAGGGTTGGTCTCCCTCGTCCTCTGGGGCTCCCCCAAGGTCCGGATCAGGAGGAGGGTCAGTTCTAGGATCCCTGATCTTCTTGAAGAAGCTTACATTGCGAGTCACTTCCGACCGGCCATCTGACGCAGTTACCATAGAGCCCCTGACAGCCACCACGTCTAGCGGCTCAGGCTCGTACGGCAGGGAGAGCTTCCCATGCGGATGTCGATTGCGGATGAGGACCTCATCGCCCGGCTCCAGCTGTTGTGGGCGGAGCCCCCTCCGCACGTTTTCTTGCTCAATTCTCACTCGCCGGTCCATTTCGACTCGTTGGTCATCAATTATCGCAGGCTCTCGTTCTCTGACCTCTGGCAACAAACCGCGAGGACACCTCCTGAACAATTCCTCTGCCGGGGCCACCCCCGTGGACGCATGGGGCGTGGTGCGGCACACCCTCAAGAATTGGTAAAGGGCTCTCTGTAGGGACTGTCCCTGTCCTTGGCCGATTCTAAAGGTCTTGTTGAGAGTCCTCATCAAACGCTCTGCCTCCCCATTTGCTCGAGGCCAGAGAGGCGTGATCTTCCGGTGCACCACCCCACAGCTCACCTTTAGTTCTGCAAACCGTTCACCCTGGAATGGCGCACCATTGTCCGAGTACAGCGTGTGCGGAAACCCATGAGCTGCAAACAACTTCTCCACGCCACAACCACGTGCTCAAACGCCACGGACTCCACGAACTCCACCTCGAGGTACCTGGAGTACTCGTCAACCAAGACCAAGAAGTGGGTGCCCATGGTGGTGGACCCGAAGTCGGCATGAACCACCTCCCATGGATGGGTCCCCCTTGGCATTGCCTCGATGGCTGGCTCCCGCTGCACAGGCGATGCTGCCTGACACCAGACACAGGCCGCCACAAAGTCGTCCACCTTGCGTTCCAGCTCGGGGAACCACACCTTCATCTGGAGACGGGCCTTGGTCTTGGCGGCCCCTTGATGATCCCGGTGCGCCAGTGCAATCACGTCGCCCACCTTTGACTGGGGAACTACAATCCGATCACCCCGAAGCAACAGGCCCGATGTAGAGAATGACAGTTCTTCGCGGACCTTCCATAGTTGCTCCAACCCAGTCCGGGCCTCCTGAGTGCGCCCAGCCAGGGCTTCGAGTGCTGACTTCCAGGATCCTTGCTGCATGGACTGCCTCAGCACCTTGAAACACTCATCCTGTGCGGCCGCAGCCTCCAGCTCTTGAAGAGGCATGGCATTCGGCGTGGCTGCTTCCACCACGACTCGGACATGCTCCTCGGCTTCTTCTTCACAGGCGTCTCGATCCCCTCCTCCGGGTGCCCGGGGTGTCTGGAGAGGTAGTCAGCTGCATTATTTGCCCCCGGTCGGTATACCAGAGTCACCCCATTCTCCAAGAGAGCCAACATCCACCTTTCAATTCGTGCTGGCGGCTTGGATGACGACCCTGCCATGATGGGTAGCAGTGGCTTGTGGTCAGTTACCACCTTCACTGGGCGTCCGAGTACATAGAGCCTGAAGTGGCGGCATCCCCACAGCACGGCCAGCGCCTCGCGCTCAATCTGCGAGTACCGTTGTTCGGTGTCCGACAGTGCTTTGCTGGCATACGCCACTGGCCGGACACCGCCTGTAACGCTCACCTGATTCCCGTAGAGGCGCCGGTCTTGACTGGGCGTATACCGTATCTTCAAAGGTGATGTGTAACACACGGCTGGCTCTTTGGGCTGGACCTCTGTGCACTGTATGTCTGGCTCGAAGGGTAAGATGTCTGCAGATAGAAAATTTGGGATTAATGAACTGGGTTATTGAATGTCTCTCTCTTCTTCCCTTTCTCTTCTCCTGTAGAACCCCAAAGGTTAACGCTCTCACCTTAGGTAAGTGAACGCCGTGCTCTCCATCTGCCTCGAGGCAGGGTGCTGTAACCATTTTCTTCACTGGATAAGGGGAGCAGGCCTCTCGACTTCAGAGGACTGCTGTCCGTCGTTTACTGCACGAACGGTAAGTTTCGAGTAATTCTAATGTCTTTAAAGTCTTTAGTAATGATGTCTCTTGTTTTGCAGGGTTCCGGCGATGGCGGATGGCGGGCTGAAGTGAGTTGAAGATGGAGCCCGTGTGATGAATAGAAGCGCCTGGAAGCACGTAAGTAAGCGCTTGTTGCCTGCTTCACGATGCGCTCTAACTGTCTTTTTATTTTGCAGGTACAAGTTCGGGGCGGCTGCAGGGTGCCGGAATACCCCCTGGGTTAGATGTGGAAAGGAGTAATGGCACGTGAGTATTAAAGTTCCCCAATGTCTTTAAACGCACCTTGTTTTGTCTTTCAGATGCGGGATGCAGCGCCGAAGGCCTCCGGAGCGTGCGTAGAGTTGGTAAGCTTTTGTCTTTCAGATGCCGGAATGCAGTGTGAAGACCTCCGGAGCGCACGAAGAGTAGGTAAGCCTTTGTCTTTCAGATGCCGGAATGCAGCGCGAGGCGTTGGTGACAGCCGATGGACCAGGTAAGTGAAGAGCTGTCACTGAAGACCGTAATGCTAACCTGTTCTTTCTTGTCTTTATAGGTGTTGCTGAAGACTGGATTCAGAATGGTAAGCCTTTTTCCTTAGGCCCAGGATCAGATGCAGAAGACACGATGAGCGTTCTGCTGCTGATGATGCAGAATAACGCAAAGCAAGATTCATCCATCGGGTGTGGTTTAAATAGCCTCCTAGGTGTCTCCTTCCACAGCCACGCCTAGGTAAGAAAAGAGTTCCTGCTTTCCAGAAGAGTTCCAGTGTTCTGAATCTAGGGAGTGGCTCCTGCCCCACCCAACAGGAAAAGTAGTTCCAAACAGAAGAGGATCAGAGACTCAACTGGCAGGCAAGTAAGCAGCATGGTCTGCTGCAGGTAAGTCCACCCAAGCATTATGAGCCCGGCGCTTCCAGCGCTGGGACTGGGCATATTTATGAGCCTGGTGCCACTGGCGCCAGGACTGGGTCCAAAAGGTCCCAATAGGGACTGGTTGGCACTCGGAACCTGGGTTATGGATCTGCTTCCAAGGGAGTTGGGAAAACCCTGACCTTTTGGAAGCAGAGATCATGACAGTAGCCCCCCTCAAGGCCCCTCCCAAACCGGGCTTCTCCGGGGGTTTTGGCTTGTCAGGAAATGTTCGGTGAAATCTTTTGATTAGGCAAAGAGCGTGGACATATTCAGCATGTTCCCAGGATCTCTCTTGGGGGCCGTAGCCTTTCCAGTCAATTAGGTAGAATAGTTTAGATTTGGAGATCTTGGAGTCCAGAATGCTTTTGACTTCAAACTCGAGTTCTCCATCAACTAGGATAGGTTTTGGAGATTTGGTTAGTCGGGTTTGAGGTTGCACAGGTTTTAATAGAGAGACGTGGAAGACCGGATGTATCTTCATGTGCGGGGGCAAGTCCAACTTGACCGCTACTGGGTTTACTATGGTAGTGATGGAATAGGGACCAAGGTATCTTGGGTTGAATGTGCGTGGCCCTTTTAGAGGTAGATATTTGGTGGATAACCAGACTTGATCCCCTACTTGATATTGAGGGGCTTCCTTCCGATGTTCATCTGCTCCTTTCTTGTATTGTTCTTTAGCCCTTTGAAGGTGAGAAACAGCTTCCTTAAAGGCTTGGGTGATTGTAGAATGCAGGTAGTCTACTGCTGGTGTTTCAAGATCTTGGAGGGGATCCAACTCCGAGGTTCGAGGGTGACTGCCGTACAAAAGAAAAAACGGGGTTTTCCCAGTTCCCGAATGGACAGAGTTATTGTAGGCATATTCGGCTATCCAAAAGATGTCTTTCCAAGTTTTTTCAGTTTTTTGCAGCATGCAGCGTAAATACTGTTCCAGAGTTTGATTGGTCCTCTCGGTTTGTCCGTCGGTCTGAGGGTGGTGACTGGTCGATAGTCTCACATCAATTTGAGCCGACCGACAGCAACTTCGCCAAAAATGAGAAATAAATTGACTACCTCGATCCGAAATTAGAACCGAAGGAAAACCGTGCAGTCGGACGATGTTTTCGAGAAATTCTCGGGCCAGAGTTGCTGCTGTTGGCAAGCCTTTGAGCGGAATGAAATGCGCCATCTTGGAGAATAAGTCCACGATTACTAGAATCGTATTGTATCCGGAGCATGGAGGTAGATCGGTGATGAAGTCCATAGAAAGCGTATGCCAAGGGCGAGGTGGGATGTCAATAGGGCGTAAGAGGCCTGCTGGTCTTTCCTTTTGACTCTTGTTTTGGGCGCATACTCCACAGGACATTATAAAGTCTCTGATATCTTTTTTCCAAGACGGCCACCAGAAGTAGCGCTTGATCTTTTCTGAGGTCTTGGCCATACCGGGATGTCCTTCCATTAAAGAATCGTGATAACAAGAGATTACTTTTTTCTGTAAATCTGTGCTGGGTAGGTATAATCGTTCTTGGAAATACAATAAGTTGTCCTTTACTGCAAAGTCCTTTCCCTGCAGATGCCAATTCTGTATGTCTGCTGGAGTTACAAGTTGCCTGGCTTTATCCTTACCTTCCTCTATGGATTCTGTGGCGATTACACCCAGAATTCTTTGTTCGGGAATGATTGGTACAGGTTTAGGGTTGATCAAGTGTTCTTCCACTCCCATCCGAGAAAGGGCATCAGCTTTACCGTTTTTTGTACCAGGTCGATAGGTAATTATGAAGTCAAACTCGGCAAAGAATAATGCCCAACGGAGTTGTCTAGAGGATTGTGCTTTTGCGGTTTTCAAATATTGCAGGTTTCGGTGATCCGTAATCACAGTAACGGTGTGTCGGGCCCCCAGCAGATAATGCCGCCAAGCCTTAAAGGCAGACTTGATAGCCAGAAGTTCCTTGTCAGTAATCGTGTAATTGATTTCAGGAGGCGAGAATTTGCGGGACCAAAATGCCACGGGATGCAACTGATTGGTTACCGGGTCCTTTTGTGATAGAACTGCCCCCATGGCAAGGCTTGAAGCATCAGTTTCCACGATGTAGGGGAGTTCGGGGCGAGGGTGTTTTAAGATTGGTGCAGAGATAAATTTAGTCTTCAAATCCTGGAAAGCTTGTTCCGCCTCGGTAGACCATTCAAAACGTTTGTTTTTCTTTAACAAGGCAGTGATGGGCTGGACTATTCGAGAGAATTCGGGGATAAACCTGCGGTAAAAGTTAGCGAAGCCTAACATGCTTTGCACACCTTTTACGGAGGATGGTGATGGCCATTTGAGAACTGCATCGACCTTCTTTGAATCCATACGCACTCCGCCAGGTGATAATATGAATCCCAAGAATTCAACTTCAGTCACGTTGAAAACACATTTTTCCAACTTAGCAAAAAGTTTGTGTTGACGCAATCTTTCGAGGACCATTTTCACGTGTTTCCGATGTTCAGATTCCGATGAAGAATAAACGAGGATGTCGTCAATGTAAACAACAACACACACATCTATGAGCTCTCTGAGGACATCGTTCATGAAATATTGAAAGGCGGCCGGGGCATTACAAAGTCCGAAGGGCATGACCTGATATTCAAATAGCCCATACTTGGTGCGGAAGGCCGTCTTCCATTCATCGCCCTCTTTTACTCGTACCAAGTGGTAAGCTCCTCTAAGATCCAGCTTTGTATATATGCATGCTTTTCTGACTTGGTCCAGGAGTTCAGGGATCAAAGGTAACGGATATCTATTCTTAACGGTGATCTGGTTCAGGGAGCAATAATCTATACAAGTTCTAAGGTCTCCTTCCTTTTTTGGAACGAAGAACAAAGCTGAAGAAGCAGGGGACTTGGAAGGACGAATAAACCCATTTGCCAGGTATTGATCCAGGTATTGTTGAAGGTGAAGGTTCTCAGGCTCGGTGAGGGCATAAATTCTACTACAAGGAGGAGTAGATCCAGGTATCAGGTCGATCTGGCAGTGATAAGACCTATGAGGAGGTAGAGATTTAGCCTGATCCTTCCGGAAAACATCTTGGTATTCTAGGTATTCGGGAGGTAACTGGGGAGTCTCTGAAGAAATTGCTGCCAGTGCAACACCAGGTGGAGGGTGACAAGTAGAGACACATTCTGGAAACTGGACCGTTCTTGCTCGCCAATCGATCAGAGGATTGTGTTTCTCTAACCAAGGTATTCCTAGAATAATCTGAAACTGAGGGGCCTTGATCACATCGAACACGATCTTCTCATGGTGTCCATCTTGACTTACTAGCGTCACTTCTTGAGTGGTATGCGTTACTGGCCCGGAGGCTATCTCCGTACCATCCACCGTAGTAATGACGTCCTTTACAGCCTTGGGACAAAGAGTTAGATTCATCCTCAAAACCATTTCATGATCCACATAATTGCCGATGGCACCGCTGTCGACGTAAGCTTCAATTGCATGTAATCGATCCGGATTATCAGGGCTAATGAGGACCATAGGTATCACGAAATGCGAGGTCACGGAACTGGTTTTCACGCTCGGCAAGAGGACCTCTATTCTTGTCGGGCGAGGTCGTTTCCCTGCTCAGAGTTTGTAACTTTGGTAACTGCAGCTCCTACTGCCTTCTTGGCAGGTTTCACCGGACAGTCTCGAAGAAAGTGCCCTGAGTTTCCGCAATAGAGGCATAATTGCAACTGTTTTCTCCTTTCCCACTCCTTTTGTGTTAGAGGACCTTTCAGACCCCCTATTTGCATGGGTTCCCCGGAGTCTACTCCTTTGGAAGGAGTTGGCGGTTTGGAAAATACTTGAGCATCAAACTTGGAACGATCGGCCTTCCTGTTCTGCAGTCTGTGATCTATTTAAACGACTAAGTCTATATAGTCCGAACAATCTTGTGGGGGATTCACTACTTGGGCTAACACATCTTTGAGCTCTCCGCGTAGACCTCTATAAAACAGCGTAATCCTTTTGTCCTCAGGCCAGTGAGTTTCCACTATCAGTCTGTTGAAAAACGCAATATAAGCCAAAAGGTCTTGATTACCTTGTCGCAACGAAAGAAGCTCATTGTCCAAGGCCTGCCCTGTGAATGTCTTGCGAACAGTTTTTCCATACTGAGCTGAAAAGCTTGAAAATCATGGAGGACCGGATCATCTTGATTTACTAGAGGGATCGACCAGTCTGCCGCATTGCCACTAAGGTACGAAAGCACGAAAGCTACTTTAGCTTGATCAGTTGGAAAGGCTGCTGGCCGGCATAAGAAATGCAACCGGCACTGATTGATAAATACTGCAAACCTCTTTGGGTCACCAGAAAATCGTTCGGGCGGAGCCAGAGGTACATTCCCAGGTAGGTTGATCTGCACTGGATTCATAGAGGATGTAGAAGGAAGATTTCCCCCACATGCGGGTAACGGGGTCTGTCCGGCTTGTGACTGTAGCAATTGTCTAGCGAGATCATCTGTTCGCTCCTTGGAAATAATCAGTTCCCTTCTTAGAGCGTTCGTTTCCTGAAGGGCTGCATGCACTTCTGCCCTTAGTTCCCCAAGTAACTGGGCTAGCTGGTCGGTATCCGAGGTTTCCATAGCGCCTGGACGGGAGTTTTGTGGTAGGCTTTGCGTTCTGTAACGCTCACCTGATTCCCGTAGAGGCGCCGGTCTTGACTGGGCGTATACCGTATCTTCAAAGGTGATGTGTAACACACGGCTGGCTCTTTGGGCTGGACCTCTGTGCACTGTATGTCTGGCTCGAAGGGTAAGATGTCTGCAGATAGAAAATGTGGGATTAATGAACTGGGTTATTGAATGTCTCTCTCTTCTTCCCTTTCTCTTCTCCTGTAGAACCCCCAAAGGTTAACGCTCTCACCTTAGGTAAGTGAACGCCGTGCTCTCCATCTGCCTCGAGGCAGGGTGCTGTAACCAGTTTCTTCACTGGATAAGGGGAGCAGGCCTCTTGACTTCAGAGGACTGCTGTCCGTCGTTTACTGCACGAATGGTAAGTTTCGAGTAATTCTAATGTCTTTAAAGTCTTTAGTAATGATGTCTCTTGTTTTGCAGGGTTCCGGCGATGGCGGATGGCGGGCTGAAGTGAGTTGAAGATGGAGCCCGTGTGATGAATAGAAGCGCCTGGAAGCACGTAAGTAAGCGCTTGTTGCCTGCTTCACGATGCGCTCTAACTGTCTTTTTATTTTGCAGGTACAAGTTCGGGGCGGCTGCAGGGTGCCGGAATACCCCCTGGGTTAGATGTGGAAAGGAGTAATGGCACGTGAGTATTAAAGTTCCACAATGTCTTTAAACGCACCTTGTTTTGTCTTTCAGATGCGGGATGCAGCGCCGAAGGCCTCCGTAGCGTGCGAAGAGTTGTTAAGCTTTTGTCTTTCAGATGCCGGAATGCAGTGTGAAGACCTCCGGAGCGCACGAAGAGTAGGTAAGCCTTTGTCTTTCAGATGCCGGAATGCAGCGCGAGGCGTTGGTGACAGCCGATGGACCAGGTAAGTGAAGAGCTGTCACTGAAGACCGTAATGCTAACCTGTTCTTTCTTGTCTTTATAGGTGTTGCTGAAGACTGCATTCAGAATGGTAAGCCTTTTTCCTTAGGCCCAGGATCAGATGCAGAAGACACGATGAGCGTTCTGCTGCTGAGGATGCAGAATAACGCAAAGCAAGATTCATCCATCGGGTGTGGTTTAAATAGCCTCCTGTAGTGCTTGGGGGTCTCCTTCCGCAGCCACGCCTAGGTAAGAAAAGAGTTCCTGCTTTCCAGAAGAGTTCCAGTGTTCTGAATCTAGGGAGTGGCTCCTGCCCCACCCAACAGGAAAAGTAGTTCCAAACAGAGGAGGATCAGAGACTCAACTGGCAGGCAAGTAAGCAGCATGGTCTGCTGCAGGTAAGTCCACCCAAGCATTATGAGCCCGGCGCTTCCAGCGCTGGGACTGGGCATATTTATGAGCCTGGTGCCACTGGCGCCAGGACTGAGTCCAAAAGGTCCCAATAGGGACTGGTTGGCACTCGGAACCTGGGTTATGGATCTGCTTCCAAGGGAGTTGGGAAAACCCTGACCTTTTGGAAGCAGAGATCATGACACCGCCATCACGGTCAATCTGTGTCAATACAGCACCCAGGCCAAAAGGGCTGGCGTCCACGATGATTTCCGACGGTAATGCAGGATCGAAGAACGACATGGTGTCCTCGGCCGTGAGGGCGCTTCTAATGTCATCAAAAGCCGCCTGCTCCAGTGGGCCCCAATTCCAGATGGTGTCTTTTCTTGTCAGGGCCCTGAGAGGCTTAGACCTGGATGCCAAGTTCTTGATGAACCGCCCACAGTAAGTGATCATGCCCAAGAAACTTCGCACCTCCGATACAGACTCCGGTGGCTGGGCCTGCTTAATGTCCAGTACCTTCTTGGGGTCAGGAGACACCGCCCCCCTCCTTGAACACAAACCCAAAGAACTCCAGGGAGGGGCGCAGAAACTCGCACTTCTCCTTATGGAGGGTGAGTCCCAGCGACCGTAGCCTCTCGAATGTCCTCGCCAAGCGCCTCAGATGGTCCACCTCCGTCCTCGCAAACACCAGAATGTCATCGCTTATGTTCAAGACGCCCTCGAGGTCAGCTAGGGCACCCCGAATGATGTTCTGAAATACTTCAGTAGCTGAGGACACCCCAAAACTCAGCCTCTTGTAGCGATACAATCCCCGGTATGTGGTGAATGTGGTAATGTACCTCGACTCAGGATGGAGGACGACCTGGTGATAGCCAGCCCGGAGGTCGAGCTTTGAGAAGAACCGGGCGCCCTGCACTTCCGCAATGATGTCATCCAGCGTCGGGGTGAGGTGCCTCTCCCTCTTGATGGCCTTGTTGGGGATTCTCATGTCTACACAGATCCTGACTGCGCCCGGCTGTTTAAGTTTCCTGGCCAGCACTATAGGGGACACCCAGGGAGTCAGGCCATCCACCTTTTCTATGATGTCTAGATCAACGAGGCTGTCCAGTTCTTTGTCGACCTGCTCACAGAGGTGGAATGGTACCCTCCGATGTTTCAGGGCTACCGGCTGTACCGAATCATCGATATGCAGCCGCACCGGCTCTCCGGCCATCCGCCCAATCCCCTTGAACAGAGCCTCGTGCTACTCCAGTAAGTCATTGATATCTTCCAGGTAGACGGAGTACGCGAAGCTGACGATGCCTAGAGCTTCTGCCGCTGCACAACTTAGCAAAGTATTCTTACTCACTGGGGTTACGTAGAAGCGTGCTGTGATGTGAGAGCCATCGTGTTCTACTTTTGCTACGAATGCTCCGTCGAGAGGGATGGGCTCCACACCACCGAAAGCAAAGATGCGGGCCCTGGGTGTAACCAGCCTGGGCAGCTGATCCATGGCATTGTAGTGTTCACGGGCCATGACGTTCACCGACGCCCCTGTGTCCACTAGGACCGGGACTGAAGACTGGTTCACCTCAACCACGCACCTTGGCTGTCGTCGGTTCCTGCTTCTCAGAATCCCCACACTTGAGACAAAAAATATGTTCTCTTCATCCTCCTCCTCTGCTTCTTCCACGTGGGCCTCCTCCTCGCTCTGGTCCACTTGAGCGACGTTGGATGGCCGACCTTGGCGAGTGGAGCTAGCTCGGCCTTGGCCCCTTGGCACCAATACGGGCATAGTCGCCCTACACACCCTCGAGAAGTGGTCCGGCAACCCGCACCGTCCACAGGTCTTGCCAGCTGTAGGGCATTCTGATTGGTGGGGCAGGTCATACCCGCATTTTTGGCAAATTTCGCATGCCCTCTCAGCTCTGTCTCGGGTGCCGCCACCAAACCTCCTGGTACCTCTTCCTCCTCGCCACATCACGCAGACCTCTTCAGTCTTGATAGGCCGCGACCCGGCCTCCATTCTTGCGGCTCTCACTTCCGACACCTCGTGGCACCTTCCTAGCTCAAGGATGCGCTGGAGCGTTATCCCGGGCTCCCTCAGCACCTGGCTCCTGAGCTTGCCTGATGAGCACGTCTGGATAAGCATGGTCCTGATCATATCCTCTGCGTCACCCCAGGCACAGGCGAGCGACAGATGCCCCAGGCACCCATAGAACGTGTCCAAAGTCTCGTCATCTTTTTGTTTGGCAGAGAGCATCACGAACCGCTCATAGTCCGTGTTGGCAAGGGGCAGAAAGTACACTTGTAGGGCGGCCTTTGCTTGATCATAAGTTCCATTCCCTGGTGGCAGAGATTCAAAAGTCTCCTGGACAGATGGCCCTGCCGAGTATAGCATCGTAGCCAGCCTGGTGTCGTCATCATCCACCTGAGCAGCCCTGAAGTACATGTCCAGGCGGTCCACCCACCTTCTCCACCTGGGCCCCAAGCTGGAGGGCGGGCCCGACACATCAAATTCGGGGATGGGCTGCAGAGCAGCATGGGCACGTACCTGGGCCATGACAGGTGCGGCTTGTTGAATGCCAGGCGGTGCAGCTGGTTGTATTTGGGGTTGAAGAGCCGGAACCGCTGCCTGACCACCTGCTGGTTGCTGCATTGGAAGCTGTCGGCCCTGCGGGGCCGCTGGGGCACGAGGAAGTAGCTGCGCCGCCGCACCGTGTGCACCGTCCTGGTCCTCGGTGTCAATCATGGGTTTGAGCCGCAACTCAAAAGCCTAGTCCAAAATGACTTTCAGCATGGACCACCCCTGGGTACAGTCACCTGCAGCACACCTCTGTGATGAGGAAGAGGATGAAGGCTGGTGAGGCCACCAGGATGATGATGAAGGGGATGAACGAAAAAGGAACCCTGCCTTTGGATGTTCCAAAAATTGTGCCAAGGACAAATAGGCTATGTAGGCCCAGCCAAGATGGGCCTTCTCCTTGCTTCCACTCGACGTAGCAAACCCAAAATTGAGTCTATGCCCTCTTCAGGCATAACCTCGTGTATGTGTAGCCATCAGCTACCAGGATGTCCAAAAATTAGGCTTGGGGTCGCTTCAGGGCTCAAACCGGAGCCTCCCAAAGTCCCACAGCCTGCTGCACAAAATGGCCGCCAGCCGCGTGGGCATCGCACTACCCGCGGCGTGAAACGAAGTTTGTGTTCCGACCTCGTTTGGGTGAAAAATTGTTCCTGTAATCACCGCCGGGCCCGGGCATGGTATCCCCCACTCGTCGCCACTGTTGGAGGTGACTGGTGCCCCCCGCGCGCCTTGCCGTAAGCCCCGGCACCAACAACGCAGACCACGCGTCTGTCTTGGTTCGGGCTTCCCGGTCGCACTGCCGCGGCCGGGAAACGCCCCGTTTATTTGTACTGCACGCGACGGCGTGCAACGTCACGCCGTCGCGTGCGCGCCCGTCATCGGGCAGCGCCACAGCATGGGGAGGCTACTTCCTGTTGCGCGGGCGACGAGTGCAGATTATACAACAGCTTCTCCTATGGTTGACCCCCCCCATCCTCCTCGGCTGGTCATGGATGCCTGTTGGGCTGCAATGGTGATTGGCCACGATACTGAAGCCTCTGGTCTGTGAACGTTTCAGGTTGTTTGGGGCGGCAAGACTCTGATTAGAGGAAAGTACTTTTTATTGTGGTTGTGTGCATGCCGTAGAGTCCCAGAAAACCTTTTCTAGGGTTATTTGGGACTGTCTTCTACGATGTGAAGTGTAGCGGATGGATTTACACTGGTATGAGTGAACTTATTCTACATGAACCGCAAGGATTAGGTTTCTTATGTGTCTGTTTCCCTGGGTTATGGTAGGTGAACTGCTACACTGCAATGCAGATTGATTGTATTGTGCTTTCCAAGGACCCGATGCTACATAAGCTTTTTTACGCTAATTCTCTGACCGGTACACACTATACAGGAGAGTTTACTGTTAGGAATGCATACATCATCTGTTTATGAAAGTCATGTCACAAAGGGTCTGTCTTGGTATGAAGCCAGGTGTCAACGATATGGCATTATAGATGCAGCTCATCATAAAACCGAACACAGCCTTGGAAATGGAAATCCAATTGTTCATGGATACTATTGTTGATTCTTTTATCTGTTACTGCCCTCTCCTGATGTGGTCCATGATGATTCTGTTGAAGTGGCTGGGAGGGGGTGTAAAGCCTGCCGCACTTCATCTCAGAATTTTGAGCCATAGTCTGCCCATTGGTGCATGTGAAGCGGAGCCAGTACATACAATGGAATCTGCTTTTATGGGGTATTTTTTTGTGAGATTTTAAAGTTGGTTATAGTTAATGTGCGCGTAGAACCCCCATGTGAAGCTCTTTCTATTGGGGTGGGTATGTGGTTATTTTAATACCAGAGATGCGAGGTTTAGGGGCATGGGATTTGATTTATGTTTGTTTGGGTGGGGAAGGGTTTGTGAATAGGATGTTTATATTTGTTGCTATGTTCATTATGTTAATGTGTGTGCTACATTTTAGATGTAATGCACATGTATAGGTTCTCTGTTATACTGAGGGGGTGGGTCTGGCTGATCGTCCATGTTGTTGGCAGCTAAATGTTTTCTGTTCGGGGTGGGCATTATCACAAGAGGTTTTTGGGGTTTCCTTCTTCTCAACCTTTGCGTTGTTTGTAGGTATGTTTCATTTTATCATAGTGCAGATTGCGTTGATTTATACATCATGACTAGTGCCAAACGAGATATTTGCATCATCTCTTGGAATGCAAACAGTATTAACAAGGTTATCCTTACCTATTTGAATAAATCACGGGCAGGTATCGCTTTATTGCAGGAGACACATCTTTCTGAGATTAATACTGCTATGCTCAAGAGACGTTGGGTAGGCCAGATGTATGGTTCATCCTTTAACCTGCGTTCCAGAGTGGTGGCAATTTTGATACAGAAGGGATTGCCCATATATGTGATATCTCACCACAGTGACAAGGAGAAGAGGGTGGTTGCAAGGGTCTGTGATGACGCTATTTAATATATACGCACCCACAGTGAGTGACAGGACTTTCTCTCATATGTGGCACAGGTCCTACAAGACAGGGGCTCAGATAACATACATTGTAAGGGGATTTTAATGAAGTAATTGACCCCCTTTTAGACAGGGGCAATAGGGTGTAGTGCAAGCTAATGTTCTACACAGGGAGGTGCCCACTTGCCACCAGGTTAGGTGTGCTTAAAATGTCTAAATAAATAAATAAAAAATATCTGAACATACTTTAGTGGATGTAAGTCAACTAGGGCATCTGCCTGAGAGAGATTACAGTTTTTACTCAAGGGCCCATGAATCCTACTTGAGAATTTACCTATTTTTGGTGGCCGGCCTGGCCATGACAAATTCTTTGGAGTGCAGTATTAGATGTATTCACATTTTGGATCAGGAGGTCACCATCTCCCTGCAATTTAATATCTATTGGAATACCTTTTAGAAGCTGAGCTGAACATCTCCATACTCGAAGGAAAGAAAGTGGCAGAGAAGATTGTATGAGAAGCGCAATGTTTTATAGACACAAATCTTAATGGAGAGGTGGAAACGAGATTGGTTTGGGAACCCGTTAAATGTAGTATGAGGGGTCATCTGATTGGCCTCTCGATCAAGAGACGTTAAGAGTAAGGACATGGCTACTAAGGCGATGGAGAGAAGATCAAAGATCTGGAGTGTTCGGTTATGATATCAAAGAATGAAGATAAAAAGAGAGTCCTGATGCAGGGGAAATATGAATTAAATAAAATGCTGTCGGAGAGGGCTGAATATACTATGTTCTATACCAGATGTACATACTATGAGGGAATGCAGAAGTGTGACAGATTGATAGTACATTGACTGAGTATGTTGGACTTGGTTACATTGATTTCTGCAATTGGGAAAATTCCAGGGGGTATTACGTTTGATCCGAAGAAGATTAAAAAAGAAATTCGAACATTTTACCAGAAGCTCTATTGGTCGAATGGAGGAGTTATTAATGGAGTACCAAGTTTTTTGAATGATTTGAATTTACCAATGATGGCTGACCAGGAGAAGACACCCTTGAACGAGGACTTCTCATGTGAGGAGCTGAAGAAATCAGTATACAGCCTGAATGCAGGGAGATGCTCTAGACCGGATGGCCTGCCGATGTAATTTTATAGGATTATGCCTATGTGTTTAAATTATTGGGAGATATGTATAGACCTCGAAAGAACATGGAGTTCTCCCTTAATCCATACGTCATGTAATGATTCTGATTATTCTGAAAGAAGATGAGAACCCCACATCGACTGGGAGTTACAGGCCTACTAGCTTAATTAACACTGACAACAAAATCTTGGCAAAATCATTGGCGAGGCGGCTGGAAGATATCTTGCCATGGCTGGTGCACACGAACCAATCTGGGTTCGGGAAGGACAGGCATGCTGCTACGAATATGCAGAAACATCTTCAGACAATCTCGGAGGCAAATGTACTGGATCAAGGTGCTGTGGTCCTCTCCCTAGATGCTGAGAAAGCAATCAACCGGATTGAGTGGCATTATCTGTTTGCGGTTTTGAGGAAGATGAATTTCGGAGAGAACTTATTATGCTGGCTCAAGTTGTTATATACAGACCCTACAGCAGCTGTGTCGTCTAATGGCATCTGCTCTGAAGTTATTAGTTTGGATGAAGGCACTGGACAAGATTGTCCCCTATCGCCCTTATTATTTGTGTTGGCAATGGAACCTTTGGCAACTGCTATCAGGCTTGATGGATAGTGATGAGAGAATTGTAGGAATCAACTATGGAAGTGTCTGTCAAAGATTGTGGCTCTATGCTGATGGCCCCCTGCTGGTCTTGAGAGATATGGACAGTTCTTTGCCAGCTTTAATGAGCCAGATTGACAGTTTTACACACTTTTCAGGTTATAACATTAATTGGTCCGGGGGGCGTGGCCAAGAGCGCCATTGATGAGGCTGCTCATTTAACGGCCTCTGTGGGGAGCCCCCTGTAACACGAATATATGCGGTTTTAAACACCCCAACCGGATCAACACCGCTACCCAGAACAATCGGAACTCCGTGGGAACAGCCGAGTCCATGAAGCTTGGGCGGTTTCTGCTTTAAACGGTCTGAAATCGACCTCTGAAGAACCCGACTCACCAACGCTCTACATGCAAGATGGCAGACGGGGGCTGGAGGGCGGTGAGGATCTATTGCCGGATACCGCCTGAAGAGTGAAGGCACCAAGTATAATGACAGCGATACTAACCGACCACTGCCGAGTACATCCAGGGGGGGCCCGTTGTCCTCCGTCCAGCATTTGCAGGGCCGCGGGGAGACGCCACCCCCTCTAACAACAACAGGGTTGACTGATGCTGGATGGGCGGTCCATCAGGCCGCGCACTGAGGGTGCGCAGCCCTACCTCCCCACTCATCCTGCCTGGAGGTCTTCGGTCCCCGGGGCCCCACAGCGGCCAAGCCATACACCGGCTCTGTTGGTGCCGCGCAGCTCGAGGGAAGCAACGGTCTGCGGCGACCTGCGAGCCTGGAGTGGACGGCCCGGCCACCATCCTGAATCGCTGGAGACCCGTGGTGCATCACGCGGGAGACAGGTGAGAGGCACCGTACCCCAACGGAGGGAGACCGCGCTGCCAGCGCACAGGTGGCCCACTATGGAGAGCATTGGGGGTGTACATCCCTGCTTCCCCTCTGACCCCCATCCAAGGCTCCGCAGTCCCCCACGGCTGCCAAAACACACACCGGGCCTGCTGAGTCGCCCTGCTCCCTCCCACGGATCCACGCAGTTCGGGAGGAGCAGAGGTCTACGGCGACCTACGGACCTGGAGACAACGGCCTGCCCACCATCCTGTGCCGCCGGGGGCCTGCAGTGTTGCACGCAGATGACACGGCTGGGGCGCCTTACCCCAACTAGAGAATAACACGCTACCACGATACGGGCAGCCCATTGCAGAGCACACAGAGTGTCTGCGGCCCGGCCCTCCTCTCCTGCTTGCCCCACTGAGAGCTCCGTGACTGTCGGGCTCCACCCCGGACTCTGCAGAACTAGTCCACCTCCTCCCGTGAGCCCACCCCGCCACACTGAGCCTCTACCACGGGATAGCAACGCAGTGGATGGGAGAAGCCTCTGGAGAAGCCCATCGACCTCCCCGGGCCTCGCGGTCTTACCGGGCCGCTGGAGCCACCTAACACCATTCCTGGGGCACCCCGGCCCACTCAGCGACCCTCTGTCCCTCCACTGTGGAGTTCCTTGGACCCCTCACGGCGCAGGGGGGAGGAGGCCTTTCTCCCTCCACCCTCTTCACCCTGAGAATCGAATGCTACTTACCTGAATTACAGCACATGTGACTGGAGGGTCCCAATGCTCCCTGCCTACCTACTATGACCTTTAGAGTATAGGGCGCCTTCTCCTCACCCTCAGGGAACTGGTGGGGCCACTCCTGCTTATACCCCACCCGTGTTATGGTCTAACTGGCTTCCAGAGACATTTCACTCCACTCCTGGGGCGCCGCGGCCCACCCATCAAACCTCTGTCCCTCCATCAAGGAACCTCCTAGCACCCCTCCTTCGACCTTAATCACCTCTGGCCCCCATCTGCCCAGGTGCTCCACCCTAGGCCATGGACTCACTAACTAACTATCCTCAAGTCTACGGGGAATACCCTAATTTCTACAGAGACTGCTGCCCTGACCGGGTCCCCCCTTCCCTTGCACTCCGCTGTAACAACGGAACACCACCCTGCTTGTAACCAATTAGCGGGCATCATGACCAAGCAACCTAAACCCGCGAAGAAAGCAGATATTGCTACAATGTTGCTGTCGGCAGACAAAGGGAAGAAACAGGACCATCCCCATCCCACGCTACAGACGGACCAGGAGGGCAAAGAGACCCTCGCAACCAGAAGCGACCTGCTGGCCTTCATGGCTGACATCAAATCTGAAATCAGGTCCTGCATGGCGGAACTCCCCACAAAACTGGAGCATACTGACCAGAGGGTGTAACGCTCACCTGATTCCCGTAGAGGCGCCGGTCTTGACTGGGCGTATACCGTATCTTCAAAGGTGATGTGTAACACACGGCTGGCTCTTTGGGCTGGACCTCTGTGCACTGTATGTTTGACTCGAAGGGTAAGATGTCTGCAGATAGAAAATATGGGATTAATGAACTGGGTTATTGAATGTCTCTCTCTTCTTCCCTTTCTCTTCTCCTGTAGAACCCCGAAGGTTAACGCTCTCACCTTAGGTAAGAGAACGCAGTGCTCTCCATCTGCCTCGGGGCAGGGTGCTGTAACCAGTTTCTTCACTGGATAAGGGTAGCAGGCCTCTTGACTTCAGAGGACTGCTGTCCGTCGTTTACTGCACGAACGGTAAGTTTCGAGTAATTCTAATGTCTTTAAAGTCTTTAGTAATGATGTCTCTTGTTTTGCAGGGTTCCGGCGATGGTGGATGACGGGCTGAAGTGAGTTGAAGATGGAGCCCGTGTGATGAATAGAAGCGCCTGGAAGCACGTAAGTAAGCGCTTGTTGCCTGCTTCACGATGAGCTCTAACTGTCTTTTTATTTTGCAGGTACAAGTTCGGAGCGGCTGCAGGGTGCCGGAATACCCACTGGGTTAGATGTGGAAAGGAGTAATGGCACGTGAGTATTAAAGTTCCCCAATGTCTTTAAACGCACCTTGTTTTGTCTTTCAGATGCGGGATGCAGCGCCGAAGGCCTCCGGAGCGTGCGAAGAGTTGGTAAGCTTTTGTCTTTCAGATGCCGGAATGCAGTGTGAAGACCTCCGGAGCGCACGAAGAGTAGGTAAGCCTTGGTCTTTCAGAATGCAGCGCGAGGCGTTGGTGACAGCCGATGGCCCAGGTAAGTGAAGAGCTGTCACTGAAGACCGTAATGCTAACCTGTTCTTTCTTATCTTTATAGGTGTTGCTGAAGACTGGATTCAGGATGGTAAGCCTTTTTCCTTAGGCCCAGGATCAGATGCAGAAGACACGATGAGCGTTCTGCTGCAGAGGATGCAGAATAACGCAAAGCAAGATTCATCCATCGGGTGTGGTTTAAATAGCCTCCTGTAGTGCTTAGGTGCCTCCTTCCACAGCCACGCCTAGGTAAGAAAAGAGTTCCTGCTTTCCAAAAGAGTTCCAGTGTTCTGAACCTAGGGAGTGGCTCCTGCCCCACCCAACAGGAAAAGTAGTTCCAAACAGAAGAGGATCAGAGGCTCAACTGGCAGGCAAGTAAGCAGCATGGTCTGCTGCAGGTAAGTCCACCCAAGCATTATGAGCCCGGCGCTTCCAGCGCTGGGACTGGGCATATTTATGAGCCTGGTGCCACTGGCGCCAGGACTGGGTCCAAAAGGTCCCAATTGGGACTGGTTGGCACTCGGAACCTGGGTTATGAATCTGCTTCCAAGGGAGTTGGGAAAACCCTGACCTTTTGGAAGCAGAGATCATGACAGAGGGTGACGGAAGCAGAGCAAAGATTGGGAGAAGTCGAGGACCAAGCCCAAGACCACTCCACGGCTATAGAAATAATCCAACACTCCATCAGAGCTTTACAAGATAGATGTGAAATCCTGGAGTTCAAGCAGGAGGACTTAGAAAATCGAGCCCGGAGCAATAACCTACGAATCCAAGGTATACCTGCCTCGGTTCCAGACCAAAATCTAACAGAATACGTGGGGGACCTCTTCCAGTGCCTTCTCCCAGACTTAGATAAGGCCCAACTCCTATTAGATTGCACTCACAGATTACGACCGAGTCGTGGAGTGGAGTCAGATTCCCCCCCCCCGATGTCATTACCAGGGTACACTTTTTCACCACTAAAGAAGCCATTTCATCAATCTGTCGCACCCGGGATGAGCTAATATTTCAAGGCTCCCCTCTTCAAATCTATCAGGACTTCTCCCTCCTCACTCTGCAGAAAAGGAGAGCTCTCCGACCACTGGCTCTCTTCCTCCAGGCCCAGCAGGTCCGCTACAGGTGGCTCTTCCCAACAGCATTACAATTCACCTATAAGGGTACCCTGAGGAGAATCAGCCACCTCGAAGACGCCGCACAAATCATGCATCCGCTCTCGCCCAGGACCACTCCTCCGGGGGCCTCCGAGTCCACCATTGGGGGGGATCCTGTCCTCCCACCGAAAGAAAAGCGAAATACATGGACAAGGGTCCCAAGGGTCCGAAGGAAAAAATGAACACAGATCACAGGAATGGCACACAGGCAAGAGACCAAGTAGCGGTCATCACATACACAGATACAAACCCCCCCGGCGCTATTAGCGCCAGATCACGGGTTTGGTGGAAGGGTTATTGCCCATTCCCCATTGGGCCCATTCGGGAATTCCTCATTCCCCATTGGGCCCAATGGGGAAACTTTGCGCTATTACCGCCGGCGGATTTCCCGCCGGCGGTAAACACGCCGATAATTGGCAATTTTGCTGTGGATTTCACCCCAGCTCAGAGCTGGGGGGAAATCCGCCAAAGCCATGATCTGGCAGACCCTTAAATGCGGCGGTAATAGCGCTACTGCTGCATTTAAGGGTTACTGCCCAACTTGTGATGAGGCCCTTAGTCTGGCCGCAAGTTTCAGCCATGTTGGCTGACCACGGTTGTATGGCCCAGTTGGCCTGGGGTGGTGCCGGCCCCACCAAGCTGGCCCCCCCCCCGTTAGTTCATACCCGGCCTCCCTGTTGGAGGCAGGGACTAAACTCTCAAGAGCAGAACAACAGGCGAACAAGCAACCGCACCTATACAAGCAATGGCTGACTCCAACCTGACCCATGCCTCCCACCCGAACCCAGCAGCAGCCCCCCCCACCACCAGGGACCATAGCATCCTGAGAGTCATCTCCCTTAACGTCAGGTGGCTGAATTCCCCAACCCCCCAAACGTAAATCTATTCTACAGAAGCTCCAGGATGAGGAAGCAGCAGTGGCCCTGCTCCAGGAAACCCATTTAATAGCAGCAGACTTTGGGCGTCTGTGCTCACAACAGTTCCCAAAGCAATTCTTGCCTCTGGTGGCAACAAGGAAGGGGGCACGGCAGTTCCATTTTGGAAGGGGTTAAACCCCCATATCCTGGAAACCAAACTCTGCCCCGAGAAGATTTGTGGCAGTGAAATGTCTCCTGCTGGACCCGCTGTACACCTTTATCTCGGTGTACGCCCCAAATACAGGACAAGTCGCATTCTATGAGGCCCTGAGCGCCGCCCTGGTTCCCTTCACAGAGGGCCAGATTGTGATGGGAGGAGACTTTAACGGTATACCAGACCACACGAATGACAGGTCACACCCGGCCTCCTCTGGAGATGTCACCTTAGCCCTCGGGCTGCTACGGTTATTCAGGACCTTGGAGGTGGTCGACTCATGACGGGTACTATACCCCTCGGAAAAGGACTTCTCCTTTTACTCCTATGTCCACAGAACTTTCTTCAAGGATTGACCTCCTCCTGACATCGCCACAGGTACTCACCTTCACCAATGAGGTCTCCATCGGATCGAGAATCCTGTCCGATCATGCTCCAATTACCCTGGAAATTCGTATCCATAGCCCGACCAACGCAACCCGCCGCACATGGTCTCTATATGACCCAACATTAAATAATATGCCAACACGGGATGCCAGAGCTGCGTCAATTTCAAACTTCTTCCAGGAGAACCTTAACGAAGATACCTCCCCAGCCAACACCTGGGACGCTATGAAGGCAGTCAATTGGGGGGAACTGATAGCCCGTGGAGTGGCATACCGCAGGAGCAAGAGGCAGATGTGTACATCCCTTGAGGAAGAGCTCCAGAAAGCGGAAGCTATCCATAAGGAGAAAGGATGGTCCCCCAAAATACAGCGAGCACTCCGGACACCACGGAAGAAAATGGAAGCGTACTGCGCCGAACACACGGCACACCTATTAGCTAAGGCCAAACAATTTTACTACGTCAGGAATAATAAGGCAAACAAGCTATTGGTAGCAAAACCTGCCAAAATCAAAAAGAATAACACCATTATTGGACTACGAGACCCCAAGGGCACAATCCAATACTCGGAGCCAGAGAAACTACGACTAGCGACCGACCATCTTATGCAAGTGATGTCCACCCCACCACGAAACCTGCAGGAACAGATGGAATACCTGCAGAAGGCCGACCTCCCCCAACTGAAGCCATCAGCCCAAGACCTCCTGGACACACCAATCTCAGGAGAAGAGGTAGAAGAGGCCATAAAGAACCTTAAATCCAGAGCCCCCGTACCAGACGGCTACACCACCAAATTCTACAAAATGTTCAAACATCAACTACTACTGCCATTGGTGAAGCTGTTTAATACCTTTCGTAGCACAGGCTCTGTAACTCCCTCCATGCAGGAATCCATCACAGTCCTTCTGCCCAAACCTGGAGGGGACCCAGCGAACCCAGCATCTTACAGACCTATTGCATTATTGAACATCGATGCAAATATCTATTCCAAGGTCTTGGCAACACGCCTCTCCCACATCTTGCCTGACATTATCCACCCGGACCAGACCGGATTCATTAAAAATAGAGCGACAAACGACAACATACGCAGAACATTAGATCTGGTGGACCTTGCCACCCGAGGCTCACAAGGCCTGGCACTCTTAGCTCTCGACGACTCCAAAGCGTTGGATAAGGTAGACTGGACCTTCATGCAACTCACCCTAGAGGCCTTCGACTTCGGATCAGAGTTCCAAGCCATGATCATGGCGAACTACAAATCACCAAAGACCCTCCTAAGAATCAATGGCACCCTCTCCTCTCCAATTCCTCTGACCAGCGGGACCAGGCAGGGATGTCCACTATCACCACTTCTATTTGCCTTAATCATGGAACCCTTCGCCCAAAGAATTTGACTAAATGTCTCCATCAAGGGGCTCCAGGTCGGACCCTACCAACACAAGGTAGCCCTGTATGCGGACCATGTCCTACTCACCATCTCACAGCCCTGTCACTCACTGCACCACTCTTTGTCCGAGATAAGGGACTATGGAAGGGTCTCCATCAATTTCAACAAATCATCAGCCCTTGGGATAGGCCTGACCCCATCTGAAAAAGAAACCCTTACCCTGCTATGCCCCATTCAGTGGAAAGCTACAACTATCACCTACCTGGGGGTCCACATCCCAAGCGAACCCAAAGGACGTCTACCGAGCAAACTTTCCCCCTCTCTTCAAAGAACTGACAGATTACTTGAAGGGATGGAAATTACAAGAAATCTCACTGATGGGCCGTATTACCGCCTGCAAAATGAACCTTCTTCCCAGATTTTTATATGCCTGCTCATCACTCCCAGTGCCTATCCCACTGCCGGCCTTACGGAACCTCCAGAAGAATATGCTGCGGTTCATTTGGAGGGGGAAAAAACCCAGAATCCCCTAAGAACGATGCTAGGGAGTGCCAGACTGAACGGCCTAGGAGTGCCCGACCTTCAGGGATACCAGTTGGCAGCTCAACTGGCGAAAACTCAGGCATGGCGGATATCCTCTGATCGCCCAAGATGGGTGGAACTAGAATTATCCCGCTTATCTATCCCTCTACGCTTTCTTCCACATATTCCACCGCCTATGCGACAAACAGAGAGACTATTGCTTGCCACCAGGCACACTGTAGACACTTGGGACAGAGCGCTAAAGAAAAAAGGGGTTCCTAGAGAACAAAGCCCCTCATCACCGGTTTTTCATAACCCAACCTTCACGCCGGGTATGAACCTCCGGAACTTTAGGAACTGGATCACAGGAGGCCTGGAGTCAGTGGGGCAACTGTTCCTGGGAGGGGAACCGCGCACCTTCATCCAATGCAAGGAGACCTTTCAACTTCACAAGACAGATAGGTTTTCCTATATCCAGCTCTGCCACTGGTGCTCCCACCCACAAACCCAAATGGCAGCAACACGCCCTCCTATGGCGTTGGAACTAACCTTAATGGATCTCCCAGCCCGAGGTAAGATTTCTGCATTATATAAACGTTTCCAGGGGGACTTCCTGGCCTCTAAAACTTGCGCTATTGCACAATGGGAGGCAGATCTAGGCCATCCCATAGAGGACCAGACTTGGGCGGACATATGGACCCGGGCGCACTCATCCTCGGCCTGTATCACCAATAGGGAATGCTCCTATAAATATTGTTACGCTGGTACTACTCCCCCCTAAGGCTCCACCACATGAACCACTCCCTGGACCCGGCGTGTTGGAGACAGTGCAGACATACGGGGTCCTTTCTCCACATGTGGTGGACATGCCCACAGGCCCAACAGTTTTGGAGACAGTGCCTAAATATCATTAAAGATATTACCCAAACAACGCTCCCCTTAGAGCCTGAACCTATTCTGCTGGGTGCTCCGGTTCCTGAAATATACTCGAGATCTGGAGCTAAAGCCAAGCTCCTTGCCCAACTCTTCTTAGCAGGTAGAATAACAATTGCCCGCTCCTGGAAAGCCAGTGAAGGACCACTTCTACCCCTCTGGTGGACCAAAATATGGGACATCCTCATTGCAGAGAAGGTGACAGCAGCCAGAGCGGGGACTCTACACCGTTTCCAAAACATCTGGGGCCCATTTCTGGATTACGACCAAAAGTTCCCAGCCCTCACATACAAGCCCCAGCCGGCCAAGCGGATTCTGTGTGGTGGGAGTACACCTACTGAGGAGAGTGAAGCATGAGGAGGAGGGGGAGGGAGCCACTACCTCCAAGACACTAACCCGAACAGACATCAATGGCGGGGGAGGGGGTGGGTACGGGAGGAGGAGAAATGTGACTGGGGTACGGAAGTAATGCATAATTGTACTTGTTTTCTGCCTTGTTTCAAAAATAAACATTTTTAAAAACAAAGATTCATTGGTCCAAATCAGAGGCTATGCCGACATCAAAGCTTTGCATGAAGGCATATCTGATCGCATTGGGCTTCCATTGGTGTCCGCACTGTGGCAAATATTTGGGGATATATGTCTGACTTGCGGTGTGGAGAATATTTCGAAAACATGAAGATGGTGATATTGAATTTAAGTGATTGGAATAGTATAGATAAGCTCTTACAGGGCTTTATATGGGACAATAAACCTCCTTGCATCGGTATTACCTGAAAAAAACGAATTGGAAAACAATGAGGCAGAAAATACCTAATTTCTTTAATCAAATTCTTCCATATTTGTGCAAGTTTTTTTTCAAAATAAATAGATAAGGAGTTGGGTTAGCAAATTAATAAATGTGGGGGATTAGGGATGGGTCTTCCCCCACATTAGAGTTTGAAATAAAAAAAATTGTTTGAAATTTGATTTGAAAAAATCTGTGTTTTCAGCCTGGTTTATTTCCTCATCATTTTAACATAGATCGCATCAAACTTTGGAAGATTCAATTCCCAGAGGAGAAGGGAGGATTAAATGTGCCTGACATGTCGGCATATCATCTGGCGTTTGCTAGCAGATATATTGTCCGTTTTCTAAAGGAGGAACCAGATGAATGGGCATGTGAAGAGACTAGCAAGAATGGCCCCTGACGCCAAAGACTATCTTGTCAACAAAATCCACCTGGTTTTCCTCACTATTAACAGAATACTTGAGATTGGCCTGGACGAAGCTCTCCCTTTCGTTAGGTGGTGACCCCTACTGCAAGTTAAACTCCTCCATCTGGTTTAACCCTCTGATTAAGGAAGGGAATAAGATGTATTATGGCCAGAGTGGTTTTTATGGTGTGTCAGGTGGATTGGGGACCTCATGCACAATGGGAGCTGGCTCGCATTTAACCAACTGAAGCAACGGAAGGATTTACCAAACTGTGCATACAATGACTACCGTGTTCTTAAAAGAAGAGTCTCCAGAATGGAAGATTTGGTGAATGCTAATTTCGATTAAATGATCTTAAAAACAGACATTGAAGGCAAACAAGCTTCAAAATTGTATAAACTTATTTTGTCCACCAGAGTAATTTAACATTGCTGGATGCATGGTCACAGAGGTTGGTCGAGGTAATGTCCGAGACATGTTAGGCGAATATTTGCAGGAATGTTGCCACGTCCTTTTTGAGTGCGTGTGAAAGATTGAGGCAGATTCAAAATGTGCATAGGGTTTACTAGACCCCTGAAAGTTTATATAAACGCAGCCTTTCAGATTCATGCTGGGGTTGCACCTATAGGGCTGGGTCTCTGGAACATACGCTCTGTGAGTGTAAAAGGGTGAAGTTCTTTTGGGTGAGTTGATTAGGATTTACTTTTAGTGAGGTGGCCAGTGAGACATTATGCTTGTGTTACTTTGAGTAGGACCTTCAACAATGTCCAGAGGTTGTCACAGGATTACAACTTTCAAACACTAATATTGGGCGCAGATACCCAATTAGATTACCTGTCTTGTTCACAGAAGAAGTGGCTATTCAGTGCAGGCTTGATGACTTAAAAGCTAATTTGACAAAACTGGAAAACAGTCATCCGTCCAGAGGTAGACGTGTGGTTGGATGAGATGCACAAACCTTCACTCAGAGTTATTTACAGGAGCCAAAAGAAACGTAAACTGTTCAGTGAAATTTGGGGGAGAATTTTGAAAAAGTATTACCTTGATATACGTCTTGAATTGTGAGTTGTGGGAGTGGTTGAGACAAAGGTTTGGGGCGTGTGAGGGGGATTGGATGGGTTTGTACTTGCTTTGTACAGTACTGTGATTTCTTGTTGTATGTTGGGAAATTGTTTTAATGTCAATAAAATAAATACCAAAAATATATTACCCTCCAGTAATAGATGTGACAAAACTCCTATTCCATGATTTGACTTATATATATATTTTTTTTTAACCTTATTTTGCTTCTAACAAAATCTTGCTGGCTGGCAATTTAAATGCAAAATGCCATCACATTTCCGCTAATCAGGAATATGAATATTTGTTTCAACGTTATTGAGATTCCTATTGCTATTTTGAAAGAAACAACATCAAATGAAAAATAAAACCTTTGTGCTGAAGTTCTTTGGGAGAGGGGTCTAATCATGTTGAATGGCAGAATTGAGTGGGACACACCGGAAGAATTTACATGGTTGAATGGAATATCTAGCACTATCGCTGATTATTTTTTTGTTTCCGATTTCCTTTATAAAGAAGTTTGTAGCTTGCGATTGTAACAATTTATTGTATCCAGTCTTCGATTTGGATCGCTCCATTGGAACAGAACCAGCCGTACCGACTAGAATCATGTCAATAATGGGAAAAATCATTTGGTCTCATAGGATCGGAATCTCAGGGTATTGACTTATGATTTTGGGAATCCTAACGGCCTAGTAGTGGATTTTCAGTGGGTTGAATTTCCTCTTTCCCTTTTTCTATTGATGTCAGAAAATGGGCAGGTGTAAATGTGGAAGCGGACTGTAAGTACTGTAAGTACGCACACCGGCAAGTACTGAAAAGTACTGTTTACTGTGGGAGAGCTCTGCTGGTCTTATCAAACTTTTGAATTTTCTCTACAGCTGCTGGGATCGCTGTGACTGCACTGCAAAAGTCTGCCTGGAGGATTTCTTTGGCTGCAACACTGTTCTGCACTGCCCCTTTAAGGACTAGGTGACTGTGTATTCTTTTTAAGGTTGACTGTGTGTTTTTTTGCGCTGCTTTGATTGCAAATCTGGTGGACACTGAATTCTTAAGTGGCTCATTTGTTTTCATTGAAGGTGTTCCCTGAATGGTGACTCCGCCCCCTGGGACCTGCATCACTGTTCTGCTCCTATATTTATCAATAATCCAGCGCACCCACGCGCGCACCGGCAAGTACTGAAAAGTACTGTTTACTGTTCATGGTGCGCGGCGCGGGTGCGGGAGCGGGAGCCCACATTAGCATTATTTTTGTTGTTGGTGAAAATCAGGGAGGGTTGTACCCTACGTGGATATAGGTGGTAAATTTTTTCTGAAAAATTGATTGGTGGTAATTGTAAAGCTTATTACCTCATCCTGTGAAAAGAGGTCTTATGATTCTCATGGCTCTGAAAGTTCTACCTATAAAAAGCCCCGGTCGTAAGAAAAAAGACCCGATGGCGATCAAGAACAGGTCGTCTTCCCTTGCATGTTCTACCCCGAGACGAGGTCCTTCTATGAATGGGACATTGGGAAACGTTGATATCCGGCAATTTTGTAATGGATCACTTTCTGCATTCAGAGCCAAAACAGCCACTTTGGCGGGTGTGCGATCTGAAACTAGCTCCCCAATTCCTGTTGAAGAGGAGGAAACTGATCAGGTGAAGGCTGGTAATGATAAGACTCTTCTTACTGATAAATCTCTAACTGATAATGCTATTTTGAATTCTTTGCCTGCCACTTGCCCGCTTCCTAAGCCACTTGAGGACAATCCCCAAGATAAACTGGATATAGCAATCATTGATTTAGAACCAAATGATTCTGTGTTCTCGAACAGTTTGATGTCAGAAAACCTCTCAAGTACCCCGATAATGTTTTCTGAGAGTGAGCAAAGTGATGAAGAATCCCTCGCTAGTGGTGTTTGTCACTCGCCAATAAATATATCTTCATCTCCCATTCATATCTTGATGTTAAATCATAGCACAAATACATCTCTAGCCTGTACCCAAGAGAATAATAACATGTTGAGTATAACCTTAAACTCTATGAATGTAACAATGCATGCCTTGTTTAAAATGTTGAGATTATGCAAACGTAAATTAACTGCACTGGATGAAAAATGGGACAAAATACCTCAGTGGCTAAGTGAAAGTGATGAGGCTATTAAAAGCAATCAAGACAAGAATGATGTGAATCAGATAGGCGTTGCTCTAGTAGCCACCCAAACGGAACCCATTGCAGGGTCTTGCCAATTGTGTAAGAACTGTCCCCCCGAAAAATCATTTGAGGTGATTACACCTGTATTTCCCTGTTTTCCTGAGATCATCTATGATAAACTTATGGAACGAATATCAGATTCAGAGGGTACCTCTAAATCTGAGGAGCAAAACGAAATTAAATCAAGCGACAAAATAGTCAAAAAGAAAGCTCCTGTAGTAGTTGCCCCGGGGAAACAAAATATGAAGAAATTAAAAGAAACGCCTAAAAAGCTACCCAAAAATCAATGAGCCTTAAAGAGTAGTGGTAAGGCGTCAGTGAAACACTTTTTTAAAACCATCTCCTTGCCCAAACAAAATACTCTAACCACTTCGCACTAACCACTTCGCAAGCAATTAAAGAAAAATATCAGCTACTTGCGCAGTCCAAAAGTGTAGATACTCTTAAGTTTACCCCAGTTCAGGCAATGGACTATTCACCATTAGATGAGCTGGTAGAAATACTGGACGTTGAGAACGTCGAGCGAGAGAATGAACCTGGTCAAGAGCAACAAAGCTTCAAAGAAACATACAAGCCCTCACTCACTCAGGGTAAGGTGAAAAATGATGCTCAACTAATAGCTCAAAGAGCTGAAATAAGGAAAGCCGTCGATGCTTACATGTCTGAGACTTATAACCCTGTGGCGATCCCTCCGGTTGCATCTGATAGCACTGAAAAGGTGGCTGACCCTGTTCAATCAGAATGTTCCATTGTTAATAAAAAAAAAGGTGTTAGGTGGGGAAGCTACTCCGGAAAGAAGTTGTGGAAGCAGGGAGTTACCGAGCAGTTCTGCTGGGGTAGAAAGAGAGAAACAATGGCTGGGTTTATCTCCTGTTGCTATGCCTAAGGCCTTGAACATACCAGGCCCTAATCCACTTGATATCTGTGAAGGGTCTCAGAAAAATTTCTCAAATTCCATTATTGCTTTGATTGAAAATGCTGTAGGTAAGGCGATAGCTATGAACCTGCCATCAAAGCAATCAACTCCCAATACAAGTCTGCCCAATGGGACTGAGAAGATGGTAAAGAGGGCGACTAGGAAACTTCCTGCGCCGTATTCCTTGATCTTAGCTTGCAAGCCCCCTCCGTCCATACAATATGACCTAAATAGGACAGCTGTGGGGGCTATATTTTCAGAGATTCCACAATTGGAAGATATTGTGTCTTCGGATTTTGCATTGGTGGAGTTTGTAAAAGAAGGGTCTCTGAACTCGGTAAGGCTTTGGATTAACTCTAGAGTTGTCCAAAATTTAATTTGGCAGAATAAAGAAGAGCTTGCCAAATTGGGGTTCAGTTTAATGTTGAAAACATCGGAGAAACCTGACATACCCATGAAAAATCGAAGTGGAAGATTTGAAAGCCAACCTCCTGTTCAGGCTATGATTGGTACTAAAAATATCCCTAATAATACTACATGCGTATGTAATAACTATTGTACGCAGAATTACACACACGCAGGTTTAAACATTTGATTAATAATGATCAAAGTAATCTAAATAATCGGGACATAGTACTTCTACAGGAGACGTGGCTTTCGGAAACACCACTTTGGGAAAATCATGAAATTCATACAAATGCTGCCATTAATTCATCTAGTGGACGGCCGAGTTCTGGTCTACTAATAGCAGTAAAAATGGGTAGAGGTCTAACCTCGCGATTTTGGGCCACCCCGAATAAATACATGATTTTAGCAAAAGTGAAATTTGAGAAAACTGAGGTGGCTGTGCTAAACATTTACTGGAACCCTATTGCCATGTCTGATGACAAATGTTTTCTTGACCTAAATGCCTCTTTAGATCTAGTCGCAGCTGACCTTAGTGTTAGTGCTTTAATATTGGCAGGTGATCTAAATTTGAGATGTATGGACCACCCTGAGAGTAAAAAGCAAATTAGATATTGGAGATGGGATACCCTAGTTAAAGCGAGGGGGTTATTTATGCTTAATGGGGCGTTAGCCCCAGATTTACCACCAGTTGAGACATGGCATAAGGGCGACAGTAAGTCGATTATCGATTACATATATGTAACCAGAGAACTTTTGCCTTTAATGACAAGGTTCTCTGTATTAAGAACAAATGTAAGTGACCATAATATGTTGACTACTGAATGGAGGATGAGTAGAGCGTAATCACCAAAAATAGATCTAATACAGGGTACTAGTGTGGTGAATATGAGGGGGAATCGCCTTTGATGGTCAGATTCAGAGTTGGTGCAATTGGACAGCAAGTCTGAGCAGCCTGACTCAATGTCAGGGAAGTCGAAATATGTGCACACCGATGCTATTCAAGCACAGCATAGTGCTAAAGTAGCCCCGAAGCGCGTCCATCTACACTACTTTGACCCTGAAATCAAGGTTCGTAAAGCACAACTCAGAGCTGATTTTAGGCATTTCAGAAATGCGCTCTCCCCTCAATGTCAGCAATTAACGAAAACTCTTAAAATGTGCTACAGAAATTGGCTAAAGTCGCACCAAGCTTCCATGTTACAAGAGGACGGATCTAGTATGTTAAAAACGCTAGCCAGAAAGAATATCGCAAAGGTGTGGGATATGATAAATCAATCCATCTCTTCCCCACAGCTAGTTAGACAATCGACAGCGGCTTCGTCACAACTATGGGTTGATCATTTTAGCATGTTGTATGCTCCGGTAAAGGGAGAGATATCAATAGATATTATGAAATCACTTCCTCCTTTCCGTTTAGAATTCGAATGGTCAGAAATTTTAAACCTCATTAAATCTGCAAGTAACTCTAAAGCTAGTGGTCCTGATGGGTTGTCCAACTTCCATCTAAAAGAGAATCCAGATATTTGGAGGTCAATTCTGTTTAAGATCTTCTCCACAGTGAATGTGACTCAGTCCTTGCCCGAGTCTTGGACTCAAGCCATCATAGTCCCGATAGATAAAAAGGGAGAGAGAGCGTCTCCTTCGAGCTATGGACCCATTTCCCTTTTAGACATTCCAGGGAAACTATTTGCTAAGATCATTATTAAGCAGCTACAGACTTGGGTGAAAGAAAAAGGGCTGATTAACCCTTTTCAAGCAGGTTTTATGGCTGGGCTAGGTACAATCCCGAATATTATTTCGATAAATATGATTCAAGCCCAACAAATAAACTGAAATAATCCACTATATCTGGGGTTTATAGATTTCCGAGCCGCATTTGATTCAGTGGATAGAAATTTGCTGTATGAAAAATTGAAGAAACATGATTGCCCAGACTCCCTACTCACATTGATAATTTTACTTCACTCAAATACGTCAGTGAGAGTTAGGATTTCTCTTGATGGCAAATTAACTCCTGTAATTAAAACAGAGCGAGGTTTAAAGCAAGGGTGTTCCCTCGCAGCCTTTCTATTACATTTTTTCATTTTAGATCTAGGGCTCGAATTCAGTAATTGTACTGGTGACCCGCCAAAACTAGGAGGCCAAAAAATTGCCTATTTGCTATATGCCAATGATCTTGTATTACTGTCACAAACACCACAAGGCCTTCAAAATATGCTGACCAAGTTGGGCCTCTATGTACAAGCTAATCGGATGGAAATTAACATCGCAAAGACCCAAATCCTCAAGTGTGGAAAACAGCAAATCACTAGGAGTAATATCTTCTCGTGGAGAATTCAAAATGAAAGCGTACAGACTACAACCCAGTATAAATATCTTGGGGTGTTTATCAAACAAACTGAAGACCTAGTAAGAAAGCATAAAATGCAACAGCTTGTTTCGCAATCCCGATTGTTGATCAGGAAGTATGGGAAGTTTTCCATGAAGCATGTTGTTTTATTTTATAAAATGAAGGTTCTCCCAATATTGCTGTACGGCATTGAAGGGTTTTTGCCAAGAGAAAAGTGTTACTTGGAAACAGATTCTATGCCTGCCTAATTCTGTACCGACAGCTATTTTGCGTTATGAGCTGGGATTGACATCTATGTATGCTCAAGTATCCTGGAAACAGTGTGCCTTGTTACGCAAATGCCTTCTGGAAAACGGAAGTAATAATATTTTGAAAGTGATTGCGCATTATCTGCTGAAATCTGTAAATCCCTTCGCTGCAAAGTGGAGGAAGCATGTATTTAATTAATTAGCCCAGGCGGATACCACAGTAGAGTTATTATTATCAAAGCCTGTTAGAGCAAAGGAAAAAGTACATCTGGCTGATTGGGTAGCAAATATGACAAGGTGTTCCCAATATAAGGACTTTGACATCCTCTTATTTGGTATAAAAAGATATGGGTTGATGTTAGACTACTTGTTAAAAAGTCCCTCTCCTAAAGTAAGAATGGGATACTTAAGATTTCCGTTAAATCTATGGTATACAAGGGATGTCCTTTGTAAAAGGAAAATGTTGAAACAAGCACAAAATTACTGTAGATATTGTTCTGTGAAAGAACAAAGAGAGACTCTGCAACATCTGCTCGTGGAATGTGTAGAACTTTGTGATGTATGAACCAGATGTTTTGCACATACTCCGGTAGTACAAAGACCGATGGAGAGTGATGAAAGATGGCATGAGCTGTTTACTAGTACCCGCCCGAAAATCCAGATTGCCATAGTGCAATTCTTTCAGATTGTGCTCCCTGGGTTAGAGGGGTGAAACGGCTAATGTATTATCTATAAGGCTATCAGGTAACTGGTGGGTTGTAAGAGGAAAAGTCGAGTCAAGTAGCATTTAAGTGGAATTTTGTAAATAGTATGAATTAGTGTGATTCGTTGTATAAAATGAATTGTTATTAATTATGTGATAACGGGTATTGCAAGAATGTGTTATCTTTTAGCCTTGTGAGATTGACAATTATTGTGTTTTGTATATTAATGTTATTTATATGTTAATGAAATTTGAAAAGTTGTAATACAACTAAAAAAAATAAAAAAATAAAAAAAAGAACAAAACTTAACTTATGACCCAAACATATTTGAAAAAAGGAGAGTAACAGGCAAATATTTAAGAAACTTGAATAATTGCCTTGATATTTCTTGGACTAACCTTAAAAGCATGAGGAAGCAATGGTATACAAATTGGTTGAAATTCTATAAAAACATTTTAAAGGGTAAGTGGTCTTAAATGGTGGAAGTTCTGAGAAGTGTCACAGATGGTACAATAAATACTCCAAGCAAGTCTTAGAGAAGGTTCAAGGGGTTTTATTACAATTGTTCTGGCCCCAGGACCATCCCACTCTCTTTCTCTGATCTAAAAAGCACCTCCTAACACAAACGCTGTTAGCCCTCCAGTTAGTAGATACCAGTTGTTTCACCCTCAGTATGCTAACCTAATGCAGGGATCTGCAACCTGCAGCTCTCCAGATGTCTTGGACTACGACTCCCATGATCCATCATCTTTGACTACGCTGGCTAGGACTGGTGGGATTTGTAGTACAAAATATCTGGAGATCTAAAGGTTGCAGACCCCTGACCTAATGAAACGTGCCTTATCTATCTAAACTCCCTCAGGGACTTCTTAACTCCCCCAATTATATCAATGGGTTCATTTTCTAAAGGGAAATGGCATTGTGCCTTCCAGACACTCTGTACAACTTGGTCTGCATTCTTTCAAGCCACATCTTCCTCTCCCTCTCACTGTCTGATGGTCTTCTCTCACTACTATCCTCCTTTCGACTCCCCCCTATTATTCTGCCTTCTATTACTTTCACACATATCACTTAGATCTCTCACCCTGTATAAATCTCGCCTCCATTCTTTGATGTTACCATTCTACTGCTCCTTCCTCTACACTACTACTCCCTCTTCCAGTCTACTACTTCCACCCCCATACTGCCACATCATCCCCTACTCTACTACTGCCTCCTCCACTCCACTCCTCCCTCCTCCACTCTACTACTCCCTTCTGCACATGACTACTCCCTCATCCACTTTAGTATTCCCACTTCTGCACTACTACTCCCTCCTAGACACTAATTCCTCCTCCTCCACACTACTCAATCATTCTCCTTTCATTCACACTTCAGTCACTCCGTACATTATGACACCTAACCACCGTGGTTATTCTTCCATGAAAACGAACACTGCAGTACTGTTTGCACTTACTGACCAACACCTCACCTGCTGTAGACATCGCCTTCACCATCCACTCCAAAATCCTTCCTCATGTTGGTCTGCCATCTCCACATCCTCTGACATCACCCGAACAATCCACAACTTTCTGCTTCTTGTCCTTTTTTATGTTCCCCCCTGTTTACATTTGTCCACTTTCCATGGCCAATAAGGCCCTATCCTCACCAACCGGGAGGAGTTAGTTACAGCAAAGCTAATAAACAATGGTTTTAGCCCCACCTTCTTTCTACGTGTGAGCCCGCTGCAGAATAGCAGTGGTGTCTGCGATCATGCAGGGCTCATGTTCATGTTAGGGAGTATTAGTCCAGATCACCTTTAGGAAAGGACAGTCTGTATGGGAGCCTGTGACCAATTATTTAGTCCCTGATGGTCTAGGGTGTTGTCCGAAGCCCAATGCTGTCTGTAGCTCCTTCCATGGAGTGCAGCATGGCTGTCTTAGCACCACGTACCACAACCCTTCTCAAATGGCCTCTCGCACCTCCCTGTTACTTTCTGTGTCAGTCACTGGATGTGATTCAGTCTCTGGTTGTCTCGCATGGATAGCTTGTGGCACGGCATCCTCTGCCCGGTTCATTGTTCCTATGAGAGGTAGAAAGACTCTGCTGAGTATTTTGTTTGCAAGGTATGGTGTGAGGCAAGCTTTTACTGCACAAGACCATACCAGCACACGTAGGGGAAGGCAGCAACTAGGGCCCTTTCAACTGCCACATCCTCCTCAGGGGAAGGACTTGCTCTGGATTACTCCCTGGTAGACATCTCACCCCGGCTGAGTGAGGTTCCTGTCTCTTCTTGTCAAACCCAGTGTACAGGCCTTTTAACACACTTCCACCCTTTCCACGTACTCCCTGCTCCTTTCCTTATCCACTACATTCCTCATCTAGCCACCCTTGGGCAGAATTGTATACTTCTGTTATTTCCTAGAGGCAGAGAACGAATAAGGGAAAAGCAGTGCTAATTAGAACGGCTTTGGGGAGTCCTGGCATGACTATCTCCTGCTTCCCCAGTTAGTTGAGGTTGATGGTTGCTTGTAGGTAGAGGTGGGCATCTCCATGTGCAAATATTAATTAAGTCAAGAAGTTAGGATGGAGCTCCTTGGTGGTTACTAGTTCTGCCCTGATAGCCATCCTCCTACATCCTGAATCCAACAGGGCTCTGGCTGGGAGTTCCTGAATCCGGACCGGAAGGTGGCATTTCTGATCAGTCTCCTCTGCACTGAAGACAGTCAAAGGGGGTCAGCATGACTCTCTTCTCTAGCTGGAAAAAGATTGCCCAGGTACAGAGGGCAATGTCATTGTACTCCCCTGTCTGGCTAAATCTCTTCCCGAGATGCCAATATCCCTGGGCTAAAGAGCCCCAACTCCCTTGATTCCTCCTAGTGTACTTCCGGGCCAGAGGTGGTGATTTACCCAGGTTTTTGGTAGAAGGGACATGTCATCAGACTGTTCTTTGCTCCCATCTGCTGGTCGGGGATACCTAGCCTTCCCCTGAGTGCACTCATCAAGCCAGGTTAAGTCATTGATAGACTTGATGAAGTTAACATCAGTTAGTTATCTTCTACTATTCATCCCCCTGTGGTATTATCTGTTGATAATAATCAATCGGTTTTATCGAAGGACAATTCAATTGACGTTCAATAGAATGGATGGAATATTATCAAGAGAAAATTTCACAGGCAGATGAAGAGCAGTAAATAACTGATTGTTGTTGACTGAATCGAGACTATCAGTGACTTCTCTTAATTTGATGATTGTACCACAACTTGTGCACTTAATAGTTTGTTCAGTAAATTGTAAATAATCAATGCTAGAAATCATTCTATCATTCATAGAAATATGGGTAGCACGGGCCAAAGGCTCCTTACAGGATGGAATGCGAACAATAGTGGCCTCAGGAGCAAAGGCAGCCCTTGCAAGGACCATACCTGGAATGTAATGACAGACACCAATGTTTTTCATAATCTTACTAGAAATGCCAGTTAGGGAATTGAGTACTCGTATAGATGTAATTTGGGAAGTAAATACATTTGCTTTAGATATTTCTTCTAAGGTTTCAACCAATTTCGAATCAATTACTCCTTCAGTTTCAGTAATTGGTCTATCAATCAAATGTAATGATACGATTGGGAACCACAATGTTTCTTAGCTTTTTAGACAGGGGAGTAAGTCTACTGCCTTACGTTTGGCCCTAATTAAAAAATAAATAAAATAGAATTGATCAAAGTTGCTGACCAGGATACACCTTGTTAGCTCCTTAGTAACATTAGTAATCTAAGTTCCAAAGGGCTAAGTGCAATTACGATATATGAAAAATCAATTCATTGAAAAATTAGATATACTTAAAAAAATATTTCAGTACATTAAGTTAGTTAAACATTATTTTGAAAAGCATGAAATATAAAGCAAATCAATTCATCCAAGTAATATGTCCAGGTTAATTGAGTTGTCCAAGTCTTTTGAGTCACTGTGACAGGGAGCGCCAGAGTAGCTTGAAGGGCATTTAGAGCCCATCTCTCTCTCTCTAGCTCTCTCCTTGGCACCAGCAAAATCGAAAGCTGAAAAAGTCAAACATGACTTCATCCAATAAAATCAGGAAAACCAGTCAGAGGATCACAAATGAAGGCTGTTCTAGTTATATGATAACAGGAGCAGGCAATTACCACTTTGTTGAGGCAATATTTGCCGATCTCTGACGGTTTATACCAAACAACTGATAACTGATGTTGTATGCGTTAGTTCGAGTTAGTCCATTGGCCTCATGGGAAGGGGCTCCCCAAAGAGGAGAAGGGACGACATATAAGGATTCGCCACAAACTTCTGGAGTGCATGGCTCTTCATGAAGGAACCACAAATCAGAAACACAGACACGAAAAATGCTGTCTCTAACTGTATCTTTGCTGCTCCTTTTCCACATCATCTTATAACATTGTCACATCCTCATGTGCCACCATCTGGTTACAAGTCAAAGGTCCAGCACATAACTGATATTTCCCCTTGCATATTGGCCTTCTAGAGACTCATGCCAAACATGTGGATGACTGTGCCATCACCAATCTCTCTAAGGGATCAGCCTGGCAAATGGCTTGTTCTATTTAAGTCTGACAAGTTCTGGAGGCAATACTGGAAATGTGACTAAGAGCCTGACTCAGGGGTGTTGCTAGGTCTGGAAAAGAACCAGGGCTATGCTAATTTTGGGACTGTCTGGACTGGGGGCTAGCTAGCCTTTTTGGTTGTAACCCCTGAACTTCTATCTGGGGCTACAACCAAAAATCCCAGGGCTATAGCTCCCTCAGCCTTCCTAGCCACGCCTCTGCTTATTAATGTTCTAAATACAATTGTCCAGCCGGTAACTGACTGTGTTTCATATTCCAAGCTTAAAATTAAATGGGCATGGTGGGCAACTGACCCTGCCTTAAACATACCTTCCTTGAGTAGGTTTACACAAGTCATGACTGACACTAGCCTGTCCCTTCATGCCTATTTTAGAACAGCCCAGCAGTGTTTCTTTCTCTTGGCCGCTTGTATATAGTTTGCAGTGTCTCATTTAAATCTTTCAGACAGCGATGCATGAGTGTAACTTGTAAGGGTGCTGAAGGAGGAGACTGACACAAAGGTGGCATTCTTGTGGCTATAGACTTTCATTTGTTTAAAAATAAAGAGAAAACCCTAACTTTCCCTGTATCCTAAGAGGGGGTTCCCTGCCTCAACCAAAAACACTAAGGAGTCTGTCAAGATGTCCTGGAAAAATAAATAGTTCACTGTCCTGTGTCAGCAACCTTTTTTCCTTCCCTTATACTTATTACTAAACTAAAGGATTGGTGAGCCTTCTTCGTGCAGAAGAATGAGTGCCTTCTTCTGGAGAGCGGACTCTGGTTCCAGTAAATCAAGGGACTGTTCCCTGAAGGAATGACTTCCTTCCGCAGGTCACAATCCTTCTCCAAGGTGACAACTAAATTCCAAGTAAAAAATCTTAAAGAGGACTACAAGTTCTTGGTTCAATTCAAAGTTCCAAAACATCTGTACTTGGTGGTCCCAGACCCTTACTTCAGGTGCAATTATTAATTCAAAGTCTCTTTCTTCTCATCCCAGTTCTCTAGGGTACTTCCACCCTTCTTCAAAGGGCATCATGCCCTTCTTCTGTCCCACCAGCTAGCTCTAGCAAGTCCCTACCTTCAAGGAGCTTCCGTTCGGACTCTGGCCGGTCCCAGGACTCAACCTCTTCTGTCCCACGCTCTTTGAATGGTCCGCTCCAGCTACGACATCTCTGTAGCTGCTGTTTCCCGATGGCCTGCCTTCCCGACATGGACCGTGTGGTCCCGACTCTTCCCTCAGCATCAGCAGCTTGCTTCCAGTTGGGAGAAGGGTCCATCCTCTTCTGACCCTTTTCGTAGGCTTCACCTTCTTGCCTAGCGTCTCAGTTCCTCAGTGTTCCCTAAGCTGCACTGCCGACCTGCTTGCAGCTCCTCGAGGGAGGGCTGAACACCATCTTCAGTCCTTCTTCCCCTTTTATTTGCTAGTTGCTCCCATATTGTCCATATTAACTACAATGCTTGTTTTGGTTCTTCATTACTCGGCGCCTCTTCTTCGTCTTGGTACTGAAGTTATCACTCTCAACTGGGTTACTTGGTTTTTTCTTTGTCTCAGTCTTTACATATGACTCACATAGGTATCCCCTATTCTTCCTCGTCTTAGTACTTCTTAAGAAGGTTGGATAATCTAACTTAGTCAAGTGCATGGATGTGTGGGAAACTATGACACCCTGTTTAGGGTAGGAGGATGAGGGGGATTGTGGTATAGTTTGGATATACTGCATTCTCCCCTGATAGTCGTCCATAGTCGCATAGGGGGGATCCCTACTCATGAGATCCACCCGCTGAGTACCACCCCCACGGGGACTATCGGGTAGTGTCCTCACCTCCCTGGCCTCCTGAGAAGGGGCTCCACCTAGGGGAGAAGGGACGGCATCCAAGGATTTGTCACAAACTTCTGGAGTGCATGCCTCTTCATGAAGAAACCACAAATCAGAAACACAGATACGAAAATATCAGAGTTAAATTCTTAAGCAGTTCTGTTTTTCCAAGAGCTGAAATCTTTTTATGCCTGACAAAGTTATCTGAAGATTATGAATCCATCCAACCAATAGCACAATTGAGTACTTTTTAGCAGGGTAGAGTACGATTTTAATGGTCCTCGACCTTGTGGTAGAGTGTCCCTTCTAGACGGCAGCAGTGCATCAGGTTAATACCAATTACCTTTAAGTCAATCTGTGGCAGTCTGCCATTCAAGCCTGTTGGTGAAGGCGGCCTTGGGGGGTTGGCTGTGGAGTAGCTTGGGGGTGGATGTGTACTGAGAACCAAGAAGTCTACCTTCCTAATTGTTGACCTGCTTATGCCTTCTCACAGGAGCTGTCACTGACACCTGCAAACAGTTAGCACAAAATCCGGTATTCATGTGGCATAGAACTGGTGCAGTACAATAAGGATCTTACAAAACACTAGTCACTATGTTAAAATATTCCACATCAGCCCCCGCCCTGCCCCCCAATGGTCACACTGCAAATTTATGAATGAGGGTTTTGGCTCTGTGAACCAGGCCTGCAAGGGATTCATTAGATTTTCTAAATGTATCTCCTAATGGCATATTGATGATTAGTCATCGCCAAATACGTTTCTTTCATTAAAATATTCCAGAAAACTTTACATATTAAACATACACTTATATGAACACTGTAACAACAAACATGATGTAAATACAAGTAAAAAAAGGTAGGTTTAAAGACCACTTTGCTAGAAAAAGAATGTATTAGGATTATAAAATGTGTGAAAAAATGTAATGAAGCGCTTCTGTGTGTTAGTGCAGAACGAAGATTAGATAAAAGAGCCCATCCTATTACTGGAGTATCAAACAGAAAAAAGTACATAGCAGGTCGACATTGTGTAAAACGGAATTTCTTCAATATTGGTAACAAAATTATTTTCTGTATTTAATCATAAACAGGACAAAAGAACAGAAAATGTAGTGCATCTTCCAAATAGGCACAGCAAAGCAACAACTCTTATCACCAATTTAATTATTAGACCATGTCGCAGTGATAATCAAAAAAATGATTCTCTGTCAATCTATATATATTTGGAGTTTATAAGCTGAACTCTAGAGAGTGGCAGGCTTGGTAGCACAAGCTTTGGTGTAGAAGAAAATGGGCACTGTGAGGGGTTTGAAAAATAAACCTATTGTCCACAACAATCTTGTCTAATGGCCTTCTGATGGTGGTGCATGGATCTGGGAAAGGTCAAAGCTCATCCTTGGGCCTGAGCTTTGAGGCTGTATGTGTCGATGGAGGGTGAAAGATTGCTGGGTGCATCTGCCAACAGTAGTATAGGCAGCACCTGCTAGACCCTGAGTGAAGCAGACAGTGACAATTTCTGCTCCTTATACTCCAAGTTCAATGACCACCAAAACAACCACTCTCGATGCACTGTGAGGAACGAGCGCCCAGAGCAGAGGCTTGCTGAGCTTCCATTGGAACTACTGCTCTTTAGATAGAATATGATAAATCTAATGAAGTAGAACTAACGATGCAGCATTGGCACAAACTTTGGACATGTGTTTTGTTCTTTACATTCCTAACAGGGCAGAGCGAGGGATTATGGAATAGGACCAGCTGCATTTGGGTCTGGTGCTTGTAGTTTCCCTGGCTGCTGTGCCATCAAGCATCCAACCCCTGCCGTGGGGTGGAGGCACACAAGTTACCTGATGTTGAGCCTAAAAATAGATATGTAAATTGGGGCCATTAAAGTATAGTTAGCTTGGATACAGCAGACTCCCAGGCTCATTTATATTCATGAATGGCCTGCCTCGTCCAGTTTCACGAGTGGATATTGAGCCAATAGTAGGCAGCGGCATCTAGCCCTTTTCCAGTCCCCTTGCCACTGCTGTTGTGAAGTAAGACACACAACATTGGCTGCATTGTGGGGTACAAATGATTGACTCTTTAAATAAACCCACTCTATTTCTCATTTTAATGTAATTATGCATCAATTTGTAGCCAAACAAATTCCTTCTGGTACAATCCTCCATTATTTAGTGTTCCTTCTGTTTAATAAGTCCAAACACTAATTCACACTCAAACTGTATCCTGGGCCTTAGCCCATGGTCCACTGTGTATGGCATTATTTATACTAACCCAAACCCTAACTTCTAGTCTTATTCTAACCCTAACTCAAGTTACTGCAAACTCTATGCCTGTCATCCAAATGTATTATGACCCTCATACTAGACTCGACTAATTGTGCTAAAATGTAGGGGATCTTGTACTCTCTTGTGTTCCAATTTGTCCAAGAGATGGGTGCTATTGGAAAGACAAATTAACACTGCTGGGATCGTTTGTTCATGCGTCACCATGGTTTTTTAACACACAAAATGTTATGCTTTCAATTTAATGGGTCAAGTTAATTACTCTTAGGTCAAATGATTTAGATTAATTATGGTACCAGATATCTAGCAGGATTGTAAACGTTTTAGAGCCCTGAATATATATAGGTGTTGGAAGCAATGCCACATTAACTGTGGGCCCACTATTGTGCAGCCTATGACCACAATGTTGAAATCACATATTCCAATACATCATGTTACATCACTAATTACATCATACACAACATCACTTATGAGATCAATTACATGCATTCAATATTCCTAAGAAATACCTAAATGTATTTTTATGTGTGCAGTGTATACAATATGACTTCAAGTAGCTAGCTTTTCAATGAAAAAACGATATATTACTAACTTACCATTATACATTTTCACTGATTGCTTGAATAATTCCACATAGTCAGGGGAAACATTTCAAGGGTTTTTATTTTGAAGACTGCAAGGGGTCCAAATAAGTGGATCCCCTGATTCGTCCCTCGACCTCTTGTGGATTCCCACCACCCTAGCTCAGGCTCCCCCATTCCCTTGGATTAAACTAGAGATTGTTGTGACAAGGTCAGTAGGCTGACCTTGTCAAGAAGGGATGGGAAACCCCTCTCAGCCACCTGGGATGGAAAGCCTACCAGGGCGAAAGCCAGAGCAAGTCCTACCCAAGAGGGAGAATGTGGAAATATACATTAAATGAACACCAGTTCTCTTTCTCTGTTAAAATGTCCCACAACAGTTTTGCTGTGGTCCACAAACATCAAACCAAATGACCTGTGTGTGTGTTAAGTTGCAAGCACTTCTCTCAAGCTATGATATAGCTTGCGGTCAAAATAGGTCAAAATAGCATGCAAAAATACCAGCTTGTACTGACACTCTGCCCTGACCTCAGGCTAAGGAGAGAAAGAGACACAATTGTTGAGCCTCCCCCTGCATGTCTATTTGTTCTTCACTATAATTACTCACCAAACATTCTGTTCACCCTGTCAGTGATTAATCCGCTATGGAACCTGTGTTATTTATATGTCATGCTAATACAGCTGAAAAAAGAGAGCACTAGCAAAACATATGTCGTTGCCTCTCTCTTTTCGATTGCTTTGTTGATACTAAATAAATGTATCTATGTGACTGTTATTCTGTGAAGGTGTCTCATTCTTGGTTTATACTGCAGGCGGGAAAAACCTTTGAGGAGGGGCTCACAGCCTTACTCCAATTTGCACCTTTTAGCAAATGGCACCCTGTAGGTAGGACCTCGTCGGCTAAATCTAGACGGACTATGTACCACGGTTCAGAAAAGGTGACCGATGACGAACCACAATGGAGCGCACTGCATGATTTGGACTGTGTTTTCCTGCAGCCACAGTCTAAGTCACACCTCGCCACCTTTCCTGACACGTCGATTTACCCCGACTGAGGTCCTCGCCTGCAACAACATTTTGCTTTAGGGACACCGGCACAGACTGGACTGAATGAATGGAAGAGGAGAACTACAGAATAACCAGTGCGATTGGTGCTGATTGAAAAAATTGTATGAATACATGCTATATTTTTCTTTAGTAATGCAATATTTGCGGACCAATCTCTTTTACTGTTTTAAGTGCACCTAGACATATTGCAACCTTGTGATCACAGGTGTTTCGATGTTCATGGAACATGGGAAATGCAAGCAGCAAATGTTGTGGGTGTAGAAAATGCTTAAATAAACTTGAACAGTATTTTCCGACTCCCCCAGAAGGTTGCCCAGGATGGGAATTAATGGTAAAAAGAGGACTGGGGTGGTATTATTTTTGAAGGAATGGCACTGATATACTGACATTCCCAATTTACAAATTCCTGAGCATGGGACTTTTGACTTAGAAAAATTAGGGTACCTCAGGGAAGGTTTGTCAGCAAAGGGACCAAAGGAACCAAAGGACCAACGGAAATTAGATTACTTCAGTGTGAAACATACAGTAAATGGAAAGATTACGCTAGGCAGAAAGCAACAGCTAAAAAAAGGAACCCACAGTCAGAAAAAGATAAGGCTAGTGTATATGATCAAAAGAGGTTAAAAGAGGACTGGGAACAGGATGACGGAGAAATACTCATGTAAGAGAAAAAGGCTTATTTTGTCCATAGGCCACAGACAGAGGCTGTGCACCCTCCAAGTATTCAGAGGCACGACTCTTGTTGGAACATTTATTGACTAAATTATCTCTTCCACCTCCATATAATATGGATGATAAGATTGACACGATTGGTGAAAATGACAAGGGACCCTCTACTCAGGGTTTCGTACTTCCAGAAACCCAGGCATGCATTGAATCGTGGTTAGAAGGATGGATTAAGGCAGGAATGAAGAGACCTGCCCTTGCCTCTAAAGTCATGAAAGCTCAGTCCCTATGGGCAAATAATATCATGGGCCATGAGTTATCTGGACTAGTGTTTGAAAAATATAAAAAAAAACATAATGGCAGTCAGAAGGGGTTTCTTGAGAAGTGGCCTTTGCCTGAGCAGTATGAGGGTATAGGCTGCAAGAGCAAAAGCTTTAACATAAATTAATTGGGGTGTGGACAAGGAGTTTGAATCTTACTTGAGTGTCTCGCAAAAAGCCCTCATCTTCCCTCATGAGGCACCTATGAGGGAAGTTCTGGGGTTTAGCTCTGACGATCCAACTCACCATGTACAATAATTTTCATGGCATCAGAATGAACCTTGAACAGTAGTATAATCAGACTAACAAAATTATACGCACAGGCCCATTAACATTAGGGAATATTGACCAACTGTTTTCGTGCATATTACCACCCGACATATGGAGAAAGTGCAGGAAAATGGAATAGTGAAGAACCGTCAATCAAGTGGAAGGCTTTAAAGAAGAAGGAAGTAGTGAATTTGAAAGGTGAAGCAGGATAATTGCATGAGGACATAGTGGCCCTACCCGGGACTGTTATCAAAAGAATTGAGCAAATAGTGCCCCAGAAACAAATTAACTGGGATAAATAAACCATCTGTGGACAGGACGAAGGCGAGTTGGTAGAAAAGTACTTTTCAAGGAAAGAAGAGGTTTTCATTGGATCATTAGATCCGGGAATGTCCCACGCATCCACGGGGAAGAGGAAGGTCTAAGGGACAAGGAATAGTAAGAGGAAGCAAGAGACAGTTTGATGGTAACAATGTGGAAAACCAGGACCAAGGACAGTCCAGGACAGTCAAATTATTTTGATCCAAGGCAGAGACAGCAGTATTCTACCAGCCACTATTATGAAGATCAGCCATATCTAGATTATTATGCAACATAGGGATGCCCAGGAGAGGGGAAGGCAGAGTACAAATACCAGTTGAACACAGAGGTCCATATGTGGAACGTTGCATTGCTGAAAAGAGGCATAAGTTCCTTTTAGATACAGGAGCAAACAATCCTCCTATGTCCCACAAACTAGGGCCTTCAATACACCTCTCTGGGAAAATTAACACCTCAGTTGGATTTTCTAATGATCCAGTCCATAGAGTGATTCAAGATTTACTAGCTAAACGGATAGATAAAGAAAAAGCAGGGAGCCCATGTAAAAGCTCAATTTTGCCCGTTCAGAAAAAGAGTGACAGCAAAGAAAGCTCACTTATTGAATGGAGAATGGTGGTAGATTTACGCGCTATCAATAAAATTGTGGGGGCCCAGTACCCAGTTGTTCCAGATATGACATCACTTTTTACTTTGGTTCCCCCCTCCGCACAATACTTCACGGCTGTGAACTTAAACAATGCATTTTTCAGTATTTCAATCCATGAGGACAGCCAGTACCTTTTTGCTTTTAGCATAGACGGTCGCTCTGACACATTTTGTAGAGCACCCCAAGGATAAACAAAAAGCCCAGGCATTTACAGCCAGGCATTAAAAACACAATTGGACACTTTTACCCCATCTCCAGGCACTGTGTTATTGCAGTACGTTGAGGACCTACGAATAGCAGCAAATACCAAGGAAGAGTGTATGCACTGCACCACGCGCCTGCTAGAGTTTTTAGCTCCCTTGGGACATGAGCTTTCCCCAAATAAGCTACAATTCTGTCAGCAGTAGGTCACTTTTCTAGGTCATTTACTTACTAAAGAAGAGAAAAGATTGGCCATTCTTTAACTGTTGTTGTTCCCCATGCAATAGATATTCTCCTGATCAAAACACGAACGCAACATTTAACTAATGCACGGTTCACTAGGTATGAGTTGGACCTATTTGCAATGTACATTCCTTTGCGAAAATGTAATACCCTGAACCCTGCCACCTTGTTGCCCCTCTCTTCTGATGACCTTGATGTCTTTCATGATTGTTTACTAATAACAGACAAGGAGATGAAGGGACGGATTGATTTGACTGATGTTCTGTATTCTGTATCTGATTGCATTTTATATGTTGATGGCTCTTGTTTCAAACTACCCGATGGCTCGTCCACTGCAGTTTATCCCATAACTACATTAAAAACAGTTGTGGAAACCTTTAAAATACCTCAGCATTCAGCACAAGCAGCTAAAATTAAAGCACTAACCAGAGCATGTGAGCTCAGCTCTGGACTTGCAGGGAACATTTACACTGATAGCCAGTATGCATTTGGGGTTGCCCATAATTTTGAGAGGCTCTGGATGAAATGCGGTTTTCTTACTTCCCATGGAACCAAAATTCAACATGGCGAACATATTCAAAAATTGCTCAATTCACTCACCATGCCAAACCGTCTTGCCATTATAAAATGCAGCACACATAAGAAAGTAACTGATCACATGGATAAAGGCAATTTCGTTTGCAGATAAAACTGCAATAAATACCTCCCAAACCCCATATTCTCTCACGTATGTTTCCTGTCCACGTACAACAGACCACCCCCTTTTGAGAATACACTTGACATCATTGTCAGTAATGAAGCAGATGCTACCTGTCTGGAATTGAAACAATGAGAGATTGATGCAGTTTTTGAGGATGGGTGTTGGGTGGACAGGGGAAACAAGGGGAGATGGATGTTGCCAAACAAATATGTACCCATGATGATATCAGTCAGACATGGAGCGGCTCACATAGGGGCGGGTAGTATGATACATTTATCAACTACACTTTGGAGTAAAACAAATATTTGCAAATCAGTAATAGACTTTTGTAAAAATTGCATCATATGTGCCACACACAATGTTGGAAAGGCAGAAAAAGCACCAAGGGGCCAGTTTGGTCCCCCAGATTTGCCATTCAAGGCAGCACTACAAATGGACTTTGTAGAGTTGCCTCCCTGTCAGAAATACAAATATGTTTTGGTAATCATTTGTATGTTCAGTACATGGGTAGAAGCATGTCCCTTGAGAGATAACACTGCACTGAGTACAGCCAAAAGGAATATTTTCCAGGATATGGCCTGCCCCGCTCAATATGGAGCGATAATGGGGTTTATTTTGTGAATAAAACAATGAACCTGGTATGTCAGACATTGGGCATAAGGCAAATGTTTCATGCAATATATCACCCACAGGACGCAGGTTTTAGAATAATGCCACACTAAAAAACAAACTATACAAAATGTGTGAGAGTAGCAATTTAAGCTGGGTGGATGCCTTACCTTTAGCTTTACTCTCTATGAGAACTGTTGCACATTCTGGAGTGGGTTTGTCCCCTATGGGGTTGTTATGGGCTGCCCAGCCAGTGTGTGGGGCTGCCCAGCCAGTGTGTGGGGCTTGCCTCAACCAAAAACTGTCTAATGTGCCCTATCCTATCCTGATTGACTATTGTAAAGAGCTTACTAAAGCATTGTACATTATTCATTAGCAGGTCAAAGACTGTTTACCCCAGTCCCTGGAGGGGCCAAGACACGCTGTCCTACCTGGCGACTGGGTGTTGTAAGGGAGGCACGGCTTAACAAGTATGACACTGACACAAGAGCTACAAGTTCCAAAACCTTTATTAAATTCCTGGCGTTTGGAAAAACTCCTACTTTGCCCTATGGCTATGATGCGAGTAGTCTCTACCATCAAATAATAAAGAAAACACAGTCCTAGTCAGTCTATGTCAAATCAAAATGGCCTATATTAAAAAAGCCTAATGCATGCCCTACCTCTTATACAAAAAGTGTGTAAAGGAGAATATGTATGCAAAGGAAAATCAGTGTTATAATATAAAGGATCAAGATGGTGGAGTCAGCTCTCATCCCTACGTTGGACAGCATGGAGTAAGGCGGCCCCCGTAGACAGGATGACATACTCTGGCTCAGGTTATAAAAGAAAGGCAGTTCAAAACATGGGTCGAGGCCTGCTTGGGTCATCCTGTGTTGAAGTCACTTAGGTTCACCAAAAGGTCTTTCACCGTTCGACAAAAATTCACATAGGTCTCCCTCTGTCGGGCTCGGACCTCTCAAGGCATCAACAGTTCACATATGTCCCCCTCAGTTGGGCTCAGACCTCTCAACAAAGGTACCTGATTAAACGTAGATCTCCCTCAGCTGGGCTCAGATGTCACAATCACAGCACTTGCACGGGTTCCCTTCCCCATGCTTTATTCACATTTGTTACGGGTTCACTTACCCTAACTTATTTCATGTTCCAGGTCTCCCTTCACTGATGTCAAAGACCTTCGAATGTGCAAGGCTTTTTCCATAGACCACCGCAGGACCACTTCGACTTTCACTTCAGCTCTCCCTTATGGTATTTGCCCATGTGTCTCTTGGTCTTGCTAGTTCAATAACACAATCAGAAAGGTTCAAAGAAATCTTTCTATTGAAGCAACAACCTTTTAACTTCCCCTTTAGTCCGGGTTAATCTTGACCATTGCAAATTTCAAAGTTTGTTCACTTTGTCGCTTTATAACTAAATATCAAACACTTTGCAGAAACTTTCAAGTGGGCTGTTTCCTTATCACTGGCTTCACAGTTTCCGCTGACTTTAAAGTTCACTACAGGTTAGCTTTCTTTCTCGTCTCATCAGCACGCGCACAAACCTTCAATTCGGAGATAAACTGTTGTGGCTTCAATCTTTCCTTGACACAAACCGGCCTTTCATGTCTTTCACTAACTCACCGGTTGTGTGCATTCCTTTCTGTTCTCTGTGGCTTTGATTCACTAGTCAAGGTTGATACCACAGGCTTGGCCTCGCCTCCCCAACTCTGCTGTTCGCCCGGGAGGGTCGCTAGCATCCTTGAAACACAATGCTTCTTCTTGTCTGGGGTCTGGCTTTCTCCGCGTATCCTTCACAGTTTCCCAGAGGCAACAACCTCCTGCAGGGATCTTCAGGGTTTCCCTACCCCTCGCTCTGGTCCCTCAATCGGTCACCCTGCTCCAGTGGGTTTGCCTTTTCCCCAGAAGATTTGCTCCTTCTCGTGTTCCATCTTGCTCTGAGTGTGTCTCAATGTTCCACCTTTTATCCGTGTGGGGGCAGCTAATGGGTATCAGATGTATGTGATTAAGGTAAAGTGCCTGACTTTGCCTGACCTTATTAACGGGACATGTCCAATGGGATATGCAAGTGTTAGCCTCTTTACTCTCAGTCCTCCTCTCCCTCAGCTCAGTGTTTGTGTAGAAAGGGGGGGTTGGAACATTGGAGAATCCTATAAAATAGGATGGGGTATGGGCACGGGAAAGGGGAGATACCACATCACAACATCGGTTGTTTCACCCCCACTCCCTGAAGATTCCCCACTCAGGTGATCCTCCCGCACTGGTCCACCCCCAGGGTCTGGATCCAAAGGCGATGACTGTGCCCTGGCCATCTGAGAGAGAGATCCCTGGGGACGCCCTTTGGTTTCTAACATACCCTTCCTCAATGTGATGTAGACGCATCTGTTTCACAGGGAAACCGAGTAAGGAAATCAACATTGCCTTCTTCTTTACCTATTCGGTGTTCCACAGCAAAACAGTAGGGTTGCAGGTCTAAGAACCATTGCATGACTCGAGGGTTAGAGTCCTTTCATTGATTTATCCATACCAAAGGTGAGTGGTCATGAGGAGTGTGAAGTTTCTCCATAGACCTCAAGACCTTCCTCTTCGCTTCTGCCTTTGCCCCTCTTCTCCCCTACTGATCTGTTTTCTCTCTCGGCACTGTGCACCTGGCCACCCTCTGTCCTTCGGGCCCAGGTACCTGATCACCCTGCCACCATCCTGCACTGCCTCCGGGCCACTCCTTGCACTGGGGCCTGTATCTGTAGCCATACAGTCTCCCACCCATTTTCTTCTGCACTAGTTATACCCTATCTGCTTAATCTAGCACTTGCCACTTGCTGGCTGCACTACCACTGTTTATCTCCTTTATTTATTTATTTATTTTACTTATTATTATTTATTCTGTCTCTCCTCTGTTCCGCACTTTCCACTTCTTCCCCCTTTTTCCCTTTCCCATGCACTTGCACGTTCTCAATGTCACTGTGCCTAGTAAGATCTTTTTTTGTTCTCCCCTGTTCCCCTCCTTTTGCCTTGTTGCGTTCTGAAACACTTGTGTACGAGCGCAATATAAATAAAATATTATTTCATAGATGGTAGCATCCAAGATAGAGAATTGTCCATTTGATGGCAAGGGCTTCCAGTACCAACACAGAGTAGTTCTTCTCTCGGGGAAAGCGTTTACGACTAGTTAATAGGATGGGGTGTTCTAATCCGTTGAGTATTTGAGCTAATACTGCCCCTAACTGTCAGGCTGAGACCAGATGAGCTTGCCCGTGGAAGTTGCTGAACCCAACAATCCCTCAAGAGCGTAACGCACTGAGCCAATTGACAACAGCTAAGCACGATACATGCCAAGGGGAAAGGGGAAGTGGATAAAATAAAATAAAAGATCTCTTCCGTCTACTTCTTAGAAATCTGCAGGGAAAGAAGTAAATAGAGAACAAACCACTTTAACAACTGCACACTTCACATAACATTCCCTCTTTTTTAATAGCCCAACAATGAACAGTTATCAATACCTGGCACTCCTCTGCAAACTGTCTAGAGGATATTAATTGTGTTTGATGACTTGAACTTCAAGATACATTTGTATTTTTATGACAATCCAAAATATTGTAATTACCCCTTATTCTTGTTAGGGTTTAAAAGATGGACTCTAGCTGAGATGTTTTGAATTGAACATCACAGTTACTTTTCTTCAGTTTATAGAAAACAAAAAAATGAATGGATGTGGAAACCTCCATCACCATTATCAGGTTTACCACATCTCAATAAAACCTTCCAAGAGTTCAAGATTTCTTCCTGCTGGATTTGTAGTCACTTGCAGTTTATGACATTTAAAACAGTACCTTTTTTCTGGCAAATTGAAAATGCCTCAGAAAGGTGTCCTCAGTGCAGTCACCACGCACACGCTCTAAAGGTCTCCAGGGGAAGTGCAAGGATGTCATCGCGCACACATACGCACACTTATGTCTCCAGGAATGAGAGCTGGAAAGTCGCAGCGCTCGCACGCCAGCAAGTCTCCTGATTCAAGGACTGGAACAGACCACAGGTAGTCGCCGAGTCCCTGTCCCTAATAATAAACCTATGCCTTCTTAGAAACAGTGAGCGCCAAAGTCAATATGCTCTCATTACCGTTCCTGAATGGGAAACGGCGCCTGGAACGGTGACGCATTTCACACAGAGCATGCCAAGCCGTCTACTGAGGCCGTAAGCTTTGCAACCTAAAAGCCTTCAGAAAAGGGAAGATGACTCACGTGTGAGCGTTCTTTAGCGACTAAACATCACGCTGAGCGGTTTTTCCCTTTCTCAACGTTCATTTCGAAGAACCGTGCTTGAATTTTACAACTGGTTCACGCCAAATGAGAAATTCCTATCCTTAAACACTAACCTCTTACTTAGGTTACTGAAAGATATTTACAGAAAAGTAAGAGTCTTTAATGTTTTACATAGAATTCAACTAAAATTTAGTCAACATTCACTTAGATTCTTGTTCTTCCTTGAAACCTGCAGTCACGAACAGCAACCTGATATCTTCTTTGAATCTTCCTGGAATTTGCTCCTGCTTATTTCACTTCACCATGAGAGAGCTCCCCAAGATAAGGCATAGTTTTCAGGAACTCCAGTGTACATATCCTCTCAGCTGGGCTGTTGGACAATGAAAGGCAGTTTAGAATGTTCATTGTCTGTCCTTCAATTCTTCCCAGCCAATCAGGGTGCCTGCAGAGAACCTCCACATCTTAGCTTGGGAGTTTCTCCACAAACTGCATAGAAAAGATAAAGGCCAAACAACTACAGGGAAAAATGTACTCATATCCATTGCCCATATTCCAGAACACAAGAAACCAGACAGTACCCCCTCCCTAACACACTGTCCCAGGGCTAGACTTATAAGGATACTTCCTGTGAAATTTAGCTACAAGCTGAGGAGCATGTAAATCTGATGCATTCTCCCTGTGCGCTCCGCCGGTCCAAACCCCTTGCAATCCACTAGATGTTGAAGCCTTCCCCTGACTCGTCTAGAGTCCAGAATCCCCCTAAATTTCCTCCGACAAATCCTCCAACACAACAGGAGCAGGGGATGAAACCACCCTAGTTCCCTTGCACACTGGTTTCAAAAAGTTAACATGAAAGGTTGGACAAACCTTTAAACTGGCAGGCAACTTCAACCTAACTGCAACAGGGTTAATTACCCTCTCAACCTCAAAAGGACCGACAAAACGAGGACTGAATTTATTTCTTCCCTTGATCCTCAAAGGTCTAGTAGAGAGACAAACTAAATCTACCATCTTATATACTGGACCAGATTTTCTCTTCAGATCGGCAAACTTCTTATATCTTTTCTAACTCTCTGGCAAAACCCTTTTTGCTCTCTCCAAATTAGCTCTCATAACCTGCAAACACTCTTCCACCACTGGACTTTCCGATTCCCTAGTCACCTCCACACTCAAAATACAAGGATGGAAACCCTCCCCCAAATAAAAAGGAGACATGTAAGTAGCATCCTTACAACAGTTATTATAAGCAAACTCTGCTAACTAGATCAAATCCACTCAGTCTTCCCCTGTTTGTAGATAACATCTGAGATATTTTTCCAGTTCCTGATTGACCCTCTCCACCTGTCCATTGGTCTCGGGATGATAGCCTGAAGTTAAACTAACCTCCATTCCCAGTTTCCTACAGAAAGCTCTCCAAAATGTGGAAACAAATTGAGATCCTCTATCAGAAATAACCTGACTAGGCAAACCATGTAACCTGACTACTCCTTGCAAGAAATTATGCAACAGACTTTCTGCGGTAACCTCTCCCTCTATTGGAATAAAATGAGCCTCCTTAGACAGATGATCCACCACCACCAGAGTGGACGAAGAGCCGTTATCCCATGGAAAATCAATAATAAATCCATGGAAATTGAATGCCAATGACAGAGAGGAACTGGTAATGGCTCCAACAGACTGGACGGCTTCCCAACCAGACTCTTGGCAGGCGCGCAGACAGCACAGGTTTTTAGAAAATTCACAGTGTCTCGCAGAATTGTTTCCCACCAGAACTCCCTTCTCACCAACTCCAATGTTTTCCAGAAACCAGGATGTCCTGACAGACATGAATCATGACAATCCTTCAAAACTCTCTCTCACAATTCCACTGTGGGCAAATAAAGTTTGCCATCCATGAAAGGTAGTTTGTTTCTTATATTTTGCGCTGGATCTCGACAAGCCCATTCCTCCATCTGTGACAAAGACATTGCCCTGAGAGGTTCATTTGAAATCTCAGCTTCCTTCTGTGTTCCAGCTAAGACAAAACGTTTTGAAGCAATCAAAGATAAAGTTTCACTGACTGTCTTGATTCACTCCCAGGAAACTGACGAGACAATGCATCCATCCGCCTTTCCATTAAAACTCCCTGGTTTAAAAGTCACAATGAAATCATAGTCAGCAAACAATTACGACCATCTGAGCTGACGTGGAGTTAGGGTTTTTGCCGAATTTAAGAATAACAAGTTCCGATGGTCAGTCAACACAGTCAATGTATGCTTTGCTCCCTTAAAATGATGTCGCCACTCTTAAAACACTGACTTGATTGCAAGGAGTTTGGGATCTGAAATTGTGTAACTCTCTTAAGCTGAAGAAAATCTCTTAGAAAAGTAAGCCACCAGATGTAGCTATCCTGTAACTCCATGTCTTTGTGAAAGCACTGCTCCCATAGATTTGAAGCATCTGCCTCTACATAAAAAGGTTTTGAAGGATCCAGATGAACTAGAGTTGAACTGGAGATACATTGTTCCTTAACTGCCTGAAAAGCCTCATCCGCCTCTGAATCCCAAACAAAATTAACACCTTTCCTTAAAAGTCTTGTGATAGGAGTGATTAATCGAGAAAATCCTTCAATTGACCTCCTATAAAAATTGGCAATGCCTAGGAAACTCTGCACTTCCTAACCCGGACTGATTGCACCTTGCAAGGATTCATTTCTAATACTTTAGGAGAAATAATGAACCCCAAAAATTCGACAGAGTCAGTATGGAACTGACTTTTCTCTAATTTGGCAAACAGATGATTTTCTTGAAGTTTTTGAAGCACCAATCACACATGTGTTTGATGTTTCACCAAATCCTGAGAGAAAATTAATATATCGTCAATATACACCACAACAAATATATCCAGATACTCTCGAAGCATCTCGTCAATAAAAAATTGGAAAGCTGCCAGTGCGTTACAAAGCCCCAAAGGCATCACCTGGTATTCATACAGCCTAAACATGGTCTTAAAAGCCGTCTTCCACTCATCCTCCACCTATACAGGACCAGATGATAGGCACCACGAAGATCAAGCTTGGAAAAGACTGTCACCCCCTGGATCTGATTCAACATCTCTGAGATAAGAGGGAGTGGATACCGATTTTTAACTGTCACTCTGTTAACTGCTCTATAATCTATGCAAGTTTTGAAAGTACCATCAGGTTTGGGGACAAAAAACAAAGGAAAAGCTGCATGTGACTGGGAATGACGAATTAATCCTTTTGCCAGATGTTCTGCTAGATATTCTTTTAAATAATCATTTTATTTCTCTGTCAACGCATACACCCTAGTACTAGGTAAAATGGCCCCGGGTTCTAACTGTATCTTACAATCAAAGGGCCTATGAGTAGGTAATTCCCCCCCCACCTTCTCATCAAATATATCCCAAAAATCAAGGTAACACTGTGGATGATGTCCTAACACTGCACCAAGATGATACTGACCCCACCAGCTCCGGAGGGCCTTCCTGAACCTGACTAAGAAAACAATGTTCCCGACAGAACCCAGACTGTAACTCCACTACTCTTCCACTCCAGTCTATCCTTGGATTGTGCAAAGTAAGCCATGGCACCCCAGAATTATTTTTAGTTGAGTAGCGTCAATCAATTCAAAAGAAATCTCCTCTCTGCGAACACTTGCCGATTCCATAACTAAAGAACTAGTCTCATGTCTAATGGGGCCTGAAGAAAGAGAAGTTCCATCCACCGCCCTGACCTGCTCCACCACCTCTTTCATTACAATGGGAATTCCTAAAGTCTTTGCTAATCCCCAATTCATGAAATTGCCTGCAGCCCCAGAATGAATCACAACAGGACCTGTCCCTTTCAAGCAAGCATCATAAATCAAGGATACATTCACCGTAATATGCAGAACTGCTGCCTGCAACATGTTGGCGACCTGTTGTACCTTGCCCGTAGGGTAGAGAATCTCTTTGGGGTAAAAGGACTGTTTCCCAAAAAATGGCAACTCCTGCCGCAATACAAACACAAATAATTTTCTGGCCTTCTAGTCTTCTCCTCCTTGGTTAAGGGACCTCGCACCCTGGACAACTGCTCTATTCCCTTACCTTTAACTTCCCTGTTTAAACCTTCCACCTTCAGACGATCTTACCTTAACTGTATTCTTACATCCCCCTGACTCCGCCGGTGCTCAGCTCTTCTTTCACCCAAATGGAAATCTAATTGAATGACCAAATCAATCAACGCATCACAGGAAGAGGGTCGCTCTAAAATTCCAGATAAAGCATCCTTCAACTCCTCTTGCAAACCCCAGTAGAAGAATGAAGCTCTCTTTCCTTCCAGCCACTTGCTCTCCAAAACCAATGATCTAAAATGGGTTATTTAGTTTACTAATTCATGATGTCCCTGACAAAGTTCCAACAATTCCCCATCCACCTCTAAAGAGACCTGACGCCTATCGAACATCTCACGAAACTCCTCCAAGAAAAGTGGGACACTTCCTAAGGCTGCATTCTTTTGACTCACTAATAACCCAACCCAAGTTGAAGCTTCACCAGACAAATAAAACAGCATAAACATAATTCTTGCTGTTTCGGTAAGGAACATTTCAGGCCTACTAGGAAATGCAATTCACATTGTGTAAGAAATGTCTGAAACTTCTTTGAATCCCCATAATAGCATTCCGATGCAGCCAAAGGAACTGGCATAAAAAAAGACCTAACGCCTCCCACCACACCTCCCTCTCTACTGGGTGTTCGCTCCTCGTCCTCCGTAACCAACTCAGGAGGACTTCCCGGTTCCTAAGAACATGAATCTTTCTGCCTACCTCCCGCCTCCTGAATCTGAGTGACTTTTTCACTTAACGCCTCTCTAATACTAAATCTACAGATGGGAGCAAGCTACGACCATCAAATATTAATAACGCAGTCCTCGAAGTGCCTTAAAATAACAGTGCCTATCCTAATAAACATATTGCCAATCATTACCTCTAAATACAAATAGTGTGGGAAACAATGTTATGAAAAAGAAAGAAGTGTTCACAAAATGATATATCAGGATGCTCAGGCAGTTGGCCTCCCTTCCCCGCGTTTTCAGCGCGGGACAAGGAGGTACACTCGAGCTTAGCACAGTCTCTGGCTTCTCTAGCACGAGGATACAGTTCTATCATTAGCATCATTGCTTTCTGTGGCCAAGTCTCTTCACCTTTGAAAGTCTTTTCATTCAGAAGGCCTGATGCGACAAACAAACAATAAGTTCTTTTCCTCTTTCCGATTATCGCAAATGCTCAAGTTCTTAGGCGATTCGCTATTCACCTTGATCCCCCTTGCCGGGCAGAGACCCTTTCACCACAGTGTTCATACATTATTTATGCATCTAATTCCTTGTAGGGTATTCTTTTTCGGGTGACTCACTGTTTGTCATGATTACGGGGTTCCCTCGCAAAAGAATTTCCAAGAGTTCCTGGTTGGCCGCTTACAGTTGCTGGTCTAAGAATAGGCAGGTTGACTCTTCCTCATCACTCAACATGGCTGCCTGTAGTTACAACCTCTAGGTGGGCCAGCAGTCTAGTTTTCTGTCACTCGGGAGTATTTAAGCCCCGCCCCTTTGCTCAACGGCGCTTCGCGTCTTCAGCTGTCTCAGCGAACGCTTACCGCGGTTCAGCCCTCTGACAGGAATTCCTCAGCTTCCCTAGTATTCCATGGAAACCCTTTTCTGTAGTGCCCTGGAATAGCTTTTCCCGTCCAGTCCGCTGTCCCAAGTTGTGAATTCTGTGTAAAGTTGGCTTTCTTCAGTGCGGTGTTGGCGGTTACGCTTTTCCAGTTGGCGTTTATTGTGAGGAGAGTTTTCGAGGCGCACCTCCCAGTTCTGTCGCCCCTGTTGTTTTCACAGCAAGTATCTTTCCCTTTTAGTTCTCGCTATAGATTAATGGTTCCTATAGTAGCAACTGCTTTTCACACATTAGTTCTTTCGCGCAAGTGAATGTTCAAACCATATTCACCTCACAGAAGTTAAGAGGGTTGTGTGGAGAATTGTTTCTAGGAACATTAGTGTTCGTTTTTTTTCTGTCGTCATCAGGTACACTAAGTTTACGCATTTTGGAACCAAAAATGTTGCGGGTTGTGCACTTCAGTTTTTAGACACATTAGGGTGTTTCTGCATTTAGAGGGTTAGTGACACCATTCCTGTCTGACACTGTTAGGAAGTGTACCCCTTTAGACATTTCTGGAAGTTTAAGGATAATTCCATTCTCCTCACGTCCCTTCTTCAGAACACGCACCCCTGCGCAGAAGCAGGATGGAGAGCTAACCAAATCACCAACTAAGGTAACCGAAGAATACAGTTTATTTTGAAGGTGATTCTTTTTTTTCCCTATTTTAGGAATCACTTAGTTATTGAGTGTGGTAATTGTTTTCATGTATAGATAGAGAGTCCAATTGGGATAAGATAACAGCGCACCCTGAGAAGTTTCCGAATATCAAGTGGTGTCCCCGAGGAGTCTAAGGTAAGCGTTACAGAACGCGAAGCCAGTCATAAAAAATACTCCGCCTGGGCATCATGGGAACTTCTGAGGTAGATCAGTTAGCTCAACTACTGGGAGAACTTAGAGCTGAAGTCCATGCAGCCCGGTCCGAAACCGGCGCTCTTAGAAGGGAACTGGGAATCAATAGGGAACGAACTGAAGAGTTGGCTCGCCAGTTATTACAGAATCAGGCGGGACAGGTTCCCCTTCCCCAAGGTAATGCCCAAGCTTCCTCTTCTACATCACCCTCAGTTCCGTTCCAAGTGGTAATTCCAGGAAATATTCCCTTAGCCCCTCCTGAGAGATTCACGGGGGACCCGAAAAGGTTTGCCGTGTTTTTAAATCAGTGTAGACTACATTTTTTGTGCAGACCTGGGGTTTTCTCCACTGACCAATCAAAGGTTGCTTTCGTGTTGTCTTATTTGGGTGGTCATGCAGCAGATTGGTCCATTCCTTTGGTTAATCGGGATGATCCCGTGTTGCAGAACTTTTCAGAATTCCAGAGAGAGTTAGAGAAATTGTTTGCTCGCCATTCACAAGGTCAGGCATTGGACAATGAGTTACTGTCACTCAAGCAGGGCAATCAGGAGCTGCTTGCTTACGTGGCTACTTTCAATCGATTAGTGGCAGAAACTAATTGGCCTACAGAAAAGAGAGTGACACTGTTTTATCGTGGTCTGCGCAGTGAGCTGAAGGATGTTCTCGCTCAAGTTGTCAATCCGCCCGAATGTCTCACAGAATTCATAGACCTGACAATCCAGTTGGATCATCGTCTTCAGGATAGGAGAACGGATCGAGCTCGTCAGGACAGTCGACCCTTTGTAGTCCGCTCCCGAGAACCAACGTCGAAGTCAGGATTAGATGTTCCCAATGAACCCATGCAGTTGGGCGGAATTCGAGGCCCAATTTCCCAAGCAGAGAGAGAGAAGAGACGACAGTTGCAGTTGTGTTTGTATTGTGGCAAGGCCGGTCATTTTTTAAAGGATTGTCCAGTAAAACCTTCACGGAGGCCTTTAGGAGGAATCAATCCGGATAAAAAAGAACAGACGGCGGAAAACTCCAGTGCCCGACAAGTTTAGAGGTCCGCTTGTCGAGCATGGAAAAGGTTGCAGCGACCTCACACTTCGTGTGTCCTATTGTCCTTTCTTGCCACAATAACCCCACACAGAGGCATGCATTGGTTGCGTACATAGACTGTGGGGCCATTGGCAACTACATGGATCAACATCTGGCTAGTAAATTGGGATTCCCCTTGAGGAATAAGTTGGAAGCTGAAAACGTCTCCGGAGTGGATGGTACACCTTTGGTGTCAGGTCCCGTGACCCAGTGCACTGACCCCCTCTTAATGCTTTGCCAGGAAGGACACAGGGAGAGGATCTCTTTTGACCTGATTCAAGCTCCTCAATTCCAGATCATCTTGGGAATACCTTGGTTGGAGAAGCATAACCCTGTGATCGATTGGTGTTCCCGGACATTGAAGTTTGACTCCAAGTGCCAAAGTATGTGTTTTTCTGCAGAAGGTCCAAAGGACGCCAGGCAGTCTGAGATGACTATCTACACCACCTTGGGTCTCATAGGTTCATTACCAGTAGAATACAAAAAATTCCAGGATATTTTCCAAAAAGAAAAACAGGCAGAAATTTTGCCCCCTCACAGACCCTATGACTGTCAAATTGATCTCATTCCAGGGGCTCAGCTTCCTTGTAGCAGAATTTATGCCCTCACTGAAAAAGAAAATGCTCATCTAAAGGCTTATCTGGATCAATACCTGGCCAATGGGTTTATTAGACCGTCCAAGTCACCGGTGGCATCTCCTCTCTTTTTTGTGCCCAAAAAGGAAGGGGATTTGCGAACCTGCATAGATTACAGAGCACTGAATCAAATCACGGTGAAGAACCGCTATCCTCTTCCCCTTATTTCGACCTTGCTGGATCAGGTGAAGCAGGCACAAATATTCACCAAGCTTGATCTAAGAGGTGCCTATCATCTCATTCGAATTAAGAAAGGTGAGGAGTGGAAAACCGCCTTTCGGACACGATTCGGGCTCTTCGAATATCAAGTCATGCCCTTCGGGCTTTGCAATGCTCCTGCTGCCTTCCAGGCCTTTATGAATGATATCTTCAGAGATCTACTGGACATCTGTGTGGTGGTCTATGTGGACGACATTTTAATTTTCTCTGCAAACCTGGCGGATCATGTAAGGCACGTGACATCGGTGCTTCAAAGGCTCCAAGACAATTCTCTGTATGTGAAATTGGAAAAGTGTCATTTTCACGTCCCTGAGATTGAATTCTTGGGGTTCATTCTATCTTCTAGTGGAGTCAAAATGGATAACAGAAAGGTTGATGCCATCCTGTCTTGGCCTGCTCCAACTTCTGTCAAAGGAGTTCAGAGTTTTCTGGGATTCGCGAATTTCTATCGGCGTTTTGTTTCTGATTTCTCTGGCCTAGTTCATCCTATCACCTCACTACTTCGAAAAAACAGGAAATTTGAATGGACTAATGAAGCTGATGAGGCATTTAAGAAATTAAAAGAGCAATTTACTGCTGCACCTGTTCTACAACATCCAAGACCTGATCTTCCGTTTGTAGTCGAGACTGATGCCTCTAACGTGGCTATGGGAGCCGTATTGTCTCAGCGTGATCCTGACACCCAAGAATTGCACCCCGTAGCTTTCTGGTCAAGGAAGTTCGCTGCTGCAGAATTAAATTACACCATTACCGATAAGGAGTTTTTGGCTATAATTTGTGCCTTGAAGGAATGGAGGCATCACTTGCTGGGCGCACGACACACGGTGACCATCTTCACCGATCATCGGAACTTGCAATACTTACGCTCTGCAAAGGCACAATCTTCAAGACAGCTACGATGGGCCCTCTTTCTAGCGGAATATGACTTTGTTATTACTTTCAGACCAGGAGTGCGAAATGGTAAGGCTGATGCCTTGTCTCGAATGGGTAATGGAGAAGAAGCCTATGTGCCAGTGAATCCAGTGGAGATCATTTCTGGAGAAAAGATCCTGGGAGTAATGAACACAACGGACTCTGCCTTTGAAGAGTTAAAAAGGGAAATTCAAAACCATCTTACGCAGGATGAATTGTTGAACTGGGAGTCCAGAGGAGTAGGCTTTACAGTGCAGGAGGGTCTTCCCTTTTATCAAGAACGGTTATACTTGCCCACGCCTCAACTACAAGAAAGAGTGGTTACCAACTATCATGACGCTCTTTTGGAAGGTCACCCCGGAATCAAAAAGACCATGGAGAAAGTTAAAAGATCTTATTGGTGGCCTACCTGGAGAAAAGATGTCATTCAGCATTTGAAAACTTGTGGTAACTGCGCTCAAAATAAGAATCAAAAGAGAAAACCTGCAGGCTTGCTTCTTCCATTGAGTGTGCCACCAACCCCCTGGCACACCATCTCCATGGACTTCATCACCGATTTACCTCCTTGTGAAGGGTTTGACACGATCATGGTGGTGGTGGACTTGTTCTCCAAAATGGCACATTTTATCGCATTGAAAGGATTGCCGTCAGCCTCAGTTCTGGCAAAAACCTTTTTGGAGAATATTGTGAAGCTGCATGGCTTTCCTGCGGTGATAATCTCTGATCGAGGTAGCCAATTCGTCGCCAAGTTTTGGAGAAGATGTTGTGAATTGGCCAAAGTTGATGTACGTTTGTCCACCAGTCATCATCCCCAAACTGACGGTCAAACTGAGCGAACCAATCAAACTCTAGAGCAGTACCTCAGATGTATGTTGCATCAATTGGAGAACACCTGGCTAAATGTTTTGTGGATAACCGAATATGCATATAACAATTCTGTTCATTCCTCCACTGGTTTGAGTCCTTTTTACACCTTACATGGCCGACATCCACGCACCTCAGCTTACGATCCACCTGAACCGTTAGAAATGCCAGCAGTAAAATCCCTGCATGAGAAAATCACCTCAGCCATCGCTCAAGCTCGAGAACAATTATCCATGGCCAAAAAATCCCAGAAAAAATTTGCAGATGACAAAAGAAGTGTTGCACCAGAGTATGAGGTGGGGAATTTGGTTTGGTTGGCCACCTGAAACCTGACCTTGAAGGGAGCTAGAAAGTTCCTTCCCCGCTTCCTGGGACCTTTTGCAATTGAAAAAATCATCAATCCCGTGGCCATCAAGTTAACCCTTCCAAAGAACATGAAAATCCATCCAGTATTTCACGTCTCTCTTTTAAAGCCTGTTAATCCAAACACACGAATCTCCGAAGCACCAGCCCCTGTGGTCATTGATGATGACCAACTAGAATACGAGGTCAAGGCCATTTTAGATTCCAAAATTGTGCGTAATAGGCTATTCTACTTAGTGGATTGGAAAGGTTATGGCCCTCAAGACAGAACTTGGGAACCCTGCGAGAATGTTCATGCCCCTAGGCTACTCAGAATGTTTCACCGCAACCACCCATCCAAACCAGGGAGAGGGAATTTCAGTTTTGGAGGGGCCTTGGGGGGGAATACTGTCATGATTACGGGGTTCCCTCGCAAAAGAATTTCCAAGAGTTCCTGGTTGGCCGCTTACAGTTGCTGGTCTAAGAATAGGCAGGTTGACTCTTCCTCATCACTCAACATGGCTGCCTGTAGTTACAACCTCTAGGTGGGCCAGCAGTCTAGTTTTCTGTCACTCGGGAGTATTTAAGCCCCGCCCCTTTGCTCAACGGCGCTTCGCGTCTTCAGCTGTCTCAGCGAACGCTTACCGCGGTTCAGCCCTCTGACAGGAATTCCTCAGCTTCCCTAGTATTCCATGGAAACCCTTTTCTGTAGTGCCCTGGAATAGCTTTTCCCGTCCAGTCCGCTGTCCCAAGTTGTGAATTCTGTGTAAAGTTGGCTTTCTTCAGTGCGGTGTTGGCGGTTACGCTTTTCCAGTTGGCGTTTATTGTGAGGAGAGTTTTCGAGGCGCACCTCCCAGTTCTGTCGCCCCTGTTGTTTTCACAGCAAGTATCTTTCCCTTTTAGTTCTCGCTATAGATTAATGGTTCCTATAGTAGCAACTGCTTTTCACACATTAGTTCTTTCGCGCAAGTGAATGTTCAAACCATATTCACCTCACAGAAGTTAAGAGGGTTGTGTGGAGAATTGTTTCTAGGAACATTAGTGTTCGTTTTTTTTCTGTCGTCATCAGGTACACTAAGTTTACGCATTTTGGAACCAAAAATGTTGCGGGTTGTGCACTTCAGTTTTTAGACACATTAGGGTGTTTCTGCATTTAGAGGGTTAGTGACACCATTCCTGTCTGACACTGTTAGGAAGTGTACCCCTTTAGACATTTCTGGAAGTTTAAGGATAATTCCATTCTCCTCACGTCCCTTCTTCAGAACACGCACCCCTGCGCAGAAGCAGGATGGAGAGCTAACCAAATCACCAACTAAGGTAACCGAAGAATACAGTTTATTTTGAAGGTGATTCTTTTTTTTCCCTATTTTAGGAATCACTTAGTTATTGAGTGTGGTAATTGTTTTCATGTATAGATAGAGAGTCCAATTGGGATAAGATAACAGCGCACCCTGAGAAGTTTCCGAATATCAAGTGGTGTCCCCGAGGAGTCTAAGGTAAGCGTTACACTGTTCACCCCGGATCCCCCTCAGTCGGGCTCAGATCTCAGATCCCACTTGGCCGGGGTGCAGATTCCTTTTAACACAATGTTCATAACTTTACACAAACTTGCTGTAACCAAAAGCTTTTAGCTGATCTCAGTCCGCCGGGCTCGGACCAACTTCCCATACGATTTCATCAACTATCGAAGACCTTCGAATGTGCAGGGGTTTTTTGCTTGACCCACTGCAGGACCACTTCGATTTCACAATTCTTTATCACTCTTCACATTTACCACATTTCAGCTGGATACCTAACAGAGACTTTCAAATGAGCACCCACGTGGTTCCAGACCCCTCTGTCTATGATATCGTATCTTGGCTTTAAAGTTCAACCACTCTTCCGCTGATTAATTGTGTTCCTGACTTTTCCCACATACACTTTATACACTGTTCTCTTCAGTTTTGATTATACAATGTTGCCGCTTGCAACCTTGGCTTCAACACAGACTGGTCTGGTATCAGTCTCCCCAACTCACGGCTAGGCTGATCTCACTGGTGCTGCTTTGTTGTAGGAGCCAAGGACAGTACCATGGCGGCAAGAGATTCTCCCCGCCTTGACTATCGATGCGGGAGAGCCCCGGGTACCATCGAAACATAATGCAGCATTCTTCAGCCTTGATTTCTGGTCTTATGTTTCCAATTCTCCAAGGTTCCTGAAAGTAACAGTCCTTCATTGAAAAGGTCAAGGGCACTTCCCTCCTTGCAATCCTCTTCGGTTTTGCCGTCTTACGCCTTGTATTAAACTGCCATCTTGGAACTGCTGCTTCCTCGAGTGCTTTGCCTTGCTCAGAGTGTGCTTTCCTGCTCCTCCTTTCATCCATGTGGGGAAGTGTGATGGAAGCCAGGTGTGTGTAATCGTCAGTGATAGCCTGACTCTGCCTGACCATTGTATTTGGACATGTCAGGTATACGGCTCGGTTGTTAGTTCATTTTCTTTCACAGTGAGCTGTGAGAAAGTGTTTGTGCTGGGAAAGTGAGTGGGTTGAGTTCCTAAGTATCAGGTAAGGGGATACCACATCTCGCATCCGGTGTCCCACTTCCACTCCCCGAGGACCCCTTACCCAGGTGATCCTCCCGCACTGGTCCACCTCCAGGAACTGGATTCAAAAGTGATGGCCGTGTCCCAGCCACCTGGATGACAGATCTCCGGGGACTAGCGGATGAGGAACCTTCAGGTTTCTCACATTATTTATTAATTTTGTATTTGTAGCAGCCACCAAACCCACAGGTATCTAGGCGCTAGTTACATTAGGGAAAGAGGAAGGGGTGTGAAGGTAAGAGTAAGCAGGAAAAGCAGGATGCATAGGTTTATGAGGTACAACAGTGATGAGGTGACATAGCTCTGAGGAGCTTAGGTGAAGAGCCAGGTTTTCTAATTTCTCCTAAAGGTCCAATAGGAGGGTTCCATTCTCAAGAACCTGGGGAGATTGTACCAAAGCCTGGCTGTGACTACAGAGAAGCTAGAGCCACCTGCAGTTTGGCGACTGGTAAACGGAAAGGTGTAAAGGTGTTACAAGGAAGGGGATACCACGTCTCGCCATCCGGTGTCCCACTTCCTTTGAGCCATCTGCAGTTTGGCGACCGTTAAACGGAAAGGTGTAACGGTGTTACAGGGAAGGGGATACCACTTCTCGGATCGTATGATCACTTGGGCCCTGTTTGCAGTGAGAAAGATATCTTAAACATGCTCTGGGAAACCTGGGAAGAAAGAGAAGAGGTGCCAATCCCCCTCTCACAGATAGCTACCCTATCACAAGAGTGTTTCCGTATATTTCATTGAATGCGAATGTTTCCCTGCTTTACTTGCTTTGGCTTGATGCCGTCAGGCTTTGTTATACAATTTGGCAAATCCTCGTAAGAGTGGTTCCCCGAGAAGTAAGTCTTTAAACCTTGAGGCATGCATGGTTTGCATAGGGCACATTGAAGTTGGGGTTGTAGGTTATTTTTGGCTCTCTTGTGCCAGTCATTTTTGGTAATCTATCAGAGTATGCCCAAGTCTAATTTACAGTTACTGTGATAACTTTCGAGCCCTATGATTAGTGAGTGTTTCTAAAAGGTAATCGGCCTGCCAAGGGATCACAAGTTTTGTCCAAGTTATTCTTCTCATTAAAGCTTTCTCCCCTCCTCTTGGAATGGATATCTGCAAGCTATCAGATCTAAACTCTAAGCTTGATGCAATCACTTACGTGCCAAGTACGTGCCAAGTACAACTCAGAGAAACAGAAGCATTTTCTTTGATGAGGGTAGCAAGCGGCACATGATTAGTAATGAGAAAAGACTACGTTTTGTGGACACCCATCTGTCAGCTCAGTACAGCACTGACGCTTGGATCAAAGAAATCAACTATGTAGGTGGAAATGGTGGGCAGAGGTTTTCTCGGTCCACTTATTGTTCTCCCATATTTTCTGCAAGATGCATGGCAGTTCAGAAGTCGGATGCTAGGCTGACCCTGTTAGTGCTGCCGCTGCCACTAATATTTCAGTAGTGCGTGCTAGATGAGACACAGCGAGAAGCGAGAAGGGAAGAAGGTGAGTCCCAGAGCTGTTACCAAATCTGCTGAGGCGGCCACTGTCGGAATCACAGTGTTGCCCTTGACTGAAGATACAAGGTCATGAAATACGTTTTAAAATTTTTCCAATTAACCACATCCCCAGCACTCTCTTTTCCCTTTAGTATCTTCTGTTGTTTGTACCACCTGCCGGGCCGGGAGCATGGGAAAGAATGGCCTGGGGAACCAGTGGGGAGGGATTACCAATGGGACGATAAAGATCAGTATAAAGGGAAAGCTGGGAGACAAGAAGTTGTGGGTTGTTTGAGTGAGGTCAGAGGAGGCCGAGGTGGCAGAACAAGAGACCAGACAGAGGAAGGATGGTACAGGATTGTGGTAAAGGATTTTACAGGTGGTGTGCAACGAGATATATTGGTTGATGAGCGAAAGTGGTACTGGTACTGGAAGCTAATGTTCATGTGTATGAGTGGAGTGGTTGTAGAGAGTAAGGAGAAAATAAGAAGGTGAGTGCGGAGTGAAAGGAGAGTGAATGTACGAGAAGGCAAGGAGGAGTGGTAGAATCTACAGGGGAGACAAATAGTACAGGGGAGAATAGAGAGTATTAGTGGTGTGGAGAGGGGAGATTAGAAGTGGTGTGGAGCGGGGAGAGTAGCAATAGCATGGAGAGTGGCGGTGATAAGTAAGATCAGAGGTGAGAGGAGAGAATGACAGTGGAGCAAGTGTAAGGGAGAGGGAGGAAGTAGATGGTGGGTAGAGTAGTAGAAGGGAGAGTAGAATGAGATGTGGGAAATTGACAGAAAGAGTCAGTGCATGAAAAAGCAACAGCAAGGTGGACAACCAGGTGTCTGAAAGGCACAACACTTAAATCTTTCTTGTGAGAAGACTGATTGGAGATGAACCCATAGATTGTTGTCTGAGGAAGTTAAAATAGAAAAGTCAGATAGTTTTTCAGACAGTAGGGGTTACCAATCTCTAGTACCAACCTGGTGTTTGAGGGATGCCTGGTTCTGCCTCTTCCTAGGTAAAGAGAGGGGCGAGGCCATCTGTGACAGTTGGGACACCAAAAGCTATTGTCTACAGTTTCTGTCTGGTGCATCTTGTGACAAGGTCTAGCTGTATGCACCGCTTTCCAAATTGTCTTAATGACCCTTCTGTGCGGTGGTAGGTCCTCCTGCAGGATTGTCCCAGGGGTCAAGCTCCTGTGTTTAGGGAACTTTGGAGTCTACTCTAACATTGAATAAATGGGGAGCCCTCCCGGCAGAGAGGATTAATATTTCCCTGATTGACCTAGTGTCCAGGGGTGGTAGGTCATGGAGTGCAAACTAAATGATGGCCACTAGCAGTTTGTATCGCCTCTTCTAGCATCCGGTTGCATAATTGTTTTAATGATAGAGGGCAGTGCATTTCAAAACTGCTCTAATGTGAAGACATCTTTTACGTGATCCTGATCCATACCCGCCTCTAGTCACTTATTTAAAATATCCTGGATTCAACAGGATAACGGATAGGTGATGTCTAATGTCATACATTGCAACACCCACAGTTTCTTTCTGTGATATTCTGAATCTTAGCCTAGTTGTTCCAGGTACTCCTTCTTTAGATTGGTGTAGGAGGTTTTCCCACCAATGTTGAAGATCAGGTAGGGTGCCCGCAATCCCCCAGTCAATAAAAGAGTGATATATTTCCCTGATTGAGTTCTGTTCCATCCTTCAGTCTCAACTACACACTTGAAGGTTTGCAAAAATATTTCTACAGTCCTCACCTTTGAGATATTTCTCCAATACAGTTGGGTTGAGCCAGACATGGGAGTCTTTAATTTCCCTATGACATTGAGTGTCCCTGCACCAACTCCCTTAGTGACCCCTTTAGCACCATCCCTGTTTTGAAGGACATCTCACTTCTCTGTTGTAGCCATTCCATTTTCTCTAGCTGCACATAACGTCAACTGAGCTAGAGTCCCCATTATCATTAAAACTTGTGGGGAAGGTGATAATAATCATGGCTGGGGGTCATCAGGAAGGAGGGCTTAAACCTGGGAACTTTCTTAGTATAACCCTTTCCATTTCTGTGAAAACTATTATCCTGTTGTGGTCTGGTCTCTGGCTGTCCTCACTTTCTGATGTATGGTCCTCCTCACAAAACTCATAAGAAGAAGACAGGTCAGTCTAAGTTCTCATGGTCATAGGTTTGTCTATTCATGTAAAGAGGGGAGATGGTCTGTAGATTCAGGTCACAGGATGATCGGATGGTTTTCCATGAGGGTCAGGAGACTTCTGTACACATATGAGCTGCTGTATCCAAATTGCTAACTTCTGCTGATAGGCCTTAGAGAGTGTATCGGAGATTTTGCTACAAGTTCAATGATTTCACTACTGACACCTGTGAGAAACCTGAAGGTGTCTCACCCGCTAATCAACGGGGATCTCACATCCAGGTGGCCAGGATACGGCCATCGCTTTAGGATCCAGTTCCTGGGGGTGGACCAGTGCGGGAGGATCACCTGGATGAGGGGTCTTGAGGGAGTGGAAGTGGGACACCGAACGGTGAGACGTGGTATCCCCTTCCCTGTAACCCCTTTTCCCCAGGTAGGATACCTAGGAACTCAAATCGCCCCCCACCCCCCTCCAGACACAAACACTTTCTCATGGACAGCTCACCGTGAGCGACAATGAACTAACACCAGAGCTGCATACCTAACATTTCCCAACACAAAGGTCAGGTAATTACGGATTATTACACACACCTGACTTTCATCACACTTCCCCACTTAGATAAAAGGCAGAGCACAAAAGCACACTCTGAGCGAGGAAAAGCACACGAGGAAACAGCAGTTCCTAGATGGCAATTTAATATGAGGAGAAAGATGGCGAGACCAGAAAGGATTGCAAGGCAGGGAGCGCCATTGACCTTTAAAAACCGTTACTTTCAGGAAGTAAGACACCTAAGACCAGGAACTAAAGCTGATCAAACCTGCACAGTGTGTCGGAGGTACCTGGGGCTCTCCCGCGTCGATAACCAAGACGTGGAGGAGCAATTGCTGCCATGGTACTGTCCTGGCTCCTACAACAAAGCCACGTGAGTAAAACAGCACAGCCGGTGAGTCGGAGAGACTGATACCAAACCAGCCTGTGTTTTGAACCAAGGTTGCAAGTGGCAACATTGTATAAAGAGAACAGTGTGTGAGGCGTATGTGATGAGCGACGCAAATATAATTGGAAACCAAAGGAGTAACTGAACTTTGTGAGGCCAAGAAAAGATACCGTAGACCAGTGGTCTTCAAACTTTTTTGGCCTGGGCCCACCCTGAGCAAAGTTTTAGCAGGCCGGGCCCCACCAAAAGTGCCAGATGGACAGTATGTAGAAATCGCTATGAACTTTTGCGTGCAGTCAACGCACCCTACTCCCAGTACAGACCCTGGGCTCTCCCCACCCTACTCCCACCAGTATCCCAGTGCTGCCACCCATCCTGCTCCCATGACACTCCCATAACACAACCATACACACATCCATACACATTTAAATAAAAAATAAATTGCCATAAATGTACCTTCTGCAGGAGCCTGCGCGTGGTTGCTAAAATGCCCCGCTCCAGGTTGCTCTGCCCGTATGTGCGAGGAGGCGCAGGAGCACCCCCTCGCACATACATACATGCAGTGCCCCAGCCAGCATTTCCAATGAGCTATGGAAGGCTGGCGAAGCAAAACACCCCCAGAGTTGCATGGCTCAGTAATCATGTGAAGCTGGGTAAATGAACTGTCAAAGGCAAACAGTGTTTCCCTTTGACAGTTCTGCCAGCCCAGGAGCACTCCCTCAGCTGGAAAAAGTAGCTGAGGGAGTGCTCAGTGTTTCACTGGGCTGGCTCCTTGGCTACTCCATAATGGGTGAGGTGGCCAGTGGGTGGACGCCCACTCACCCATTATGGAAGAGCCGGCAGGCTTGGACTGGCCTATAGGGCAATAGGGCGATGACCGTACCAGAAATGCAAAATGCTAGTGTAGGCCAGTCAAAATGGGTCACTTTTTTGGCCAATGTGGGCCAGTTTGAGGAGTTACTTCACTATGCAGTTAGTAGTTTTGACCATTGTTGCTGAATAAATATTCTTTAAATATCACAATTTGTTTACATTTGAACAAAAAACAACCCCTTGGTTACTATTCAAACAGTCTGTGACTAAAGGACTGAATATCCATTTGCAACTGCTGGCCATTTTTTCATTGGTGCCTAAGACCATTTTATGGTCCAGTCTGACCACGTGAGCTGCCCCTTCCCATTTCCTCCAATCTAAAAAAAGAAAACAAAAATAATCTTTTTTTTTTTAACATTTCATGCTGGGCTCTGGCGCCCCCCCCGGGATGCGGCTGCGTCCCCCTAGTGGGGCACGCCCCACAGTTTGAAGACCTCTGCCGTAGACAGAGTGGGCCAGCCCCACGTGAGTGTTCATTCGAAAGTCTCTGTTAGGTATCCAACTGATGCTAAGTTTGAGAAAAAGGAATCTTGAGATAGAAGTGGTCCTGCAATGGGTCAAGCTAAACCCTGTGCACATTCGAAAGTCTTGGATAGTTTAATAAACAGTGCAATTGGTCCGAGCCCGGCTGAGAGAGACTAATTGAGTAAAAGAAAGCGATCTGAGCTCAGCTTGGGGGCATCCGGGGTGAACCGTGAGTCACCCAAGAAATCATTCTCTGAACATTGTAATGAAGGGACCTTACCCATTTGATATGCACTTAAATTGGAAACCATTTCTAAACTTCAGCGTGGATCAGTATCCAATATTTACAGCTGCATACCTTAGATCCACCTTCCAGTCTGGTTTCAGCAGTCACGGACTGAAACAGCACTACTGACTGTTTGGGATGACATCCTGAGGGCAGCTGATGAAGGGGATCGGAGTATGTTGATCATGCTGGATTTGTCGCAGCCTTTGACACAGTCGATTTTGATTTATTATTGACCAGACATCTCAAAGTTGCCCAGGTGTCAGAGGTTCTCTTCCTTTTTGAAAAATCAGACTCAGGTAGTCAAGTTGGGAGGTTACTCCTCGGAAGCACTCCCAGTATTGTGTCGAGTTCCACAGGAATCATCATTGTCACCAATATAGTTTAATATCTATCTCAGGACAGTGATGGACATCTTCTCTAGGTTTAACATGAAATACCATTCATATGCAGACGACACGCAAATATATGCCAGACTAAAACCAGCACCAGAAGCAACCCAGAGTGTCCTGGCTTGTGCAGAAGCTATAAAAGAATGGTTGGTGGAAAGCGAGCTTCAGTTAAATCCCACCAAAATTGAGGTTATAGTATTTGGACCAAAGCATCTTCTTGGCCAATACCATGCCTCCACCCCTTGCCCAGCCATGTTTTGCTCAGCCACATCCTTCTCTCATAAGGTTAAGAACTTGGCTGTATTTGGCAAGCATCTTTGGGAAGTAATGCCCATGTCTCTGAGGTAGTTAAATCTGTCTACTTTCAAATTCGACTCTTGAAACCTATCCTGCCTCTGGTCTCTGAATCAAATCATGCAACGGTTGTAGGCACAATGGTAAACTCAAGATTGGACTACTGCAGCACACTGCTACTTTGAGCCCCGGACTGTCAACTGCAACGATTCCAGGTAACTTAAAATGCTGCAGTTCGGTTAGTGTACAATCTTCCAAAAAGTGTTTCCATCTCCAAGTACCGTCAGAAATTGCACTGGTTGCCAGTGCGGCAAAGAATCGAATTCCGACTACTATGCCTCATTTTCAGGTGCATCCAAGGAACTGCACTTAGGTATCTGATTTCAAAGATTAAGCCAGCTCTGGGAAAAACCTCCTGGCTGTCCTTCTGTCTAAATGCCTCTCCTGGAGAGACCAATGCTTCTCCATCAGGGGCCCCCAACTCTGGAATCTATTATTGTCATGGGTACCAGGCAGGTAAGGTGGGCAAGTTGGGTGGAGGCTTGGCAAGCCTGGCAAAGGCACAAAAAAGTCCCACAGCAGATACCTTCTTTTAATTCCTTCCTAGTGTTTGTAGAACTTCCTGGTTTCCACTTCCTGTTGCCAAACAGGTAGTGCAAGACAATTCATGAGCTCTCTAGTGTTCGGGTGTGGCTGGCTATATAAACCACACTCAAGATTCTTCCAGTGCTTCGTGTTGCTTACTGTGAGCTGCATCAGCAACACACTTGCCGTGCTCCGGATCATCCAGCTTCTGCTACCTGCACCGGATCATCCTACTTCTGCTTACCTGCTCCGGATGAACCTCTGTGCTTTCTCCACGCCGCAGCTTTCTCCGGTGAAGAGGGGACTTCTACACTGGCACCTGTAAGCACAAAGAAGAACTGTGTTACACGCGCACTTCAGTAACGCTGCGCGTACTCACCGAATCTTCCCGCAACGCTGGAATCCAGGTCTGTAGTCCGAGCGCTCAAAGTTCTGCAAAAGAAAGAAGAGACATTATTCATTGCGCTCGCTCCAATAACGCAGAGACTTTATTCACTGCGCTCTCTCTAATAGCGCGGTGCATACTTACCAAAGCCTCCGTGCATACTCACCAGACCACCAAGTCTCCAGTAGCGCTGAACCCAGACTCGAGGCACTATACCACATAATCCACTCCTGCAAGGGTAATGAGAGACATTACCAGGCACGCTCGAATCTAAGACACTGCGCATACCTACTAGCGGCTGACTTCTACACCAGTGCTACTCACCCAAAAAATACTGTGGCAAATAAAGACAATACAGACAATTCTGGACACTCAACATCCTCCGCGCAACGTTCACTTGTGGAAAGGACTTTCTAGCCAGTGAAGAAACTGGCGCATTGAACACTCTGCCTGGCTGTGAAGGCATATAACAGCGTGTGGCATCAGAACTCAGCCAACAGACATTGGCATCATTCCTATGAGTGAATCGGGCCCGTGCAAATGCAGGATGGAGTGCACACCCTACTAAAAATCAAGGTAAGCCCTTAGGGGACATCACTGCACAAGGTGAAAAGAAGGGAAGGGCCCAGGGGAATCAGGTGAATTCAGGTCTGAGTGTACATCTTGTATTTGACAGGTATCCCTCCGGGTGAAACAGGGGAAGAGAGAACTCGGGGTCCAGGGAGGCTCATCCATCGCTCCTACAGAGACACAGGTGAGTGTGACAATTATCTCCTTTCGGAAAAAACTAAAACCATACCAATTCCAGTGATTGATGGGTCCTGTGTTTGTGTCCTGATGTGAGCAAAAGATTTTAACATCTGCGCATAGATGCAGTTTACTACTTGGTTCCGAAGGGATATGCGCGTTACAAATCCCTAATCTAATCTAATCTAATCTAATCTAATCTTATCTGAGCCCGGAAGAGGGGGATCCAACATTGAACTTTTGTTTTGAAAGGGATCTGAGTCCGGCTGAGGGGGATCCAGGGTGAACACCCAAATTGAATACTGGTAACTTTTGCATCTTGTTTTTGAACATTAGGCCCTCTGTGTCACAAGACTTTTAAGAAGTAAAGAGACTTGGACACAGAAGGTCCTGATGCTGGTAATGGAACTGTATCCTCGTGCCACAGAAGCCAGAGGGTGTGCTTTGCTCGAGTGAACCGCCTTGTCCCGTGCTGAAAACGTGGGGAAGGGAGGCCAACGGCCTGAACATCCTGACATATTATTTTGTGAACACTTCTTTCTTTTTCATGAGCATTACCCCACGCTATTTGTAAATTAGTGGTAAGGATTGGCAATAGGTTTTTTAGTATAGGCCCTTTTATTTTTACAAGACTCCACTAGGACTGCATTATTATTATTTGATGGTCGTAACTTGCTCCCATCTATCGATTTTGGTTTTTATAGGCGTTTATCACACCTTTGCAAAAGTTAAATAAACACACTTGAACTGTGGTCACTTGTGTCTGTCTTACTGTTGATGACATGCCTTCCCTTACATGTGGTGTCAGAAGTGGGATGTGACTCAATTGAAACAAATTGAGAAGCCCTACAATTCCAGAAGCTTAGTCATAGAGCAACCAACCACTCTGTTGCCACGAAAGAATTAATAGGCTTCAATATCTGTTGCAGTAGAGAGGCTACTATCCTTCCTGGAAAAAGAGGAATTATTCCCACAGATTTCGTTTTGATACCCCCTCCTGGGTGTTCTATAAGATTGGTCCCAAAATCTGGCCTGGCTTGGAAGTTCGATATAGACGTTCTAGCAGGCGTCGTCGATCCCGACTTCCGGGAAGACACAAAGGTTCTCTTACAGAACCATGGTGAGATCCCCTTTGAAGTACATTGTGGGGACAAAATTGCCCAAGGGATTCTTGAAAATGCTCTATTTCCTCATTTTAGAGAAAGTGAACCAGAGGAAACGGAGAGAGGTACCTTGGGCTTTGGGGAAGCTGATGAACCATCGAGCACTGAAGAGAAAAGGAAGAAGAGCCTACCATCTATCCTGACCTGGCCTTCGCCCATCGAAATGACCCAACCCTCACTGAGGCTTTTCTACAAGCAATTCCTGAAGGAGAGGGTGTAGAGAAGGGAAGTCCTTTATTCTTCTTAAAGCAAAGATTGGTATATAGAAAAGAAACACCCACAGAAGGCTTGAGTAAAACTCAGTTAGTAATTCCCAAAACCCACCAAAGGATCGTGCTAGAGATGGCGCATTCCCATCTGACCAGGGGACACGTAGGACAATCCAAAACCCAGGCACACATCAGCGGGAAGTTTAACTGCCCAGATATCCATGCTGATATAAAAACATTTATTCAGACGTGTGAAATATGTTAGAAAACCAGCACTCACATCCCATTTTCTGCCCCTCTGAATCCTTTGCCAATCATAGAAGTCCCTTTTCCAAGAACAGGGATGGACATCATTGAACCTTTAGAAATATCTAGACTGGGCAACAAATGTGTCCTCGTGATTGTCGACTACACAACCAGATACCCTGAGGCATTCCCTCCGCGCCAGCATCAGCGCCGACATTTAAAGAAAAACAAAATGTCGGGCGCGATGCGGCACCACAACGTGGCTGGGCGTCATCTCGGTTGCTAAGCAACCGCTTATTTCAGAAATACCCCCATCTGCCTGCAGGCGGAAGACCCGGGCCACCTAAGGCCCTGTTTGACCCTGATCTGGCATTTATCTCCACTCAGGTGGCAAGGGCAGGAGCCCCCACCTACCCACACCGGAGGACCTGATCAACACTGCGGACCCGATCCACTGCAGCAACAATCATCGCTGCAGCCGAGGCCCCTCCTCACCCTTCCATACCTGCTGCTCTTAATTTGACCAGCTTGCCCCATCCAGCAGGCCATTGTGCCCCCAGCTGCCCATTTTTTACCCAGTGCAGCCCGGGCCCACGCGCCAGCATCAGCGCCGACATTTAAAGAGAAACAAAATGTTGGGGGCGATGCGGCGCCACAATGAGGCTGGGCGTCATCTCGGTTGCTAAGCAAGCGTTTATTTCAAAAAGATCCCCATCCTCCGGCAGGCGGAAGAGCCGGCCCACCAAAGGCCACCTAAGACCCTGTTTGCGCATGGATGCGCTTCAACGCGTTCCTTCCCGACGTTTGGAATCACTAACTGTCCCTGGCCACATGTATTTCCAATGTATTGGTACGCCGTTGTTGTCAACAGATACATGACTCTGCTGCCTCCTGCTTAAGGTACTTCTGCAATCTGTTAAGTTCTTACATACTGTATAGAGGCTGACACTCGAATCCCCTCTCACCTCTATGGGCACCACTGTTCCTTAATATCATTTACTTCCCGGCTGCCACCCAAGGCTTATGACGTAGCTACACCTGCCTACCCTGCTTAAAATCGAATTTGCCTGTTGTTGGTTTTAGGCCACCCTGCTTAAAATCGAATTTGCCTATTGTTGGTTTTAGGCCACCCTTCTTAAAATCGATTTTGCCTGTTGTTGTTTTTAAGCCACCCTGCTTAAAATCGATTTTGCCTGTTGTTGTTCTTAGACCACCCTTAATATCGTACTGTTGATACTTATCACCCCACACAGTCACTACTACCACCATCTGTCTCTGACGCACGCACACAATGATGCCCATAGTCACCAGCAAGCTCTCCACCTCTAACTCTCCTACCACTACCACTCTGTTCACCTTCCTTATCACACTCTTTGCTCTCTCCCCTTACACCACACTCCACCCTTTGCAAAGAACACCGCTAAGCCCCGTTAATGCCCCCACTCAACCTACTGCCATGGATACTTCACAACAAGCACACCACTCATTAGCAGCCACATCCTCTGCACCACCACACTTCACCACATTGTGTAGACTGATCAGACTCAGAGCTTGCACTCTGCCTATGGAATACAGCTCTCAACCCACTGCCACAGCACTCAGAAATGATAGACTAGGCTCCCGCTCTACCCACAAACACACCCCCCTCATCGAACATACTAGCACATGCAAACAGTCACCCACCAACCACATCAGGCCCCACACTGCCACTACACACACCACACCAGACTCCACCACCACACCAGACTCCACCACCACCTTCACCACCACAGAAAACTCATACACACCTCACATCAAATGTGCCCTCCTCAATGTATGCTCCCTTCCAGCTCATGCACCTGAAATTCACGACTTTATAACAGACAATACTATTGACCTACTTGCCATCACAGAAACTTGGCTACATGAAGCTTCCGGCCCAGCTGTTGCACTTGCACTAACACCAGGCTTCACCATCCTCAGACAAGATAGACTAGTACGAGTGGGAGGTAGAGTAGCCCTTATCTACAAAGAGAGCCTCCCTCTTCGACATGTCAGTCACCCCTTGACCAGAAACTCTGACTTCTATCTGCTAAACTCACACTGTCCCCCAACAGCACCATCAACATTTATGTACTATACCGCCCCCCAGGTCTCCCCTTAGACTTTCAGGAACACCTCATCCACATACTCAGTAATAACATCAAATGCTCCACCAAGACCCTCCTATTAGGAGACCTCAACTTAACATTCAATGACACGAAAGACAAACCTGCCGATACCCTCACTAAGGAACTTACTGACTTAGGATTCACTCAAAAAGTTTTGAGTCCCACACACTCCAAAGGCTTCATCCTAGATTGTATCGCAGACCATAACTGCCTCACCACTATCACCTCTAATACATGGACCGATCACAACTGTATTGAATTCCCTATACCCATCTCCATAAACCATAAAACTCTCACCCCTGCTACCGCAGCTCAAGTGAGAAGCTCAACGAGGATAACTTGCGCCCTTACCTTAATATCCTTGAACAAGCACCCCCTTTCGCCAATGATCCTAACACCCTAGCAGACATGTACAAGGATTCTCTCTCTAAAGCCATTAACGAAATAGCACCACTTGAATGTAAAAAAGAAAAGAAATCATTACACACCAATTCTTGGTTCACTGAAGAACTTCAGTCATTGCGCTCTTGTAAAAGAGTAGCTTTAAAAAACTGGCAAACCAATCCAAGTGACAGTGCCAAAAACAATTTCAACTTAATCTCCCACCAATACAAAGCAGCCATCACCATAGCCAAAGCAAACGCTTTTAACACACGCATATCCAATGCTAAATCGCACTCAAAAGAATTTTTCTCCATTTTCAATGAGCTCATCTCGCCACCTAATACACCTGATGAAATAGTCAAAGATGAAGCATGGTGTGCTAGTATTCAATCTGTCATGTTACACAAAATTGACCTCCTCCAAAAGAAAATTCACGACCACTGCAAAGCCCTACCACCGCACACTGGGACTAAGCCTACCAACTCAACTCCCGCCTCAACCAACTCCACCAAACCAGGCTTCTCCTTCAGGGACATCACTGAATTAGAAGTTATGAACCTACTCAAAAACCTCAAATCCTCTCCATGTAAAGGGGACATATGCCCACCTAAGATCATCAAGGACTGTGCAGACCGATTCGCACTGCTCTTCACGGCTTTCATTAATGCTTCCTTCAGAACAGGCATTATCCCGGCCAGCCTCAAAGCTCTCGACCCTCTACAACCAAATAACTACAGACCTATAACCACTGTCCCTTTCCTCCTTAAGTTATTGGATAAAGCCGCACATAGCCAGATCTAACACTTCCTGGAAACACACTCCATTTTAGGGACTAGGCAATCTGGTTTCCGGAAAGGACACAGCACCGAAACAGCCCTAGTGGATCCAAAGAACCAGATCACCCAAATCATGGACAAAGGCAAGCCAGCCTTGCTGCTTCTCTTAGATCTCTCGGCCGCTTTCGATTTGGTTGACCACAAGACTCTCACATCACACCTCACACATTCAGCTAACTTCTCCAAAGAAGCAGCTCTCTGGGTCACCTCCTTCCTCGAAGGAAGAGAAATTAATGTTTTCTCGGATATAGCAAATGCTACACCCACCACAATCCACTGCGGAGTCCCACAGGGATCTTGCACAGCACCCACGCTTTACAACGTGTTCACGAAGCCTCTCTTAGACAAGCTTGACTTACTTGGTATCGCGTTTACGAATTACGCTGACGATACACAGATACCCCTACCTCTCTCCGGCTCATACCACGAAGACGCTGAGGCGCTTCATATGATCTATTCTACCATCCAGGCCTGGATGGCAGTCAATGGCTCAGCCTCAACGGGGACAAGAGAGAAATAATGATATTAGGTCAAAAGAACACCCTAGTCAAACTTGACAAACTGTACGCCAACTTTACCATTGACAACTCCATTATCCCCGTGTCCACAGCCATCAACACACTGGGGGTCTACTTAGACTCCACTCTATTCATGACTAGACAGTTTAGCTCTATCACTTCCTCATCCGCGCATACCACCAAACTCATAAATGCCATAAAACCATACCTATCCAAACCTAATTGCGATATCAATAGCTAGAGCAACCATTGGAGCCAAACTAGACTATTGCAATGCCCGTCTGGCAGGCACATCCGCAAAAAACTTAAACAGGCTACAAGTCACACAGAACAATGCTCTTCGTGCCGCCCTAAGCATCTCAAAAAAGGAGCATATCTCCCAGGCCAGACAATCAGCTCAGTGGCTCCCAGTTAAAGAGCGTATCACATTCAAAATCCTCACCCTCACACATAAATGCCTCACTCTCTCTGCACCATCATACCTATCTGAGACTATCATCAAATCCTCCTCCACATGGCCCACCAGGACACAATACACCAACCAACTCCACATCCCACGTATCAATAGAGCCAAAGCCGGTGGCCTAGGCTTCCAATATATTGCTGCCAAATCCTGGAACGAACTACCCACAGACATCAGAGCAGAAAAGTCACTCCCTGCATTTAGAAGAAAACTCAAAACATCACTCTTTGCCCGGTAAAATGTACCCATCTTTTAACTGTCACTGTATTTCTCTGTACAATATCACTTGCCTGTAATTTTTATGTATGCTCATTTATATGTAACTAAGCTATGTCTGTAACAAGCGCCACGATGCCCTAGGGCTGTTACGCGCTTTACAAATCCGTATAAAATAAGTAAAACAAAAACATGCGAAACAACACCACTCAGCAAATTCTAAAGCACTTCCTACTATTTTTTTCCAGGGTTGGCTTTCCTAAGGAAATCCCGATGGCTCAAGGTTCAGATTTTATGAGCAAGCTCATGGGGGAAGTCAAGGAACTACTCCATATTACCACCTTACGAACTTCAGTGTACCATATCCAAACAGATGGTTTGGTAGAGAGATTCAATAGAACACTTAAAATGATCCTAAGAAAGTTGGTAGATGAAGATGGAAGGACTGGCACCTATTCGCAGTAAGGAAAACCACTCAGGCATCTACTGGATTCTCTCCCTTTGAACTACCCTATGGTAGAGAACCTAGAGATGTCCTGGACATGCTCTGGGAAACCTGGGAAGAACGAGAAGAGGCACCCATTCCCCTTTTGCAAACAGTTACCAGATTACAAGAGCATATGAGACTAGTTCAAAATCTAGTCTATAATCATATGGAGAAGGCTCAAATCCAGTAAAAATCCACCTATGGCAAAAAGGTGAGCTTAAGATTGTTTTCAGTAGGACAAAAAGTATTGATCCTCTTGCCTACCTCGGAAAACAAGATTGTCTCTAAGTGTCATGGTCCATATGAAATAATGGAACAAACAGGAACCTGTACTTATAAGGTAGCAGAACCTGATAGGAAACACAAGGTCCATCTATATCATGTAAATCTCTTAAAAGAGTGGAAGGAAAACCTGCCTGCCACGAGTGCCACAATACTATCCTGTTTGGTGCCAGAAGAGGTAGGCAACTTTGAATTAATTCCTCAAGAGCTATCTAGTCAACAACAAGAAGATTTAAAAGATTTAATGATAGCGTTCTCCGATGTATTCTCGTAGAAACCAGGAAGAGTGAAAGGCATCTATCAGTACATTAGAACACCTAATGCAAAAGTGGTTCATCTGAAACCATATAGACTCCCAGAAGCCTGTAAACAAATAGTGGTTGAGGAAGTGAATAATATGTTAAGAACAAACATTATCGAACCCTCTTCAAGCCCATGGTTCTCCCCTATCATATTGGTCACCAAACCTGACCATTCCTGGAGGTTTTGCATAGATTTCTGCCAAGTTAATACCATTTCCGACTTCGATGCTTATCCCATGCCACGCACTGATTACCTAATTTATAAACTCTGAAACGCTACTTTTCTATCAACCCTAGACTTAACAAAAGGGTACAGACAGGTCCCAGTGTACAGACCTGATAAGGAAAAGACAGCTTTCCTGACACCCCTAGTACTGTTTCAGTTCAAAGTCCTCAATTTTTGCTTACACAGGGCTCCAGCCACTTTCCAATGGCTTATGGACAAAATATTAGAGCCCTAAACTGATTTCTGTGGAGTTTATATTGATGATATCGTCATTTATAGTAAAACTTGGGAAGAATACCTCTTCCATCTCTTTACTATTATGAGAGCCCTCAGAGAAGCTGGCCTAGCTGCCAATCCATCCAAAGGTAGACAGGCCCAATCAGCCATGAAATACCTTGGCTTCTTTGTAGGGAATGGTAGTGTGCAACCTCAATGTGAGAAAGTGAATGCTGTACTAGATACCCCTACACCAACAACTAAAAGAGATCTCAGAGCATTTCTAGGGTTAATCGGTTATTAACATAGGTTTATCCCAAACTTCTCAGACAGGACAGCTAGGCTGACAGATATTCTAAAGAACACCAAACCCCAGGAAATTCATTGGACTGACAAGGATGATATATGTTACAACAACCTAAAAAAATAACCTCTGCCAGAACCCAATCCTAAAGGTAGTAGAGTTCTCAAAAGAATTTGTATTGCAAACAGACGCCTCCCTTACAGGGCTACCAGCAGTTTTATCACAAATTTGTGATGGATTGGAACATCTCATCTTGTTTACGAGTTGAAAACATTTCCCATGTGAAGGAAATTACTCTCTGTTTTAGAGGCCCTTATATTGAAGTGAGCCATTATACATCTTAGATACTACCTCCTAGGAAGAAAGTTCACACTTGTCATGGACCATTCTTCACTAATTTGGATTAGCCAACAAAAAGACTAACCCTCGAGTCATACAATGGTTCTTAGACCTGCAACCCTACTGTTTCAATGTTGAGCACCGAAAAGGTAAAGAACAAGGGAACTTGAATTTCCTCTCTTGGTTCCCCTGTGAAACAGATGCGGCTACATCGCATAGGGCAAGGGTATGTGAGAAACGTGAAAGTGTCTCACCTGCTAGTCCCCGGGGATCGGTCATCCTGGTGGCCAGGACACGGCCATTGCTTTTGGATCCATTTCCTGGGGGTGAACCAGTGTTGGAGGATCACCTGGATGAGGGGTCTTCGGGGAGTGGAAGTGGGACACCGGAGGGTGAGATGCGGTATCTCCTTCCCTGTAACACGTTTTCCCCATCCTACCAGGTAGGATTCCCAGGAACTCAACCCCCCGCCCCCTTTCCCGACACAAACACTTTCTCATGGACAGCTCACTGCGAGCGACAACAAACTAACACCAGAGCCGTATACCTGACATGTCCCAACACAATGGTCAGGCAATTACGGATTATTACACACACCTGACTTCCATCACCCTTCCCCACACAGATAAAAGGCGGAGCACAAAAGCACATTCAGAGTGAGGCAAAGCACACGAGGAAACAGCAGTTCCAAGGTGGCAGTTTAAATCGAGGAGAAAGACACCAAGACCAGACAGAGTTGCAAGGCGAGAAGTGCACTTGACCTTTAAAGACCATCACTTTCAGGTGGTGCTCATTTGAAAGTCTCTGTTAGGTATCCAACTGATGCTAAGTGTGAGAAAAAGGAATCTTGAGATCGAAGTGGTCCTGCAACGGGTCAAGCTAAACTCTGTGCACATTCAAAGGTCTTCGTTTAATGTACACTGCAATTGGTCTGAGCCCGGCTGGGGGAGACTAATTGAGTAAAAGAAAGGGATCTGAGCCTGGCGGAGGGGCCTCCGGGGTGACTGAGTCACCGGAGAAAGAATTCTCTGAGCAGTGTAATAAAGGGATCTGAGCCCGGAAGAGAGGGATCCAATGTTGAACTTTTGTTTTGAAAGAGATTGGAGCCCGGCTGCAGCGGATCCAAGGTGAACACCCAAATTGAATACTGCTAAAAGAAAAATAACTTTTGCATCTTGTTTTTGAACATCAGGCCCTCTGAGTCAAGAGACTTTTAAGAAGTAAAGAGACTTAGACACAGAAGGTCCTGATGCTGGGAATGGAACTGTATCTTCGTGCCGCAGAAGCCAGAGTGTGTGCTTTGCTCGAGTGAATCGCCTTGCCCCGTGCTGAAAACGTGGGGAAGGGAGGTCAATGGTCTGAACATCCTGACATATAATTTTGTGAACACGTCTTTCTTTTTCATGAGCATTACCCCCACGCTATTTGTAAATTAGTGGTAAGGATTGGCAATAGGTTTTTTTTAGTATAGGCCCTTTTATTTTGACAAGACTCCACTAGGACTGCATTATTATTATTTGATGGTCGTAGCTTGCTCCCATCTGTAGATTTAGGTTTAGATAGGCATTTATCACACCCTTGTGAAATTTGAATAAACACCCTTGAACTGTGGTCACTTGTGTCTGTTTTAATGTTGATTCCTTGTCTTCCTTACACACCCTATCTCACAGGCTGAAGGATCAATGGCAGTATTGAGACAAAAGTGCTTCTATACAACTGTGGTTATTGAGGTTGAACACAGAGGTTGGAGAAATGCCTGTAGGATTTAACAGGGAGAGGTTTTAACAAAGCAGGGATTTGTCTCAATGTAATAGCGTAGAGGGTCAGGGAAAAACCCAATCAAGCGAGAATGGTATTACAAACCCTACTCAAAATAGGACTGTGGTCCTGAGTCAAATTTTCCTAATCTACAACAGGTAGTATTTAGGTTCCACAGCCCTTCTTTCATAATCTGTATTAGGGCTGGCTCTTTGACAGTATCAGGATTGACCCCCCCTGGGCATGTAGCATGATAGTCAGCATGGAGTCACCCAAATCCAATGCCTTTACATGCAAGAGATGTGCGTCTCTTCCTCCCCCATTTGTTCTTAGAGTGGAAAAGAATGGTGGAGTTTCAGGCTACAGTCGTTATAATCCCACCCACCCTTAAATGGACTGTGAAGGTTATGGCGTCAGCCACCAGCTCTGATCTCTAAAGAGCCCTCTACAGCCGCTGGGGTCATGGTTTCCCAACCACAGGATTCTCAAGAGGGCATCACAGATTTGTTTCTCAAAAGCCCAGCAAATGGTCAGGTTTCATGGCTGTCTTTGGTGGAACTGTGATAAGGCCTTCAGGAGGTCTTGGCAGGGTTCCTCCCATGACAAATCTGGAACATAGCTATATCTGTAACAGATCGAGTCTTTTTCACTCTCCTGTCTTTATTCCGGCCTTTTTTCACACGTTCTCAGGGTTAACAAGTACCTCCCTAACCCCCCCCCCCCACAGACCTGGATATCTCATCCCCACAAGGCTTGATAATAATGTCAATTTCTCTATGAACTCTGTCCCATTACATGATGCAGGATCCCTCTAATCTTTATCAGTTTCTGTTTAGGGTTATCCTGCCTGGGGTGGGTCCCACAACAAAATGTATAGCTCCTGGAAGTTCCAAATGTCCCAGGGCACTTCCTTTGTAGTCTGTTACTGACTTACCCCCTGACCCGTAGCATGATGGCCAGTTTTTGGTCCCCTAACTCCACACCCTGGAATGCAAGAGATGACAGTCTACTTTAGTTTTTGTCTTTACTGGTGGATTGTGATGCTGCAGTCATTATACTCCCATCCCTCAGCCTATCCTGGTATGCAGGGTTCAGAGCCAGCCACTGGCTAAGGTCTCTCAAAGGCCCAACTATAGGGTCAAGGTTCCCAGGAGTCTGCCACAGGTTCAGGTTTCATGGCTGTCACAGGTCCTAATGAGCCTTCTGCTTTCCACAGCAGGGTTCCTCCACTGCTGAATCCAAAACATAGCTATACTTAACAGGTAGGGTCATATTCTCTCATTTCCTCTCCTTTAATTTCTCACAGGTTCTCAGGTTTTCCAACCTCCCCCCTTCGGATTCAGGGGTATTCCCCACAGAAAGGCTTACTTTCTTTTTTCCCTCTATCTCTCATTACCAGATTTCTACTCGAGATAGAAACTGGGTCCAAATTGCCAGTAAATCGTAAGCGTGGACCCTTCCCTGCCAACCCAAAGAGCGGATGACTTCCTTCACTATTTGTATGTTTCCTTCCTTACACTTCCTTTTTACTGTGGAACCTTCCTTTCCTCCTTCTGTTCTCTGGCACATCTGCTTCTCACTTCCTCCTCCTTGATCTTTCTCTCATCCAGTTTAAAGCTCCCTATAAGACCTCTTCTAGTCTTCTCCTTGATCATCCCCTTCTCCTGTTTCCAACTCTCTCGCACCTCTTCTCTTCTCCTCCTCGACCTTTTCCTATTCCAGCTCCCACCTCTCCCTCTTGCCACTGCTCGCCTTGTCCTTGCTCGGGCTGTCCCTTTTGTCTTACAACGCTGTTCCTTCCAACTCCTTAAGAAGTTGCTCAACACCAGGTTCAACTGGCTCCCCTTTATATTGAGTGTTCAGCAAGGGATTTCTAATGGGGATACTGTAATCACCTGTGGTCGGGTCAAGGAGGGTGCTTGTCTTTGGCTTTCTATTTGTGGTCTGCTCCCAGTCCAGGTGTGTTGTGTTTAATATCCATCATTTTAAAAAAGACGTGGCTCTGCATCCAGACTTTACAAAAGGCAAGGCTGACCTTTTGAGGTTAGACAGAACTATCTGCTGCCTGGCTGACTTAACCATGCCTCTGCACTGTATCTATTTTCCAGTGCTAAGCCGGCCCTCCGGTGCACTTTTCCAACTCGTGACTCTGGAGAACCTGGAGGGCCATGGGGACAGTCCCGTGATAGACAAGTGAGAACATCACACTCTTCTGTTTCAGCAGTTTGCTGTCTTGGCTCACAACCGAAGAGTGAACGCCAAGGTACTCCACACTTCCTTGCACATTGCTGGAGGCTTTGGGGAATCCCACATTTACCAACATCGGGGGTCGCATTGCACATCGGGCAGCTTATCAACCTATGCATGCACAACTGGTCGAGCTTATGGCATGGGATGTTTGTGCTTCTCTTGTTAGTGTTCTGTGTCGTCTCTCTTTGAATTTAGGCACTACAGCAGGTGGTACAAGAGTCCATGTGTGTTTACGGAGCCGTGTAGGGGCCTTTCTCCTCAAGTAACACTCTTCTGTAGCAGGTCTGTTACCGGCATGCAGGGATAAATAATGATCTTGTATGCCAGACAAGTGAATTAATTTTCCCTGAAATGGGAAGGATGCTTTTTCTATTCTCTGACCCTGTTTTTATTCAAAAGGTGTTTCCTGTGACTGCTGCCTGCCTTAGTGCAGGGATAAAGTGAGGGTAGCTTGATGATCCCCCGTACACTTCCTTAAGGTCCATCGTCTAGTAGGCTGGAAGGACATTGAGCAGATTGTGGTAGCTTTACCGCTGAAACACCTGCCGTTCCTGAGCAAAGGGCCAGATCGGTGATGGGGGCTCTCCTGCATGCAACAAAGGTTTCTCTGATGCACTGGGATAATGTGATGTGCCTAAGTGGGCTTTCACCTGTGTTGGGACCTCTTTTCCTGGTCCTGCAGAATGCCGATTTTTCCCTGGTACTAAGTAGCTCGGGATTCGCCATGTGGGAGGCGCAGGGAGCCTTGGCCTTGGTTGATTTATAGTCAGATTCTCTCCCACTAAAATTTGAGATCTGTAAACTGAAGTTTGGGGTTGGCGAACGAAAGTGATTCCGCTACGTACAACTACGACACTGAGTATCACAAAGAGAGATTTGTGTGAAGGGCACATGAATCCCTAAGGGTTTGGCATTATCACTAAGAGATGCGGAAACAACAAAGTGAATATCTAAAACCTACCAACTATTGCAAGGGTATTTGCTTACTGTGGGGAACCTGAGGGTGTCCTCACTTCTTTTCCCCTTGTGTTCTCCTCTAGGGTGGCCAGGGAAAGGCCATCGCTCGTGGTTCCTCACCCTGGGGTGGATATGCGAGGGAGGATCGCCTGGGTAGAGGAGACTTGGGGAGAGGACGTCCTTACGTGAGAAATGGTATCCCCTGTTTCCTTTCCATAACTAACCCTCTATCCCTCAAGCCTTTTTAGGCTATTGTCAGCCCTTTTCCGTGTTCTTCCCTCAGATTCCCAAAAAACACCAGTTCGACACTGGGACGAGGAAGAGACAAACTAGGAAGACACATCCTAATTTTGTTAATACAGACACATATCAGCCTCAGCTGTGTACTGGGACGGGGAGGAGGACAACATGAGTAAGGCGCGATTACCGTTCTAATGGTGTGCAGTCTAGTCTTTTCTGGACTCATCATGGTGGCAGGAACTTTAAAAGCTGACATCCTTTTGGAAATGGAGTCAGCTGTCCAAGTGTTGCTACAGACTTCTGTGTGCAGGCAGACCTCTCCGCATCGGCTGTGTGTCAAGCAGAGCGCGTGAGACACGTTCAAGGATGCAGAGTTTACGCAGCGGGAAGTGAAGCTAAGGGACATTGCAAGCTGGTGGCAGACCACAAGAGGGAGAACGGCACAACCAAGCAAAGCCATCATAAGCGTCCAGAGTTGCAGGTGGAGCATCGCCAGGTGAGAGGAGCCATGGGAAGCCGCTGAGAGAGAGCAAGGTGCCGCACGGAAAGGAGACATCCCGTGGCGGCTGAGGACATCGCAGAAGAGCCATTAGATCCAACCAGTGAGTAAACCAAGATGGGGGGAACACCGGGCAGGCAGGTGCGTATGAAAAGCAGGCAATGAACATTGATTTACAATGAAGGGAAAGCCCATATAAGTACTTTTGAATACAGAACGAAAAGAAGCCATTATGAATACTTTTGAATGCCTAATGAACTGAAAGAAAATATCATGAACTTTTGAATACGAATGAAATGAAAGCAAATATAAGTACTTTTAAATACCAAACAGAGCAGATGCAAATGTTGATCATTCTTGATAATTGATGAGTACTTTTGAATGCCGAACGAACTGAAAGCAAATATCATGAACTTTTGAATACCAAACGGAATGAAAGCAAATATATGAACTTTAAAATACTGAACAGAGCAGATGCAAGTGTTTAGCATTCTTGAACATTGAGCAGAGTAAATGAAAGTTTGGGAATTAGCCTGATACAAGGTACTGTGCATTATATAAGAAATTACATGAGAAACAAGCATTGGCCGCAGCCAAGGGAATTCAAGGAACAGTAGATCATGAGGGAACACGCATTGGCAAGAGCCAATAGAATGCAAGAAAGTGTAACAAATGCATAGCGTCCCAACAAGCCACAACACAGTGGGCCTCATCACGAGTTGGGCGGTAACGCCAGCGGTATTACCGCTGGCAGTATTAGCCCTACCGCCAAACCCCCCGGCGCTATTAGCGCCAGGTCACGGGTTTGGCGGTAATGGAATTCCCCATTCCCCACTGAGCCCATTCGGGAATGCCCCATTCCCCATTGGGCTCAATGGGGAATTTTCGCGCTCTTACCGCCGGCAGATTTCCCGCTAGCTGTAATAGCGTGAATTTTCGGCGGATTTCCCCCAAGCTCAGAGCTGGGGAGAAATCTGCTGAAGCCCTGATTTGGCGGACCCTTAAATCCTGTGGTAATAGCGCGACCGCCGGATTTAAGGGTTATCGCCAAACTCGTGATGAGGCCCAGTGTCAGGAGAGTGTGACACAAGTGAATGAGTCAAGCATCACTTTCAAGTTGAAGCAGTGGCATAGAGTTGATGGAAAAGCAGCCAAGAAAGTGTATTGGTTGCGTGACACGTAATGGGTGGACCGTGTGGTCCGACAACTGCGCCTAGACCGAGTGCACCCCTGTATAGAAAAGCCACTGAAATCACCTATAACGGAGTTTGTGTGTTACAACAACCTCTTATGTGGATTTCAATCCAAGAAACTGAACTGCCTATGTGAACTAGTGAAAAGTGATAATATTATATGAGCTGGGAGGAGTCCCAGGAAATTGTGTTGTTTTGAAAATCTGAAAGATTTGAACTCTTGGGGAAGGCAACCCCTGTGCCTTTTGAACTATTGTGAACTTGGGGAAGGGAAGCTGATTGCAAGCCAAGAGCTGGAAGAAGCTCTGACCTTTACTTTAGACACTGTTTATTTTGTTGCTGACATCCATACACACTGTATACAGTTAGGCATGAGGGCAAGTATAGGTTTTGGCCACAGACAGACTTTTGCTTTGGACTTCTTGACACAGACTATCCTTAGTTTATTTAGGTTGGGAAATCCCACCTTAGTATAGGGCAAGTTAGGCCTTATCCAACCATACATTTCGAGTGAACAAAACTTTGTGGATCAAAACTTGTACCTGTTGTCTGTGTCTGCTTCATGATGCCTTCACAAATGGGGGCAGGCACGGGATGCGGCTCAACTGATACAAGTTGAGGAACCCTTATGCTGCTTGTAGTCCAGCAACCCTCCGGAAAGGAAACAATTGTAAGGGTTCAGGCTCAGGAGAAAGTATCAACAATCAAAACGTCAATATACACACAGTTCCAAATTCCGATCAAGTGTTAAGATTTTGTATATGGGTCACCAATTCTTCTTGATACTCTTCCCCTAGCCACTTATCACTTGAAACACGGTGACAGAATCCTTTTAAAAATATGGAAACCCCAAGTATTCATTCAACCCGGGACATTGGGTTCCTTTAGATTTGAAAAGGGAATCTCCCCTTCCACTCTTCTCTAGAAGCATTCAGAGAAGAAGCGGAGTAAAAGAATGTGAGTTTAACCAACCCAACTGAAAATGATTCAAGCCCTGAAACACAAAGGGACTCAGAATCTTTTTTCTTTCTGATTCTGAAGAAACACCAACTAAAACCATCTTGCCTCAAGACATCATGGCATCCTTAGAAGAGGTGTTGGCCCAAATTACCGGCGCACCAAATACAAGAAGAGAAACGGTTTCATACAGGGTTAGAATGGCTGATTGCCACTCAAGAAAAACCAAACATCCCACAGGGAGTTCTTCACCCTTACAAAGATGGGGATGATTTAGGAAATGTTTTCTTAAACTTTGAAAGGTTAGCAACCCAATTCCGATGGGGGGGGGGATGAGCTAAAACTGTTATCTAGGTCCCTTATTAAAGGGTGAATTACAAACTTCCTACCAATTACTAAACTTCCCAGGAACAGCCACCTTTGCTGAAATCAAAGAAGGTCTCTTACAAAGACTGGGACAAATCAGTAATTTCTATCGATCGACAAAAATTAACAAGTATTAAATTAAACCCTGGGGAAACGTCAGTGGAATTGGGAGAGCGAGTTAAGAACATGATGTCTTTATGGTTAGGAAAGAAAACGCTACCAGAAGTGTTCGAAGCCCTAAACATCGAACAATGTATTAATTCCTTTCCTCCTTCACTTCAATGGGCTGTCTTACAATTTAACAAACCCACACTCTCTTTAGCTATTGAAACTGCCCAAAACGTTGCTGATGCTAATAAACATTTCCATCTGCTACACCAAGTCGAAGAAAAGGATGAAAATAGAGGACTTCTGTCCTAATTTTCCATCGAGAGAAAGAATGAATATTCCCAATTGACCCAGGTAGTTTAATAGCAGTATAGTGCCAGCGACTTCCAGACTACCGTCGTTTTCATAGCTGTCAAGCCCAGCTCCATTCTGAGAGCTTGCAATGGGGTGCTCTTTGGAATTCTTAGCATCCTTTTCCAAAATAGACCCTTGATTACTGTTCATTTTTCCGCACAAAATGAAAATACACACTCGGCTCCATAGGTCAAAGTTGGTATAACTTTCGATCTGTAGAACTCGATGAGCGGTCTTAGAGAGTCCCCACAATATTTCTTCATCAGCACTCTACCTTGACTTGCCAGGTTTCGTGCCTTTGATCTCCGGAGAGTTAATCTTGTAGCATCTACTTTGCTTGTGTTAAGACATACCCCCAAGTATATGAACAATGACACTTGTGGGATCTTCTGTCCTTTCAGTTGCCAACAATTTGCTTTTTTTCTTTTGCTGCCTGCTTGGTCGCCGAAGGTCATGATCCTAGATTTCAATGGATTCATCTTTAAACCCTTCTCACCTACATACCACTGCACAGCCACAAGTTGACACTGAAGGCCTACTGGAGTTTGGTCCAGCAAGACCACATCGTCCGCATAAAGAAGACAACTTATTTCTTTTCCTCCAATGTTCGGTGGAAAGCATCTGGGGTTACTAAATGCATCTGCAACATCTGAGGTAAATAAGTTGAAGATATCTGGCACTAGGGGGCTGCCTTGTTTAAGCGCCTTGTTTGTCCTTATTTTTTTGGAGAGAAGACCAGATCTATCCAGCCTAATCCTGATGGCGGCATCTGAGTAGAGTTCTCGTATAATTTGTGGGTGAACTTCGGGCAGACCCATTTCTAAATTTTCGACCACAGTCGTGCCCTGTTCTCTGTGACAAAGGCTTCACTTAAATCAATAAACACCATGTACACTTTGTTCCCTATTGATCTCTCCACATGTGCCTGGATGATATTTATAATGAAGATGTTTAAAGTGGCTCCTATGCCCTTAATGAAGCCACTTTGCCATGTGTCGTGGTGGTTTGTCTCGATACTCCATTTGCCCAATGTTCTCAAGGCAAAAGTAGCAAATACCTTCCCCACTACCTCCAACAGTGCTATGGGGCGGTAGTTGCTAGGATTTGATCTCACCCCCTTTTTCAAAATTGGGATGATAATCGCGGTCTTCCAGGAGTCTGGCACTTAGCATTTTTAGAATTTTAGCCCATTCAGTGGGATTCTCTTTTAACATAATGTTCGTCAGCCCATCCGGGCCAAGGGCTCTTGATTTGTATATGTGATGTTTTTTTTCTGGAGCTTTTGCCAATTTCTATATTTCTGTTTTCATTCTTTATTTTTATGGCTTTTTGTGTTGCTGGCTCATTCTTTAATAAGCAGATTTGTGATCTCATAGACCTCTTCTGTTCCCCTGTGGCCTGATCATAGGTATGATAGTGAGTGAAATCTGGCTTGCTCTTTTCATTATTTTTTGTCGCAAAGATTTTTAAAAGTGCTGATAATTCAACTACACCCTGGCTTGTGTCGATTGCTGTGATTAAGCTGTTCATCAGCAAGGGTAAGGCAGTCTGCCTGATTCTCAATTTGTTACGTCCTGGCGTCACATCTAGGTCCATCGAGTATTTCATAGTTATTCGTGGAGGCTCACAGTTCCACTTCATAATTAGCAGATTGTGGTCACTCTGTGATTTTATTTTGACTGACATCGTCGTTTGGCCATTTAGAATGTTCTGGGACACACTAATGTAAGTCTAAGATGGAACTGCCTTTTTTCCCTCACCAGGTAGAATCGTCTTTAGTCGTATCTCCATTATTACTTTTCAGAATATGGATGTTTCTTGATGCAGTGGCGTTTCTCCATTGTGATCCATGGGTTTTTAGGTCTGTTGTGTTAATAGAATCTTCATCTGTTACGTACCCATCCTTGTCTTCACAGTGTGCATTCAGGTCTCCACACAAGATTCACAGGGTAATTCATAGAATTTCGCAGAAAAGTGTCGCAAGCGGCTGGCGCAGAGTGTCCGCGTGCGATTGACTGCGCCAGGCACGTGCGCTAAAACCGATTTCCGCGCACAGCGTATTCATGGATTTCATGCTCCCAAACCAGCCGTGGCGCAGAGTATCGCAGCGACCCTGCAGCAGCGCCAGTAACGCCCCCAAGAACGCCCTCGCGCAAGGAAAAGCCAGCAAAATCGCTAAATCATCGCAAAGGGCTGCGCTAACCCTGGACCAGTTTACAGGGCAGCCAAACAAGGAACGCAAAGCGGGTAACGTGCATATCAGGGGTACACGTGAAGTCATACACGCGATTAGCCAGGGTAAGTGTATTACAGGGGTACACGTGAAGTCATACACGCGATTAGCCAGGGTACGTGTATTACAGGGGTACGCGGGAAGTTTAACACGCGATTGGCCAGGGTACGTGTATTACAGGGGTACGCGGGAAGTTTAACACGCGATTGGCCAGGGTACGTGTATTACAGGGGTACGCGGGAAGTTTAACACGCGATTAGCCAGGGTAAGTGTATTACAGGGTACACGTGAAGTAATACACGCGATTAGCCAGGGTACGTGTATTACAGGGGTACGCGGGAAGTTTAACACGCGATTGGCCAGGGTACGTGTATTACAGGGGTACGCGGGAAGTTTAACACGCGATTGGCCAGGGTACGTGTATCAAAGGGGTACGCGGGAAGTTTAACACGCGATTAGCCAGTGTAAGTGTATTACAGGGGTACACGTGAAGTCATACACGCGATTAGCCAGGGTACGTGTATTACAGGGGTACGCGGGAAGTTTAACACGCGATTGGCCAGGGTACGTGTATTACAGGGGTACGCGGGAAGTTTAACACGCGATTAGCCAGGGTAAGTGTATTACAGGGGTACGCGGGAAGTTTAACACGCGATTAGCCAGGGTACGTGTATTACAGGGGTACGCGGGAAGTTTAACACGCGATTGGCCAGGGTACGTGTATTACAGGGGTACGCGGGAAGTTTAACACGCGATTGGCCAGGGTACGTGTATTACAGGGGTACGCGTGAAGTTATACACGCGATTAGCCAGGGTACGTATATTACAGGGGTACGCGGGAAGTTCAACACGCGATTGGCCAGGGTACGTGTATTACAGGGGTATGCGGGAAGTTTCACATGCGATTTGGCCAGGTACGTGTATTACAGGGGTGCGTGGGAATTATCACACGCGATTTGGCTTGGTACGTGTATTACAGGGGTGTGCGGGAATTATCACACGCAATTAGGCTGGGTGGGTCCTCACAGGTGTTCCCTGTACACCCTCCACAGCCCCTGCAGGCAGCCCACAAAACAGGGGACTACCCTGCACACCTGCTCATGTCCCCCTGCACCCCCACCCCCCAGCAGTGCAGGGGCACCCTCCACCAGGCCCCCACTCATGTCTCCCACCACCCCCACCCCCCAGCCACCAGGGGCACCCTCCACCAGGCCCCCACTCATGTCTCCCACCACCCCCACCCCCCAGCCACCAGGGGCACCCTCCACCAGGCCCCCACTCATGTCTCCCACCACCCCCACCCCCCAGCAGTGCTGGGGCACCCTCCACCAGGCCCCCACTCATGTCTCCCACCACCCCCACCCCCCAGCCACCAGGGGCACCCTCCACCAGGCCCCCACTCATGTCTCCCACCACCCCCACCCCCCAGCAGTGCAGGGGCACCCTCCACCAGGCCCCCACTCATGTCTCCCACCACCCCCACCCCCCAGCAGTGCAGGGGCACCCTCCACCAGGCCCCCACTCATGTCTCCCACCACCCCCACCCCCCAGCCACCAGGGGCACCCTCCACCAGGCCCCCACTCATGTCTCCCACCACCCCCACCCCCCAGCAGTGCTGGGGCACCCTCCACCAGGCCCCCACTCATGTCTCCCACCACCCCCACCCCCCAGCCACCAGGGGCACCCTCCACCAGGCCCCCACTCATGTCTCCCACCACCCCCACCCCCCAGCAGTGCAGGGGCACCCTCCACCAGGCCCCCACTCATGTCTCCCACCACCCCCACCCCCCAGCAGTGCAGGGGCACCCTCCACCAGGCCCCCACTCATGTCTCCCACCACCCCCACCCCCCAGCCACCAGGGGCACCCTCCACCAGGCCCCCACTCATGTCTCCCACCACCCCCACCACCCAGCAGTGCAGGGGCAGCCTCCACCAGGCCCCCACCCATGTCCCCTATCACCCCCACCCCCCCGCCACCAGGGGCACCCTCCACCAGGCCCCCACATATGTCTCCCACCACCCACACCCCCCAGCAGTGCAGGGGCACCCTCCACCAGGCCCCCACTCATGTCTCCCACCACCCCCACCCCCCAGCCACCAGGGGCACCCTCCACCAGGCCCCCACTCATGTCTCCCACCACCCCCACCCCCCAGCAGTGCAGGGGCACCCTCCACCAGGCCCCCACTCATGTCTCCCACCACCCCCACCCCCCAGCAGTGCAGGGGCAGCCTCCACCAGGCCCCCACTCATGTCTCCCACCACCCCCACCCCCCAGCAGTGCAGGGTCACCCTCCACCAGGGCCCCACTCATGTCTCCCACCACCCCCACCCCGCAGCACTGTGGGGCACCTGCCAGCAGGCCCCCACCCATGTCCAACTCATGTCTCCCACCACCCCCACACCCCAGCACTGTGGGGCACCTGCCAGTAGGCCCCCACCCATGTCCAACTCATGTCTCCCACCACCCCCACCCCCCAGCCACCAGGGTCACCCTCCACCAGGGCCCCACTCATGTCTCCGACCACCCCCACCCCCCAGCACTGTGGGGCACCTGCCAGCAGGCCCCCACCCATGTCCAACTCATGTCTCCCACCACCCCCACCCCCCAGCACTGTGGGGCACCTGCCAGTAGGCCCCCACCCATGTCCAACTCATGTCTCCCACCACCCCCACCCCCCAGCCACCAGGGGCACCCTCCACCGGCCCCCACTCATGTCTCCCACCACCCCCACCCCCCAGCCACCAGGGGCACCCTCCACCAGGCCCCCACTCATGTCTCCCACCACCCCCACCCCCCAGCAGTGCTGGGGCACCCTCCACCAGGCCCCCACTCATGTCTCCCACCACCCCCACCCCCCAGCCACCAGGGGCACCCTCCACCAGGCCCCCACTCATGTCTCCCACCACCCCCACCCCCCAGCAGTGCAGGGGCACCCTCCACCAGGCCCCCACTAATGTCTCCCACCACCCCCACCCCCCAGCAGTGCAGGGGCACCCTCCACCAGGCCCCCACTCATGTCTCCCACCACCCCCACCCCCCAGCCACCAGGGGCACCCTCCACCAGGCCCCCACTCATGTCTCCCACCACCCCCACCCCCCAGCAGTGCTGGGGCACCCTCCACCAGGCCCCCACTCATGTCTCCCACCACCCCCACCCCCCAGCCACCAGGGGCACCCTCCACCAGGCCCCCACTCATGTCTCCCACCACCCCCACCCCCCAGCAGTGCAGGGTCACCCTCCACCAGGGCCCCACTCATGTCTCCCACCACCCCCACCCCCCAGCACTGTGGGGCACCTGCCAGCAGGCCCCCACCCATGTCCAACTCATGTCTCCCACCACCCCCACACCCCAGCACTGTGGGGCACCTGCCAGTAGGCCCCCACCCATGTCCAACTCATGTCTCCCACCACCCCCACCCCCCAGCCACCAGGGTCACCCTCCACCAGGGCCCCACTCATGTCTCCGACCACCCCCACCCCCCAGCACTGTGGGGCACCTGCCAGCAGGCCCCCACCCATGTCCAACTCATGTCTCCCACCACCCCCACCCCCCAGCACTGTGGGGCACCTGCCAGTAGGCCCCCACCCATGTCCAACTCATGTCTCCCACCACCCCCACCCCCCAGCCACCAGGGGCACCCTCCACCAGGCCCCCACTCATGTCTCCCACCACCCCCACCCCCCAGCAGTGCTGGGGCACCCTCCACCAGGCCCCCACTCATGTCTCCCACCACCCCCACCCCCCAGCCACCAGGGGCACCCTCCACCAGGCCCCCACTCATGTCTCCCACCACCCCCACCCCCCAGCAGTGCAGGGGCACCCTCCACCAGGCCCCCACTCATGTCTCCCACCACCCCCACCCCCCAGCAGTGCAGGGGCACCCTCCACCAGGCCCCCACTCATGTCTCCCACCACCCCCACCCCCCAGCCACCAGGGGCACCCTCCACCAGGCCCCCACTCATGTCTCCCACCACCCCCACCCCCCAGCAGTGCTGGGGCACCCTCCACCAGGCCCCCACTCATGTCTCCCACCACCCCCACCCCCCAGCCACCAGGGGCACCCTCCACCAGGCCCCCACTCATGTCTCCCACCACCCCCACCCCCCAGCAGTGCAGGGTCACCCTCCACCAGGGCCCCACTCATGTCTCCCACCACCCCCACCCCCCAGCACTGTGGGGCACCTGCCAGCAGGCCCCCACCCATGTCCAACTCATGTCTCCCACCACCCCCACACCCCAGCACTGTGGGGCACCTGCCAGTAGGCCCCCACCCATGTCCAACTCATGTCTCCCACCACCCCCACCCCCCAGCCACCAGGGTCACCCTCCACCAGGGCCCCACTCATGTCTCCGACCACCCCCACCCCCCAGCACTGTGGGGCACCTGCCAGCAGGCCCCCACCCATGTCCAACTCATGTCTCCCACCACCCCCACCCCCCAGCACTGTGGGGCACCTGCCAGTAGGCCCCCACCCATGTCCAACTCATGTCTCCCACCACCCCCACCCCCCAGCCACCAGGGTCACCCTCCACCAGGCCCCCACTCATGTCTCCCACCACCCCCACCCCCCAGCAGTGCAGGGGCACCCTCCACCAGGCCCCCACTCATGTCTCCCACCACCCCCACCCCCCAGCAGTGCAGGGTCACCCTCCACCAGGCCCCCACTCATGTCTCCCACCACCCCCACCCCCCAGCAGTGCAGGGGCACCCTCCACCAGGCCCCCACTCATGTCTCCCACCACCCCCACCCCCCTGCCACCATGTGCAGCCCCCACCAGGTCCTCACAATGTGCGTATTGGTCAGCCTCCACAGCCAAAAAGCCCTACCAAGTAACCCATTCACCCACATGGAAATGGAAATCACATGTTACACCCCCAATGTTCATGAAGCAAATGAACCCATGTCCGTCACACACATATTTTCCAATTGAATGGGAAAACACACAACATGACATGCATGAAACCAATGAGATGAAACCACACAGTGAACAATGTAAAAAAAAATGTATTAGAAAAAAATACAAATGCTAAAGAAAGAAAACTAACTACAATGTAAATGTGAAAAAAGAAGCTGCATGTCCGCATAAAAACACAAAACTAGAAAATCTAATCCAAAAAATGTTGTCCAAAGTGAAATGTCAAAACTCTCCGTGCAACAAAGAACTATGTACAAAAATAACAAGTGTCCATCATCACAACAGAACTAAGGAAACCTCCTAAAAAACCTACCTAAATATCAACTATATACAAAAAGTGGAGCCGTGTCCGTCGACTCCAAATCATAAGAAAAAACAAAGGAAACCTAAAACTAAAGAACTATGTACAAAGGCGGCGGGCAAGTCCAGCGGCTCACTCTGTGGTGTTCCGGGCCAGGGCATCATCGAACTCCTGTTCGATGTCCCGGAGGCGGTCCAGTTCCATGGCCCCGAGGGTCCGCAGGGACGACGCCGTGTCCTCCTCCAACCCCCTGCGGATTGCCTCGAGGCACTCGGCCCGCCTCAGGGCCCTCCGCATGGAGTTCTCCGCCCTGACCATTGTGAGCCGCGCCTCTTCCGCCCGCCGCCGCTCCGCACCTATGGCGTGGCCCAACCGCTGCCACACGGAAGACACTCTCTGTCCTGGGTCCTCCTGCCCTCCGGCCGATGCCTGCCCCTCCGATGTCGAAGGCCCCGAGCCTTCATGGCTCCCACCATCTTGCTGCTGCTGCTGCTCTGCCTCTGCCCGTGCACTGCCTCCTGCTGCCTGCACATCCTCCGCCGGCTGGGGTGCAGTTGTTGATGTGGCCACCCCTGCTGGACGTCCGACTCCCGACTGTGGCAGAGATGCCTCCTCCACCAGCCTGGCCGCACTGTCAGAGGCAGCTCCACAGGGCACCCAGGTGACTGATGGGTGGGAAGATGGCACAGAGGACGACTGGCGCGTAGGGGGTCCAGTTGAGGAGGGGGTCGGAACAAGCCCCATCAGACGGAGGAATCCGGTCTGGGTGACCTGTCCCAGCAGGCTGACGTGGTCAACGAGCCATTCGAGATGACGTGCAGTCTCTCCATGAAAAGACTGCAGGTCACCTCGCATGGCCCGTTGACGCAACGCCACACCAGCCAGGACAGGCTCAACCCGGACCTGGATAGCCACGTCCGCAGGCAGAGGAAGGCCAGTTGACGTCAGCTCATCCCCTGCCTGAAAACGGGTCTGGACGTAGGCATCCCTGCTGGTGCAAGATGATGCAGGGACAGGATCGGGGACAGGATTGCACACAGGCACCTCCGCGGCCGCCTGTGCTGCCTCCTGTCCCTGGTCCTGGACTGCACCACTAGCACCAGTGGGATCCCCACCTCCAGACCCCGTCTCTGGTGCTTGCACGGCCTCCTCCTCCACCAGACCCCCCACCAACCTGGATGACTCTGTGCCATCTTCCCCTGTTGGGCCCTGTGGGGTCCCAGCTGCCCCTTCTGCTGCCGAGGAGTCCAACTGCAACCTCCGCCTCTTGGACCTCCCCCCGGCAGCTGCGGCCTGGGACGCGGCACCGGACTCCTCACTCCCCGACGAGATGACAACACGGGAGGGGAGCCGGGCCTTGCGTCTCCAGCTGGCGGTCGGATCCCCGCCGCTGTGCTCCACAGCACCTTCTCCGCCCTCTTCATCAGTTGACGCTGCAGACAGGGAGAAACAAAACACAGGCATCAGGGCACTGTACAATGGACACATACACGCATGACAGTTGCACATGAGTGGCATTGGCAAACCTCAGACATGTCATCACAATCCCCAACAGACATGTCATTGCAACTGGCACACATGAGCCATACCACAGCCATATCGCAACTGCCACCACCATCCCCACACATACAACAGCATCAGCAGCCAAAGGGGAGCCATACATCACATGCAACACAGGAAGTGCACCACACATGTACACACGTGGAAAGACTGCACGTCAGAGTCTCATTGCGTGTGATTGGTGGAAATGGCCGTACACCGGGATACAGGTGCGCTGACGTACTTGCGTGTGTAAGTGTCCGCGCACACCTCATATACACGTACATAGGCCAATCGCGTGTACACGCACTTTTGTCCAATTACACGCGATGAGACTCTGACGTGCAGTCTTTCCACGTGTGCTCTGTCATCACGTGCTGTGTGGGAAACACCCGTGCGGGTCACGTCACAGACGCGCTTACGCGCTGAGGGCCTTTGGTCCAATGGAATCGCGTATGCGTGCTGACGCGCTTACGCGCTAAGGGCCTTTCCTCGGTTTTCACGCTGACGTGCAGGATTTTCACGTGCAAATTCACTCCGTACCAAGCTGGCCACGCGTGAGCACACGGGAGACCACGCTCCTGCCCAGAAGGCCGAATTACTGCCCCCCAGAGCCCCGAGCACGCTCCCACCTGCTATCTGCTGCTGCCTGACTGCCTGCTGCCCACGTGCCGTGCACTGCCATTTGCTGCCTGCACATCAGCCAGGGGTGCTGTTGCTGTGACCACCCCTGCTGGAACAGAAGACTCCCGACTGGAATTCCATCGCTCCACAGCCCAGCCCCAGGACCCAGTTGCCCACCCACTCCTGCCTCTGGGGTTGTCATGTCGGGGCTAACACCATCTGTGACCACTGACAACCCCCGGCCAGAGAGGCAGAGGGGCACCAGCTTCAGTGCCACCGAAGTTGGTGTCCTGGTGGAGCAAGTCCTGGGGCAGTATGATGCCCTCTTTGGAAGTTCCCGCGCCGACAAGGAAGGACGGACTCGGATCTGGACAGACATCGTGACTGCCATCAACGCGGAGGGGGTGGCAGTCCGGGACTTACAACATGTCAGGAAGCGCTGGGAGGACTTCAGGTCCAGGACCCTGAACAAGGCCCGGCGCCTCTTGAAGGCAGCGGATGCCAAGGGGCGCCGGGCCCACTTGTCGGAAGAACAGATGGGGGTCCTGGAACGCATATCCCCAGCGCTCCACGTCCAGGTCCTAGAGAAGCAGAGCCGTCTGGAGTCGAGCGGTGAGTGTACATGCATCCTAGTTGTGAGCAGGGCGTGTGGTGATCATTCCCCATTGTGCCAGTTGCACATCTGTTTGTATGGGGTGGAGTATGGGTGGGGGTGTACAGGGCCGTGGGGCTGACACATGCGAGGGCTGTAATGTGTGAGACATGGATGGTGCTTGTGTGTGTGGGCTTGCATGGCAAATGCAGTTGTGCGTGCACACATGTTTGGATGAATGTGTATGTAAGTAGACATGTCCGTGATGTCAGGCATGTATGTTGTTTTCGGCTGCATGTATGAGCACTGTGTACATGTGCATGTGTGTGTATTTGTCAAAGGTGCAACAGTGATGCTACATGGATGCATGTGACAGCGGTATGTGGAAGCCTGATTGGCAGATGTGACATGGATGCCCGTCTGAACAGTGCAACACTTGGCAGAGGTGTAGACATGCATGCAAGTGTGGTGGTGTGTGTACATGTGTGGTGCACTTCCTGTGTTGCATGTGATGTATGGCTCCCCTTTGGCTGCTGATGCTGTTGTATGTGTGGGGATGGTGGTGGCAGTTGCGATATGGCTGTGGTATGGCTCATGTGTGCCAGTTGCAATGACATGTCTGTTGGGGATTGTGATGACATGTCTGAGGTTTGCCAATGCCACTCATGTGCAACTGTCATGCGTGTATGTGTCCATTGTACAGTGCCCTGATGCCTGTGTTTTGTTTCTCCCTGTCTGCAGCGTCAACTGATGAAGAGGGCGGAGAAGGTGCTGTGGAGCACAGCGGCGGGGATCCGACCGCCAGCCGGAGACGCAAGGCCCGGCTCCCCTCCCGTGTTGTCATCTCGTCGGGGAGTGAGGAGTCCGGTGCCGCGTCCCAGGCCGCAGCTGCCGGGGGGAGGTCCAAGAGGCGGAGGTTGCAGTTGGACTCCTCGGCAGCAGAAGGGGCAGCTGGGACCCCACAGGGCCCAACAGGGGAAGATGGCACAGAGTCATCCAGGTTGGTGGGGGGTTTGGTGGAGGAGGGGGCCGCGCAAGCACCAGAGACAGGGTCTGGAGGTGGGGATCCCACTGGTGCTAGTGGTGCAGTGCAGGACCAGGGACAGGAGGCAGCACAGGCGGCCGCGGAGGTGCCTGTGTGCAATCCTGTCCCCGATCCTGTCCCTGCATCATCTTGCACCAGCAGGGATGCCTACGTCCAGACCCGTTTTCAGGCAGGGGATGAGCTGACGTCAACTGGCCTTCCTCTGCCTGCGGACGTGGCCATCCAGGACCGGGTTGAGCCTGTCCTGGCTGGTGTGGCGTTGCGTCAACGGGCCATGCGAGGTGACCTGCAGTCTTTTCATGGAGAGACTGCACGTCATCTCGAATGGCTCGTTGACCACGTCAGCCTGCTGGGACAGGTCACCCAGGCCGGATTCCGCTGTCTGATGGGGCTTGCTCCGACCCCCTCCTCAACTGGACCCCCTACGCGCCAGTCGTCCTCTGTGCCATCTTCCCACCCATCAGTCACCTGGGTGCCCTGTGGAGCTGCCTCTGACAGTGCGGCCAGGCTGGTGGAGGAGGCATCCCTGCCACAGTCGGGAGTCGGACGTCCAGCAGGGGTGGCCACATCAACAGGTGCACCCCAGCCGGCGGAGGATGTGCAGGCAGCAGGAGGCAGTGCACGGGCAGAGGCAGAGCAGCAGCAGCAGCAAGATGGTGGGAGCCATGAAGGCTCGGGGCCTTCGACATCGGAGGGGCAGGCATCGGCCGGAGGGCAGGAGGACCCAGGACAGAGAGTGTCTTCCGTGTGGCAGCGGTTGGGCCACGCCATAGGTGCGGAGCGGCGGCGGGCGGAAGAGGCGCGGCTCACAATGGTCAGGGCGGAGAACTCCATGCGGAGGGCCCTGAGGCGGGCCGAGTGCCTCGAGGCAATCCGCAGGGGGTTGGAGGAGGACACAGCGTCGTCCCTGCGGACCCTCGGGGCCATGGAACTGGACCGCCTCCGGGACATCGAACAGGAGTTCGATGATGCCCTGGCCCGGAACACCACAGAGTGAGCCGCTGGACTTGCCCGCCGCCTTTGTATATAGTTCTTTAGTTTTAGGTTTCCTTTCGTTCTTATTATTATTTGGAGTCGACGGACACTGCTCCACTTTTTGTATATAGTTGATATTTAGGTAGGTTTTTTAGGAGGTTTCCTTAGTTCAGTTGTGATGATGGACCCTTGTTATTTTTGTACATAGTTCTTTGTTGCATGGAGAGTTTTTACATTTCACTTTGGACATAATTTTTTTGATTTGATTTTCTAGTTTTGTGTTTTTATGCGGACATGCAGCTTATTTTTTCACATTTACATTGTAGTTAGTTTTCTTTCTTTGGCATTTGTATTTTTTTCAATACATTTTTTTTTACATTGTTCACTGTGTGGTTTCATGTCATTGGTTTCATGCATGTCATGTTGTGTGTTTTCCCATTCAATTTGAAAATATGTGTGTGACGGACATGGGTTCATTTGCTTCATGTACATTGGGGGTGTAACATGTGATTTCCATTTCCATGTGGGTGAATGGGTTACTTGGTAGGTCTTTTTGGCTGTGGAGGCTGACCATTACGCACATGATTGGGGATTGTGAGGACCTGGTGGGGGCTGCACATGGTGGCAGGGGGGTGGGGGTGCAGGGGGACATGAGTGGGGGCCTGGTGGAGGTTGAGCCTGCACTGCTGGGGGGTGGGGGTGGTGGGAGACATGAGTGGGGGCCTGGTGGAGGGTGACCCTGCACTGCTGGGGTGTGGGGGTGGTGGGAGACATGAGTGGGGCCCTGGTGGAGGGTGCCCCACAGTGCTGGGGGGTGGGGGTGGTCAGAGACATGAGTGGGGCCCTGGTGGAGGGTGACCCTGGTGGCTGGGGGGTGGGGGTGGTGGGAGACATGAGTTGGACATGGGTGGGGGCCTGCTGGCAGGTGCCCTACAGTGCTGGGGGGTGGGGGTGGTCGGAGACATGAGTGGGGCCCTGGTGGAGGGTGACCCTGGTGGCTGGGGGGTGGGGGTGGTGGGAGACATGAGTTGGACATGGGTGGGGGCCTACTGGCAGGTGCCCCACAGTGCTGGGGGGTGGGGGTGGTGGGGGACATGAGTTGGACATGGGTGGGGGACTGCTGGCATGTGCCCCACAGTGCTGGGGGGTGGGGGTGCAAGGGGACATGTGTTGGTGTTCATTAGTTCAAGGAGACATGTGCCTTTGCTGGGGGGCATGCCCATGTTGGGTGGGCTGCCTGCGGGACATGACCAGGGATGCAGGGTAGTCCCCTGTGGTGTGGGCTGCCTGCAGGGGCCGTGGAGGGTGTACAGGGTACACCTGGGAGGACCCACACTGTCAAATCACATGTGGGACTCCCCGGCACCCCTGAAATACACGTACCGTGCAGAAATCGCGTGTAAAACTTCCCGCGCACCCCTGAAATACACGCGCCCAGGCTATTCGCGTGTAAAACTTCCCGCGCACCCCTGAAATACATGCGCCCAGGCTATTCGCGTGTAAAACTTCCCGCGCACCCCTGATATACACGCGCCCAGGCTATTCGCGTGTGGAACTTCCCGCGCACCCCTGAAATACACGGGCCCAGGCTATTCACGTGTGGAACTCCCCGCGCACCCCTGAAATACACGCGCCCAGGCTATTCGCGTGTGGAACTTCCCGCGCACCCCTCAAATTCACGCGCCCAGGCTATTCGCGTGTGGAACTTCCCGCGAACCCCTGAAATACACGCGCCCAGGCTATTCGCGTGTGGAACTTCCCGCGCACCCCTGAAATACACGCGCCCAGGCTATTCGCGTGTGGAACTTCCCGCGAACCCCTGAAATACACGCGCCCAGGCTATTCGCGTGTGGAACTTCCCGCGAACCCCTGTAATACACGTAGCCCGCTCCCCCAGGCCCGATCGCATGAGGAACTTCCCGCGCACCCCTCAAATTCACGCGCCCAGGCTATTCGCGTGTGGAACTTCCCGCGCACCCCTGAAATACACGCGCCCAGGCTATTCGCGTGTGGAACTTCCCGCGAACCCCTGTAATACACGTAGCCCGCTCCCCCAGGCCCGATCGCGTGAGGAACTTCCCGCGCACCCCTCAAATTCACGCGCCCAGGCTATTCGCGTGTGGAACTTCCCGCAAACCCCTGAAATACACGCGCCCAGGCTATTCGCGTGTGGAACTTCCCGCGAACCCCTGTAATACACGTAGCCCGCTCCCCCAGGCCCGATCGCGTGAGGAACTTCCCGCGCACCCCTCAAATTCACGCGCCCAGGCTATTCGCGTGTGGAACTTCCCGCGCACCCCTGAAATACACGCGCCCAGCCTATTCGCGTGTGGAACTTCCCGCGTACCCCTGAAATACACGCGCCCAGGCTATTCGCGTGTGGAACTTCCCGCGAACCCCTGAAATACACGCGCCCAGGCTATTCGCGTGTGGAACTTCCCGCGAACCCCTGTAATACACGTAGCCCGCTCCCCCAGGCCCGATCGCGTGAGGAACTTCCCGCGCACCCCTCAAATTCACGCGCCCAGGCTATTCGCGTGTGAAACTTCACGCGAACCCCTGAAATACACGTACCGTGCAGAAATCGCGTGTAAAACTTCCCGCGCACCCCTGAAATACACGCGCCCAGTCTATTCGCGTGTGAAACTTCACGCGAACCCCTGAAATACACGTACCGTGCAGAAATCGCGTGTAAAACTTTCCGCGCACCCCTGAAATACACGCGCCCAGGCTATTCGCGTGTGAAACTTCACGCGAACCCCTGAAATACACGTAGCACGCTCCCCCAGGCCCGATCGCGTGAGGAACTTCACGCGAACCCCTGTAATACACGTAGCCCGCTCCCCCAGGCCCGATCGCGTGTGGAACTTCACGCGAACCCCTGTAATACACGTAGCCCGCTCCCCCAGGCCCGATCGCGTGTGGAACTTCACGCGAACCCCTGAAATACACGTAGCCCGCTCCCCCAGGCCCGATCGCGTGAGGAACTTCACGCGAACCCCTGTAATACACGTAGCCCGCTCCCCCAGGCCCGATCGCGTGAGGAACTTCACGCGAACCCCTGTAATACACGAAGCCCGCTCCCCCAGGCCCGATCGCGTGAGGAACTTCACGCGAACCCCTGTAATACACGTAGCCCGCTCCCCCAGGCCCGATCGTGTGAATAACTTCACGCGAACCCCTGTGATGCACGTACCCTGCAAATCGCGTGTGACACTTCCCGCGCACCCCGGTATACATGCACACGTATTTTTTGTCAGCGGGTGTCCGTGTTTGTGGGTACCCCTTTGCACGTCATTTTTCCTGGAGGGCCACAGTATGGGACATTCATCATGGCAGTATATAGGTGCTATTTGTTGGCGCACCTTTTGGCGCACATTTTTTACAGCCGCAGAGACGCTACCGCCTCCTTTCTTGTGGCGGTCGTGTTTGTGCCTGTGCGCTGGTTTGAGCGTGCGCTTTTTTCCCCTATTCTATTCCATGAATACGTGTTGTAGGCGAGCGTGTGGGCGTTCCGCGCACTTGTGCCCTGTACTTCCCCCGTGACGCCCACGTTTTGGCAAGTTGTTCCCCATTCCGAGTGTTACGCCCGTGTTCCGCCTACTTTTATTGCGTGCGCCGCGCTATGTGCGAATTTCGCTGTGGCCTGTGCGATTTTCGCTGTGACCTGGCGCACGCTGTTAGATGGCCTGTGCGCCAACGTGCGCCAACGTGCGCCGCGCACTTTTTTTTCGCACATCCGCTGGTTTTCTCGCGCACGGCCTTCCATGAATCGACGTGCGCTGCTTTTCGTGCGATTTTCGCACGTTCACTGCGATTTTCGCTATTCCACTGCGATTCGCACGTTTTTGCCCACTTGCGCCGCGCTAATTATTCCATGAATCGGCCTCTAAGTGTTGATCATCCCACTTCATTCTCTGTTCATCCAGCCAAGCCATAACCCTATCAGGTAAGTTGTTCATTGACTTGGCACCCGGGTTTCAATATAAGTAAATGATAGCAATAATTTTTTACTCTTTGTTAGGTCCCACCAAGATCTTACCCACCACTGTTTGCATAAAGTGGTTTGGGTTGCCTACTTCTAAGGTTTCAAAGTTCAAACTGTTTTTAATTGCAACTAGTAGACCCGCCATCGGTCTTCCTTTTACACCTTTAAATGGCGGGTTTAGGTGGACATTAAAACCTTCAATAGTTGGAGCACTCCTCAGCCAAGTCTCCTGGAGACAGATAATATCGTGCTTCCTGATGGGGGAGTCTTCGTCTAACAGGAGGTGGGAGAACCCCTATGTATTCCAGGAAGCTTATAGTAACGGGGTGTTCTCTCTCTCTGAGTGAGTCTATGGCTGGTTGAGTTTTGTTGCTAATAATCCAACCAGCCATTTTCAGTGGTCATCGGATCTGTCTCCGCTTGTATTTACGGGACTCACCTCAGTTATTGGAGTCGCTTTACCATTTCTCCCAGTTCGTGGGCCCTCTTTGTTTGGCCCTGGGCGAGGCTGGTGAAAGTTCATAACATTTCTTCCTCTTATTTGGCTCTGTGGTTCTGTTGGAGATTTGTCCCCTTCCTGTGCGCTTACCCATTGGTCTCAGGTGTCTAGCTTCATCCAATATCAGATGTTTAATGAGTCGACTTGACAAATGTAAGGTCACCTTGCCCATTCTTTCATCGTCCGGAAATTCTACGGTGGCTAGATCATCTGTTGTCAGTAATCTGAGAGCCGGTATGTGATGAAATAATCTGATTACATTCGCCCTATTGAGGTCAGGCCATCTTCTAAATCGACTACTCTCTCCAGCATAATCAGCAAGGTCTGATTGTTTTGTTCCCCCATATCACTGTTATGCCTTTGATCATTATTTCCTCTCCCTGTGCTCTTGTCTTGTTCCTTGTTAGGCTTTACCTGGTCATTACGTCTGATAATCCTTAATGGAGACATTATATATTCATCATTCCTTCTATCAGTAGTTTCACTTCTCGGTTTTTGGTGGTCCCAACGCCTGGTTGATCGATCAATTGAGGGGTCGCCCACCATCCCGATCCTTCTTCTCTGGTGTTTTCACTCTTAGCCCTTTTATTTGGGGTTCTATATTGCATTTTCTTGGGTGGTAGTCTCTGTTATAATTTTCTGGCAACTTGGCCGAGACCTTCACGGGTTCCTGAACTACTGTCCTTAATTTCAGTGTTGGCAGGTCTTCTAGTTGACCATTCCCTCCCTCTCTCTGCCCTTCCTCGTGGGGGGGTTTGGAGGGGTCAACTATGGTTGTTCCATCAATTCCTGTGTCAGTGGCTGCACAGTCTTTTTGCTTTTCCTTTAATATTCTTGGTCCAACTGGCCTTTTTGACCACTTCACGGTCTCAGCGGCATATGAATCATCTTCGGATTCAGAGGATAACGGCTCGCGCGTTGACTCATTGTTACTAACGTGGCTTTCCTCGATATTGCCGGACTCTATAATTGTGTAAGTAGAGTACGTTGACAAGTTCATTAAGTCAGTGATTTGGTTATCTTTGATTCCCTTATCTTGTGTTTTACGACCCTCTTGTCTCGAAAGCCCGGCCTTATCTTGGACCATGTCCACAGTTTTTGCTTCAATTGTTTTTATCTTTACCTGAAGTGGGTAAGCGCAATTTGCCTTTGATATGGTGATGTTTTTAATGAAATTCTTGCTGCTATTTGAATTTCAGTTTGTCGATCTTGGTTGATTTTTTTTTTGTTTTTTAGATTAAAGTAGTATTAGCCACTTGTTTATTGACTTTGCTAGCTGTTTTCCTACTCTTTGTTTGATCTGGTAGGTCAGTTGCCCTGTGAGTCGAGGTTTTATTTATTTTTTAAAATATCCCGCATATCAATTTTTGTTGGGTCTTATTGTGTTTGTAGCTCAGGGGGTACCAGGAGACCGTGATCCACAAAGTAAGTGTGGTATGGGTGGGAGTAGAGCATTTACTCTACTCCGAAAAACCCTGCCACTCAACATTACCTTACCTCAGAACTATGAATGTTAACGATGTGAATGTTAGCAATGCCACACTCAGTTAAAATTGTGAACATTAGCCTGCCCAGATCCATAATACACTATGAATGTTAGCAATGCCGCACTTAGTAGAATTGTGAACATTAACCCACGCCGGACCCAGACAGGATTGTGAATGTTAGCAATACTGCACTTAGTTAGAATTGTGAACATTAGCCTGCGCCAAGGGGGCGTGGCTTGGAAGCCATGTAACGAGACGTGCTTCTGAAGTGTCTCCTGCAGATCCTACAACGATCCGAAGAAAATGCAGCATTACGTGACCCTGTAGTCATATAACTATACCGGCGTGTGCGTGAATTATTCGTGCAAAGCTGGAAGTACTTTGCACAGGTGGAACATTCGGACCCATGTGAAATCAGCAGGTGAAACTCAGGACGGAACGGGACTGGCGGTCCCAAGATGGTGGATCCCGAGAACAAAGGGACATGCAAGCGAGTTGGGCACTGAACATGGTAGTGTGCACAAGAAGTTTAAGATGGTGCAGCCGGAGGCGCGCAAGTAATCGATACGGTGCGGAAGCTGGGGACCGGTGTGGAGAGCCCCCACAGAGCCGAAACGGGGGACATTTGAGGGAAGCCTGGATGAGCGAGACGGAACGAAGAGGACAGGCTGCAGACTGAATGCCTGCGCTGGACTGCTGTGGGTCTGAATAACAGTAGCCCATTGAGCTTCCCCCGCTGGGCCCGGGTGTTACAAAGTGTCGGCATTGTCAAGAGCAGAGGTGCGCCTCTGCGTAATCACTTTGGGAACGTGCATTGTACCAACGGGATAAAATATAGCAGCAGAGACCTCGCCTCTTCCACTGTGGCACTCTGGTGCTCCATAAGGAACCAGACGAAGAGCCACGGGCACACCGTACTCGCGGAGGTACACAGGAACTGCAGAACGGTCCGGGCGATCCTTATTAGCACTGAAATCGCCTGAGGGATTGTAAACAGCACAATTCCAAGCATTCACAAACTGCCAGGAAACAACTCACATGTACAGCACGCACGGGGAACAGGACACCTAGAGCGCTAACTCTAAGAAGGTGACAAGAGTCTGGCCCACTAATTTGGGTGAGCACACAGTGGTAGGCTTCTCAGACAAAGAGCACGGAGTACGGTGCGCTCACTTGATATCAAACCTCCCACGGGGCGGGCGCAGGAGTGAGGGGCAGCACAGCCTGAGGTACCAAGATATCTAGATGACAAGCACCACTACGCCAAAGCGGCCAACGACAAGGAAGCGGCGCTGAGAGCCACACGTGACTGATCACTGGATGGCCAGACAGGATCGGACTCATAGCGCCTTTGGTGAATGACATTTCAAAAGCGCTGGGACCCACGACACCAAACCACCAAATAATGCCAGGAGGCGGACGGAGGCAACAGGAGCACATTATCGGATCTTGACTGGAGGCACAATACCCCAGGAGAAGACACACAAATGCACGCCACTGCAAGCGGGCAACCACACATCATGCCTTCACACAACAATCTGTGCAACGACCCGCTATAGCACCACGTTAGACCCACAGGCACTGGGATGCGCAGATGAGCAGGATATCCTGACCAGAGCTGGGACAACCAAGACGTGGGAGGACACAACCCATTTGCGTAGCGGCCAGCTCATCCTGAATGGACTACAACGGGAGATTCCCAGCTCCCTGGAAAAGGGATTCCAGAAGTATCACATCTCCAGGATTGAGGCACCTAGCCGAGGCACAACACCAGAACGTCCGAACCCCAGTGATGGACACGATTGCCCCTGCGGTCTAAGACAACGACACAAGGGGCCGGCGAACCTCTGCTGTGCACTTGGGGGACGGTGTGGTCCTGGTGTTTAGAGCTTGGGTGAATACTGGCACCGAGATGACATGCAAACTTCCGAAGTCCAGGGGGAAGCAGTCCACGTTGGAGGACTTCACCAAAACCCCACAACAGATAGATGGCGCGAGACCTAAAGACAGAAACCCACAGGTGGACACGACCCCAACGCGCAATGACCGGCAGATCCTGGAAGCAATTGCGGACCTGAAGGCCACGTGGGAGAGCAAGCTGGAGGCAGCCACAGCTGAACTTAAAGCAGTGCTGGAGCTCAAAGTGGGCGCAGTACAGGAGGAAGTTCATTTAGTCAGACAGGACGTATGGAAGATAGCAGAACACGCAGATGAGCTGGAAAACGAAGTGACCACAAACACGACAGCCCCAACATCTCATGCCTCGGAGATCCACATCCTGAAGCAACAGGTCAGCAATCTAGAAAACAGAGCGGAGGAAGCTGAAGGGCGCGCCCGGATGAACAATTTACGCATACTAGGTCTTCCGGAAGGGGAAGAGGGCCGTAACCCGACGGACTACGTTGAAAACATGTTGCTGCAGGCAATAGGAGGCGGGGCCCTTAGGCAAGGATTTGCGGTGGAGAGAGCGCATAGAGTGCTCACAAGAAGCCCCCCCCAAGGCCAATCACTGCCAAGATATTGAACTACCGAGATAGAGAGAAGATATTGGAATATTTCCGGAAAGGGGGCACCATACAGAGGGCATCTGCCAACATCTCGGCATATCCTGACTATACACTCCAAGTGCATAGGCAGCGACTGAATTACGGGTCAGTGAAGAGAAGATTGCGAGATGCGGGCCTGCGATATATGTTGATGTACCCAGAAAAGCTGAAAGTGTTCCACAACAACAAAGCTCCGTCTCTTTGAGACTCCGGAAGATGCAACAGAATGGTTGGACGCCCAAAATTGTCTGGAGAGTGTGGACAGCCCGAAAGAGGACAGTACGGACAAGTGAAGCCTGACCCTGATACCGAGGTGCTGTATATATTGTGACTCTGGGACTTGAATATAAGATAGAGTAGGATTGTGTTGAAATTAAGGAGCGACGGATTGAGAATATAAAACGGAAGGTGTACAATATAATGTGCAGATAACAGGAGACACAAAGGATGCACCCTTAAACCCCACTAGATAGGATAGTGAGGTTGCTGATAGGGTGACAACCCCCTGCTGAGTCCTAGTATCGGCAGTGCCGAAGAGGTACTAAATGCGGGTAGGCCTGAGATCCAGGGATGGAGCTGGGCAACAGTTGGGGCTGGAAAGGTGGGGGGGGAAAGGGGAAGGGGTGGTGTTGGGGTGTTTGTAGAAGAGGGGAGGGAAAGTTGGGAGTTGGGAAGTGGGTTGGGGTTGGAAAAGGAGGTGGGGAGGTAATGTTTGAGAAAAAGCCTACAGACATGAGCGACGGCCAACAAATAAAATCGGCAGACCCACATAAGGAGGGGCGGGAAGGCATTGGATAATAGGGGACCTTAAGGTATTAACTTGGAATGTTAGGGGGCTCAATAGTTATCTGAAAAGGAATAAGGTTATGATGTACCTGCGTAGACAAAGAACAGACATAGCCCTGATACAAGAGACACACCTTACGAAAGAGAAACTAGAAGTTATCCAGAGGAAATGGAAGGGGACGGTGGTTGGCACGACATATTCGGCTTATCCCAGAGGGGTAATCATCTGGGTGGCGCTGCATGTTCAGTTCCAGCTATTACAATCCACAGTGGAAGCAGAAGGGAGGATGGTCGCAGTAAGAGGGATGGTGGAAAATAAAGAAATTAATATTATAAATACTTAGGGTCCAAATCAGGACACAGTGGCATACTTCAGGACCCTGTATACCAAACTGAGCAAGTACTTGGGGAGGCAGTGATTTGGGGGGGAGATTTTAACTGTACGCTAAACCCAAGAATAGACAGATCGGATAACAAAATAGACAGACCTGCTCCGGCTGCTAGGGTACTGCAGACAATGTTAAAGGACTTCGGATTTGAGGACGCTTAGAGGATGCGCCACCCGCAGGACAGACAGTACTCACATTTCTCGGCACCACAAAACTTGCATACTAGGCTAGATTACATGTTTGTCACGCAAGAGCTGGTGGCAGAAATAGTACAGATACAATACAAGGCAAGGGTCTTGTCAGACCATTCGCCACTGGCCCTCACATGGCAATATAGACCCCCAAGAGCAAGGATGCCGACGTGGCGCCTCAGAGCTGAAGCGTTAAAAGATGTGATGTTCAGGGAGGATTTGAGAGAAGAAATAGTCAGTGTTGAGTCGGCGGGTACGCTTTGGGAAGCCTTTAAAGTGGTAATGAGGGAGATAGCCATAGCTAAGACTAAAGGACTACAAGGAGGGATACTAACAGCACTGCTGGAAGTGGAAAGGGAGCTGGAGAAAATTATGAGAGGCGGAAGCAATACCATAGAGGACGCTCAAACCATAAGCAGGTTGCAATAAGAATGTGCGGGACACTGGGAGAAACTGTGCAACTTAAATGATAAGAGATATGTAGAAAGACAACATGCGGGAGGAAATAAACCGGGAAGGGTACTAGCATGGTTATATAAAAGTGAGCCTCCAAGACCAACAATCAGGGCAATAGAGAAGGAGGATGGGCAGGTAGTGGACACCCAAGAGGGCGTGAATAGAGAATTCCTAAAGTACTATCAACAGCTGTATGGGGATGATGGGGGAAGCGACCATAGGGACATAAAACAAACACTGGAAGATATAGGTATGCCACGAATTAGTGCGGAGGAGCGAGAGGACCTAGATGCCCCAATAACCTTGGAAGAACTAGAGGAGGTGGTGGTGCAGCTACCCACTTGCAAGACCCCGGGGCCCGACGGTCTCCCTAGTGAATTCTATAAATTGTATAGAAAAGAGGTGCTCCCCCCGCTTTTGGCTATGTTGAATGAGGCATACAAAATAGGAAGATTGCCAGAGTCCTTGATAGAGGCGATCATCATACCACTCCCAAAACCCAATAAGCCGGGCAAAGATTGCGGATCATTTAGACCGTTGTCAATGCTTAATCAAGATAGTAAAATGCTCACGGCGGTACTGGCAAACAGGATGAAACGGATTATAGACAAACTAATACACTCTGACCAGACTGGGTACGTCACACACAGGAATATAACTAACAATCTCAGGCGACTACACCGAGTTATAGAACACACAAAAGAGGAAACTTCGGAAATTGCAATTGTATTGCTAGACGCAATAAAAGCATTTGACATTTGAAATGGCCATGGCTGATATCAGCCTTGTCCAGTTAAGGGATAGGACCTGGGTACCTCAAATGGGTCAAATTGCTGTACAGTGCACCATTGGCCAGGGTTAACACGGGAGCGATCATATCGGAAAGATGGCAACTATGCAGGGGTACAAGACAGGGATGCCCGTGGTCCCCCATGCTGTATATCTTAGCATTAGAGCCCCTGGCGATGTACCTAAGGCAACAGTATGATACGATAGGGATAAACATAAATGGAGAATAGCACTTGATTTCTTTATACACTGACGATATGCTGTTGTATTTACGATACCGAGAAGAAAACCTCCAATATGTTCTGGAAGTAATGGAACGATTTGCGGTGCTGTCGGGCACAGCGGTGAACCCCAGAAAATCATGCATATTCCCTATGGGTAGATATGTCGGTATTCCACGAGAGAAATTGCCAGTTCTACAAATACCGTGGGAGGTTAATACTTTTAGATACCTTGGGATAGACATTGACCATTCGGTTGAGGCAGAGAACCAGCATAATACCGAGAAGGCGGTCAAAGGCATAGAAATAGTATAAAGTTTTGGGTAAAGCTCCCTCTGGCGATGATGGGAAGAGGGGCAATGTTGAAAATGGTGGTCCTACCCAGAGTATTGCATTATTTTGGGAATATACCATACCTGATACCAAGACAATTATTTGACAAGGTGCATAGCATGTGTAGGGGGTTCCTCTGGCATGGGATGAGGAGCAGGGTAGCCCTCTGGAAATTGTAAAATGCGTATGATAAGGGTTGCATAAACTTGCCAAACTTCGAAATGTATTATCTAGCGAGTTAGCTACAATATGTGGTAAAATGGCTATCAGAAGACCCAACCTTAGAATCGAGGCTGCTTAGACAGGATTGTGCCCCATACTTCTTGAAGGAAGTCATATGGCTGCCCAAAACAGAAATGAAAGAGCGCCCAAAGATGATGACACTGGGGTAGAAAATTTGGCGCAAGGCCTGTCAAGTAATGGAAAATCCGACCCTGTGTTCCCCGCAGGTGACACTGGTGGTACTGGTGGGAAAGAGGTGCAGTTAATTAAGATAATTGGGACACACTGGGAACCGGTTGGGATAGAAGCAATGGGAGATATCTGGCAAGAGGGGACGATAAAGGAATTTGGGAAGCTGGTGGAGGAAACGGGGTTGCATACAGGACAATATATCACGTATCACAACAGTTGATTAAAGGAAAATGGTCAGAACTAGTATTAGAAGAAGAACCGGACACCACCACTGAAATAATATACGACATAGCAGAGGGAGGGCATGAGATATCCAGGTTATATGAACTGATAATGTCTAAAGTGGGAAAGGAAGTGTGTTTAACTACGACAGGACTGGGAGGAGGAGGTGGGTGCCCCGATGAGTGATGGAATGTGGGAGCGGGCCCAAGGGTACCACTAGAAAATGTCAAGGAATGCGAGGTCACAGCAAATACAGTTGTACATAACCCACAGGGCTTATATGACACCCCAAAGGATAGCCAAATTCAGTAATGCAGAAAGGCAAATATGCCCCAAATGTGGTGAGGAGAACGCTGGGATGACGCATATGTTCTGGGCGTGCCTGGAAATCGAGAAATTTTGGGGGAGAAATAGCCCACAGATTGGAGGAAATTGGTATTTAAATAACAGTTGGGGTAGGATGGGTGTGCCTGCTCGGGGCTTTCCCCAGATCACGTAAACTTAAACATGTAAGCAAACTAAAGAATTTGGCGTATATACTGGCAAAGCGTAGGATTGCCATGGGATGGAAGGCGTGTCACAGACCTAGGATTGAAGTATGGTGGAAAGATCTACAGAAATGGGCAGAAGCCGAAACTGTAGTATGGCATGATGCTAGAAACATGGGCGGGGGGTGAAGAAGCAGAAACTGTGACTAGCTGGAGACACCTAATAGCCACATTATTTGGGTCCGTGCAAGATTGGTCAAGTGACCAAGATCCGGCGGAGGACACGAGCAAGGAAACACCTTTGCAAACTGTAGAAGTAGATCGCAAAGCGATGTAGGCTTGGGGAGGGGAGAAGGGAACGGGAAAAGCAGTCAATACTGATTGTGTTGTATAAAATCCGAATTGTTACAACATATATTGCAAGTTTGCTTGTTATTTGTTTGTACAATACAAAAATTAAAAAATTAAAAAAAAACATTAGCCTGCGCCGCACCCAGACAGGATTGTGAAGAATGTTAGCAATGCCATACTCAGTTAGAATTGTGAACATAAGCTTGCGCCGGACCCAGACAGGATTGTGAATGTTAGCAATGCCATACTCAGTTAGAATTGTGAACATTAGCCTGCCCAGATCCAAACTAGACTATGAATGTTAACAATGCCGCACTTAGAAGTATTGTGAACAATAGCCCACGCCAGACACGATTGTGAATGTTAGCAATACCACACTTAATTAGAATTGTGAACAATAGCCTGCGCCGGACCCAGACAGGATTGTGAATGTTAGCAATGCCACACTTAGTTAGAACTGTGAACATTAGCCCACGCCAGGCCCAGACATGATTGGGAATGTTAGCAATACTGCAATTGGTTAGAATTGCGAGCATTAGCCTGCGCCAGACCCTGACAGGATTATGAGTGTTGGCAACGCCACACTTGGTTAGAATTGTGAACATTGGCCTGTGCCGGACCCTGACATGATTGTGAATATTAGCAATGCCCCCGTGTATCACTGTGTAACCTGCTTTCCTGTTCCCCATGCTGTTGCTATATATCTGCATGCCCACCTCCTGCCGCTCTAAACCCAGCTCCATTTCTCTATTTGTCTGTGTGTCGCTGTGTTCCCTACCATCTTTTTCATGTACCTGGTCTCGGGCGCCTTAAAAATAACCATCATATCACATCACTACGCTTACTCTCTACTATACACCATCATACAACTAAAACACAGCTATACCCCTGATTCGGCCTAGCTGTTCAGATACAAATACGGCCCCATGAACTCCTCATCACCCTAATAAAACGCAGCTAGCCGAGCACATTCAAACCTTGTTGCTCACATATGCGTCCTTCAGGCCTAACGCAGCCAGAGCCCAATCTGGGTGTCCACCCACCAGACTGCACACATCCAACTGATATCTTCAGCACCACACCTAAAGCTAGGATGCAACTACCATCCGGCATTTACATCAGATGCACACTTATCTGCTGCACCCACGCACCCTACGACTCTACCTCTTTCCTCTGACCAGAACTATGGTTCCCGAGGGCATTCAACCTACCAGCGCTTTGAGGTCATACCAATGACATATAGAGCGCTATATAAATGCCAAGTAACATAACATACCACCTGCAACTCACCGTCTGTTCTTTTTGCAGTATAGACTTGCACTCAAAGTTGTATGTCCTTATTAGCGCATAGAACTACTCTTGCTTCATTTCTGTCCTTTCTGGGAAGTTGGCATGAATTAAGAGGAACTTGAGACTTGATTTCTTGAAGGCTATCTCTGGGCTCGGGGCATCCATCATCCCCGGCAATCCTTAGTTCCTCTGTAGTCTCGACAGTAGTAGTAGGCTCTTGATAGTCCGTTTGTGATACCACTGACCTTGTGGATCTGCAAAAATGCAAGGGGGCTTGTTTTAATTCACTCACGTCAAATGTTCTCGAGAGTCTGCGTGCCTGTTTTTCTTTGATCACTGGATCTAGAATCGAGTGAAGCAAAGTAGCTACTTTAGACATATTAGCATCTAGATCATTTTGAATACCTGTCACAAAGCCTTCTACAAAGATAGACTTAGCATGGAGCGTAGCCAAGACTGTGGTCTGATCTTTTAACCGATCACTCGTTTGCTCAATTAATTTCATAAAAGGTTTCATTGTTGTCGTTAAGGTGGAGACTATTGGAAAGTCAGCATCTTTGGTTTGATCACCCAAACAGTTATTATTCCGGTTAGCAGATGCGTTACCCAAGGTCTGGGTGGCTTTTGAGATGATTACCCTATTGATATGTACTTGTTGGGATCTTATATCCACAGCAATTTTTGTTGTGTCCAACCCCTTGATTTCAAGGTTTGAAGGCTGTTCAATAAAATCTGATGCAATTCGCACTCTTTGGTCCTGTTGTCTTGGTGAAAATGACTGATCTCCTTGCTGTAGCACTGTTGTTGGGTTGTTTTATTAATAGAGCCTTTACTCACGCTCCATCCATTGTCATAGATTCTTGTTTCAAATCTTGTTCCAATTCGATAGTTGTCGAGTTTTCCAACAGCAGGTGATCCGGAATCTCACTATCGAAAACTTTGTCTGGATCTAATATCTTCGGGGCTTAGTTGGATCATTAAAATACTTCCGATTTTTCTGAGCAAACATCTGGTAAGAAAACGGCTTCCCCGTGTTGTAGTCCAGTGGTGTTAAACCCATGAGCTTCCATATATTGATGTTTAATGGATGTGACTTGGTGCAGCTACTACTTCGATAATCATTAGGTCGTCACTGATTTACACACAACCGCTCTACGGTCACTGGGGCCGTAAATACAGCTGGCTTAGTAAATGGGTATGTTACACCACTCAGTCTGGATTTCCTTTCTCTTCCGAAATGCCACTGTTTATGTGGTAATATCTGCGGGTTTGTTTCTGGTTCCATTGACCTTCTTGTGATCTCAGCTTCGCTGTATGTATCATTTCAGTCATCACACTTCCACATTTTTCTAGGCACTCTTCTGTGCTTCTTTCTAACTAAATTTTTGTGTCTAACGTGTGATTTTGAGTTTGTTTAGGCTTATCCTCTGCGTCTGCTGTGCCCTCACCCACTTCTCCCCTCCCGACAAGTCCCGCTTACCTTGAAACTCAGATCCTGGACGTCTTGGGCAGCACGTGCAATGGTTTCATGTTCACCCGCAGCTGTCTCCTGGATTGCAGAGCCGGTGACTGCCATCCTTATTCACCGGGCTCGCTGGGTGTTAGATAATAGATGTCAATAATATGCTAGCGGTGCTCCGTCTTCAGTCTTCCATCCTCTTTGTCCGCTTTGACTGCACCACTCCGCTGCTCCGTGGCGGCACGTAGTTAATATAATTAACTGCTGCTGCTTCCAAATGCTGAACCCAGTAAACAGACTGCTCACACGTATAGAGTGGTCTGCTTGGACTGCACCACTCAGCTGCTCCACTCGGTGGCTGCACGTAGTTAATATAATTAACTGCTGCTGCCTCCAAATGCTGAACCCAGTAAACAGACTGCTCACACGTACAGAGTGGCCTGCTTGGACTGCACCACTCAGCTGCTCCACTCGGTGGCTGCACGTAGTTAATATAATTAACTGCTGCTGCTTCCAAATGCTGAACCCAGTAAACAGACTGCTCACACGTACAGAGTGGCCTGCTTGGACTGCACCACTCAGCTGCTCCACTCGGTGGCTGCACGTAGTTAATATAATTAACTGCTGCTGCTTCCAAATGCTGACCACAGTAAACAGACTGCTCACACGTACAGAGTGGCCTGCTTGTACGGCACCACTCAGCTGCTCCACTCCGTGGCTGCACGTAGTTAATATAATTAATTGCTGCTGCTTCCAAATGCTGACCACAGTAAACAGACTGCTCACACGTATAGAGTGGCCTGCTTGGACAGCATCACTCAGCTGCTCCACTCCGCGCTACCAGGTAGAAGATGACCGTACTTAGGTGACTGGGGCTGCACTTACTCTATGATAGACAAATAGGCCAAACTGCTAATATGTGACCACTTAACTCGGCGCTTAGTGCGAGAAAGCTCCCTTTCTAGGGGCGTCCTTATATTCTATGTAACGTGAGCACAAGAAAGGCTGCAGCTAGAAATACCGGTAACGCTGCCCAACTGTGACAAATTAACTCGCAACGTTGCTTCCTCTGCAAGAGGGGCACATGATGACTACATGCAAGGTGCTTGAGGTTTTACATGGCAAAGTATGGCACTACCTGGGCATATGAGACTTCACTTAATATGTGTTGGCAACCTTTTTGTATGTGAGGCTGTATTTATTACATGGTGACTAGATCTGGCAAGTGATGCTTTAAATGCCCATGCAAGGTTGGAAGGGCATATCAAGAACATTGCCCTGGTCTATGGTGGCTCTGCTTGGTGTGCCCTTCCTATACCATGACCACATTCGTGGCATATCGTGATGGCACTCTGGTTTATATATGGTTGGGAAATAAAATAGACTTTTGTCTACTTTAAAGTAATACTATTTAACAGTCTCACTACTTCGCTTTCCATTTGCAATGTCACTTCCTGGGTTTAATGAAGATTCCCCCTGCTATAGCGCAGGGAATTCTTGATTCTATTAAAGACAAGGAGGCTGGCATTATGCTTCATCTTCTATTTATTCTACTCTCCAGTAGTTTCAACAAATAATAAAACTTTCAATCTTTTCGTTGAAATAAACTTTTTCTTTTTTAATGTTTTTTAAACTACATGTCCCATCAGTCTTAGGTTCCTGTAACCCCAGTGTCCTGGTCATGGTCACATGACCTAGTCATTCCTCTTCCTGTGCTCTTCCTCTTTTTGACTGCTTCCAACTGCAGTCCAAACTAGAACTGGGCTGCCGACTGGCCAACATAGTCTCTGAACTTTGATTTTTTAGTCGAGCCGATCTCTCGCATTCCAACTTGCGACCTCAGACTTGATTCGCTCCCTTCCGGGTCAAACTCAACCGTTCTTCTGTTCTTCTCCTAATTACAGAAACAACAAAATATGGTTAGGGCGGCGGATACACACCCTATTCTGGGAGGAATACATGTAAGTCATCTTGAAATAGAATGCACAGATTCATCCATCATTACTTTTCCCTTCACCCGTGTATCTAGGGCGGGAATTTAATGATCGCCTCCTGGTCTTTAATAGAATCAAGAGCTCCATGCGCTACAGCAGGGGGAATCTTCATTCTAGGTCAAGATGGAGGCGAGCATTATGCTTGTTCAAAGCTTCTTACTACAGTTTCTGCTAAAGTATTAACTGGTCTAAAAAAAAAACGTTCTAAATGTGGTATCACTTGCACAATCCGCTGCTTTCATAATATCTTGCAAAGTCGCTCCTTGCACTAGTGCCTTTGAGGCCATTGTGCCTCTAACTGAATGCACCCCAAACTTTGACAAATCTATGCCCACTAGGCTCATAATCTCTCTGACCCATCTGGCTATTGTGGCTGTTGCTACGCCTTTATGTGGCTTCCTGTGCGCTATCAGCAATTGGGTTGTCCCCATCGGTCTCAATTCAGCTGTTCTATTCTCGTATTCTTTTATGCATGCAGCTATGCACCATTTTGGATGTTCTTGCATGTAGGGATATGTAATCGTAGAGGAGTCTGTTTTTGTCCTCCTGGCCAAATTGAACGTCACTCCGTCTGGTGCTTTAACGTCTGCTACTCTCCTACATGATACCATACATAACAGCATTGCTAATTTTCCAGACATTCTTTCCAGTGACAGGTGTCTATTACTGGGACATTCTGCTAGCAACCTCAGCACAACCGCTACGTCCCACAAAAACTCGTATCTCGGTTATGGCGGTTTCCTAAATCTTATTCCTCTTAGAAGTCGTATTACTGCCACGTTTTCCCCTACTGGCACTCCTTCTATGGGTATGTGCCCTGCTGATATTGCGGATCTATACACCCATATTGTTCTATAGACCTTCCCATCTTGTAGGAGTTCCGCTAAAAAATTCAATATCTCCACTAAAGGGACAGAAACGGGATGAAGACTTCTCCTTCTGCACCACTTTGACCATCTGTTCCATGCTGCATCATAGCTCCTTCTAGTTGAAGGGGCCCATGATTCAGCGATGAGGCTCGCAGCATGCGCCGAAATTCCTGGGAGATTCCAGCGTCTCCTGCTATCTTGCACGCCATCAGCAGCAGAGTCCCCTTGACTCTCAGAGGGTGAAATGACCCAACTGGGTCCGTGAGAAGGTTCTCTCCTCGGAGAAGGATTCTCGGGTAATCTGTCACTAGCTCCATGAGCGCCGGAAACCATACTTGCGATTTCCATATCGGCACTACTACAATCAGAGTCACTGCTTCTCTGCGTACTTTTGACAGTTCCCTTCTCATCATGAACGGTGGGAATGCATAGAGTATCTCTCCTCTCGAGTCCTGCAGGAAGGCATCTACCCATGCTGCTGCTGGGTCCGGCCTCCAGCTGAAAAATCTTTCAGTCTGGAAGCAAACAAGTCTGTATGAACTTGTTCCCAGCGCTCTTCTATCAGTCGAAAGATCTCTCTGTCCAGCATCCAGTTGCTGGAGTCCGCTAGATGTCTGGAGTTCCAGTCTGCTACTACATTCAGCGAGCCTGGTAGGTATTCCGCTGCTACAGAGGTTCCCGACTCTAGGCAGGAGTGCCAGAAGTCCTTGGCCATTTCTGCTAACAATTTGGACTTCGTCCCTCCTAAGTGATTGATGTATTTGACTGCCGAAATGTTATCCATCCGCAACAGAATACATGAATTCCCTTTGTCTTTCGTAAAAGCCCTGATCGCAAATGATCCGGCTAACAGTTCTAGACAGTTGATGTGCAGCTTGAGTTCCTCTGCACTCTACCTGCCTCCTGTTTGGAGTTCTCCGCACCAGGCTCCCCAGCCTGCTCTGCTGGTGTCTGATTCTATCACTATGTCGGGCCGGTCGCCAAAGATGGCCCTCCCGTTCCATGCCTCCATGTTCTGTAACCACCACTCCAGTTCTGTCCTGGACTCCTGATCTAGGGGCACTAGTTGGTGGTAGCGTAAGCCTTGCTGAAGGTGTCTTACCTTCAGCCGCTGAAGGGTTCGGTAATGCAGTGGCCCTGGGAATATCGCCTGAATCGACGCTCCCAGCAGTCCAACTACACGCGCTATTGTGCGCAGCGAGATAACTGTTCTGCTGAGGCAGATCCTTATTTCTCTTTTTATATCCCTTATCTTTCTGCTCGGAAGTTCCAGCGTTGCCGTCTGGTGTCTATGACGGAACATAGGAACTCTATCCTCTTTGCTGGCCTCTACTCGGACTTCTCTCGATTCACTAGGAAACCAAGGGAAGATAAAAGGTTTGCCACCCAGTTGGTCTGGTAGAGGAGCATATCTCTGCTGTTTGCCATTAGCAGGATATCGTCTAGGCAGATAATGATTTGGATCCCTTTCTCCATGATCGCTGCTGCTACTGGCTTCATATGTTTCGTAAACGCCCATGGTGCTGAAGCTAGTCCGAATGGCATTGTCGCAAATTGCCATAATTGCCCGTCCCAGTCGAACGCCAGGAAGGGGCGGTAATCTTTTTGCACTGGTATCGTAATATAGGCATCTTTCAGATCTATCCTCGCTAGCCAGTCGACCTGTCGGAGCGTGTCTCTGAGCTGATGGGTGCCCTCCATCTTGAAATGGTTGTAGACTACCCAGCTGTTCATGTCTTTCAAATTTATCACTGGTCTCACCTTGTCTTTCCTGTGGACCAGAAACATATTTCTTATAAATCGGCTTTGCTAGGCACAGATCGATAGCTCGCTTTTCTGCCAGGCTCTGCAGCTCTGCGCTTAGTAAGTCTTTCTCTGCTAGCGCCAAAGCTATTGGGCGAGGGGTTTGGTGCTGAGTTGGTGTCTGTGTAAACTCTATGCGCAAGCCTTTGGCTGTTTGAAAAACCCAAGCGTCGCTGGAAAGCGCACGCCAGTTCTGCCAGAACCTTGCTGTCCTCCCCCCTACTGGCGGATAACTGTGAACTCTCACCTGTTGGGAAGTTCTGTTCTCTTCCCTGGCCTCTGCTTCGCCTTCCTCTAGGAAAACGGCCTCTTGGCGGAAAGAAAGTATGTGGTTGTCTGTTTTCCCAGTATTGGGCTCTGTTGGCTTGAGGCCTTCTGGATGTCTGGTATCGACCGGTCGCTCGGCCTCTATACCGACCGGTCCCGCCAAAAACTCTTCCGGGGAAGATCTTCTTTATGGATACCTGAGCCTTCTCCAGGGAGGTATAGGTCCCTACAAAGCTCCCCATTTCCTTCCCGAAGGTCTCGCCGAATAGCAGCCCTTGCGCTGCTTCGCCTGCATCGTACGATGACAAGTCTCCCAGTTTAGGGTCTATCTTGAGCAAGAGCCCTCGTCTACGCTCAGATGATATCACACAGTTGGCGTTTGCTAATAGGCATACCGCTCTCTGTGCCCAGTTTACTAGCACCCCTGGGTCGTCTACTTCTCCTGTGTCTTTCGCTCGCTCAGCCAAATCCATGATTTTAGCTAGCGGCCCGACTAGATCTAGCACTTTCTCCTGACAGCTTCGCCATGAGCGGTCGATCCCCTTCCTGGGGTCTCTGTTGGACTTGGCTACGAAGGTCAGCATCT